>NC_133327.1:390941331-391541331 GCF_042186555.1 Aquarana catesbeiana | reverse complement strand
ATCATAGGGGATATTTACATTCCCCGAGATAACAATAAAAATGATTAAAAAAAAAAATATGAAAGGAACAGTTTAAAAGTAAGATTAAAAAAGCAAAAAAATAATAAAGAAAAAAAAAAAAAAAAAAAAAAAACACCCCTGTCGCCCCCTGCTCTCACGCTAAGGCGAACGCAAGCGGCGGTCTGTCGTCAAACATAAACAGCAATTGCACCATGCATGTGAGGTATCACCGCGAAGGCCAGATCGAGTGCAGTAATTTTTCCAGTAGACCTCCTCTGTAAATCTAAAGTGGTAACCTGTAAAGGCTTTTGAAGGCTTTTAAACATGTATTTATTTTGTTGCCACTGCACGTTTGTGCGCAATTTTAAAGCATGTCATGTTTGGTATCCATGTACTCGGCCTAAGATCATCTTTTTTATTTCATCAAACATTTGGGCAATATAGCGTGTTTTAGTGCATTAAAATTAAAAAAAGTGTGTTTTTTCCCCAAAAAATGCGTTTGAAAAATCGCTGCGCAATTACTGTGTGAAAAAAAAAAATGAAACACCCACCATTTTAATCTGTAGGGCATTTGCTTTAAAAAAATATATAATGTTTGGGGGTTCAAAGTAATTTTTTTGCAAAAAAAAAAAACTTTTTCATGTAAACAATAAGTGTCAGAAAGGGCTTTGTCTTCAAGTGGTTAGAAGAGTGGGTGATGTGTGACATAAGCTTCTAAATGTTGTGCATAAAATGCCAGGACAGTTCAAAACCCCCCCAAATGACCCCATTTTGGAAAGTAGACACCCCAAGCTATTTGCTGAGAGGCATGTCGAGTCCATGGAATATTTTATATTGCGACACAAGTTGCGGGAAAGAGACAAATTTTTTTTTTTTTTTTTTTTTTTTGCACAAAGTTGTCACTAAATGATATATTGCTCAAACATGCCATGGAAATATGTGAAATTACACCCCAAAATACATTCTGCTGCTTCTCCTGAGTACGGGGATACCACATGTGTGAGACTTTTTGGGAGCCTAGCCGCGTACGGGACCCCGAAAACCAAGCACCGCCTTCAGGCTTTCTAAGGGCGTGAATTTTTGATTTCACTTTTCACTGCCTATCACAGTTTCGGAGGCCATGGAATGCCCAGGTGGCACAAAACCCCCCCAAATGACCCCATTTTGGAAAGTAGACACCCCAAGCTATTTGCTGAGAGGTATAGTGAGTATTTTGCAGACCTCACTTTTTGTCACAAAGTTTTGAAAATTGAAAAAAGAAAAAAAAAAAATGTTTTTTCTTGTCTTTCTTCATTTTCAAAAACAAATGAGAGCTGCAAAATACTCACCATGCCTTTCAGCAAATAGCTTGGGGTGTCTACTTTCCAAAATGGGGTCATTTGGGGGGGTTTTGTGCCACCTGGGCATTCCATGGCCTCCGAAACTGTGATAGGCAGTAAAGAGTGAAATCAAAAATTTTCACCCTTAGAAATCCTGAAGGCAGTGATTGGTTTTCGGGGTCCAGTACGCGGCTAGGCTCCCAAAAAGTCCCACACATGTGGTATCCCCATACTCAGGAGAAGCAGCTAAATGTATTTTGGGGTGCAATTCCACATATGCCCATGGCCTGTGTGAGCAATATATCATTTAGTGACAACTTTATGAAAAAAAAAAAAAAAAAAAAAAAAAAAGTGTCACTTTCCCGCAACTTGTGTCAAAATATAAAATATTCCATGGACTCAATATGCCTCTCAGCAAATAGCTTGGGGTGTCTACTTTCCAAAATGGGGTCATTTTGGGGGGTTTTGTGCCACCTGGGCATTCCATGGCCTCCGAAACTGTGATAGGCAGTGAAGAGTGAAAGCAAAAATTTACACCCTTAGAAATCCTGAAGGCGGTGATTGGTTTTCGGGGCCCCGTACGCGGCTAGGCTCCCAAAAAGTCCCACACATGTGGTATCCCCATACTCAGGAGAAGCAGCTAAATGTATTTTGGGGTGCAATTCCACATAGGCCCATGGCCTGTGTGAGCAATATATCATTTAGTGACGACTTTTTGTAAATATTTTTTTTTTTTTGTCATTTTTCAATCACTTGGGACAAAAAAAATAAATATTCAATGGGTTCAACATGCCTCTCAGCAATTTCCTTGGGGTGTCTACTTTCCAAAATGGGGTCATTTGGGGGGGTTTTGTACTGCCCTGCCATTTTAGCACCTCAAGAAATGACATAGGCAGTCATAAACTAAAAGCTGTGTAAATTCCAGAAAATGTACCCTAGTTTGTAGACGCTATAACTTTTGCGCAAACCAATAAATATACGCTTATTGACATTTTTTTTACCAAAGACATGTGGCCGAATACATTTTGGCCTAAATGTATGACTAAAATTTAGTTTATTGGATTTTTTTTATAACAAAAAGTAGAAAATATCATTTTTTTTCAAAATTTTTGGTCTTTTTCCGTTTATAGCGCAAAAAATAAAAACCGCAGAGGTGATCAAATACCATCAAAAGAAAGCTCTATTTGTGGGAAGAAAAGGACGCAAATTTCGTTTGGGTACAGCATTGCATGACCGCGCAATTAGCAGTTAAAGCGACGCAGTGCCAAATTGGAAAAAGACCTCTGGTCCTTAGGCAGCATAATGGTCCGGGGCTCAAGTGGTTAAAGTCTTTCCCGAAGTCTGAGCATGCAGAAGAGAGGGAATTTAAAGATGAGTTGGAGCCCCTATCATTGTGAAAATTCTTTGGGGGTTTGGAGTAGTTTTTCTTCCTTTGTTGGCGCCCTTGTGGGTTGCGTTGTTGCCAACGATATGCCTTCCCTTCATTGAATGCTATCTTATCCCCCCAGAACTTTTGTTCTTTGTTTGCAATTGATTCCTTAACAACTAGGTCTATGTGACTTTTGATATGTTCTTCCTGCTCCCTAAAGGTGGAGATATCTTTGAAGGGTTCAAGTTTTATGTACACCTCTTCAATCCCTTTTTCAAGGGCCGCAGTTCTTTTTCGGTATTCCTCGATGAGTAAGCGCATCATTGTTTTGGTGCATTGTTGAAGGTTGTTTTCCCAGCATTTTTTAAAGGTGGCGTCTAAGTTATCAAGTGTGGGAAAAATCTGAACTCTTAGACCCCTTTCGGCACACAGCCAGTTTACTACAGGTTCTAACGAACACTCTTCCCTAGTTTGGCTAATTTACTGTTTCTTGGTAAATACACCTCCTTATTTAGCTCCTTACATTTTTGGGATCTTCCCTCAGCACCCTACTTCCTCTTATCCTGGGAAGCTTCCTTTGTCATATCTGCTATTATACGCACCCTAACGGTGCTCCCACACCGCTGTCATTTTCTGTATTTAGCGCACTTATGTTATCTGTGAGCCACACTGTTTTGGCAGCACAATTTCCCTTTTGAACTCTTTCCACATTCTAATCTGAGGACTTCACATCTAGGTATTCCTCTCACGCTGCGGCATGGGCTCTATACGAAGGTCCCTCTGGCACTACCTTGTTCTCCTATTTCCTTCACTCTTTGACACCTTTTTTCAATCCTCACTTTCTTTTTCCTCTTGCTTGGGCTAACCCCCAAGATCGGCAATACAAAACATGTACTATTCTCATATGATCTTGGTCTGGCGCATATGAAAACACGCTATTGATCTTAGGGGCCATGGGTGCTTCTTGAACACAGAGTCATTCCATTGGGTATGTGCCACTGCTAACATGTATGTCTTTACATTGTCATATTTTGCTTGTTTAGTTTTTAAGATTTCGGTTTATTATGATATTTTTTCTACACATGTTCCATTAGTATAATGCTTGTGTTCAATCGGTCTTAGGATCTGCTCACTGTTCATCTCTAGAATATGATGTTTCTTTCTTCTGACATGTCTCTTTGTATATTTGTAGAATCCATACATGTATAAAACACTTACAACTCTCAAACCCCTGTTGAAGGTACTAGAATACCGGAAACGCATCGGGTATAGGGGTACACTACCCCCATGAGAGTACATTTACCAGTTTCACCTTGTATATATTCTCTGTCTTGATTTTGTATCAATTTTGTATGTAATGATATTTTTTATTTTTTATTCTGTATGTTATAGACACTTTCACGTCTCTTTTTTTAAGTTTATCAATAAAATATATATTTTTTATTCTAAGAGCTGGTGGTCTGTCAAAGTCCCAATCCTAGGGGGAATCTTTTTTCTATGGTCTATTAATTCTGAAGAGCAGTATACAGGCGGTGCAAACAAGAGAGGGACTGTAGGTTTGTTGTTAAGAAGAATCTGTTTGTAATTTTGAACTGGTACATTTTTAAAGTGTAGCTCCTGCCAAAAAATCTATTTTAAGCTTTTTGGAAAACATAGGGAAGGGTTATCAACCCTGTGACATTTGTTTTGCTGTCTGTGCACCTCTTCAGAAGATTTCAGCTCACTTTCTGTCCCAATAACAAATGTTTTTTGACAATTTGGGGTTTTTAGTGAAACAAGGATTGTTGATAAAGCATCAGTGGAGAGGAGACACGTTTTTCCCATATTAACTCTTACAGGAGAGAATTTCCCTTCCTAGGGGTAGATTTCATCTTACTTCCTGTTGTCTCCTTACGTTTGCAAGTAGGAGTCGTTTGTAAGTTGGATGTTTAAAAGTAGGGGAATGCCCTATATACTCTGCATAAATTGGGGCCTTAGGTGTTGGTGTTGCCACAACACTGTAAATCCTCACAGTTACTCTTGGTGGGCGCAGGAACGGGCCCTGCTGTGAAATATTAGATCAAGAATTGTAATTACATGCACCTGATGAACAGGGGCACAAAAATTGGGCCTTTGGTGGTGGTGGTGGTGGTGGTGCTGGTGCCACAACACTGTAAGTCCTCACAGTTACTCTTGGTGGGCGCAGAAACGGGCCCTGCTGTGAAATATTAGATCAAGAATTGTAATTACATACACCTTTTGAACAGGGGCAGAAAAATTGGGCCTTTGGTGGTGGTGGTGGTGTTGCCACAACACTGCAAGTCCTCACAGTAACTCTTGGTGGGCACTGGAACGGGCCTTGCTGTGAAATATTAGATCAAGAATTGTAATTACATGCACCTGTTGCAAAGGGGCAGAAAAATTGGGCCTTAGGCACTGGTGCCACAACACTGCAACCCCTCACAGATACTCTAGTTGGAGGGCAGGAACAAGCCCTGCTGCAAAGTATTGTATCAAAAATTGTAATTACATGCCCCTATTAAACAGGGGCTGAAAAATTGGGCCTTAGGCACTGGTGCTGGTGCCACAACACTGCAACCCCTCACAGATACTCTAGTTGGAGCGCAGGAACGAGCCCTGCTGCAAAGTATTGCATCAAAAATTGTAATTATACGCCCCTGTTAAACAAGGGATGAAAAATTGGGCCTTAAGCACTGGTGCCACAACACTGCAAGCCCTCACAAATACTCTAGTTGAGCGCAGCAATGAACCTTCCTTGCAAAATATTGCATCAAAAATTGTAATCACACGCTGAAAAAATTGGGCCTTTTCTGGGCGTCCAGAACCAAAAATATTCTTAAAAGCTATCAGCATGATCATTGAGGAGGAAGAGGATAGTCACTCAGCATAACAGGATAGTCACTCAGCATCAGCATAGGCAGTCTTGAAGGGATCTGACATTACAAAAAAATTATTCGGTTACATCAGCATCAGGTGCTTGGTAGCTGGTGGTGATCCAAGACTGATTAATTTTTATGAAGGTCAGTCGATCGACCAAGTCGGTAGATAGGCTCACCCTTAGGGATGAGCCGAACTCCCCCCTTGTTCAGTTCACACCAGAACTTGCGAACAGGCAAAAAATTTGTTTGAACACGTGAATACCATTAAAGTCTATGGGACACGAACATGAATAATCAAAAGTGCTAATTTTAACCGGTTCCCGACCGGCTCCTGTACTTTTACGTCGGCAGAATGGCACGGCTGCGCAAAGTAACGTACAGGTACGTTACTTTGAATTTGCTGCCGTGTGCGCCTGCCGCGATCTCCGTGAGTCGGGTCGCGGGTCCCGCGGACTCGATCGCCACAAGCATACCCGCGATCGCCTCATGGAGAGGATGAACGGGGAGATCCGTTGTAAACAGCATCTCCCCGTTCTGCCTAGTGACAAGTGTCACTCGATCTCTGCTCCCTGTCATCGGAGCAGAGATTAGTGACATCACACACCAGCCCATCCCCCTGACAGTTAGTAATCACTCCCCTAGGACACACTTAACCCCTCCCCGCCCCCTAGTGGTTAACCCCTTCACTGCCAGTGTCATTTATACAGGAATCAATGCATTTTTATAGTACTGATTGCTGTATAAATGACAATGGTCCCAAAAATGTGTAAAAAATGTCCGACATGTCCGCCATAACGTCGCAGTCCCAATAAAAATCGCTGATAACCGCCATTACTAGTAAAAAAAAATTATTAATAAAAATGCCATAAAACTGTCCCCTATTTTGTGAACGCTATAACTTTTGCGCAAACAAATCAATAAACGCTTATTGCGATTTTTTTTACCAAAAATATGTAGAAGAATACGTATCGACCTAAACTGAGGAAAAAAAATGTTTTTTCTAATATATTTTTGGGGGATAATTATTATAGCAAAATGTAAAAAATAATGCATTTTTTTCAAAATTGTCGCTCTTATTTTGTTTATGGCGCAAAAAATAAAAATCGCAGAGATTATCAAATACCACCAAAAGAAAGCTCTATTTGTGGGAAAAAAAGGACGTCAACTTTGTTTCGGAGCCTTTTCGCACGACTGCGCAATTGTCAATTAAAGCGACGCAGTGCAGAAAAATGCTCTGGTCAGGAAGGGGGTAAATCCTTCCGGGGCTGAAGTGGTTAAAGGCTTATATGCAAGTTATTGTCATAAAAAGTGTTTGGGGACCTGGGTCCTGCCCCAGGGGACATGAATCAATGCAAAAAAAGTTTTAAAAACGGCCGTTTTTTCGGGAGCAGTGATTTTAATAATGCTTAAAGTGAAACAATAAAAGTGTAATATTCCTTTAAATTTCGTACCTGGGGGGTGTCTATAGTATGCCTGTAAAGGGGCACATGTTTCCCGTGTTTAGAACAGTCTGACAGCAAAATGACATTTCAAAGGATAAAAGTCATTTAAAACTACTCACGTCTATTAATGAATTGCCGGTCCGACAATACACATAAAAGTTAATTGATATAAACGGCATGGGAATTCCCCACAGGGGAACCCCGAACCAAAATAAAAAAAAAAAAAAATGATGTGGGGGTCCCCCTAAATTCCATACCATGCCCTTCAGGTCTGGTATGGATATTAAGGGGAACCCCCGGGCAAAATTAAAAAAAAAAAATGGCATGGGGTCCCCCTCAAAATCTATACCAGACCCTTCAAGTCTGGTATGGATTTTAAGGGGAACCCCGTGCCAAAATAAAAAAAATGGCGTGGGGCCCCCCTAAAAATCCATACCAGACCCTTATCCGAGCACGCAACTTGGCAGGCTGCAGGAAAAGAGGGGGGGATTAGAGAGTGGCCCCCCTCCTGAACCGTACCAGGCCACATGCCCTCAACATTGGGAGGGTGCTTTGGGGTAGCCCCCAAAACACCTTGTCCCCATGTTGATGGGGACAAGGGCCTCATCCCCACAACCCTTGCCCGGTGGTTGTGGGGGTCTGTGGGCAGGGGACCCCCAGATCCCGACCCTCCCCCTGTGTGGAATGGTAAGGGGGTACAAAAGTACCCCTACCATTTCACAAAAAACTGTCAAAAATGTTAAATAACAAGAGACAGTTTTTGACAATTCCTTTATTTAAATGCTTCTTCTTTCTTCTATCTTCTTTCTTTCTTCTATCTTCTATCTTCCTTCGGTTTCTTCCTCCATCTTCTTCTTCTTCTGGTTCTTCTGGTTCTTCCTCTGGTGTTCTTGTCCTGCATCTTCATCTTCATCTTCCGACGTCTTCTTCCCTTCTTCTCCTCGGGTCGCTCCGCATCCATGATGGCATGGAGGGAGGCTCCCGCTGTGTGACGCTTCTCCTCTTCTGACTGTTCTTAAATAACTTAAATAACCATTTCACACATGGGGGAGGGCCGGGATCTGGGGGTCCCCTTGTTATAGGGGGCTTCCAGATTCCGATAATCCCCCCGCCCGCAGACCCCCACAACCACCGGGCAAGGGTTGTGGGGATGAGGCCCTTGTCCCCATCAACATGGGGACAAGGTGTTTTGGGGGCCAACCCCAAAGCACCCTCCCAATGTTGAGGGCATTTGGCCTGGTACGGTTCAGGAGGGGGGTGCTCTCTCGTCCCCCCTCTTTTCCTGCGGCCTGCCAGGTTGCGTGCTCGGATAAGGGTCTGGTATGGATTTTTGGGGAGACCCCATGCCATTTTTAAAAAAATGTTGGCGCGGGGTTCCCCTAAAAATCCATACCAGACCTAAAGCACCCTCCCAATGTTGAGGGCATTTGGCCTGGTTGCGTGCTCGGATAAGGGTCTGGTATAGATTTTGAGGGGGACCCCCCACGTAATTTTTTTTTTTAAATTTTGGTTCGGGGTTCCCCTGTGGGGAATTCCCATGCCGTTTTTATCAATGAACTTTTATGTGTATTGTCGGACCGGCAATTCATTAATAGCCGCGAGTAGTTTTAAATGACTTTTTTTCCTTTGAAATTTAATTTTGCTTTCAGACTGTTCTAAACACGGAAACATGCGCCCCTTTACAAGCATACTATAGACACCCCCCAGGTACGAAATTTAAAGGCATATTACACTTTTATTGTTTCACTTTAAGCATTATTAAAATCACTTATGCCTTTTCTTGAAAGGAAATACTACCTGGGACCATCAGTGGATTTCCCTGGACCAACCAATAGTTCAGTTTCTGGGACCACTGAAAACAAAACCTACCAGCAATTGTAAATTTATATAATTTTTGCTGTGGTTTTGAGATTTTTTCTATTTTTTGGTTTTGGTTGCCAAAACAACAAGCCAAAAAATGTTGAGTTCACAAACTTTTTTTTTTTTTTTTGCCTTCTTGCAAAAAGATTTTGCTTGTAAAAAAGATTATGATTATTTTATTTGTTGTATGACTTTTATTATATTAAATTATATTATATTATATAAAAAAACAACAAATGGTGTAGTTCACCCAAAACAAAAAAAAAATTGCTGTATTCTTGCACAAAAATCCAGAAAATAAAAATTATTCTGGTTAAATTATGCATTTTCTAATTATCCTTTTTTATACTTTGTGTTAAAGACCTGTTATTCTGCATTTGGATGCAATTAAACATAACAGACATCTAAATAATAGTAAAATCAAAAATGCTTGACATACATTATGCAATGGCATCCTGCTGCCAGGGAACAGAACCAGCAGCAGACATGAAATAAGACGAAAATCCCTCACGCACAGTGGCACCATTGGTGGTGCCCCTACTGGCACTCCATTGTGCACCTTCCAGATCGTGCATGAGGGAATCTTCAAAAAGATAACCATCAAAATTCTTACAAAATTATGAAGCACATATGCTGCTTTTACTGCAGATATTGCATTCTCAAGTTTTAAATTTATAGGTGTATGTAGCAAACGCCACTTGTTTGCTAAAATGCCAAATGAACATTCTACCACTCGTCTTGCCCTCGTTAACTGGTAATTGAAGATTTGCTTCTCTTCACTCAGACATTTATTGGAATAAGGCCTTAATAGATGCTCACTGAGAGCAAAGGCCTCATCCCCAACATACACAAATGGCATTGGCGGCCCATTTGTTCCTGGCAACGGACAGTCCTGTGTCAGGTCCAGACCATTTTCCCTCAACATTCTTCCAAAAGATGATCTTTGGAAAATACTGGAGTCTGAGCTGCTGCCATAAGATCCTATGTCTATATAGCTAAAACAGCAATTGGCATCAGCCACTGCTAGTAATACAAAAGAAAAATATTTTTTGTAGCTAAAGTATTTGGTTCCGCTGCCGATAGGCATCACTACCCTCATGTGTTTTCCATCAATTGCCCCGAGACAATTAGGGAAATTGCATCGATCCCAGAAAACTTCAGCGATCTTGCACTAATCTTTGCAAGTGGGCTTCTTCAGGACAAAATCCCTAAGGACATTCCAGATGTCTCTGCAGGTATCGTGGACAATATTGCTAACAGTAGTTTTGCCAACCAAAAATTCATAATGCAAACTTGCAAAGGAATGTCCAGTTGCCAGGCACCTAAAATGGAACAGTAAATACAGTTTATTATAATGATACATATTAACAATAAGCTAATTCGATATTAGATCTAAAAATGAGCTTGGAAGGAGGTGTCTGAGGAAGTGAAGGAAGAAGAGGAGCAGGAAAAAGACACTGGTGATGTAGAGGGAAAAATAATATTGGAAAAAAAAATTCATCCACAATAACATGCTAGGATATATTATTTCACTTCATGTAAAGAGGATGAAAGAATGATGTGGATATCCAAATGCCACATATGAGGTAAGACGAAGAAAAAGTAGGTATAAACAGTTACCTCAATGTTATAATCAGTCTTTCAACAGCTGGAATACTCCTTCGGACACTGGTGTTTTGTCGCTCTAGATGGCTAGAGAGCAAAGCCAACAATTCATCAAAACTGTAAATATAAAATGTATGGCTATTATCTACATTGACCATGTAAAACTCAAAAATGTAACAATCTAGTGCCATTTAAAAAAAAATTTGATCAGGTTATAGTTAACACTTCTAGCTAGTCAAAGCTAAAAATGATAAAAAGAGTCATACTGACCAGCCATATACACGTTTTCAGAAATATATCTTGGAGCATTTGCAAGTTGACATAAAAAAATAATCTCACCTTCTAATTGACATCCGTGTGTAGTTGAAAAATTTGTCTTCATGAGCACGGAGGTGATTGTAAAGGACCCCAAACTGGCCTCTCCCTTCCCTTTGGGCGATGATGGGATGGATCCAAAATCTATGCCTTCTCCTCTTCCGGTTATCCTCTTCTTCTTCATCTATTAATGCTGCTACAGCAGCCATAATGACTGCTGACCCAACATATTGCATAGCCAACATATTTGCTAAACAACATACAACATGTGACAACGAAACAGGAAGGGGAAATAACTAAGCAGGATAAGGAATTACATCACTCTGACTAAATCGCAGAACATCAAAGTCGCACAAAGTCGTTTTTAAAGTTGCATCAAATAGCAACATAAATCGCATTATAAAGTTGCAGTGTAAATCGCGCGACTTTGGGGATGCAATAGTGGAAACAAAGCCTTAAAGGGTGTTCTGCGGCTTTCGAATTTGCCGCGAACACCCCAAATTGTTCACTGTTCGGCGAACAGGCGAACAGCCAATGTTCGAGTCGAACATGAGTTCGACTTGAACTTGAAGCTCATCCCCACTCACCCTGTGATCGGTTACAAATCCTCCAGCAGCACTGAATGTGCATTCCGAAAGAACACTGGATGCAGGACAGGCCAGTAGCTCAATTGCATACTGTGCAAGCTCTGGCCAGTGATCCATCCTCAAGACCCAGTAACCCAGAGGATTTTCGGTGGGAAAGCTGTCCAAGTCAGATCTTGCCCCTAGGTAATCCTGCACCATGTAAAACAGACACTGGCGATGGTTGCTGGAACCGATCATACCTTGGGGCTGTGGACTAAAAAATTGTCTGAACGCATCGGTCAGACGGCCACCTTCTCCACCGCTCCTTCTTTGACTGACCGAAGCCTCAGCAACACGTTGTCCAGGAACAGGAGTTTATAACCTCCCAGTCTCTGGGAACGCATTGCACAGACCTTTTTGCAAGGCCTCCCAAAGATGTTTCATCCTCTGCTCCCTCTGCGATGGCAAGATAAGGTCCGCAACCTTACCCTTGTAACGTGGATCAAGGAGGGTTGCCAGCCAGTAACGATCCCTCTCCTTGATACCACGAATACAAGGATCCTTCCGCAGGCTTTGCAGGATCAGGGAGGCCATGCAGCGTAGGTTTGCTGAGGCATTCGGTCTGGAGTCCTCTGGGTCACTAAGGATGACATGATCCGCAGCCACCTCCTCCCAGCCACATACAAGTCCATGGGTTTCTTGGGACTGTAAATGATCCCTTGAAGACTGCTGCTGATGCTGAGTGCCAGGCTCCACCTCCATGCTGACACAATCCTCCTCCTCCTCCTCATCCTCTTCCTGTGTGATTGATGGGCACTCAGGAACACTGTCTGGATAAAGGGGGCCTTAAGAGGTAAGGAAGTCCTCCTCTTCCTTCCTCTGTTCTGCCTCAAGTGCCCTGTCCATTATTTCACACAGCGTGTGCTCCAACAGGTGGACAAGGGGGACAGTGTCACTGATGCATGCACTGTCACTGCTCACCATCTTTGTGGCCTTCTCAAATGGTGACAGGACAGTGCATGCATCCCTGATCATGGCCCACTGGCGTGGGGAAAAAAACAAGCTCCCCTGACCCTGTCCTGGTGCCATAGTCACACAGGTACTCATTGATGGCCCTCTGCTGCATGTGCAGCCGCTGCAGCATGTCCAATGTTGAGTTCCACCTGGTGGGCATGTCACAGATTAGGCAGTTCTTGGGCAGGTTAAATTCCTTTTGGAGGTCAGCCAGCTGAGCACTGGCATTATATGACCAGCGGAAATGCACACAGACTTTCCTGGCCTGCCTCAAGACATCCTGTAAGCCCGGGTACCCGCCTAAGAACCGCTGCACCACCAAGTTAAGGACGTGAGCCAAACAGGTCACATGGGTCAGTTGTCCCTGTCGGAGGGTGGAGAGGAGGCTGGTGCCATTGTCTCGAACCACCATTCCTGGTTGAAGCTGGCATGGCGTCAACCACCTCTGAGCCTGCCCATGCAGAACTGACAGAATCTCTGCCCCAGTGTGGCTCCTGTCCCCGAAGCACACCAGCTCAAGCACCGCATGGCTTCTTTTGGCCTGCGTACTTGCGTAGCCATTGAACGCCTATGAAGCACCGCTGGTTCTGAGGACAAAGCACAGGAAGAGGCCATGGAGGAAGAAGAAGAGGAGGGGGTGGAGGAGAGAGGTGTGTCAGAATGGCCAGTAGTAGCATTTTGGAGGCGTGGTGGCGGAACAACCTCCAACACTACTGCACCTTGTCCTGAATCCTTCCCAGCTGCCAGAAGAGTCACCCCATGCGCCGTGAAAGATAGGCAACATTCCTGTCCATGCCTGCTGGACCATGAGTCAGTGGTAATATGCACCTTACCGCTGATCGCCCTGTTCAGCGAGACAAAGACATTGCCTTCCACAGACCCGGAATCGCTTCCATGAGAAAAAGTGGCATTTGGGAACCTGCCACTGAGGAACCACACATTCTACAAACTCATGGAAAGGGGCAGAGTCTACCAACTGAAAAGGCAGCAGCAGTTGAAGTACTAGCAATTTAGCCAAGCTAGCATTCAACCGCTGGGCATGTGGATGGCTGGGAGCGAACTTCTTCCGGTGGTGCAGCAGCTGGGGCAGGGAAATTTGCCTGGTACAATCTGATATCGTTGTACCGATAGCAGATTGCCCGCAAGTACTTGGCTGTGACACACCTAATTCTATACCTTCATTCCTCTCAGTGCGGGTCTCAGAGAGGACTCAAGGTATAGTGGAGTTGGAGATCCCAGCTGATGAGGAGCAAGGAGAGGTCCTCTTTATTCTTTGGTGTGGGTCTTTTAGGTACACTTGCCAACGAACTGCATGGCAGGTCAACATATGTCTGGTCAAGCATGTGGTGCCCAAGTGAGTGATGTTTTGGCCACGCGAGATACGCTTGAAACATATGTTGCAAATAGCAGCGGTGGGATCTGATGCACTTGTCTCAAAAAAGGCCCACACCAAAGAACTTTTGGAATAATGCACAGAGACAGCAGCGCCCTGCACATGCGGAGCTCTGCAATGTGATGCAGTCGGTGTGCTGCATTAAGCTGGCCCCTGGAGGGCATCCTGCCTCATTGGTGATGTGCCTCCTCCTCCTCCTCTCTCTTATCAGGCACCCACGTGGAGTCAGTGACCTCATCATCCCCTCCCTCCTCAACACTGGAGCAAAGCTGGCAGTATGCTGCAGCTGGGGGAACATGACTGCCAGATTGCTGTCCTTCTTGGGCACCCCCTCTGTCTGGGCTCACGTTACTGCCTTCCTCTAGCTGAGTACTATCATTGGAGCCTTCAAAACACTGGGAATACTCCTGGAGCATGTACCCAATGCTGTGGTCAAACAGTTCGGGGAACTCCTCAGGAGGACATGGTGGGGCTAGGGAAGGAGTGACTGATGCCATTGAGCCGAGGGAAGAGGCAGCGTTGGCAGCTGCTTTGCCAGACAATATTACCTGAGCCTAGGTGAGAGAGGATGAGGAGGATGAGGATGGCTTGGTCATTCACTCTACCAAGTCTTCTGCATGTTGCGGCTCAACACGGCCAAAAAAAGGACAAGCGTGTCCCATGGCCATGTGCTGATGATAATGCAACATGTCTACGACCAGCACTGTTGCCTCTAGACACAGAGCCTGCTTGCCCTCTTTTATTGGCTTGTGACTGTCTGCCTCTCCTTGTTGGCCCTCCAGACATACTAATGGTCTGCACTGCAGTGAGATGTAGCTGCACAAAACTGGGATGTATATATATACTGATTATACAGCAGCTAGCAGAATGCCTGCCTGTGGTATTGATAGGATCAGAAGAAGAACACCAGCACTGTAGCTGCACAAAACTGGGATGTATATATATACTGATTATACAGCAGCTAGCAGAATGCCTGCCTGTGGTATTGATAGGATCAGAAGAAGCACACCAGCACTCGTCTTCAGGTAGCTATAGGTGCAACTGTGCAGGGTACACAGTACACTAACTGTAAATACTTCAAGAGCCTGCCTGTGCTATTAATAGGATCAGAAGAAGCACACAAGCACTTGTCTTCAGGTAGCTATAGATGCAACTGTGCAGGGTACACAGTACACGAACTGTAAATATTTCAAGAGCCTGCCTGTGGTATTAATAGGATCAGAAGAAGAACACCAGCACTTGTCTTTAGGTAGCTATAGGTGCAACTGTGCAGGGTACACAGTACACTAACTGTAAATACTTCAAGAGCCTGCCTGTGCTATTATTATGACCAGAAAAACACAAGCACTTGTCTTCAGGTAGCTATATTGTAGGTGCAACTGTGCAGGGTACACAGTACACGGACTGTAAATACTGTAAAAACACGAGCCTGCCTGTCAGTATATTAGGAAGAGAATAACAGGAACGGATCTAGCTAAATTTAATACAGTGTATATATATATATATATATATATATATATATATATATATATATATACACACACACACACACACACACACAACACCTGGGATGCATATATATACACAATACACTGTAAGTGCAGCTAACTGACTCAACCTGCCTACTCTATCTAACTTAAATCAAATGACACTGTCTCTCTGTCTATCTATCTCACTCTGCCACCACAACACACTACACAAGGCCGCCATGCAGGTGGCCTTATATAGTGTGGGGTGTGTACTAAACACCCTGAGCCATAATTGGACAAAGCCACCGTGGCTTTGGCCAATTACGGCTCTCTGTACACACGGTGCTGTGATTGGCCAAGCATGTGGGTCATAGTGCATGCTTGGCCAATCATCAGCCAGCAATGCACTGCGATGCCGCAGTGAATTATGGGCCGTGACGCGCCACTCGAATTTGGCTCAAACGGCCCATATCGTTCACAATTCAACGAACGGTCGAACAGGCGATGTTCGAGTCGAACATGGGTTCGACTCGAACTCGAAGCTCATTCCTAATTTCTGGTCTGTCAAGTCATGCGGTCCATAGTCTGTCAAATTTCCCAGGATCCCCCCTATGTTAGTATATATATTTTTACAGGATAAGGATGTTACCCATGTGCCGAACCCAGGATTTAACCGAAGGTGGAAAGGCAGATTTCCAGCTCATAAGTATAATTTTCCTAGCTTGGAATAAGGCTCTAGCGAAGGCCATTTTTGCCATCTCCTTTGGGATTACCCCCTCCAGTACACCTAGAAGGCAACACAGTGGATCAAGAGGGTCACTGGTTTGCATACATACCAACCAGTGCATACATACCAACAGCATCCATCATACACACGCACCCCAACATGACCACAAATAAAACCCATCAACATAGCCACCATGCACCACACCAACCATTATCTCACCATATTTTAAATATGGTCCCAACATACCTAGAGTGTCTGGGTCCCTTGCTAATGATGCCATGCCAATAGTCCCAACTGCACATCCATCCACAATGCCTGAAGAACCCAGTTTTTGGGACTTGTAGTTCATGACAGGGCTGATGTATAAACCTTTTATGCATTGTACATTTATTATATTTTATATTGGCACCTTTGAAAAAACGTTAAACGTTTGATCCACTCTTGCTACATACCAAATGCTGGTACTTATAATTGTAGCATTGTAAATCTCAGCTTTGTCTAGGCCAGAACAAAACCTTTGATTTCTGTTTTGCCATTGCTTGTCATATTTACAATCAGTCTACCTCAATCCTTATAGTAGCATTAAAGAGCCAGCACTTCTGGAAATTCAGCCTTGAGTCTTTATTGCAGTATGACCATGTAAAAAATAAGTGAAGGCTAACGCGTTTCAGCAAGAGCCTTGTTCACAGCACCTGTGCTGTGTGGTGCTGTGAACAAGGCTCTTACCGAAACACATTAGCCTTCACTTATTTTTTACATGGTCATACTGCAATGAAGACTCAAGATTGAATGTCCTGAAGTGCTGGCTCTTTAATGTTTTTATATTAATGATTTTGTTTCTAGATGCAGGAAGGACATTCTGAGCCAGAGCACCTGGAATTAGGTGTGCTGCTAATTACCCTATGTTCGGCTTTTACTGTTCAGAGCAGTGTATCTATGTGTTGCATTAATCATTATAGTACTGATAATCTATTGATGGTTTTAATGTTACTATATACTTGCTTATTTTACCATAACAAAGGCTTTTTCCTGTCACAACTCATATGTAGGTTTACATGTTTCTATGTTTCTGCAGCTAAATGTGCCTTTCTCGAAGACTGCTACCTACCGTGAGTACTTACATTTATTCAAAGGCATACCCCTCCTTCTATTTTGGCTTGTCCTCTCCTTGCCCAAAAGCTTTCCTGCATATTCCCCAAGTACTCTAAAATGGTCAGCTCCTTGCTTGGATTAGCTATGCTGATAAGTCCTCAACAATGCCACTACTGTACGTGCATTGGAATGTTGGGTTGCAAACTTTTCAAATTACTGTAAATAAGCACCTTATTTTTTTCTCTGACTCCAAATCTCCAAATTCCCCCCTTTTTTTTTTTTTGCTGCTGTAATCCAAATTTCTGTTAGGGGGTGGCTATGTTTCAAAAATAGTGTGCATAAATAAGAGGGAGAAAGGAGAGCTTTGGCAGCTTCTGAAAGACATTACAGGGAGGCAGAAAAATATAGTAAGACCCCTGGTTTTCAAGATTTCACCCAAATGACTCCTGAGGAAGAGATTTGTTTTGAAATGTGTTTGGGACTCTCTTTGCAACTTACAGACGCAGAACTATTACTTATTGGGGATTTGCACATTTTTATGTCCTCTTCAAGCTGAAAAAATATGACATTTATGGCTCTCTTCTGATGTAGTTAAAATATACAAGGTGGGATTTAGTTCTCATTCAGGGTGTTATAAAAAAAAAACCTTTTGATTGGTGTTTTTTTAAGTATGTTTTTGAAATTATTTATATATTAAAATATGGATCTTTTATTGAGCATATTGTAGTTGTGGTTTTATTCCTGAGAAACTAGCACCAATAAAGTGCCACCGTCTTTTCTTCTTTCTTTTGAATAAATTTGGGGATGTGGCGTTATGCCCCGTACACACGGTCGGACATTGATCGGACATTCCGACAACAAAATCCTAGGATTTTTTCCGACGGATGTTGGCTCAAACTTGTTTTGCGTACACACGGTCGCACAAAGTTGTCAGAATTTCCGATCACCAAGAACGCGGTGACGTACACCACGTACGACGAGACTAGAAAAGGCCAGTTCAGAACCAAGCGCGGCACCCTTTGGGCTCCTTTTGCTAATCTCGTGTTAGTAAAAGTTTGGTGAGAGACGATTCACGCTTTTTCAGACTCGTGGCTTTCAGATCGTTTTCTGCGGTTCAGTTTGTGCTTGTGGGTTTGTATCTGCTCTTCAGTGCGTGCAGTAAGTTCGTATTGGAGTTTTCTGTGCGATCTTGCCTGCTCATTGCTGTTTTTCAGGTCGCTCTTCACAGGCCTTGCTGTTCTTCAGTGCGTTCTGTTACTTCGTTCTGAGCAGCCGACCGTTTTCTAGCCATGTTGCGTATACGTACTCCTCGTAGATTTCGTGCTGTGCGGGGGCTTGGTGTTGGGGTCCTGACCTTGACACAAGTCCAGTCCATGAACAGAGTGGGGAGGAGTTCATGGACCAAGAATTGGTTGCTTCAGCGTGACCAGTTCTCTCATATGCCTTTGCTCCGTGAGATCCGTGAGAATAATCCTGATGATTTCAGGAACTTTCTCCGGAGGACGGACCCCGTTTTTCACCATTTGTTGGCTTCGCTGACCCCCTATATCAGCAGGCAGGATACCTGCATGAGGCAAGCCATCACTCCGGAGCAGAGGCTCGTCGCCACCCTGCGGTACTTGGCGACAGGGAGAAGCCTGCAGGACTTGAAGTTCTCGACAGGCATCTCCCCCCAGGCTCTGGGGATCATTATCCCAGAGACCTGTTCTGCCATCATCCAGGTCCTGCAGAAGGAGTATATGAAGGTAAGATTTTTATCCTTTAAAGCGGAGTTCCACACAAAAATGGAACTTCCGCTTTTCAGAACCCTCCCCCCCTCCGGTGTCACATTTGGCACCTTTCAGGGGGGAGGGGGGTGCAGATACCTGTCTAAGACAGGTATTTGCACCCACTTCCGGCATAGACTCCCATGGGAGTCTACGCCTCTTCCCGTCCCCACCGCGCTGTCTCCTGGGAACACACAGCTCCCAGGAGAGAGCAGGGACCACTTGGGACGCGCAGCGCGACTCGCGCATGCGCAGTAGGGAACCGGGAAGTGAAGCCGCAACGCTTCACTTCCTGATTCCCTCACCTAGGATGGCGGCGGCAGCTGCCGAGAACCGAGCGGGTTCTCGGCGTCCCCTGCCGACATCGCTGGACCCTGGGACAGGTAAGTGGCCATGTATTAAAAGTCAGCAGCTGCAGTATTTGTAGCTGCTGGCTATTAATATTTTTTTTTTTGGCGGTGTGGGTGAACCCCCGCTTTAATATCACATTTTATTGAATGTTTGCTAATATATTGTATTTCTTTCCTCATTCCCTAATTACCATGATTGTAATATGCTGTGAATGTCCCCTTTGTCCTCATGCATGCTGGATTTTTATGTCCTTCATACATATTTGCCTTCACTTACCTCCCCAGCATGCTCTCCTGCCCCTATATTCACCTCATGTTGTCACTTAACAATGTATTTTATCAGCTCTACAGTAGTGCTTTACCCCAAACACCCCCTTAAATGTTTTGAAATGTGATTTGTGCTTTAAATTCAGGCAGAGGGCCAGAGGCTTTTTTTTGTAGTGTCCCCAAATCATTTTTATTAACCCCCCCTCCCCCCAACTGCTAAGTCAGCTGATACCAATTCTCTATGTATCCTCAATCCTCTATCTGCTGACTTTGCCAAACCCATACACACTATACCCATCTCTTTTGTGGTCAGATTTATGGATGAATTCCCCAAAGCATGTAGTGCAAGGGCCTGCCTGTATACTTTCAAATGGTGCTGTTTCTAGTTTTTCTATCCTATTATTATCTTGCTAGATAATAGCAGAATGTCCAAATGTGCTCAAATGTGTACAATGTGTATTTATATCTTTGTATTATGACACTTCTTACCTGTCCAGTGGGCTCCCAATAGTGTAACTAAGGAGGGGCTGTTCCAAGTAATACCCTGTATTTAGCCATTCATCTCTCAATGAAGTGAAGAGGGTTACCTGTCCAAGACTGCCCCCCCTATAATGTTAGAAATGGCCCATGAGAGGGGGGGGGGATATGATAGGTGTACCTTATACGTTGGTGTTGTATAAAGTTCCCCTTAATAAATGTTATCTGGATGTTGGCCAAGAATGTTTGTGTCTAATCTGCTTTCCATGTTTATGTGCAAAAATACTACGTTTTTTTTGTTTTCCTCAACAGTTTCCTTCCACGCCACAGGAATGGCAGACTGTGGCCTCCCACTTTGCCCAGCGGTGGGACTTTCCTAACTGTGGAGGGGCAATTGATGGGAAACACGTCCACATCCTCCCACCACCCAACTCGGGGTTGTACTATTATAATTACAAGGGGTTCAATAGTATTGTGATGTTGGCGGTGGTGTCGGCTAATTACGACTTCTTGTATGTGGACGTGTGGAAGAATGGCCGGATGTCTGATGGTGGAGTCATCGCCCAGACGGAGTTTTACAGGCTTCTCCAGAATGGCAGCTTGGACTTGCCACCTCCGGAAGACAATGCGGAAGGACTCCCATTCGTCTTCGTAGCGGATGAAGCATTTGCGCTGGGGGACCATCTTATGCGGCCATTCCCGATGAGGACCCTCACCCCGGAAAAGAGGGTTTTTAATTACCGGCTGGCCAGAGCCAGAAGAGTGGTGGAGAACACATTTGGAATCCTGGCCAGCCGGTTCCGCCTATTTCTGACACCCATCCATATGGTGGAGTATAAACTTAATCATATAATCCTGGCGTGCTGTATTCTCCATAACTTTTTACGTCAACATTCGGCCAACTATGCTGGCTCAGTTGGGCCTGAATGATACATGAAACAACACTGACGGCGCTTGAAAGTGGCCGTCCTGGCTTGCCCTCCCTGAGTGCCCGTGATGTCCGGTTACGATACCTGGAGTTCTTTGTGGGTAGGGGGGCCATCAATATGCCAGAAAATTTGTGAAGCCTTTATCAAATAAAAAAACAAAAAAAAGAAAATCTTTGTTGACATTTACTGCTTGTGTTTGTTTTAGATGACTCTGACAGAAATGTGGTGAGTCCAGAAAATGGCGTAATTGTGTAACCTTATACAAAGCACTGTTGGGTGTTATTTACTAAAGGCAAAGACACTTTGCACTACAAGTGCACTTGAAACTGCACTGAAACTGCACTTGTAGTGCAAAAAGGATTTGGCCTTAGGAAATAACCCCCATTTTCACAGAAAGCAGCAATTAGAGCCCCACAAATGTGTTGTGGCGTTGAGACAATAATCCACACATTCTTGATGAACAATCTTTTTAATACCTGCACAATCACATGTGCATTTAGAAAAGGTTTTTAAAACAAACCAACATGTTTGTTGTATAACAATTTTTGGGGTAGCATTATGAAAAATAGAAATGTCCATTTAAGCTAAAACAGGCATGTGTAAAACCAACAAGAAAGACACAAATCTTGAACTTTACAAAGTTCACATTTGGTAGAATTTGAAGGCAATATCAGACATGAGTATTTAGGAACTGTGTTTGATATTGCGTTCAGATGGGGTGAAGTCACCCCAGGAAAAGCCAAATTTGGAAGATGCGCACAAATTTACCAATGTCAATATGCGACCTGCCATCACGGGGGATCAAGGGACGTGTTTTGGGGGAGCAACCCCTTCCTCTCAGCTACTTTATTATTGATCTTCTGTGATGGCAGATAGCACATGTTGGCACACTGTGTGCATCCTCCAAATTTTGCTTTTCTAAAAATCGCTAAAACATTTTTAACATTGTAGCACACCAAAAAACAAAGGGATTTGGAGGGGTTTTAAACTCGCCCCAAAACATCAATGATGTTTTTATTTTTTTCAATAACATCATTGATGTTTTTCTTGAGGTTTTCCAATTGTAAATTACAGCCCATGATCTCCCCGATCAGGATCTGGGCACTTTCAGATGTGAAAGGATCTGGATCCACAACATCACGATCACCTAAAAAGAGAGAAACCAAAAAAAAACAGGTATCAAAAATATGCATCCATCTCTTATTTGAGCCTGTGGTCGCAGACACTCACCTGTTGTGGTGCCAATTTCCACCACGTCTTCCTCCTCCTGTTCTTCTTGTGTTGGGTGGATTTCCCCTTCTTCCAGAGGTGGGGGGTCTGTGGTCTCCTTGGATGAGGGGTGTCCTCTGAGTCTTTTCTCCCCTATGTAAAACAAAAATGGTATACTTAGCACACAGATATTTGATGGCAGAACTATAAATCTGAAACATTGCTTGGAAGTGGTGTACAATTGTCTATTTTGGCCGAGTTCCAAAATGGAGCATTTTCAGTGTCCTTTGTCAAGCTTCAATACTTTACCTGTTTTGTACAAGCTTCACAGATGGGGACCCCCCTATAGTATACACTGGAGCACCTGTGTGGGCCCCTAATAAAAATGTTGTTCTGGTATCCCACACTAGTGCTCCAGTGTCCAGGTGTGAAAACAGCTGCTGAGTGTCCTCTCCTTACACAGAATGTAGTTTGCATTTCATTCTAGTAACAAAGCCATCTACACAACCAAATTAGTTTCATACAAGTAGGGCGTAAAAATTGTGGCCAAATGCATATGGCCTAAACAATGGTGTTTTATAGGCCGAAAGAAAAATTTTGATACGAACGAATAATGTGCCCATGAACATGAAAGTTGCCATTTAAAAATGTACACTTGTAAGAAAAGCACATGGAGCAGCACGAACGTAATAAACATAAAGAATAGGAACACAGCACAACTACTTACTTTTTTGCAGCACTCTCCGGATCTTTCTGTACTGCTCATGTTCTCGTAATTTCAGGTCCGACCACCGCTTCCTGAGCTGATCTTTCGATCGACGTACCCCGAAATTCCAGTACAGATTCTTGACCACTTTCGCAATTATCTTGGCCTTTCTGACATTGGGGTTGGGGTAAGGTCCATACTTTCCATCATAGTCAGCCTTCTTCAGGATGTCCACCATCTCCAACATCACCCCAAAGGACATATTTGAGGCCTTAAATCTCCTGGATCGGGACGTTTCCGGCTCTGGGCTTTCCTCCTCCTCCTCCTCGTTGCTATAATTAGCACACACCTGCTGTGTATCCTCCATGTGCTCTTCCCCCACTGCACCGAACAAAAAGGGGCGGGGAATAGACTAGAAAGAACGTCAGGGGCGGGCGGAGTTACACGCATGCGCAGTGTGTATAAAGCGTAACACGCGTGCGTATTACGTACGATCTGTGAGCGGAGGAAGGAGCATCGGAGGCGCCGATCGTGATAACGAAGGTAAGATCTAAACTTAGGCCTATACTGCTTCAAAATGGAAGCCTATATTGTAACAAGATTAGGGGAGTTTGGCCTGACATTAGGGTTTGTCTTGTGTTGTGTCTTGCAGAGAAAATGGATGGCTTCAATGACCACAACTTCCTTCCCCTGTTCATAGACAAATACAGGGAGCTGCCCTGTCTGTGGCAGGTAAGACATCCTCATTATAACCATAAACAAAAGAGTCAGGCAGCGCTGGAGAAACTGCTGGAGTTGGTGACGCCGGTGGTCCCCACAGCAACCATCCCCTATTTAAAAGCCAAAATTGGTGGCCTGAGGAGCACATATCTTAGGGAGCGCAAGAAGGTCACAGATTCCCAGAGATCCGGAGCTGCAGCAGATGACATTTATGTCCCCAGACTGTGGTACTATGAGAGACTGCGATTTTTGTCAGACCACACTGAAGTCAGGGAATCCCTCTCTACTCTTCCTTCCACTCTTCCTTCCACCCCAGCTGAGGCTTCCGATGTCCAACCTTCCAGCCAGGAAGAAGTGGAGGAGCCCAGCTTGAGTCAGGTATAGCATTATTCTACAGATTTCTGGTCAATAAATAAATGATGTTTACTAGATGTTATTATTGATCACTAATTGCTGATTGAAAAAGCATGGAAGGAAGACAAGAGAGTGATGGCCCTGGGTTCAGTCTGGTCTGACAGAAGCTGCAGTCTCTTGTATGACCACAGCCTGGGGACACAGATGTCATCTGCTGCTTTCCGGATCTCTGGGACTTCTGGACCAGACTGCACTCCCTTAGATAAGGACTCCTCAGGCCACCAATTTTGCTTGAAAATAGTTGATGTGTGCCCTGGGGGTCCAAGGCTTCACCCATTTCTGCTGTTTCTCCAGCGTTGCCTCCCTCTTTTTTTAGTTGTGAGCCCTTAATAAATGTTTTTTTTTGGAACATTATACTCTCCTATGTGTGTTTTCATCCAAAAAAGACAGTTTGTTGGTGACAATTCAGGTACATTTCTAAAGTACAATGTGAAATTAACAAGGGACAACAACACCAAACAATCTCCTACAGATTAAATATAACAACAATATAACA
This sequence comes from Aquarana catesbeiana, assembly GCF_042186555.1. NCBI lineage: Eukaryota > Metazoa > Chordata > Amphibia > Anura > Ranidae > Aquarana > Aquarana catesbeiana. The sequence continues at coordinate 391,516,947 of NC_133327.1, read as the reverse complement.
TCAATGATGTTGTGGTAACTTGACACAAAAAACACACACAAAAATTTTCTGGAATACAAATAAAAATCCCAAAAAAAAAAAATCAGCCTTGAAAAAAATACAAACCAAAAATAACTAATCTGCCTTAAAAACAAAAAAAAATAAAAAAACAACACCAAAATAATGTTGTCAGATGTGACAAATCAAAATATATTGAGGGAATCCTGATAAATATTAAAGAAATAAGTTTGTGAGAAGTGTGTGTGAATATGAGCAGCAAAACTATTTAATTCTTCTCACATTATAAAGAAGAAGAGAGTGCGCTGTATTAAACCATTTTTTACATTGCACCGTGACGAAAGTCCTGTATCTATTGCGAACGCTAAGTTTACCAGACCGAGCTGTTCCGTATCGGAATTTCTTCTGAGCATGCGTGGCACTTTGTGCGTCGGAACAGGCCACACACGGTCGGAATTGACGCGATCGGATTTTGTTGTCGGAAAATTTTATAGCCTGCTCTCAAACTTTGTGTGTCGGAAAATCCAATGGAAAATGTCCGATGGAGCCCACACATGGTTGGAATGTCCGACAACACGCTCTGATCGGACATTTTCCATCGGAAAATCCGACTGTGTGTACGGGGCATAAGTCATACCTATGGGGGAATAAGTACAGCGCTGCGCCAGAAAGTGTTAAAAAAATTTATATAGTATATAGTTAGCAGCTAACACACCTCTAGACACAGGTAAGGGTTAAAAATAATATGTAATAGTGTAGCGCTATGTGTATATATAAATTATAAATCTTACATAACTAAACAGTGAGCAGGAACCTGACCATCCCTTGCGGAGCAAAATAGTAATGAAACGACACTGAGTGATTCAAAATAACACTTGAGATACAGTGAATATTGTAAGTCAATAATAAGAAAATAATATAGTGGGTCTAGGAAATCATACATATGTGACAAATCAACCAATATAGTCCATAAAAATTGACAAATATATTAATAGTGACTAGTGAAATCGAAAACCACCACCAAAAGTCTATGAGGGTTGAGTGTTGAGAAAATGATGGAAATAAAACTCCCGAGTTTCCTCGTAAACAAAATTGGTCACTTCTGGCAGATGAATAAATAGATAAGGAACCACAGATGGATGGAGGGTCTAAATAGGTGACGGGACCATCACCGGAGCATCAAAAGAGGCTTACAAGAATCAGGTGACTTGAAAAGACCTACGTCTTACAAGTCTAAGAAAGCTTAATGACCACCAGGTCTGGCAAGATGAATCGTCAGATATCCTTCCAATGGGGGGAGGGGTCTCACCACAGCTTCAAACGTCCCCAAACGGTCCAACAGGCCAAACGGATGTTTCAAATACCATGCGAGAAATAAAGCCCACATGGCATGATAACGTTTAAAAACATCAATTTATTAAAATAATAAAAGAAAACACTCACGTGATAGGAGATCACAAACAGCTCAAAAAAGATCAATCGCGGTAATCGTGAGGGGTCCACCCGACATGTTTCGGCTACTGAGCCTTCATCTGGGGTGTGGAGCCCCCCACCTCACCGCTTTTTAAACAAGAAATGACCCCCACTGGGAGTGTCACAATACCGGAAGTTACACAATTGATGTCACTTCCGGTTACTAAAAATAATAGTAATTTGCTATTAAACTAGCATAGATATGTATACAATATGAAGGGAGCAATAGGCAGTATTTTACCGCCATCACCGACATATAGAAAATCCGGATCGTATGGTGAATATTACACTAGCAGCTTGGCCGGCTAATCCGGAAATGATCTGGACGCGCACCAAGCCTCTCTCTCAATGCAGCCAGATCCCATCACGCTCCGCCCATCAGATCTGGCCTCGTATTGAGAGTGTGCGCGATGACATCATCCTCCGCTCATCAAGTGCGGCGCCCGTGCGCTCCACTCCTGGGGCCAAGCCTCTCTTTCATATCAGCAGCCCCATCCCATCTCATATAGGAAGCGAGGCGCTGATAGGTTGGAGAGGACCGGAACATGGTCCTGATGATCTGACAGCTGGTTTAAAGTGTCAGCAGAGATGGATCTAAACAGGAAGATTGTTTAAATATGTCATGACGTCAGAACAACGTGAAATATGTGACAAGACTGATTAGAGTATTAAAAGGGCATCAGCAATGACCATATATTAATTAGAAATATTGAATGAAAGTTAAAATGACACTGCCAATGAGGGGCATCGCATAACATCCTATACAATAAAACAAAAAAAGGGGAAGAAAAGGAACATAACAAGACCTCGACATGAGAAGGCATCCTCCATATACTAATCATTGCACAAATTATGTATATTCTGAGATTATATTAATACATGCAAAGTTTAATATTCTAAAATTCATATTAGTGACCAATAAGTAGGTCCAAAATTCATATTGACGCCAATAACAATAATTAGAATTAAAAATTAGAAATGAAAAAACTAAAAAATATAGAAAGGAGACCATAAACAAAATAACTACGCTTGGTTAATAAAGGAATTGATGTCCCACTCTACGTTGATACCTTGCGGAAAGTGGGACCCCAATTCGTAAATCCAGTAAGTCTCCAGACGGGAGACACCCCTAAGGGTCGAACCACCCCGCCAGGGAGCAACATATTTATCGATGATGAGAAACTGTGTGACCTCAGGGTTTCGGTCATGGAATTCCCTGTAATGTCGAGGCACAGTATGTTTAGTGCTACCTGCTTTAATAAGGTTAATATGTTCAGAAACTCGTGTTGTAAATGATCTAATGGTCCACCCCACATACTGCTTGCCACATGGGCAAGTCAGAAGGTAGACTACCCCTGTAGTAGCACAAGTACAAAATTGTTTGATCTTATAGGAACGGCCAGTCACAGTAGAAGAAAAACTATGGCTAGCCCTCCTACCGCTGATGTTAAACTGACATACTAAGCATTTTTTGCAGGGGTAGAAACCAATCCAATTATGAAAAAAGGAAGGTTTATTCAGGGGTTGATGACGTTGGGTGCCAACTTGTTTCGAAGGGATGGAACACCTTTGAAAACCACCTTGGGGGTTCTGGGCAACATAGGGCCCAAAACCTTGTCCGTTTTAAGGACATCCCAATGGTGTTCAAAAATTCTTTTGACATGCTTATGCTGAATGGAGAAGGACATCATAAAGGACCATTTGAAGTCCTCATTTGCTTGTCGAGGTCTATCCTCTAGTAATAATTGACGATCAATCGAACAGGCATTATCAATATCCTTATCCAAATCAGAGGAGTTATATCCCTTCTCCAGGAACCTATCTTTAAGAGACGCTGCTTGAATCTTAAAGGTGTTAAGGTCAGTGCAGTTCCTACGTAATCGCAGGAACTGGCTTTTAGGAACTGACCTGATCCAAGGCGCGTGATGGCAACTATCGGTGGGTATGTATCCGTTCCGATCGGTAGATTTAAAGTAGGTGCTGAATACAAATTGGCTTTCCTTTCTTTCAATAACCAAGTCCAAAAAATGGACTGAGGTTGTACTTGCTTCAAAAGACAGAACAATATTCCTATTGTTATTATTAAGGGTCGCGATAAAATCGACTAAACCATCTGAATTGCCAGTCCATAGGAGGAGGATGTCGTCTATGTACCGAGCCCACAACAAGAGGTGTGGGTTATTCATGGCATAGACGACATCCTCCTCCCACTTGGCCATAAATAAATTGGCCAGACTGGGAATTTTGCTCCCATTGCAACCCCCTTGTGTTGACGATAGAATCTACCATCGAACCAGAAGTAATTGTGCTGCGTTGCGAACTCAATTAATTCGATAATATAGTCTATCTGGCGGTGAAGCAAGGGAGGCATCCCTGTTCAGAAAACACTTAACCGCATCAATACCCTTACGGTGCGGGATGCAGGTGTAGAGGGATGCAACGTCCGCGGTTGCCATAATAAGATCACCAGGGTAGGAAACATTTGAAAGTAATCTGATCACATCTTTAGTGTCTTTTAAGTAGGACGGCATCTTTATTACGGATGGCTGAAGGAAAAAGTCTATGTATTTCCCAATTTTTGAAGTGACCGAGTTGATACCACTAATTATTGGCCGACATGGAGGGTGTAGGGGGGTCCTTATGGACTTTAGGCAGGTAGTACATAACAGGTATACGCGGGGCGAGGGGAACTAGAAATGATCTCTCCTTCTTATTTAAAATGCAAGAATTAAAACCTTTAGATACCAGTCTTTGTAAATCCTTCTTGTATTTATGTGTAGGATTACTAGATAATTCAATGTATGTCTCTTGATCTCCCAAAATACGGTGCATTTCGTTAATATAATCTGATTTATTTAATAAGACAATGCCACCGCCTTTGTCGGCGGGGCAAATGACCAAATTTTTATTATCGCATAAAGTCTTTAGGCCTGTTGTTGGCAAGGGGTTATGAAATCTACGTTTTAATGGAATGTTAGCTAAATCTCTCAACACTAACTCTTTGAACAGATTGATAGCTGGTGGGAGTTGTGTTGGGGGGCTGAAAAGAGAGGGGTTGGATAGACCGAATGAACAGTGCCAGACGTTGCCGCCCTGGCTACATTCCTAGAGGGATTTGAGATAATGTACCTCTGAACATTAATTTTCCTAATGAACTTCTGAATGTCGATAAATGTATCGAACTTATTAAGTTTACACGGAGGGGCAAACTTGAGACCCTTATTTAGAATAATTTTCTCTTCCTGAGTGAGAATAGTATCACTCAGGTTGAATACCCCCTGGCAGGTTAAACCCGTTTCCTTTTTTCCTCTCTGGATCCTCCTCCCTCCTCTGGACCCTCTCTTGTTTCTGGACCTCTTTTTTTGTTTTGGGGGTCCTCGTGAAAACCCCGAACGGTCTGTGACCCAGAGTAGGATTGTTTATAGGGGGATGGACCATACACAGCATTGGGAAATGGGTAGACGTTTTCGTTATAGTGATCCCGCAAAGGGGAATATCTGTTGTATGTAGAGATCGGAGGGTGTCTATAGTAAGGTGGATTCTGATGGTAAGGATAGTGGGAAAAGTCACGATTACGAACCGGGGAACTCCTATAATGGGAGTTCTCCCGATCATAATAATGATGTTCATCGTGACTACGATATTCACCCCTATTTCCACCTCTGCCCCTACTCCTAGAGTAGTGACCTCTACCCCTTTGTTGATTTCTGGGGGAATGTGTACTAGGGTGTCGACCCCTATATGAAGAGGGGCCTCTGTCCTGGGCTCGCCCCTTTTCGACAGAAGGTTTAGGGTGGACAGAAGGCTCCCTAGGAGGAACTACAGTGCTTATACTCTGGACATTAGTTTCCATTGCAGACTCCAAGGTAGGTGCCATGATGGATTTCTGCCATCCAAACAACCTACCCGCCTTGTAATCCCCAATATCTCAGGAATACTTTTTGTGTTTCTTGGTTCTTTGTTCTTTATCTTCTTTTACAAGATATGCTTGCAAATTAGAGGATAAAGTATTGTATTCAGCCGAGTTTTTAAAAGTAAGTAATTTATCTTTCAGCTCCTTAATTTCCCGATCTAGAGTCAAAAGATGAGTACGTTTCCTTGTGATGAGAAAATCAAGGAACTTGATACCAGAATCATTAAAATATGTGAACCAAGAGTCGAGTTCGGAGTCACCCTGTTGGGGGTGAACATCCCACCTGAGACTCCGTGGGATCATGCCTTCTGCCACATATTGTTCCAAAAAGGCAAGATCCCATTGAAGGTGGAGTTCAGAGACCATGACATTTTTTAGCCTCAAAAATAATCCGCCAATTTCTGAATCGTTGGAAGTGGCTACAAATACACCCTCGGTATTGACTACTCTGGAAACACGGTAGTCAAATACATCCATGTTGAATGGAAGAAAATGCGCTGCAGCTATACTGGATGTCTAGTAGGTGATAGAATCAATGGGGGAATAAGTACAGCGCTGCGCCAGAAAGTGCTAAAAAAATTTATATAGTATATAGTTAGCAGCTAACACACCTCTAGACACAGATAAGGGTTAAAAATAATATGTAATAGTGTAGCGCTATGTGTATATATAAATTATAAATCTTACATAACTAAACAGTGAGCAGGAACCTGACCATCCCTTGCGGGGCAAAATAGTAATGAAACAACACTGTGTAACTTCCGGTATTGTGACACTCCCAGTGGGGGTAATTTCTTGTTTAAAAAGCGGTGAGGTGGGGGGGCTCCACACCCCAGATGAAGGCTCTGTAGCCGAAACATGTCGGGTGGACCCCTCACGATTACCGCGATTGATCTTTTTTGAGCTGTTTGTGATCTCCTATCACGTGAGTGTTTTCTTTTATTATTTTAATAAATTTATGTTTTTAAATGTTATCATGCCATGTGAGCTTTATTTCTCGCATGGTATTTGAAACATCCGTTTGGCCTGTTGGACCGTTTGGACCCTCCCCCCATTGGAAGGATATCTGACGATTCATCTTGCCAGACCTGGTGGTCATTAAGCTTTCTTAGACTTGTAAGACGTAGGTCTTTTCAAGTCACCTGATTCTGGTAAGCCTCTTTTGATGCTCCGGTGATGGTCCCACCACCTATTTAGACCCTCCATCCATCTGTGGTTCTATTTATTCATATGCCAGAAGTGACCAATTTTTTTTACGAGGAAACTCGGGAGTTTTATTTCCATCATTTTCTCAACACTCAACCCTCAGACTTTTGGTGGTGGTTTTCTATTCCACTAGTCACTATTAATATATTTGTCAATATTTATGGACTATATTGGTTGATTTGTCACATATGTATGATTTCCTAGACCCACTATATTATTTTCTTATTATTGACTTACAATATTCACTGTATCTCAAATGTTATTTTGAATCACTCAGTGTCGTTTCATTACTATTTTGCCCCGCAAGAGATGGTCAGGTTCCTGCTCACTGTTTAGTTATGTAAGATTTATAATTTATATACACACATAGCGCTACACTATTACATATTATTCATAAGTCATACCTAACTACACCTTTGAAATTTTGAGAATTAGGTACCCACAACCTAATTACTATAAGGTAAAACTTTGGGCAAACCTTGTGTTAAGTGGAAAACAATGATAGCAGTGGACCATAAGTTGATTTTATAATTGTTCTGATTGTATTGCTAAATTCTGAAGTGCGTAGAGCACAATGTCAAATGGGAATAAAAATAAGTGCAATAATATAAGGACAGGAGTCATAATTTTTCTCTTCATTCCTAGCACTTGGAATGGAAATCTTCTGTCTATTACCCTCTTTCTCATTGCAGAATTTTAGAATAGGCAAGTCAGCAGAGCTTCTATAGGCACCAACATTTACAGCAATAAAATTATAATTGATATTTGCAATAGCAACCAGTACTATGGAAACATATTTCCTGTAATTATACAAATATGAGCCACCGTATGGGGCATTTAGATGCAGACGTGTTTGCTTTCTAGAGCTCTGATGCGGTAAGAGAAGTTACTGTTTTTTTAAAATTCTTTACTGATTTCCAGCCAGTGTTCCTCTGTTGGCAGCTGCAATATCACAATATGTTTCAAATGGCTCCACATAGCATCACATGTATTGTGAAGGATGCAGTGGAGGGAAGGGAATGATTCAAATGTTGTCAAAAAATGCAAAATAAATGGGACATGAATCAATTTGATTCTTCTGCTATCAATTCTCTCACAGGTCTGCAGGTTGCCAATATTGACAGAGTTATTTTATTTGCACATATGTAATCTTGCACATGGCAAAGTAATTTTAATGTCATTGTCCATGGTGCCCATAGAGTGGCATAGATATACAGACTAAAATAAAACCTAGCATCCGCTTCTATCTAAAATGTAGGATATGTCCTTTCACTAATGACAAAGAAGTTAGCAAAGACTTTGATATGATTTACTGCTGTGTTAACAGGAAACACTGGATGCCTTGTGACAGTTCTGGTCTCATGAACTGCAGTCTACGAATCTCCAGTAAGGCATCAAACATTGACACCCTCATGCGAACATAATCAAAGAACCTCTAGGGGTATGTCTGTAATTCATGGTAATAGATGTAAAGGTGCACATGGATACAATACCATCCTATTCTTTCTTTGGGTATTGAAAAAGGGGGTCCTAGTTAGTATAGTACCTTAAACCAGGGTGACGCTGTAGGTACTCATAAAAAATGTGCCAACGTCCCTATAATTTGAATGCAAAAATTGGAAGCTAAGAAAGTGGGACTTTGAGGGCACATGGGTTGTACCATCTGTCCCCAGGAGACCACTTTCCTTTATGGGGGGGTTTTGTCCATGTACCACTACAAAGGGTGGAAATTCTTATCAATTTTTGTTCATTTATGTTTATTCTGTGTTGACATTTTGATGTTTATACATGCCTTTATTGTGATACTCTTCTTTATGCATATTTAACAGAACCAGCTCTAGCTCCCGAAGAAGCGTTCTACAACGTGAAACATGTTGAGCATATAGAGAGCACTCAAAGTGGATCATCATACCTGCAACCTAACCCAACTTTACTTCCACATTCATAATTACCACCTTCCAGGGAAGGTTTTTTCCTCTTTTTAACTGAATGTTGGACTATGTGTACTATAAGAAAGGGTTTAGTTTCGTATGTTAAATGCAGGATAGGATCCATTTGATATATGTAATAGGGTTGTCACACGTATGCTGTATTGTTTTTAAATCTATATGTCGTTTTGTAAAATTAAAAAAAAATGTCAAATTATAATTTTTCACTGTTTCATAGTCTCAGTACCCATGTGCCCTCAAAGTCCTACTTTCTTTTTTTTTCTTTCTTTGGGTAGTTTAATCTAAAATCGTCTTCAGTTTCACCAAAGCGAGCATCAGACAGATGATAGTATATGAACCCATGTTGTTGCCTTAAAAAAGACAATTGGGTCTTTATATTGCAGCAACAAAGGTATCACATACCAGATAACCTATCAACATCTAACCATGGCTCAAGGGTGGACAATTCCTACATCTCTGCCCCTTCAATATCACTTCCACGAAAAACCAACATACAGAGTGCATTTGGCAATCGTTTATCAATGCTCAAAAAGTGCATCAAAAATAAAGGCTAATGTTATAGTCCCTCTAATCCACAATCACCCTTTATAATACTCTCAACACAGGCATGAATGAGCCCTTATCAGGATAAGAAGAGGGTCAGATGTTCTGTAGTCCAGTAGCACAACACTACCCAGCTTTTGTAGAGTTTTGCCCACTCAGCTTAATTGTGTCTCTGAAGTGTGACTTCTTAAATTAGCTGACATCACCTAGACAAAGAGTAGGGGCAAAGACAAGGATTGCTGCTGCATTGGAAAATGCAAGTTGTTCTCATTGAGTAAAAGAATAATAACGATAGTAATAACAATCATCATCATTATCATCATCAAATAAATGTATGGGGTAAAGTGATCCTACAGTTAATCATGAGGATAATAATTCTATAGTAGCCGTACACATATTGAGGTGGCAGATATATTGAGGCATGCATTGTCGGTGATCTTAGCCTATTTTAAATGACAACTGTGCGGGGGTTGCTGTGTTTAGAATGTGTTTACAGCTAGATTATTTATGCACATATTTGCATTTATCCCAAAAGCAAATAGGCTGCTCACTTTCCAAAGGAAGTTGCAATTTGCAAGAGAATTGGCCCCAGGGTTTAGTGAATGAGATGAAGCTCTGCTGACATCCATCAGCCAATTATGTACAAGCAAACATTTTTTTTTCTTGCATGTGATTGGGTATTCTTTGCAAAGTGAAACTTTACTGCATTCACTAAGCTCTTGGGCAAATTCCCTTTGCAAAGTGCAACTTTCCCTGGAAAGTGAACAGCCTATTTACCTTTAGTAAATCAATCCAAAAATGTCAAAGGCTTGTAATAGAAGTGGTGTAGCTGTTATTAATATTATTATTTTTAGTAGTAGTGATATTAATTGTTATAATCATCATCATCATCATCATCATCATCATCATAATAACATTTAGGTTATGTCATTTTAACTGACACTTGCAGGTAACTTCAATACATTGTGACAAGTGAATGACCCTGCCACTATGTAAATGGGCATAAAAGTGACACTGAATTTTCAAAGCTACAGTTTGAGAAGCTCTGCCAGGTTTATTTGTAATCAGAGAAGGCAGTGTTCTATGCTATGTAGTTCTGGATCAGGCCAGGAGCTTGAAGGTTCCAAAGAGTATTGGGCGGGATGTAACCTTCAATCTGCTGGCAAAGCTTTGCTTGGTGTGCAGGGTCATTACAAGGCAGATCTGAGCATAGCTCAGGGCAGGTGGAGGAGTTGGAGTTGTTTCAGTTGCTGCAAAAAGGAGAAAGGTGTGCTCCTTTTGGGAGACCAAGGCAATATCCTTGAGTTAACAATCCATGTAGGAGAGGCTCCAGGTCATTGTACCAAGAGAGTGGGGCCAGCTGAGAGAGTCTGGGAGCCTGTGGGAGTCTGGGAGATTAGAGCTGAGGCAACTGGGAGAGAGTCAAGGGGACCAGAGAAAGCTGTGAGTCTTAGAGGAGTGAGAGAACCTAGGGTATCAGAAAACCTCTACCTAGAGGCTAAAAGTGGGCATGTGCAGCGAGGTACTGGAGAGTTTATTAAAAGACCACATAGATGAGTCCTTGCTGGAAAAAAATATTTTAAGTAACAGACAGTATGGATTCATGAGAGACAGAATTTGTCAAACAAACCTGATTTCTTTTTATGAGGAGATAAGTTGTTAAACCTTGGACAGAGGGGTGGCTGTAGACGTGGTATACTTGGATTTTGCAAAAGTGTTTGACATAGTTCCCCACACACGGCTCATGTGTAAGGTAAAGTTTGGAAAGATCAATTTGTATATGGTTGGAAAACTGGCTAAAAGACAGGATTCAGAGAGTAGTGGTTAATGAATCTTACTCTGAATGATCTAAGGTTATCAGTGGTGTACCCCAAGGTTCAGTGTTTGGACCCTTACTTTTTAATACCTTTAGAAATGATATAGGGTCTGGGATTAAAAGTACAATTTCTGTCTTTGCAGATGAAACTAAGCTATACAGTGGAATAACGTCCTTACAGGATGTCTCCAATTTAGAAGCCAACTTAAATGCACTGTCTAATTGGGCAGCTAAGTGGCAAATGAGGTTTAATGTTGATAAATGTAAAGTTATGCACTTGGGGGCTAAGAATATGCATGCATCATACATGCTAGGGGGAGTACAATTGGGGGAATCAATGGTGGAGAAGGATCTGGGGGTTTTGGTAGATCAAGTTTAATAATAGCATGCAATGCCAAGCTGCAGTTTCCAAAGCGAGCAAAGTCCTTTCTTGTATTAAGAGAGGTATGGACTCCAGAGAGAGAGATATCATTTTGCCCCTGTACAAATCATTAGTAAGACCTCATCTGGAATATGTGTTCAGTTTTGGGCACCAGTTCTCAAAAAGGATATCGGAGAAATGGAGAAAGTGCAGAGAAGGGCAACCAAACTCATAAGTAAGAGGCATGGAGAAGCTCAGCTATGAGGAACTGAATCTATTCCCTCTTGAGAAGAGGAGATTAAGGGGGGATATGATCAACATGTACAAATACATAAGTGGTCCATATAGTGAACTTGGTGTTTAGTTATTAACTTTTAGGTCATCACAGAGGACAAAGGGGCACTCTACGTCTAGAGGTAAAAAGATTTAATCTCCAAATACGGAAAGGTTTCTTCACAGTAAGAGCTGTGAAAATGTAGAATAGACTCCCTCCAGAGGTGGTTCTGGCAAGCTCAGTAGATTGCTTTAAGAAAGGCCTGGATTCTTTCATAAATGTACATAATATAACTGAGTACTGACATTTATAGGTAAAGTTGATCCAGGGAAAATCTGATTGCCTCTCGGGGGATCAGGGAGGAATTTTTTTCCACTGCTATAGCAAATCATGCTTTGCTGGGGTTTTGTGCCTTCCTCTGGATCAACCGTGGGTATAGCATTGTGTATATGGGAATGTATTTTTTTTTTTTCTGGATGAACTAGATGGACTTGTATCTTTTTTCAACCTAACTATGTAACAATGCAATCAAAGCTGAGTGAGCTTAAGAACCAGGTGGCTCAGCATTTCTGTTTGGTGTGAAGCTGAAACCCCTGTGTGGGAAACCTGATGTTGTAAGGATTTCCTTTCTGTTTCCTTTTAATAAAAGTGGGATACCAGGCCCTTAACTATAGTTTCTGTCTGCCATGGACTCACTGTACAAATGCATCTACCACGAGAGTTAACAATCACCATATTACAACATATAAGTTTAACTAGGTCAAAGTATTAACAATAGAGCATAATAGATAAATGTTAACATGAGCAGAGAATAATGATGTGAGCCTTTAGTCAAACAGGTGATAATTAATATGTTAAATTCATGTGAAAGCCTAAATGTCTGATTTTTATTGAAATATATGTTGGTGTATTTACATATGTATGAACACTATTTCATATGGCAAAGCAGGTTGTATGGTATTGTTTAGTAAGGCTGACCTTTAGGTTGTAAAATTTTCCTGTTCAATAATAAGTGCCTCTAACCCCTGCAGTGTTCATAACCCTTCAGCAAATAAAATACGGCCTTATAATCAAAGGCAATGCTTGAAATCATGCAGCTATAGAAAAAGGTTATATAGAGGATGTTGTGAGAGGTCACTAAACTGTCTTTTGAATTAAAGTATATCTATTCTTTAAAATGCAATACTCTCCATGTGCTGCTAAGGGGGAGTGAGGGAAGAAAACCCCTTCAATTACAATATATTGTTTTTTTTTTCTTTCCATTTTCTGACAAAGGTAGGGATTTAAAAAAAAAAGTATTTGAATTTGTATGTATAGTAATACCTTAATTTTGATTCCAGCTTAATGGTTTTGGCTTGTTCATATACCATAGTTACATTCATGCTGTTCATTTTTGTATATGTCCTTCTCTTTATATCTGTTGTGAGTGGTATGGAGTCCTAAAACACACCCTATAACACTCCTTAAATGAGAGGGAAAGTCCAAGTGTGGGGCAAACAAGCTACTGCCTGCAATTATTTCAGCAAAAGTTTTTTGGTGTATAAAAAAATGGAACCTTCACTGTGGTCGTCCATCTCATATGGAAGAAAGTTCAGCAAGTTGCAATTATGGCAATTCAGCTTGTTAACATGACACAATTCTGGCTTACTCACTCCACTCACTGCTCTTAGCTTACAGTCTGAGCAATCTCATCTGCTGCATTTTTTCCAAACATTTTTTTATTACTCTATAAGACTGCCTGCTAGTCTTGCTTAAAGCAGTATAAAACCCAAAAACAAAAATGTAATATATTCTGGCTTCATATTGTGGCTTGCCAATCATTGGATGTGATGGCTGCATTTGTTTTTTTTTTTCTTTTTCCTTTTAATTAACTTAGGGTGTCTGCATTCTGGATGAAGTAGTAAAGCAGACACTTTTGGATAGCAGCATTGTCAGTCCAGGAGAGGGTAGCATTAAGCTACGAATGTTGGGCGGCATCGGCTGGTTAAAAAAAAAACAGACGACATTTGGCCCATGTGTACTACAGCCTGTCTGACAGAAGCCAGTCGTTCGGCTTGAAGGAGCATGACCAATACAGGTCTGCTGATCGGCTCCTGATCAGTGCTGTCAGCCAATGCTGGATTGAACAAAAAAAAAAAATAGTAGTGTGTACTAGGCTTTAGACTAGCAGATTTAGATGGACTTAAAGTGTTACTAAACACACCACAGTAAAATCAGTCTGTATACGCAGTGAAGCAATGGTTCTCAACCTCAGTCCTCAAGTACCCCCAACAGGCCATGATTTATGAATTTCTAAAATAGCTGTCCAAAATACCAAGCCAGTGGTATTTAAAGCACCTCTGCAAGATAAAGGAAAACCTGCAAATATAGCCTGTTGGGGTACTTGAGGACTGAGGTTGAGAACCACTGCATGTTTGTTATATTCACTGTGGAAACTAAGGTGTTATTAGTCTGAATTATGTAAAAAGGCTGTTTGATCTTGTATGCGCAGATCCACCCCTTCTTCCTCTGACTCCAAAACAGGTTCGGAAAAGACAGAGCCTTTGGAGTCAGGCTGCACATGCTCAGTTTGGTGTGTATTTTTTCTTGGGAGAGTGCATGTGATCAGCACAAGGCCAATCAGCACTGTCCAGACAGAGGGTCAGGAGTCCTGAAGCCTCATAGGACAACTCAGTGCAATATGAAAACTCCTCCTACAAGCTTCACCAGCAACTGATAGAAATCACAAGACTGCTATATACTGCTAATGAGAAAAGATATTTACAGTAGTAGTTTTTATTTACTAAAATAATTGCATTTCCATGTTCTGTGTAGCTGATCTCAAGCTAACACTTTTCAAGCAGTTACAGCAAACATTTTGTTTACATTTTGGGATAACGCTTTTACATAAATGAATAAATGCTGACCATTGTAACCACCCCATTCAGTGTTAAATTGTCTTAACCCTCTAACTGCTCTTTTGTCTGGTGAGCTTGGACTGTTAAAGTAAGTTGAAAAATAACAGACTTGCTGTCTGGATCACCAGGTGAAAATAAAAGAAAATAGACTCAAAAAGGAAAACAAATGTAGCCATCACAACTAAGACTTGGTAAGCTGTAATTTAATAAGGTTTTTAGGTTTAATAGCTTTTTAAGCTAGACCCTATTAACCCGGAAAACCTTCTTCTGGTCATTTTCTGACTGCCCCAGGTCTCTTTTGCACTAATTGTGTCTGCCATTTCAAGTATGACAAACATATAACCATGTATTTATATAAATGTACAATCTTTTTTTATCAAAATCATTGAAATGTATTAATTTAGCGCACTAAATCCAGCCATTCACTGGGAAGCTCAATGTACTGATGCTTCTTCTCCCCCCAGCTCTAATTCAGCTGAAAACACACAAGTAAAGGCGCAAACAATTAAGTTCTAATACAACCCAATAAACTGATAAAAAGTCCATAGAAAGTCCATGAGACATAGATGGTAATAAAGTGCCACCACGTAGAAATAGAAGCCAGATTCTAGCAGGGCTGAAAGGTAAACAAAGGGAAAGGCGCCTCTAAGTGTAGAATTTTAAAAGCAATTTAAAAATCATCCAATTGTCAACTCACATGTGTACAGAAATAAACAGGCACATCCATGTAAAAAAGGTCCCAAGAAATATCATAGGTGAGAGGTCAGTATCCTTCGCTCCTGTCTCTGCAAGGCACCTGGATCTCTGTGGAACACTGCTGTGATGAGAAATGGCCATGCCTTGAAGGAGAAAGCCAAAGTGAGGCTTAGTGCGCAGGTGGTGTGGATGGATGACGTCACCAGCATGTGATGCGTTTCCGAACATGCGTGCTGTATGGCATCAAGCATAGTAGGCTTGATATAGGAGTGCAGCTGCCATACCAAACGCAGCACGCATGTTCGGAAACGCGTCACACTCTGGTGATGTCATCCATCCACGCCATGATATTTCTTGGGACCTTTCTTAATGGATGTGCCTGTTTATTTCTGTACAAATTTTAGTTGCCAAATGGATGATTATTAAATTGCTTTTAAAATCCTACACTTAGAGGCACCTCTGCTTTTGTTTATCTAATTCAGCTGAGAACAGAGGGAATGTGATTTTTTTTAAGTAAAAAAGCCAGTTTATTAATGCAAAGACAACGTACACTTTCAAGTTGTAGAAAAGCTATGTCGTAAGCGCTGCCATTATTGTGAAGGATAATCTGCTTTCCACTGAGTTTTGCTGCCATCTCAAACACCTGTAAAAAGTGAACAGACTTTTAACCCTCTCAGAGGGAAAAATAGCAGTGTTTACATTAGCCAGAATGTCTTTAGAGGATTACTGGCTAAGCGATAATTGTTTATGTCAGAAAAATGGTATTTATAATGTTTTTTTATATCTATACAAAAATGTTTTGCCTTTCATTTCTATTTTAAATGGAATGGGGTGTTTTACAAGGTGATAGTTTACAATCACTTTAATTAAATTTAATTAATTGGTTTTATTTTGATTTTAACAAACTTATACTTGCTGTTCACAAACATGTTAATATAATGACGCCTTTTGATTCAGCTGTTTTAAAGGCACTGCTTCTTTCCCCAAAACATGCAGCCTAAGCAGACTAAACAAAACTATTACTGATATGCAAATTCAACTGTTATTATACAGTAAGTCAACAGTTAAGCCCCCGTCAACCACCATTCCTGGATGCTGGCATATGCAGAGAGCAGTGATGCATGGCTGTCGCATGAAGGCCAGAGGGATCTTTGTTGCTGTAGACTGACAACTTGACTTCTGCTTTATGCTGTGCAAAAGACAAAATGGTGGTGTCCATATAGGCAAAAATGGATTCAAACTTGAGCATATTTTTTGATCACTAATTGCATGGATTGTTTGTAAGCTAAATAGTTTACATTTCAATAACTTTTTGTAAACTTTGGACAAGGAAAGTGTACTTTAATAGATTATTTGCACGTATCTTTCTTTCACTGCTTTTTGTACTTTGAGTTATACACCAAACAATGTTTTATTGTTACAAACACACTTTGGAAAAGAATTGTATGAAATGGAAGTTAAACAAAACAGCTGCATCACCAAAGCAAATACAAATAAAACACTTCATGTTATTGATAAGTGGTGTCTAAATAGTCCAATGTCAGCCATAGGTAGTATTTTACAATAGCATTAGTCTCGGCCCTATTGCGGCTTTACATCCTAATATCTCAAAGTCATGCAACAAACAGACACGCACAAGCATCATTCCTCGGGGACCATTTCATGATAGTAATATGATCTGCAAAAAAAACTAATATGTTGGACTTTACTGGTACCAGAGAGGGACAACCACACAAAACTATATAAATACATTTTATTACAAAATGTAAAAAAAATAAATTTTTAAAAACATCAAGAAATAATCCTATACATGCAATATTGGCCATAACAATGAACCTTATAGAGTTGACTTTGCTATATCATACCAGAGGTTGATGTGTTTCACATTTACTAGCTTCCTCAGGACCTCATTATCTTGGTAGCAAAGAAAAATGCCCTAGTCAAAAGAAAAGGCACAATAATCAACATATAATAATATCTTTATATAATTGATATCCTATATTTACAGTGTCAACTTAAGCATGGCTGCAAAGGTATGACTTGAAGATGGTGGTAAGGTATGCGATGTGAGCTGAACAATTGCAAGGTTAGGTGGTACGGCAGTTATATAGCAACAAGAATATGAACAGGTTGATATTCAAACCCATGTATAAATAGCACAAATTAGTAAATAAGTGACCAAAAAACTATATAAAATGCCCAGATGGGCAATATAGATCGCCTAGCTTACTTGGATGTAGACAGTAGAAAAGATCTAGTAGAGAACAATGTTGTATCCTATCTCTGTATCCTGTTCACAATGGGGACCAACAATAACAGTCAACCTGCAATATCAGTCTAAGCATTAGGAGCCAAATGGTATGCTCAAAAAGGTATAGGAACTAGACAAAGAAAATGGCACTGTTACCTGGAACCACAGCAATCCAGTGATTCCTTCTCTAAGGAGCATAGCATTTCTTCAAACATAAATTTGCCATGTCCATCCACTGTCTAAGCATATATAGCAGACAGCATATACCAATCCACCTGGAAAACACAGAGCATACCAAATATAAGGCTCACTTTGACAAGAACGATTTTCTGCTGTTCACTGATCCCACAATACACTTACCTAATCCAACACCTGCATCCCACCATCTGCAGGCTTCAAAACCACCTATTATCTGCTTATATAGCCAGTTTGGGTGGCAAAATATATGGTATAATTGCCCAGATGGAAGGGAATAGGTTCAGGAGTGATTTCATCTGTCCACATTTGTGTTGTAATTGTACTGTCCCCTTTATATTGTAAAGTGCTGTGCAAACTATTTACCCTATATGAATGCTGTATAATAATAATAGTACTTTATATTGTAACACTTATTTCAGGCTTATTACTTGACAAAATTGAAATATCCATATTTTTCTATTTTTTGCTTCCTAGTGCCTTAAAAATATGGGATGATGTTAATTAAAATGTACTGCCATATTTTAACTACATCCCTGCAGCTACACTAGAGGATTCTATCATTAGAAGATTCTCACAGCACTTGTCTTTACAGACTATACCAGCAGGCAATCACCCCTGTGTTTCCTTCATTCTATGAGTGTTTACATTCTTATTCATTCATGTGGAAATGTTTTTTTACTGTGCAGGAACCGCTGTTACTATTTATTTACATTGTTGCCATTCACTTTGGTGAGCACTGGAAACTTCCTTTGAACAATTTTACTTAAAAGTTTATTAAACCTAAAATCAAGAAATTAATTTATTGTAACTTACCAACTCTCAAAGGCAGTGGCTGCATTTAGATTTGGCTAACAATTAAATTTGATCTCCAGCTAACACTTCTTAAGCAGTTAGAGCAGGGGTGGGTAACTGTGGCCTTCCAGCTTTTGTAGAACTACATGTCCCATGAGGCAATGCAAGACTGACAAACAAGCATGACTCCCAAAGGCAGAGGCAAGATGGGACTTGTAGTACCACAACAGTTAAAGGTCCACAGTTGCCCATCCTTGAGTTAGAGCCACAGTTTTTTTTTTTCTTTTGGGATAAATGTTTTAAATAGCTGATTAAAAGCTGACCATTGTAAAAACCCCTATTAGTGGTAAATGGTCTGTCTCAAAACTCAAAACTGACACTTTTACTGCACAGCTTGGTTGGTAAAGCAGAACTAATTACCCTTCTACTTTAATGCCAAGAAAGCTGCCATCTTAGCCTCTGTTTCATCTATAGTTGCCATAGTGCTGCACATGTGATCAGTTATCACACCAGTCATTTGATGGCTTCAGAGTTCAGTTGAGAGCAAAAGCACCTGTGACAGTTATCATTCATAGTATGCCTTGAAAGTAATTGTTTTGACAAGTTTAGTTCTACTTTAAACCCTATGCGTTGGTGCCTCCTGGCCCTTTAAGAGGTTTCAGATGCCGGGAGGTGGGGTTTACGATCATGTGACCACTGTGATTGGCTGACACAGCGACACAAAAACATACTTGGGGGGCACACCCTAAAATGCTTTACATTCAAGATGGTGCTGCTACAAGACCAAAAACATTTATCCTGCAAGGCTAGTTAAAAACACCTGAACATATTCAAAAAAATATGGGGGTTTAGTCACACTATATGGTCATATAGTGCTAAGCCCACTTAATGCGACAGAGTACCCCGAATTAGTGGGTCCTACCCTAGTAATAGAATGAAAGTACCTGTGTCTCAACCATGGGAGATAAACTCCTCTATGTGAGAGAACTCAAGGGATTCCTCCTATGCAATGGTGGCCACTAATAAGAGATAATGAAGAGGGGGAGGGGTGCTCCAGCCCAAGAGACCTGATCAGGGTCCATACAATATACAAAAACATACTTGGGGGGCACACCCTAAAATGCTTTACATTCAAGATGGTGCTGCTATAAGACCAAAAACAGTACAAAAGAGATTACAGCACACACATACAAAAATGACATTTATCCTGCAAGGCTAGTTAAAAACACCTGAACATATTCAAAAATACGGGGGGTTAGGTCACACTATATGGTCATATAGTGCTAAGCCCACTTACTGCGACAAAGTACCCCGATTAGTGGGTTCTACCCTAGTAATAGAATGAAAGTACCTGTGTCTCAACCATGGGAGATAAACTCCTCTATGTGGGAGAACTGAAGGGATTCCTCCTATGCAATGGTGGCCACTAATATGGCTGACACGGCGATCACATGATCGTCTCTTTCCATTAGCTGTTGGCAATTGTGGCAGGAGCATGTAGGGCGCCAAGGCCCACCCGCTGAAAGGCCGCATATTTGTGCACCATCTGCATCTAGGGGTTAAAGGAAGTTGAAAAGTAACAGACTTACTGGCTGGATTACCAGGTGAATATTAAAGAAAAATAGCCTAAAAAAAATACTAATGCAGACACCACATCTAAGAATTGGTAAACTACAATATGTTACATTCTTGGTTTTGGGTTTAATACCATTTTAATTGAAATGTACTCACAGTTTCTCATTCCATCCTAATCTTCCTTTCTGTGAAATCTGTAACTGAACCACTGATTTTTAATGTGGTCAGTCACAGTCTTCTCAGAACCCTGGCTCTGGGCTAGCATTGCCCACAAACAAACAAACAAACATTATTGCTACAGAAAGAATTTAGGGAACACTATAGATGAAAAGGTGGGTTCTCAATAGACTGAGAATACAGGCTTTGAAAAATATGCAATTTCTTTGTCAGGCATGATATAATTATGAATCTGAAAATCACGAACTTGAAAATAGAACTAAAAAATATATGAAGAAATTACAAATGTTTTCTTCCTGACACATGAAGGTTGATACATAATGTATGTACTATAGCAGTTAGACCCCTTTCACACTGAGGCACTTTACAGGCGCTACAGGGCTAAAAATATAGCCTGCATACCGTCTGTAAAGAGCCTCTCCTGTTTCTCCGGTGTGAAAGCCTGAGGGCTTTCACACTGGAGCGGTGCACTTGCAGGACGGTAAAAAAAGTCCTGCAAGCAGCATTTTTGGAGCGGTGAAGGAGCGGTCTATCCTGCCCATTGAACTGAATGGGCACCGCTGCTGAACGCTTTGTGCGTCATTTTAACCTTTTTTCGGCCACTAGCGGGGGTTAAAACTGCCCGCTAGTGGCCGATAGCCCCCACAAAAACGATGGTAAAGTGCCGCTAAAAATATGGGCGCTTTACTGCCGGCAGCACCGACACCCCAGTATGAAAGATATGTATGTATGAGCCACCTATTAGTGACAATCAGTCATATACATTGCTCCCTCACTGCTCCTGTCCATCGAACTAAATGAGCACCGCTGCCGAACCACCGTCAAAGCGCCACCTTGCACGTCATATGTATGTATGTATGAGCCACCTAGATGGTAAAGGAGAGCACATCAGGACTGTGGTTTTGGGACTGATTGACACAAATATGTTGCTCATACAAGCAAAATCTCTTCACATGTTTGTGAGTAGTTTATACTTTGTTTTTATCAAAAAATTTACTTGGGATAATGCATTAGGCTGGTACACCCTCTTTTCTTTACTTTTTCTATAAGTAAGAAAGGCTCTGCTTCTA
The DNA here is from genome assembly GCF_042186555.1 of Aquarana catesbeiana. Taxonomy (NCBI): domain Eukaryota; kingdom Metazoa; phylum Chordata; class Amphibia; order Anura; family Ranidae; genus Aquarana; species Aquarana catesbeiana. Next base: position 391,495,759 of record NC_133327.1, on the reverse strand, counting down.
CCAAAATGGCTGTCTCCACATAGAGATAACTTATGGAACAAGGCATAGTATGACAAAAATGGTGGGAAAGATTAGCTTCTTTACTTTTTCTGTGACTGTTAGGATATCCCCTATCCTGGAGGGCGGCAAGGCCAGAGAAACAATCCCTTGAGTAATAGACCAGCCAGACATCACACTAATGCGCAAGAGTGTTTGTTTGCTTTTCTTACTTATGTCAGAGTCTTCAGAAAGGATTGAGCAGCTATCATGACTCTACAGTAATACTTTCATGCCCTGTCTGTCTCTTACCTGGTCTGTGTATCAGCCTTAGGATCTGCACTCTCACACCTGAATGGTTAAGTATTCTTTCCTCAGTGTGGCTCCACCATAGCCTCAACAGGAACCACTTTTACAATGTGTTCTCCAAATTTGCCTTGCCGAGCAATATTGTATGTTTGGTTTCCTGTCTCCTGATTGCCGTGTGCTCTACGTCTGTCTCTGTTACTGATCTTGGCTTGTTCTTTGACTATCCCTGCCTGCTTGCTACCCTGACCTTTGGCGTGTTCTCTGTCTATCCTTGTCTGCTAGTTGCCCCTGACTATCCTTTGTTGTCCTGGGCTGCTGCTTCCTCTCTATCCTACTGTAGCCTATCGTGAGCGTAAGCTGGGAGACCCTGGGGGCTGCAACCAGGAGCAAGTTGCAGCGCAGTCCATCCTCACCACTAGAGGCTCTAGTGAACACCTGCTAGCTCTTAGACTCCGCGCCCTGGGGAATCTATGCTCTGGCTCCCAGTGGGATCCATGTTTGTGCTTCAGTGGATCTGCCTTCCTGAACCTCCCAGAGTTCCATCCGCAGCAGTCAGTCATAGGGTCCACTACCTTGACTCCAACGGTGTGCCTTCTGTCACCTGGACTCAGGTGACCTGACAGTTTGCTCGGCCATGGACCTGGCTGATGTGCAGACTTGAGACCCAGGAATCTAATCAGACCCAGGTGATGCGATTCTTTCAGTATTTGGCTTCCTGCTTTGAACAACTTCAAGCCTCCTTAGGATGCCCGGTTCCATAACCTCATCCGCAATCTGCTGCTGTATCAGCTCCAATTACCATCGCAGCTGCTAGCCCTTTGCACTTACCAGCTCCGTCCTGTTACTCTGGGGACTCCAAGGCCTGCAGAGAGTTCCTTAGCCAGTGTACTATTCATTTCGAACTCCAGCCTCAAAACTTCTCGTCTGATCAAGCAAAGGTGGGCTATATTATTTCTCTCCTGTCCGGCGAGGCTTTAGCCTGGGCTGCCCCTCTGTGGAAGAGGAATGATCCAGTGATTTCCAGCCTGTCTAATTTCTTGAAACTTAATCGGAATATCTTTGAGGAACAAGGTCGTGTCTCTTCAGCGACCAGCGCCCCTTTATGTCTCCACCAAGAGTCTGCTTCTGTGGCACAGTATGCTCTTCATTTCCGCATACTGACTGCTGAGCTGAGCTGGAACAATGAGGCCTTAGTCACAACCTTTTTGCATGGCCTTTCTGATAGAGTGAAGGATGAATCTGATCTGGATGAAGTAATCTCCTTGTGTAACCAGATCGATATTTGTTTTCAGGAAAGGACCCTAGAAAGCGACGCCAACACTCCTTGGTCCTTAGTCAGCCTGAGCTCCCCTCTTTTATACCCATGGAGCATCCCCTGCCAGCTGAGGAACCCATGCAGCTGGGCCAGACCATGCTATCCCCCGAGGAACGTGCTAGGCGAGGAACTCTGGGCCTGTGTCTCTATTGTGGGGGCAACATGCTCATTTCATTCGGGAAACGCTTGGGTCTAATACATCGGGAAGGTGGAGTATTGGACCCAGAAAAGTAACCTGCTCGTCTCCTTCTTTTGGTGTTTCTTCATGTTGGCGCTTCCTCCCACTCAGCCTTGGCTTATCTGGATTCTGGAGCCGCTGGCAATTTTTTGCATTGGAGAACTACATCTTCCATGAACCTTACCCTTTTATCCCTCACCATCCCATTGGTGGTCTCGCCGATTGATGGCACTGTTCTTCCAGGAGGCCCTAGCCCCTTCCAGACCCTCCCTGTTAAGATGTTTGTAGGGATACTCCACCAGGAGTGGATATTCTTCCTTATCCTACCTAAGATCTCAACCCCTATCGTATTGGGGCTTCCTTGGTTGCAGCTCCACTCTCCACATGTTGACTGCACTTCTGGGCAGATCCTGCCTTGGGGTCCCTCCTTTTTCTTATCCTGCCTACTCAAAGTTGCCCCTAAGGAGAGACTTCCCATAGCCACCACCTCAGTATCCTCTGCCCTTCCTGCTGCATATAGCGATTTCCAGGAAGTGTTCTGTAAAAAGTCAGCTGAGGTGCTTCTTCCTCACAGGTCCTTTGACTGTGCCATTGACCTTGTTCCCGGTGCAACCCTACCCAGGGGTCGTACCTACCCCCTGTCCATCCCAGAGATCCAGGCCATGTCAGAGTATGTTATGGAAAATCTAGAAAAAGAATCCATCCGGAAATCCTTATCACCTGCGGGAGCAGGGTTTTTTTTGTTGCCAAAAAGGATGTTACCTTAAGACCCTGCATTGACTATCGAGGCCTAAACAAAGTAACGATCAACAATTGATACCCCCTACCTTTAATATCGGAACTATTCGACAAGTTAAAAGGTGCCTCCATTTTGGATCTCAGGGGTGCATACACTCTGATCCGGGAGGATGATGAATGGAAAACTGTATTAAACACTAGAGATGGGCATTACGAGTAATTGGTCATGCCCTTTAGTTTGTGTAATGCCCCAGCAGTGTTCCAAAACTTTAACGAAATCTTCAGGGATCTGCTTTACCAATTTGTTTTCATCTACCTGGACACATGCACATTGCTCATACGGTATGCACTGTGGAGAATTAAAGGCTGCAAGGTACTGCTTTATGATAAATAGGTGAGATATCTCAGAACTGGCCAATTATTTATTATTCCAAGACATTGCCATTGTAAATTATAAAGTTCCTGAAGCCTACTCAGGCATGTTATACTGTGCAAACAGCGAGGACTGAATGACTGAGATCTTTGCTGCCCAATGACTTTAATGACATGAAGAATGTAGTTTATGGAATATAAAATACTATAAAGTACACTGACAAAACTACAAGTGTGATATGTTCTATGTTCTATGTACCTATTAAGATAACAACATAGGAAAATGTTTATCAAAATATATGAAATAGATAAAAATGTATGTAGAATGTGGAAAACTCTGATCATGATTTTTTTATCATGTATCACTTCATACCTATTAACATATAATGTAAATGTTTATACCAGCATATTAAGCTCATAAATGTCCTTTACAGTATCAAGACAACCATAACCTTTAGCCAAAACATGAAGTGAGGAGAAATCCCTTAAAAATTGGGAATTTCTGGTTGCCATGAAAACTAGTGTCTTCACTGAAAAAAAACCCCTCTATTCCTGCTCTGGTCAGGGCCGTCTTTAATATTGATTGGACCCTGGGCAAATGTTTTCTTGCCCCCCCCCCATACAGTTTCGCTTTCCACCTGCTCTGAGACATACAATAAATAGCAGCTAGACTAGGATCTCAGGGGTGCATACACTCTGATGATGGAGGGTGATGAATGGAAAACTGCATTTAACACTAGAAATGGGCATTACGAATACTTGGTCATGCCCTTTAGTTTGTGTATTGCCCCAGCAGTGTTCCAAAACTTTAACAAAATCTTCAGAGATCTGCTTTACAAATTTGTTTTCATCTACCTAGATGACATTCTCATCTTTTGGGATATTCTGTTTGTTCACAGAGACCATGTCCGGATTGTACTTCAGCGGCGTTGAGAAAATAATCTGTACGCCAGGCTGTAGAAATGTTCTTTTGAATGTTCTGATGTCCTGTTTCTGGGATGCTTTGTCTCTAACTTCGGTCTTCGTATGGATCCTGGAAAGGTCTCAGCCATTACCAACTGGCATCTTCCTGCCGGCCTCAAGACCACACAGTGTTTTCTTGGGTTCACTAATTATTACAGGCAGTTCATTAGGAATTACTCCTCTATTACTGCGCCTATTATTGCCTTGACCAAGAAGGGTGCTAATGCCAAGGAGTGGCCCCCTGAAGCTGTCTCTGCCTTTCACGATTTGAAACATGCCTTCATGTCTGGACCTTGTTGAGATGACCTGACCCTGGGGATGCATTTTTTATTGAAGTGGACGCTTCCTCAACTAGGGTGGGAGCTGTGCTTCTTCAATCCTTTGGGAAAAACCATGTGCGTTTTTCTCCAAAAAAATTCTCAGGTGGAGAAGAATTACGCTATTGGTGATTGGGAACTTCTTGTGATTAAACTGGCATTGGAGGAGTGGTGTCCTCTCTTGGAGTGTTCCCCACATTCCATAACAATTTTCACTGACCATAAAAATCTGCAGTACTTACAGAATGCCAAACGATTGATTCCCAGACAAGCCAGGTGGAGCCTCTTCTTTTCCCGTTTTAACTTCACCATTACGTTCAAACCTGGTTCTTGCAACAGTCGGGCTGATGCACTCTCTAGGTCTTTTGACATTCAGAATGAGCAGCCTACCCCTGAACCGGAGCCGATCATCCCTACCTCATGCATCCTTGCCCATTCTACCACCCTAGAATCAAAAATTCCTCCTGGCAAGACCTTCATCTTTACTGAGCTAAGAGCTAAGACCCTTTGTTGGGGACATGACTCCAAGGTGGCAGGTCATACTGGGTTCCTTCAATCCTTCCTCCTCATCAGTCGCCACTACTGGTGGCCTACTCTCTGTTCGGATGTCAAAGACTACGTTAAGGCTTGTCATGTCTGTGCCCAGTCTAAATCCTCCACACAGGCTCCTGCTGGTATTCTCATGCCCTTGCTTATTCCCAAAGAGACCTGGTCTCACATAGCCGTGGACTTTATCAACGATCTTCCACGGTCTGAGAATAATACGGTCATTTGGGTGGTAATGGATCGGTTCTCCAAGATGGCTCTTTTGTTCCTCTTTCTTGTCTCCCTTCTGCTCCTGCTTTGGTTCCCATTTTTGTTCAAGAGATCTTCCGCCTCCATGGGGTCCCTTCCCATATTGTTTCTGATAGGGGTGTTCAATTTACATCTCGTTTTTGGAAAGCCTTCTGCAAATCCCTCAATATTGTCTTGGATTTTTCCTCTTCGTACCATCCTCAATCCAATGGACAGACTGAGAGGGTTAATCAAGAGTTAGAGGTCTTTCTCCGCACCTTAGTTTCTGCCCATCATAATGACTGGTCCTCTCTACTCCCATGGGCAGAATTCTCTCACAACAATCATGTGAACATCAGTTCTCAGAAGACACCCTTTTTCACAATTTATGACCTTTTCTCCGGATATTCCAGCTTTGGCTACAGTTCAACAATCATTCAATTCTATTTGGGTTAATGTTCATGATTCCTTCTGGGCAGCTGTTGATAAATTTAAAGGTTTTGCCGACCGTCGTAGGCGTAAGCCCCCTTCTCTACAGCCTTGAGACAAGGTCTGGCTTTCCACCAGGAGCATCAAGCTCCGGGTTCCATCTCTGAAATTTGCCCCAAGATTAATTGGCCCATACACCATGATTTCCAAGTTAAATCCGGTTTGTTTTAAACTGCAAATCCCTAAAAGCCTCAAGATCTTAAACTCTTTTCACATTTCCCTCCTGAAGCCTTTAGTCCTCAATAAATTCTCTCGTCCTCTCCCTGCATCGGTTCCAGTCTCTGAGGATAATCAGGAGTATGAGGTTAGTCAAATTCTTGATTCCCGGCTCCGTAAAGGCAGTCTTCAGTACCTCATGCATTGGAAAGGTTTTGGCCCTGAGGAGAGGTCTTGGATATCCGCATCGGATGTCTTTGCACCTCGTCTTTTGAGGAGGCTTCATTTGAGGTTCCCCTCCAAGCCTGGGCCCAAGTGAGGGAGGAGGAGGCCTAGTAAGACGAGGGGAACTGTCATGACTCTGCAGTAATAATTTCATGCCCTGTCTGTCTCTTACCTGGTCTGTGTATCAGCCTTAGGGCCTGCACTCTCACACCTGCTTGGTTAAGGAATCTTTTCTCAATGTGGCTCCACCATAGCCTCAACAGGAACCACTATTTAACACTGTGTTATCCAAGCCTGCCTTGCCGAGCAATATTGTGTGTTTGGTTTCCTGTCTTCTGCTTGCTGTGTGCTCTATTGAATATCCCTGCCTGCCTATTATCCTGACCCTTGGCATGTTTTCTGTCTATCCTTGTCTGCTAGTTGCCCCGACCTTTGGCTTATCTCCTGAGTATCCCTTGTTGTCCTGGGCTGCTGCTTCCTCTCTATCCTCCTGTAGCCTACCGTGAGCGTGAGCTGGGAGATCCTGGGGGCCGGGACCTGGAGTCAGTTGCAGCGCAGTCCATACTCACCACTAGAGGCTCTAGTGAACAACTTATGGCTCTTAGACTCTGCGCCCTAGGAAATCTATGCTCTAGCTCCCAGTGGGATCCATGTTGGTGCTCCAGTGGATCTGCCTTCCTGAACCTCCCAGAGTTCCATCCGCAGTAGTCAGTCGTAGGGTCCACTACCTTAGCAGTGCACTCCTGACTCTATCGGTGTGCATCTGTCACCTGGACTCAGGTGACCTGACAGCTCACAGCTGTGACATTGCCAAATCTCACTCCAAATTTCATGAGACTAGCGGTCAAAGGCTGTAGTGTCTTAGTTATCATACTGCAGATCAGGACTGGTCAGTCCATTAGGGGCGCAGGGGCCCCTAGTTTGCATACGTGATGCATGCAGGGCACCAGACTCATAGCTCGCTATGAGTTTTTTTTATTTTTTAGCCACATGATTAGAGCACTGCACCCCAAATCCACCCACTTGTGACACCAACAAATCAATATTTGCTATTGTCTTCCGGTGTCTCTTTACGGCCAATCAAGACAGGAGGCGGATCAGGTTGGCCAGGAGGAGAAGCCGAAGAAGCCGAGGAAACCACGACGGGGGACCATGGAGGAGTGAGTGTGGGGGGGACTGTGGAGGGGCAGAGTGCGGACCTGGGGGGTTTGTTTGCTGCCCCCCCATAAAGTTTAGCACCAGCCGCCACTGCTGCAGATATACAGCTATGAGGCTGTAGGCACAGGGGTGCCAAGGTACCCTCATATACCAGGAAGTGCGCTACCATTTTTCAGAGATATTCAAGACACAAGGTAATTTTTTTAGGGTACTGCTTAGGAAAAATTAGTATTTCTGAATGTTTCCTGTAACAAGGCAGATTTGACAGCACTTTTTGAGTTTAGGTCCATTTTACACTAACTTATATTGACATGTCAGCGGTACAGAAAACCACTAGTGTCCAAGTTGATGTTCTCCTGCTCCTATGACATCTCTCTGGTGCCTTCTGCATTAAATCTGGCACAGGTGTCATCTGCTGGCTAAATAGGGGCTACAACACAGGTCTGTTCCAGCATGCATGTAACACTGGCTGATACATTATTTTGGAATTTAAAAATCATATTTTTTTAAATTATATTTATGGAATGCAGTGTGTTCTAATTCACAACAGGGGATGCTCAGCCTGAATGGTTTATAGAGTGTCTATTTTTTTAACAACAGTCAATCAATATTATAATTTTGGTTCAAATACTTGACATTTCTCTTTTGCCTGGCAGCTGTCACTATAATGAGCAAATATTCTGTGTAAGAATATATGCACTGTTATTAAAACTGTGAATGGTAAAGGGAGAATAGTACCATGAACCACTCAGCTATGGCCGTGTTAAGTGTCCGTTCTGGACACAGAAGTGTCCTAAGTCAGTTAGACATCTTTCTGAAGATGGGGATTATGACACATGAAATTGCATCCAGAGACAGGAAAGATTTTACACTGATTCACTTAGTGACATTTGAAAGTACATCTCAAAATACAGCTCTTGCAGAGTAAGTAGGTGGTACATTTGAACTTCAAAGGCTACTCTATATATTATGAAGAACAGGATTACAAGCAACACTACAAGGGCAAAGATCATGGTGGTATTGCATAATGGTCAGTCAAAGATTTTATAAATTAAATTGATGCCAAGCAATATTTGCACAATGATATATACTGTTGCAATTTAAACGTATAACTTTTTTTAATGCTTTGTTATTATATTTTATAGCAATATAGAATGGTATAAAGGAAACTGTAAGGACTATACTCTGGTAGAAGCATGTACAGCCTGGTTCCTACATAATTACTTTTTAATACATTTCATCTATCTGCATGAGGCTCACCTGCTCTATTACTACTTTGAATTTTTTATTCAAGAATAAATTGCCTGTTCTCCAATATCATATACAGTCCTTGAATTACCATTAGTTCTTCTTGAGTGAGAATGCTATGTGAGGCCACTGGGACTTACTTTTCTTAGAGCCGAACTCCTGAGTGTAGAGTGGTAGCAGTTCTAAATTAATCCGGGTCACAGGAATGATTAGCCTGTGCAAATAGCAAGTATACCATAGGAATTCCTGAACAGCTAATCAGATTCATGCGTTACTGAACTATAGACCTTATAATTAAATCTGGACAAGATTGGAAAACAAATGCAAGCAATATTTTGTAATAAGTTGTATAATGTGACTAATACTGGTGAGTTGTAATAATGCAGGAACTACCCCCATACAGCTAGTATTCTTCCATATTTAATGCCTTCTATAATTCATATGGAACTTATTGTCTTTTAATATTAATATCTGAAAGCATGGCTCAAACCCAAGAGCATAGAACATGCAATGCACATTGCTCATACGGTATGCACTGTGGAGAATTAAAGGCTGCAAGGTACTGCTTTATGATAAATAGGTGAGATATCTCAGAACTGGCAAATTATTTATTATTCCAAGACATTGCCATTGTAAATTATAAACTTCCTGAAGCTTCCTGAGGCATGTTATATTGTGCAAACAGCGAGGACTGAATGACTGAGATCTTTGCTGCCCAATTACTTTAATGACATGAAGGATGTAGTTTATGGAATATAAAATACTATAAAGTACACTGACAAAACTACAAGTGTGATATGTTCCATGTTCTATGTACCTATTAAGATAACAACATAGGAAAATGTTTATCAAAATATATGAAATAGATAAAAATGTATGTAGAATGTTGAAAAATCTAATCATGATTTTTTTATCATGTATCACTTCATACCTATTAACATCTAATTTAAATGTTTATACCAGCATATTAAGCTCATAAATGTCCTTTACAGTATCAAGATAACCATAGCCTATAGCCAAAACATGAAGTGAGGAGAAATCCCTTAAAAATTGGAAATTTCTGGTTGCCATGAAAACTAGTGTCTTCACTGAAATAAATAACCCTCTATTCCTGCTCTGGTCAGGGCCGTCTATAATATTGATTGGACCCTGGGCAAACGTTTTCTTGCCCCCCCCCCCCCCCCCCATACAGTTTTGCTCTCCACCTGCTCTGAGACATACAATAAATAGGAGCTAGACTTCAAATCAGTTTACTCTATCAGATCAGGAAGCGATTGGTTGCCAGACGTTACAGTGTATCATTACCCTTACTGACTGGTTGCTAGAGGTTACATCACATATTATGGCTCACTGATTAGTTGCTAGATGATACAGCACATAATTTCTGCTTGTTGATTGGTTGCTAGAGATTACTGTACAGTAATACTGCTCACTGATTGGTTGCTAGAGGTTACAGCACATCATCTTCTCACTGCAGGGGGCACGATATACATATGAATGCCGCCTTTATTTACATATCTATGCCGCCAAATGCAGCAATTTACATATGAATGCTGCTGCTATTTACATATGAATGCCAGTAATTTACATGTAAACACAGGGTCTGCAGGTGAGTCATCTGTACACAACAATAGGGCAGAGCTGTAGTAGCAGCACTTCACACTGAGATATCAGGACACAGCAAGGGACTAAAACTTCAAGCGACAAGGGAATTTAAACTGGGATCGTTGGCAAGTATGAGGCAGCTGCTTTGGGCCCCACAACAATAACAGGGCCCAGTGCAGCTGCCCCTTTTGCTCTGCCCTAAAGATGGCCCTGGCTCTGGTGACAACCTAATATTTGGGATTTTCTTTCACTTTTGGTGAAAACAGTAAACAGCACAAATAGAGAGTTTCAAATTTGTTCAAAGTATTCAAAGCCCTCGTCACTCTATTTAGAATTAAGAAAAAACTGTTGGCTTTAGTTATAGTTTAGTTGCCAGATCTGCTGGCGAGACCAGCTTCAAACAGCTTTTTAATACTTTTTTACAAAATGTTACCAAAGACAGTACAGCAACTAAGTTTTTTTTTTCTTCTGAAGAAAGAAGAAGAGTATCAGAATGGAAAAGAAAGGGGATTTAAGTGACTTTGAACATGGCATGGTTGTTGGTGCCAGACGGGCTGGTCTGAGTATTTCAACTTCTGATCTACTGGGATTTTCATGTACAACCATCTCTAGGGTTTACAGAGAATGGTCCAAAAAAGAGAAAATATCCAGTGAGCAGCAGCTGTGTGGACGAAAATACCTTACGAATATCAGAGGTCAGAGAAGAATAGGCAGATGATAGATAGGCAGCAATAAGTCAAAAAACACTTGTTACAACCAAGGTATGCAGAATACTATCTCTGAATGCATAAAACATCGAACATTGAAGCAGATGGGCTACAGCAGCAGAAGACTACACCGGGTGCCACTCCTGTCAGCTAAGAACAGGAAACTGAGGCTACAATTTGCACAGGCTCACAAAATTGGACAATAGAAGATTGGAAAAACATTGCCTGGTCTGATGAGTCTCTATTTCAGCTGCGACATTCAGATGGTAGGGTCAGAATTAGGCATAAACAACATAAAAGCATTGACTTGGTTAAATTGATGATAGGCAACACCTATCCTCATATTGATTAGTGGTTCCAAATTAATAATAACTACTGCAGTAGGGAACAGACACAAAAGATACGCTCAGCATCTTTCCAAATAACTGTTCTGCTTTATTATGACGCAATTGAAGGTTTTTATGCACATGATTACGTAGGTATCACATTAATATTACAATTGTAGGTTTATCGTAACAAGGGGCGTTACATAGGCAGGCTTATTCTAATCAGGACTCGAAAGAATGTAAACATTTACTGAAAACATTATTAGTGCTGTTGCACAGTGAGGGCAATGTGCAATACATACAAAATACAATACAATTATATACAGAACTTACAAATTTCCATTACAGTCTCCCCTCTTTTGATCAATATTTTGATCACTAACCATACCTGCTATCACCTTTAACCTGGAACCTCCACACGCTAGGGTAGAGGTAGTCCTGGTCAAAGAGGCAAAAAACTCCATTGTGGAGAAAATAATAGCTGAGCAACTTTTTCATTACCAAATGACTTTTCATTGTGAAAAAGAAATGATTGATAAGACATATTTACAGAGTACTGGCTGTACACTCCTGTGGCCAGAATGGCCTTCTAGCTTAATTGTGAGCATGCTGACTTATCAGCATATGTAAACACAGACAATTCTACATAAAATGGAAGACGTACAAAAGACAAAATATGACTTCAACATGGCTAAACTACTTTTCAAATATATATATCCCTTACAATTAAAGTAATTTAATCAAAAAGTACCCTAGACTGTGATCACAAGAGGGAAACAAATCAAACACATAGATTTCTTTAATTTAGTCTTTTTTGCAGTGTCTGGTGTGGATCCAGGTGACTTTTTCTTCACCTTTTGCAAAAACTGTACATGAAATAGATGCTGTATTGAGTCTCCAAACTTTTCCTTATATATAAATGTCTCTTAACAATCCAAAAGTCACTTGGCTTTAGTTTTAGATCCTTCCAAACTTTTAGGATCTGGAATTGGGGAGAAAACACATAAATGAGTTTGTCAAAAAACCTTAAAAGATCAGCAACGTTCTCTGTGAGATCCGAATGGAGGACTTCAGCTGCTGAGACAAAATATAAGCAAGTGAGTAACACACTCCCAACGCAAATCCCATAGGGAGAGAGTCCAACATCCCCCTTAGGGGCTTCATAAAATATAAGAAAACATTGAGGCAAAAGTTTTCTAGTTTCTTACTCTACTTTGTCCGCTACATTGTAGACAGTAAGGGGTGTAAAAATAAAACCTCAAAACTTCTAGTAAGGACTCTCCTATAAAAAATGATTTCCTCTGTTACTCTCTGTACTTTCTGGCACTCTGTACTTACAAACTACTTCTGATAACACTTTTTACTGTGGCCTTTGCAGTAGCATTTGCCACTGGACATCCAAAAAACATGTCCATACAGAAATGCATACTCGTAAGATCCTGACTTGGGCATCTGGATATATCTTTTTTGTAATCTCTGGGAGGGATGTTCAGCTTTTGGTAACACCTTTGGTAACAGGTAAAACAAGAAGTGGTATGTTATAAAAACAACTGTGGAGAACCCTGGCTCTATCCCACGCTCATTTACTAAGGCAGCCATAACTTCTTGTGACTGATGACACGGTCCATGTGTCAAGCTGGAGGGAAAAGAGTGGCTGGCAGACATAAATTATCACCTTTTCCAAAGTCCTGTTTCATAAGAAGTTGCCCCCTGTGGACCACTTGTTCTTCTCGTTCTGGGGTCCTTAAAGTTGAATTATTAATCCCAGCTATACTGGGCCAGAACTAGGGTGGAATCTGTGAGTTTCACAGACCCATCAAGTGTCCGGGGCCGTAAATGCAGCATCCTTAGTCACCTGGTCTGCTTCCATGTGTGAAAGTTAATATGGCTACCTCAGCAAGAAGCTGGAAGGCTGAAAACAGCCAATCAAATTAACTTGGCATGCTTTATTGGTTTACCTGCCGAAGTAAAAACAAACTTCTGGCCCTTCAAATGGAACCAAAAGCTCTCTATATCTCGACTATCTATATAAATATACACTCTTTTTGTAGCTCACAGGCTTTGCTAAAACATGGAGCTCTGCTTCTTGAGCTGGGGAAAAAGGATCCAATGACTTTGAATACAGGGTATCCTTCTGGGTGATAAACTGCATACTCAAATCTACAAAAAATGTAATATCTGGGTCTTCAGGGAGTGTGTCCCGCACTGGGCTCACAGTAGCTGATTCCTACACCATCAATTTAACACATGTGGTTTTTCCTTTCTTTTGAATAAATGTCCACATTTTTCATTGTTAGATTTGTACATAAATAAACTCATATTTTAAACCTTTCATTAGACAAACATTTAGTTATCTGTATATTTGCTGCGCAGAATGTCGGACCATTGACCAAAACAATATCTAACTTTGTCTAATAGCACCTTTGCATAAAAGCTACAGCTCTGATATATCGGGGTGAACCCTTCATTACTGGGTCCAGCTTGCATGAATATATTACAATGGCTTGTTTTCTATCATGCTATTTGTGTAAGAACTCCAGTTTCATGTTTCAAAAGACAACTTCTTCCTGGCAATATTATAATAAATGATAACAATACCCTGCGGTCATGGAGAGATGCCCATAAATCCAAAATATTCTTCTGCTTATACCACTGTACTTACAAGAAAAAGGGGCACATCATTTCACAATCCACACATTCTGCTTTGGATTTCAAAAATAAAAATAAATAAAAGGACCAAGAATCTGTATGATGGACCAGAAAGCATCAAAAACTAAAAAACAACTTGCTGCAGGTGGCATCTATCCTAACAGGGTGTGTGGACTTGATGTGATGGGACTGTTATATTTAAATTTTATTTATTATTACTCTCACATCATGGACCGCACATCAAGTTATCATCAAAAACCTTACAATATCATTTTTGTAGAACTTCTTATGTATCCCATCCATCTTGGCTTTGTTAAATATTATGGCAGCTTTATTCAAAATAACAACCTCATCTTAATCTTTTTTTTCTCTCAATAAGGGCTTATTGTATAACTGTAAAATTACGAAATTGTTATCTTAATCTAAACTAATCCTATTTTTACAAATTTCCCCAATAACCTGGATTTCATTTCCAACCAAAGGTTGTCTAAACCAGTTTCAATATATCTATATAATTGTTAAACTCATATTAGAAATGAATACTCATTATTACTTAATTTTACTTAATTTCCCTTTTTTAAATGCACTGTTTCAACTATCAAAGGATATTCAATTTGTGTAATACACAGTTAAATGTAACCTTCATTTTACCATGTTTAGAAAACAGATTCAAAATAATTGTGATCACATTGTTTACCATTAGATTCGTTAACCCGGCACATGTTTTGTCTAAAAAACTGGAATTGGCATGGTGTCCTTCCAGCTTATCACTAACCTCTCAGGGACATTCTTTCAGGAGAGCACAAAGGAGGGGGTCACATCTGCGTACATGACACACACAAGCAATAGAACTAAAGGTCCCAGCAATCGCACACACATACACCAATATCTCTCTAAAATCGTTTACTTTTTCCCATTTGTACACAACACATGCATATCATTCTCTCACTTTCTTTTAACTATTTAATATTTTCCTGCCTAAATTCTGCATTCCTTATTTTGTTCAGATATCTTTTATATCTAGCTTCTATGATCAGACGGGCAGCCAGAGTGCTTATCCCATCTTCCCTCTCTGACAACATATAAAGTATTCTGTTTAAACTCTAATTTCTCTGTTTTGACTTTACTAGTAGTGCCTGACCCCAAATTCATCCCACAACTTAACATGAAAATGTCCCTTTCTGTCTAGTGTTATTGTCACCCTTGATCCATCCTGCTCACATAGATAGCTGTTTCTCTAGCTGTTTACTCTGCATGATTCTTGGTCCCTGTGGACTTTGGTAACCCAGTTACCCATTGTGGATCCATGTCCACTCTAACCATTAATCTAGGGGCTCAGTATAGGCGGAACCGCACCTTTGGTTCATATATAGCGCTCCTCTTGCGCTGGGCATTTTTGAGGGTCTCTTACCCTTCATTCCCTTACTTAATTCAATGCCCATAATGACTGGCCAGTCTTCTCTCTTCTCTACTTGTGCCTATACCCTCTTGCCTCTAAACTACTTTATCTAGCAGATGTACTACATATACCTGTGAACAGTACTATTCTTCCCTTTCTTATTTATAACACTCCGATGGACAATAGACAGGGACAACATAACATATAACCACCAATCAATACAGTTCGATTAAGGGGAGTAAAATAGGTACCCTTTGTCCCGAAAATGCCTTACCGATCAAGGAAGTCTGATAACTCAAATGTAAGCAAAAGGCTTACCTCAGCCGGCTGATTATCAGAAATTCCCGGATCGTCTCAAGCTCCTCGTTTCGGATACTCAGGGTCACCTGGAATCCCCTCCTAAGGCAAAGCTCGCCATGCTGACTCGGTTAAATTGATGGTAGGCAACTCCTATCCTCATATTGATTAGTGGTTCCAAATTAATAATAACTACTGCAGTAGGGAACAGACACAAAAGATACGCTCAGCATCTTTCCAAATAACTGTTCTGCTTTATTATGACGCAATTGAAGGTTTTTATGCACATGATTACGTAGGTATCACATTAATATTACAATTGTAGGTTTATCGTAACAAGGGGCGTTACATAGGTAGGCTTATTCTAATCAGGACTCGAAAGAATGTAAACATTTACTGAAAACATTATTAGTGCTGTTGCACAGTGAGGGCAATGTGCAATACATACAAAATACAATACAATTATATACAGAACTTACAAATTTCCATTACAGCATGGATCCATCCTGCCTTGTATCAATGGTTCAGGCTGGTAGTGTAATGGTGTGGAGGATATTTTCTTGGCACATTTTGGGCCCCTACCAATTGAGCATTGTTTCAATGCCACAGTCTACCTGAGTATTGTTGCTGACAATTTTATTCTGGGGCATTATCTGGTTCTTTTGGAATGCTGTGCATTAACCACTTATGGACAGCCCGCTGCAGTTTTACGTCGGCTGTTTGAAGGAGGACATCGTTGTTATGGCAGCAGCTAGCTGCCATAACCCCAGTATCCTCTTCTTCAGCAGGCAGTCCGCTACAAGATAAAAGTGGTCTCTGTGGCAGATTCACTGTGAGATCACTTTCATCGGCGGCAGGGGAGGGGCCCCCTCCACGGTCCGGTGCCCTCTGCCGCCTACAGCGTGATGTCTGCTGTCAGGTATGGAGATGAGTGGGGGGAAGATGGCCCCCACCCGTCTCCATGCAATTGCTGGGCGGAAGTGACGTCAAAATATCACCTCCGCCCACAGCTCTTAAAGGGCCATTTTTTAAATGATTTTTTAAATGACAATTTTTTTTTAATTGCATTTTAGTGTAAATATGAGATCTGAGGTCTTTTTGACCCCAGATCTCATATTTAAGAGGTCCTGCCATGCTTTTTTCTATTACAAGGGATGTTTACATTCCTTGTAATAGGAATAAAAGTGAAATTTTTTTAAAACAGTGTAAAAATAAAAAATAAAAGGTAAAATAAATAAGAAAAAAATGTAAAAAATGTAAAACGCTCCCCGTCCCGACGAGCTCGTGTGCAAAAGCAAAGCATACGTGAGTAGCGCCCACATATGAAAATGGTGTTCAAACCACACATGTGAGGTATCGCCACGATCAGTAGAGCGAGAGCAATAATTCTAGCCCTAGACCTCCTCTGTAACTCAAAACATGTAACCTGTAGAATTCTTTAAACATCGCCTATGGAGATTTTTAAGGGTAAAAGTTTGTCGCCATTCCACGAGCGGGCACAATTTTGAAGCATGACATGTTGGGTATCAATTTACTCAGCATAACATTATCTTTCACAATATAAAAAAAAATGGTCTAACTTTACTGTTGTCTTATTTTTTTAATTTGTTGTGTTTTTTCCAAAAAGAGTGCTCTTGTAAGACCGCTGCGCAAATACGGTGTGACAGAAAGTATTGCAACGACCGCCATTTTATTCTCTAGGGTTTTTAAAAAAAAAAAATGTATACTGTTTGGGGGTTCTAAGTAATTTTCTAGCAACAAAAAAATGTTTTTAACTTGTAAACAACAAATCTCAGAAAGAGGCTTGGTCCTTAAGTGGTTAAGGCATAGTCTACCTTTTGCAAAAAAAATAATACATGCTCCCATACTGATTACTAAAAAAATGCAGTTGCGCTCAGTGTAACATGGGTGCAATGCACAGATTCCTGTCAACTATACCTGAAGCCACAGGTCTGTATTGAGGTAGGTACCTTCAGTTATGGGGCTGGAGAAAGCATCATAGGACTACAAGTGCGGTGATGTCAATTCACCCATGCTTTATTGAAAAGTACAAGTTCCTCTGCCATGGTGCCAGACGTGACTTGAAGTTTTTGATTCACAGATCTCTGTAAATGGATAATGCAAGGGTGTAGACAGAGCCACGCGCAGCTGCACTTTATTTAAATAAAGACAGGAGCCATCAGGGAAAAGAAACCCCAGATTTCCTTCGATTTGTGCTATATAAAACACGGTCAGAAAGGTGGAGTTCTCTTTTTAGTGCAGGGAGCCTAGTTAAAGGGTGAGGCTTTAGGGACCACAATATTGGCATATTTATGTGCTCAGCATTTAATGTTTGCTGATAAGAGCAGGTTCACTTTTACTGCCATTGTAAGAATACTGACATAAGGAAAAGCATGGCTGTACATTGTATTGGACTTACTGCTGTGCAGGTCCTAAGGCCTGACACTTTCATGCTTCTTCACGAGACTTAATTAACCCAAATTGCTTTTGGTGTGCAGGTAACAAACCATTATGCGAGAGCCTGTTATGTGTCACTCCCTATATCTTTCAATTTTCATGCTAAAGAAATGTACTCTGATAGGAAAGGACTGTGAAATCATGTATTGTTCTTGGATATTATCAAGTGACTAAATATTCATAACAGCTTTTGTAATCCAGAAATTGATTTTTGAACAATGTTAAACACTGTTCCCTGGAGGAGTATGCATATTTGATTATCTTTCAGTAAAGCTCCACTCTCTGCTGGTCAGCAGCTACAGTACACAAGAAGAGATATGAATTTCACAAAAAACTTTTGTGTCTCTTAATGAGTTCATGTAGTCACTCATGAAGAATCTTCACTAAGTCACTAGGCTCAAAATGCAAACACTGTAATTGGTAAATGCAGGAAAGATAATAATGTAAAAATGCATCCTGAAGGTATTTTTTTGAGTCAAATACAAAAACAGAAAAAACATTAACATGTTTTATCACAGTTACAAAAAAAATTAGCATTGTCACTTGGACTTTGGCAATGGTGCTGGCAATATTGCTAGCCTGCAGGGTTGTAGCTCAGCAAGGTGTGATGAGGGGGAGTACTGTAGGGTATTCCTAGACTGGCCACTATGGGAACGAGGACTGGACATAAACTGCACAAGACCTATTTTCAGAAAATAGATGTTCTGCCTGTAATGGTTGTGCGCATTGGGCCCATGAAAAGCTGTATGCGGCATCCATTTTGTTCACGTATTAGCTCATCTCAGCCATGTTGTCATGTGGAGGGCATGAGCACAGTGACCTTTTCCTCTCTCCCCCTCTTTTCATACAATCCACAACCCTTATGCCGTGTACACACGAAAGGACTTTCCGCCAACAAAACCGTGGATTTTTGTTTGAATGTTGACGGCTCAAACTTGTCTTGCATACACACGGTCACATAAATGTTGGCCAACAATTACGAACGTGGGAACGCGGTGAATTACAAGACATACGACGAGCAGAGAAAAAGGAAGTTCAATAGCATGTGCGGCTCCTTCTGCTTGATTCCGAGCATGCGTGAACTTTTGTGCGACAGACTTGTGGACTTTCCGACAACAACGTTTTGTTGGCGGAAAATTTGAGAACCTGTTATCAAACATTTGTTGGCGGAAAGTCCGACAGCAAATGTTCTATGGAGCATACACACGGTCAGACTTTCCAACAACAAGCTTACATCCAACATTTCCCATCGGAAAATCCGAGCGTGTGTATGCGGCATTAGCGGCATGGTAGACATCTCTTATCAATCTCTTAATACACGTATCAGGGGCCATAAAACTTTCCAGCTTGCCTGCCAGAGTGACAAGAGAGTTAACAGACATTAGGTCATAAATATCTCAGTTGGAATCCGTACAATAAACATATCTGTCTCTCGGTAGAATCCATCATCCCAGTATATTCCATAACTTCTAAAATAATAATAATAGCACAGCCAGAATATAGACAAATATATAGTCAAAATTATTGGGACACCTGCCTTTACACGCACATGAACTTTTATGGCATCCCAGTCTTAGTCCTTAGGGCTCATTATTGAGTTGGCCCACCCTTTGCAGCTATAACAGATTAAACTCTTCTGGGAAGGCTGTCCACAAGGTTTAGGTGTATGTCTATTGAAATGTTTGACCATTCTTCCAGAAGCGGATTTAAGAGGTAAGGCATTGATGTGGATGAGAAGGTCTGGCTCGCAGTCTCTGCTCCAATTCATTCCAAAGGTGTTCTATAGGGTTGAGGTGCAGGCCAGTCAAGTTCCACTACCCCAAACTTGCTCATATATGTCTTTTATGGACCTTGCTTTGTACACTGGTCCAAATCATTTGGTGGAGGGGGGATTATGGCATTGGGTTGTTTTTCAGGGGTTGGGGTTGGCCCCTTAGTTCCAGTGAAAGGAATTCTTAAGGCATCAGCATAACAAGACATTTTGGACCACTTCATGCCCTCAACTTTGTGGGAACAGTTTGGGGATGGCCCTTTCCTGTTCCTGCTGCTCACCAGTGCACAAATCAAGGTCCAGAAAGACATGAATGAGCGAGTTTGGGGTGGAGGAACTTGACTGACCTGCACAGAGTTCTGACCTCAACCTGATAAAACACCTTTGGGATGAATTTGAGTGAAGACTGCAAGCCAGACCTTCTCGTCCAACATCAACACCTGACCTCAGAAATGCGCTTCTGAAAGAATGGTCGAACATACCCATAGACACACTCCTAAACCTTGTAGACAGCCTTCCCAGAAGAGTTGAAGCTGTTATAGTTGCAAAGGGTGGGCCAACACAATATTGAATCCTACGGTCTAAGACTGGGATGCCATTAAAGTTTATGTGCGTGTAAAGGCAGGCATAACAATACTTTATATTAATATTAATTTTGAAGCTAAATTTAGGCTGGACAATAATTTGCATGTTAGCAGGCTGTACCTAGGAGGTACGCAGAGATATAAGTACCTATAGAAAATTGTATTTGATACATAGTCACAAACATAATCATTCCCAGAAACCACTCCTTAGATGCTTAATGGGTCAGATGACTGCTGTCAACACCCCTTTGATACCAGAGAAAAGGGAATACCAGGACAGTTTGACAGCTCCTGTTAACATGAAACCAAGGAACACCTAACAGGACTTGTGAGAGCCACTATACCGTTTTTGCTTATTTGTTGGACTCCATTTGAACTCTTTTTTTTTATTACTCTGTTGTTTTATTGTCTCTTTATTTCTTTCTAACACTCTTTTTCTGTAAATATTTTATTTTCACCATTTGACCTTTTCATTATTAAATCCTATTTTGAAAAAGTTGGAATTGTCTCTAAAGCTTTTAATGCAAATTAAAAAAATCCCTGTCTCTTGAAGAGTGCTACTGTGTATAATAAACCACTGAACACACCTGCCTGTTGTGACAGTGTGTGTACAGACGTTTATTGTTCATAATTGTTATTGCTAATCTTATGGAAGTTCTGACTCTTCGGTAAAAGTCGTGGTGGCATTTAAAGGGTTAATTGCATAATTAACTAAACCCATAGACAATTGCTCCCAGGCGGCTGGTATCTGAATTGGGGTCCCGCAAGCTGGAAAATCTTTGTGCTGGGTGCAGCTGAGAGTGGCATTGTTATGTAAGTGACAAGCGCAGATTGGCTAGTCCTTTGTCACTAGTTGGTGAGAGGGGCATGGGGTTTGACATCCACATTCATCACACTGCCCATTTCAGGAGTTGAATGTATAGGCAGTCTTGACAAAATGCACTAAGTAATGGTCTACACTGATTTCCCATCCAATCATTTCAACAGTGTTATGTAACTCATTCTTCTAAGCAGTTGAGCATTCTGATTTGCGTCTAGTGTCTGTACAGTATTCCCCCTTAACCACATGTCGACCGCTGCACGCCGATTTACGTTGGCAGAATGGCATGGGCAGGTAAAAAGGTGTACGCGTACGTCCCTTTGAAATTCCCGCCTAGTGCACCCGACGCACGCCGTGGGAGCGTGCCCGCGGGTCCTGAGAACTTGATGCTTGCCGGCGGCCCATGATTGCGATGAGGAGAGGCAGAACGGGGAGATGCCTCTGTAAACAAGGCATTTCCCTGTTCTGCCTAGCAACATGACAGGGATCTACTGCTCCCTGTCATCGGGAGCAGTGATCTCTGTCATGTTGTAGTGAGCCCATCCCCCCCACAGTTAGGACACACTGAGGGAACACACTTAACCCCTTGATTGCCCCCTACATTCATCACACTGCCCATTTCAGGAGTTGAATGTATAGGCAGTCTTGACAAAATGCACTAAGTAATGGTCTACACTGATTTCCCATCCAATCATTTCAACAGTGTTATGTAACTCATTCTTCTAAGCAGTTGAGCATTCTGATTTGCGTCTAGTGTCTGTTAGTTTTTAACCCCTTCCCTGCCAGTGACATTTATACAGTAATCAGTGGCTATTATTAGCTCCCGATCGCTGTATAAATGTTAATGATCCCAAAATCAGTGTCAAAAGTGTCCGATCTGTCCGCTGCAATGTCTCAGTCATGCTAAAAATCACAGATTGCCGCCATTACTAGTAAAAAAAAGATTAATAATAAAAAAGCCATAAATCTATCCCCTATTTTGTAGACACTATAACTTTTGCGCAAACCAATCAATATACACTTATTGCGATTTTTTTTTTTTTACCAAAAATATGTAAATATGTAAAAGAATATATATCAGCCTAAACTGTGGAAGAATTTTTTTTTTTTAAATATATATATATATATATATATATATATATATATATATTTTTGGGGGGGGGGATATTTATTATAGCCAAAAGTAAAAAAAAGCTTTTTTTTTCAAATTTGTCACTCTTTTTTTGTTTATAGCGCAAAAAAAAAATGCAGAGCTGACCACCAAAAGAAATCTCTATTTGTGGGAAAAAAAGACGTCAATTTTGTTTGGGTACAATGTCGCACAACCGCACAAGTGTAAGACTGGCCGGAGGCTAGCCTGTATTTGTGGGAGGAGTCCGAGAGGACTATCTAAAGCCTCCTCCTCTGTCAGGGCCGGTGTTGTCGCATTTCTGGGTTTAGAAGGGGGTGGGGCCGACACATGTCACTTCTGGGTCTGTGTTGTACTATGGTCGGCTGCAACTGTGGTGGCGGTGCCTCTCTCGGTGCTCACACCGGGCTCCACCAGGGAGAACCGCCTGCCCACCTACCTTGTTACCCCTGGGTATATCCCACATCACGAGGGGGCTGCCCGCTTCTCCCGGTGTTTACACCGGGGGGCGGGGCTATCGGCCACCCACCTGCTCCTTTCTCCCTGGACAGGTCCGGCAAGAGGGGGCTGCCCTCTCACTTCTCCAGGTGTTCCCACCGGTGGGGGCTATCGCCGCCCCACCAGCTCCTTTCTCCCTGGACAGATACGAAAAAAAAGGGGGCCGCCTGCCCGCTTCTCCCGGTGTTCACACCAGGGCGGTGATCGGCCGCCCACTGACTTTTCTCCCCATACACATCCAGCACCACGAGGGAGCCGCCCGCCTGGTGCCCCAGGGGGGGTGATCGCCCGCCTGCCCGTCAGCTCCTCTCTCCCCATGCACATCTTGCTCCATGTGGGGGCCGCCCGCCCGCTTCTCCAGGTGTTCACAGGGGGGTGATCAGCTGGCCGCCTACTCCTCTCCTTATACACATCTGGCTCCACGAGGGGGCTGCCCGCCCATTTTTCCTTGTGCTCACACGGCGGGATGGGCGGCCACCCGCCCGCCTGCTCCTCTCTCCCCACAATTGGCATAGTTGCAGCACAGTCACAGAGGACATGAGACCTACACACAGCAGTCATGGCAATGGCCAGATGGGAGGTGACAGGTCTGATGAGGCTGGCAGTAGGAGATGTACCATGCTGGAGTATCGTTGTGGTTTTAGTCCAATCTCAAGCACAAGGCCACATTCATTGTTAGCAGGGCTTGGCATACCTGGCAAGACAGGGAGGATGTAAACCACATACATTGCTGCTTTTACTTTGTTATTCTGTGTTTTCTTTGGTCAGTTTTTCTATCATAGTGATTCTGCCCCAGGAGTTCTGTCATAGCGTTTTTCTGTCATAGGGTTTTTTCTGTCATAGCGTTTTTCTGTCATAGCGTTTTTTCTGTCATAGCGTTCTGCCCCAGCATTTCTGTCATAACGTTCTGCCCCAGGATTTCTGTCATAGCGTTCTGCCCCAGCTTTTCTGTCATAGCATTCTGCTTAGCTTTCCAGTCACAGCATTCTGCCCCAGCATTTCTGTTATAGCGTTTCTGCCCCAGGGTTTCTGTCATAGTGTTTATTCCCCAGCATTTCTGTCTTAGCGTTCTGCCCCAGCATTTCTGTCATAGCATTTCTGCCCCAGGGTTTCTGTCATAGTATTTTCTGGCTTAGGATTTCTGTCATTTTTTTTGCTCCAGTTATGTCACAGCATTGCTGCCCCAGGGTTCCTGTCATAGCGTTTCTGCCCCAGGATTTCTGTCATAGCGTTGCTGCCCCAGGATTTCTGTCATAGCGTTTCTGCCCCAGGATTTCTGTCATAGTGTTTCTGCCCCAGCATTTCTGTCTTAGCATTCTGCCCCAGCATTTCTGTCATAGCGGCCGTCTCCTGCATTTCTGTTGTAGCGCTCGGTCCCAGCATTTCTGTCGCAGCGTTCTGCCCCAGCATTTCTGTCATAGCATTTATGCCCCAGGGTTTCTGTCATAGTATTTTCTGCCCCAGGATTTCTGTCATAGCGTTTCTGCCCCAGTTCTGTCACAGCATTGCTGCCCCAGGGTTCCTGTCATAGCATTTTCTGCCCCTGGATTTCTGTCATTGCGCTTCCGCCCCAGGATTTCTGTCATAGCGTTTCTGCCCCAGCATTTCTGTCTTAACGTTCTGGCCCAGCATTTCTGTCGTAGCAGTCGTCACCTGCATTTCTGTCGTAGCGTTCGGCCCCAGCATTTCTGTCGTAGCATTTGGCCCCAGCATTCCTGACGTAACCTTTTGCCCCAGCATTTCTGTTGTAGCATTCGGCCCCAGCATTTCTGTTGTAGCGTTCTGCCCCAGCATTTCTGTTGTAGCGTTCTGCCCCAGCATTTCAGTTGTAGCATTCTGCCCCAGCATTTCTGTCACAGCGTTCTGCCCCAGCATTTCTGTCTCAGCATTCTGCCCCAGCATTTCTGTCACAGCGTTCTGCCCCAGCATTTCTGTCATAGCGTTCTGCCTCAGCATTTCTGTCTTGACGTACAGTCTCTGCATTTCTGTCATAGCGTTTCTGCCCCAGGGTTTCTGTCATAGCGTTTTCTGCCCCAGGATATCTGTCATAGCTTTTCTGCCCCAGGATTTCTGTCATAGCATTTTTGCCCCAGGATTTCTGTCATAGCGTTTCTCCCCCAGGATTTCTGTCATAGCGTTTCTCCCCCAGGATTTCTGTCATGGCATCTCTGCCTCAGGATTTCTGTCATGGCATCTCTGCCTCAGGATTTCTGTCATAGCGTTTTTGTGTCATGGCGTTTTTTCTGTCATAGTGTTCTACCCCAGCATTTCTGTCTCAGCGTTCAGTCTCAGCATTTCTGTCATAGCGTTTCTGCCCCAGGATTTCTGTCATTGCATTTCTGCCTCAGCGTTCTGTTGTAGCGTTTCTGCCTCAGCATTCTGTCGTAGCATTTCTGCCCCAGGATTTCTGTCATTGCATTTCTGCTTCAGCGTCCAAGTCTCAGCGTTTCTGTCGTAGTGTTTCTGCCCCAGGATTTCTGTCATCACATTTCTGCTTCAGCTTTCAATTTCAGCATTTCTGTCATAGCGTTTCTGTCATAGCGTTGCTGTCCTTGCCTTCTGCCTCAGCATTTCTGTGATAGCGTTTCTGCCCCAGGATTTCTGTCATTGCATTTCTGCCCCAGGATTTCTCACGTTTTCGCCTCAGCGTTCAGTTTCAGCATTTCTGTCATAGCGTTGCTGTCCTTGCGTTTCTGCCTCAGGATTTCTGTCATAGCGTTCTGCCTCAGCGTTCAGTCTCAGCATTTCTGTCATAGCGTTTCAGCCTCAGTGTTTCAGCCTCAGTGTTTTTCACAGGGGCGTTGTTGTTCAGTCACGGTATACTCCAGTAGCTGTTTTCATCTTCGTTGGTTGTCATTTCTCATTGTGTCTTTGTTCATGTTTGTACCTGGGTCAGTTAGCTAGGGCTCACATGTCAGGATCTGTCTTGTCTGCAGATCCATATGGGCTGAAGTTTCATTTGTTAATGATTGTTGACCACAATCTTTTCGCCCGTATACCATACGTCATATGATGCATGTTCATTCACCACACCTGTATGATCACCCACCGCGGTCTGTGGGTACACTAGCTCTGAGTTTCAGTTTAATTACCTGTCTCTGTGCTGCAGGTTACTCTGGCTCACTTACCACTCACACAAGGGTGGGGAGGGGTCCGTCATCAGGTTCATTCACGCGCAGTGGTCTTGACATTTCTGCTCATGTTCTCATACTTAGGTAGTCACAGAGTTGAGTTGTTGTTCTCATGTCTGGTTGTCTGTCATTTCTCTAGTTTGTGTTCTCAGGTTGCACTGTATTGTCATTCACACTGTTATCAACCATGCTTGCACTCACTTCCATCAGTCTTGCCCGTTGTTAGGGCTAATTGATTTGTGCATATGTCGTTTCACCACTGGGCTCACCCTTGGGTCAGAAACAGTCATCAATTTTCTTTCAGTTGACATCCTGTTGCACAGAGGCCCTGGTTACCGTCCAGGTATTTATAGTCTCTCAGGGTGTGTGCTGAGCCACATTCCCTTGACGGTCCTTAAGTAGTAGGTTTGGGCAAACATCGTCATGATTCTGGATTCCACTCTCGGCTCTGATCTCTTGTCTAGGATGTTGCCTGGAGAACTGCTCAGGGACGTCAGTCCAGTCATCTTTTCCAATCCCCAGCCTGTTCCAGGTGGGGGGGCTTCAGTCACTTTGGGTATGACTGTATCATGCCATAGGTCTTACTTCCCTAGGATGGAGTCTGGCCCTCCTTCCTCGTTTCAGGATTCAGACTCGGTTGTTAGGTCACAGGCTGAAGCATGACCTGATTGAATCAGGTGGGTCCAGTGTTCTGTGTCTGGCATGGTTTCTCCATGTTTGACGATGCTTATTGCCATAGCGCATGGGCCTTATCCGCCTACTCCATCACATCCTTCAGGTATCCAGCATTTTGCACTCCTGCCAGTTGTCCTTTTGCACTCACCCTCTCACTTCCCCATACCAAGTATGGGTAGGCCAGGGGTTGGGGGCATTTCACTGAGCTACTTTACTGGTGTCCGTTTGAAGTATTTCGATCTTCTTGGCCATCATTTTGCATGGGCTCCTAGGGCCAGACCTTGCTCCCTTTCCCCCACGTATCCTCACATTCACAAGCAGTTCATTCTCATGTCTGGGTTGTCTCAGGCATCAGGCTCAATCCAATCTTTCACAGAACGTTCTGTTGGGTTCTGGGTAGCTTTGCAGGTTCTATAGGGTGTTCCCTCTCATCACCAAGTCAGGAGTCGGTTGGTTTCTCCTGTCACAGGGGATACTTAGCGGATACATACTGTTGCCTTCCAGGAGCAAGCTACTCCACTTGATGGATTGTTAGCTTCCCTTCTTCACCTAAATTTGTGTCTTTTTGCCCTCTTTCCAGGCATACTGACCAGCTAGGCCATGGCACAACTCAGGCCTTGGTTCTTAGGAGTACCGCATTTCCCACTTGAAGACTCTGACTACAAGTGTAAGGCTGGCTGGAGGCTAGCCTGTATTTGTGGGAGGAGTCTGAGAGGACTATTTAAATCCTCCTCCTCTGTCAGGGCCGGTGTTGTCGGCATTTCTGGGTTCCCACCCTCCCGTTTCCCTCAGCCTTCATACATATTCATAGTACTTTTTCTTATTCTTACATTCAGGGTATGCCCTCTTTTCAGGCATACTGACCAGCTAGGCCATGGCACACCTCAGGCCTTGGTTCTTAGGAGTATCACATTTCCCACTTGAAGACTCTGACTACAATTGTCAGCTAAAGCGACACAGTGCCGAATCGCAAAAAATGCGCTGGTCAGGATGGGGGTAAATCCTTCTGGGGCTGAAGTGGTTAATATTGAGATCATATGCCCAACTATGAGAATAACTGAAATAAGGGGGTTGGTAAAGAAAAATCACAATTTATGCTTCTGGTATCTTTTTTGCTGCAAAATTCTGGTTGACAAACTGTCCAGTCTAATGTAAGGTCTGCATAAATCAGTGGTCTCTTTTACAAATGACTGGAGAAGAATGAATAGCCAAGCTAGCATGTAAATTGTGGCAGTGTGTATGGTGCAAGTTAAGAAGTTTTTTCTTCAATTTAGATTTGAAAGTCTATTCCTGATAAAGTTGCCCCGACTCCCCCCCCCCGCCAAAAGCGCATACCTACCTTCCCTTTGTCCCCCACTATAAATGAATGAAACTATGAATTTTCACCTCACCAAAATGTAATAAAAAAAAGAACATTTCAGTGAATATTTCTCATTCCTTGAAATCATTAGGGAATGGACATTAGTGCATTTTAGGTTTTTTTTTAGTGCAATATGCTAAATGGCTTATGAGCATTATAGACGTTTCTTTCAACTAACCTTGACCTGTTCTTGTATCCCAAAACATTCTCTCATTAACTGAGAACATGCCATCATGAGGTTGATCTACTAAAGGTAAGTAGGCTGTTCATTTTGCAGGAAAATTTGCACCAGAACTTAGTGAAGCTTTGCTGACTTACATTATCCAATCATGCGCAAGCACACATTTTGTTTTGCACCTTACTGGGTATTCTTTACAAAGTGAAACTTCACCACATTCACTAGCTCTGGGACAAATTTTCTTGCATAATACAACTTCCCTTGCAAATTGAACAGCCTATCTTAACTCCAGTGCTAACTCTCACCTAGCAATGACATGGTGATCACTTTGTTATGTTGACCAACAACATTTTAGTGTTTTGGTTAGGTTTAGCATTAGGATTTGATTTAGCAAAATGTGGGGTACACACTATAAGAAAATCCGCCAATCATCCGATTTTTCTCGTTTCACAGCAAATCGGAACCGATGAAAGATAATTTGTACGAAAATTTTCGTATGTTTCTGATCATGTGCAGTCTTTCGTTTCTGATTTTACTCATGCGAAAATCGTACACATTAAGTGAAATCGTTCATTCTGTTGCCGTATGAGAAAAATTTTGGAGCTTGTCCCTTCAGAAATTTTCATTTAGAAGGTCAGAATCGGCTGTAAAAAGTTGTGCACACACTATAAGAAAATTGTACGAAAGTTCTTTGGATGAAAATTCTAGCTCGATTTTATTATAGAATGTACAAGCCTTTAGGATTGGGTTTGTTTAGCAACAAATACATTGAACACCATGGTAGTAGTGACATGATCACCACATGCCTTTGTTAGAAAACAAAGCCCTGAATTTTTTTTTTCAAGAAATGTTTACCTTAGCAGTCCACTTGATAACTTTGAAACTAATTTCAACAAAATTTTGACCACTGTGAAATTTGTAATTTTATAGCAAGATCAAGTTTGAATGGTGAATTAAAGTAGAACTATAGGCATTTTTTTTTTACATTTTGGATAGAATAAGGGAGATTTTTTTTTTTCGTCATCTGTGTCCCAGTGTGGAGATTTTCATTCACTCCCTGCCCCATAGCCAAACAGGAAGTGAAGGGAAATCTTTGCAAATTAGGGAAATTCCTTGGGGACCCCCAGGTCACCAACACGAGTGTCCCCATTGGAAGATTCTCCCCCTATTACTTTTTTGGGGACAACCCAAAATTTAGGATTTTCTTTTACTTTCACTTTCAATGATAATGGTAAACAGGACAAATAGAGGGTGAATCTCCTTAACGGGGACACAAACAGCAATAAAAACTGACAGGGACTATAATCCCTCTCTACTCTATCCGAAATGAAAAAACATTTTTGCCTTTAGTAATACTTTAACTCCTTTCATTCATATCCTCCAACGCTCCATTTAGCCTCTGGGAGTGAAAAGGGAAAGTCCTGCAGAAAACACCAAGTTGTGAGTTGGAGCTTGTTTAGGACTAGGGTTTTTCTTTTCTCCCTAATGTGACAGCTCTGGGCTAATCACCATGCCCCAGTACTGTCATCTGGGAGAAAGGGATATAAAATATATGTTACATATATCTGTATTTGTTTCCCTCTTTGTGGCTGAAAGAACAGCAAAAATGCAAAGGAATGTATATTCGGCTGGGAAGGAGGCAGTTAAGTGAACATTTTGCCCTGAATATGTGAAGAATAGGCTACTATTCTTATATATATAGCTATGGTTATGGGAAAGGCAGCACAACTCCTATAGGAAATTTTGACAATTGCCAGCAAAAGTGTTGCTTTGTACAGCTAAGGGGATGGTGACAGCTAAGTAGGAATATGGTAATAGACTGTGCTTTTTTGCCATGATTTTTGGTTTTGGCAAGGTCATGCCAGGGCAATTTTTAAACCAAATTTAGAAGCAAAACAAATATCTATTATATGTTTCTTCTTAATAAGTACAGCTCTAAATGATTCTATGCAAATTGAACATTTTCAGTTAAGCTGAAGTAAATAACAGTTTTTTACAAATTAAAATTTGATTTGAATTAGTTGAATGGTTTTGGTCAAACTGATTAATTCAATTTCAATTAATGAAAATGCACTTTTTAGCTTATAATAGTTTTACAATTAGAAATATTACAGTTGATGTGCGATGATTTAAAGCTAGGCTGGATTAGGTAATAAATGCTCAATTTTATTTTAAATTAAATATTAACCAACTGCATTTTATACATGCAGATGATTCAACCACTAATAAGAACATTACAAGTGTAGTGTTATGTCAAATATTACATTACCATGGCCAAACACAAATACGAAATTTGTAAAAACATTAAACTTGCTGGGGTAAATATCAGTTTTATTTGGTTTGTCTCTTTGTTCTCTCTCCATCCTACTGAGAAAACACATCTTATTTGCTGGACATTTGCTGCCATTGTATGTTGAAATGTTAATGCCAGTCCAGGAGGAAATGCCAAGTGATATATTTTTGACATAAAGAAATTTAATGTTGGACAAATAAATTACATACAAATAAAAAAAAATGATTAGCCTTACCCACAGATCTTGTCCAATTAATCATGACTAGTTGCCTGTGAGATCTTATTATTTACTTCACCATATTTCCTAACCAATTAAAGAACACAGAAATAGTCACTGATTTATTGAATACAGCTTGAGACTATAATTACTGCAGCATCGGCTGTCAGAGAGATGCATTTATTATGGTCAAATCTGCAGAGCACTTGAGTACAGTAAAGCCTATCACTTTAGCAGTTAAATGGGGCTAGTGAAATATGGCATTGAACTTCAATAATCTAATTCACTAGATGCTTTATAATCATGAATGAAGGACTGAAAAATGTGTGAAACAGTGAGTTCAAAACATACCAACCATTAAAGCCTATTCAAATTTCGCTCTACAATTGCTTTCAGCCTCATCAGAAAATGTGTTTTGCTTGCTTATAATTGTAATAATCCATTCAGTAACATCAGTTAATACATGTAACTCTTTCCATACAGGCATACCTCAGTTTTTACATATGGAATTTTAAAATGTTTTTATCTTACATAGTTACATAGTTACATAGTGGATGAGGTTGAAAAAAGACACAAGTCCATCAAGTCCAACCTATGTGTGTGATTATATGTCAGTATTACATTGTATATCCCTGTATGTTGCGGTCGTTCAGATGCTTATCTAATAGTTTTTTGAAACTATCGATGCTCCCCGCTGAGACCACTGTCTGTGGAAGGGAATTCCACATCCTTGCCGATCTTACACCAAAGAACCCTCTACGTAGTTTAAGGTCAAACCTCTTTTCTTCTAATTTTATTGAGCGGCCATGTGTCTTGTTAAACTCCCTTCCACAAAAAAGTTTTATCCCTATTGTGGGGTTACCAGTACAATATTTATAAATTGAAATCATATCCCCTCTCAACCGTCTCTTCTCCAGAGAGAATAAGTTCAGTGCCCGCAACCTTTCCTCATAACTAATATCCTCCAGACCCTTTATTAGCTTTGTTGCCCTTCTTTGTACTTGCTCCATTTCCAGTACATCTTTCCTGAGGACTGGTGCCCAGAACTGGACAGCATACTCCAGGTGCAGCCAGACCAGAGTCTTGTAGAGATCTTAATCTGCCATCATTTTTATTCCTTTACTTAATCTAGTTTTATACCCTGTACACACGATAGGATTTTCCAACAACAAAATCCATGTTTTTTTTCCGACGGATGTTGGCTCAAACTTGTCTTGCATACACACGGTCACACAAATCTTGTTGGAAATTCTGAACGTCAACATCGCGGTGACGTAGAACACGTACAAGGAGCCGAGAAAAAGTTCAATAGCCAGTGCGTCTCTTCTGCTTGATTCCGAGCATGCGTGGAACTTTCTGTGTTGGAATTGTGTACACATGATCGGAATTTACAACAACAGATTTTATTGTCGGAAAATTTGAGATCCAGATCTCAAATTTTGTGTGTCGGAAATTCCGATGGAAAATGTCCGATGGAGCCCACACAGGGTCAGAATTTCCGACAGCAAGCTCCCATAGAACATTTTCCATCGGAAATCCTATCGTATGTACAGGGCATTACTCTGTTTTTGTATTGCTACGTGCATTGTTTAGATACATCCACCTGATCAGTGGCTAATATAAATGTAAATGTAATGTAAAACCATAATCAAAAATGTTTCCTAGTTATATATGATAGTATGATCTAGCTGAACTAATGATGCCAAGTATGACCATTACGTTATAATATATATATATGATTGTAATCAGGAGTACACATTCCACAATAGTAGCACATGCTGCCCTGGTGATGGATTTATGTAGTGCATATTATTTTTTCTAGTGCTACATATATAGGACCAGTGCCAGGTTAGTGATTGGTATATAATGCAGAGTCCATGGTAGGTGACTGTATATAGCCTAGACGGTACATAGTGTTTTATATAGCCCATTTCTTCTTAGCTGTGAGAAGTGCCTAGCAGTTAGTGACGATTTCCTGGCAATTATTTCTTGGCACAGTGTGCAAGTTACACTTAATTATACAGTATATAGGGCCCTTACTTCTGTCATGATCTGTAAATGAAAAAAGTAAGTTCTGTATATAATTGTATTCTATTTTGTATGTATTGCACACTGCACTCACTGTGCACATGGCACTAATAATGTTTTCGTTACATGTTTGCATTCTTTCTGATTAGAATTAGCCTGCCTATGTTACGCCCCTTGTTACCATAAAAGTACAATTGTAATATTAATGTGATACCTACGTAATCATATGTATAAAAACCTTCAATTGCATCATAATAACACAGAACAGTTATTTGGAAAGATGCGGAGTGTATCTTTTGTGTCTGTTCCCTACTGAAGTAGTTATTATTAATTTGGAACCAGTAATCAATACGAGGATAGGAGTTGCCTATCTATTGAATTTCCAAAACAGAGCCTAAAAGGTTCAGTGAGTATTCTGAACTTCTAGTGGTAGCACTTGCAATTGCCAGCTGCTGTATCTGTATCATTTTTGTTATTCACTTCCTAGGACTTTGTCTGGTCTTCATATACTTCATATTTTTCATTATGCAAATATTAAAGGCTAATTTGCCAGAGGAGAAAGTACGATAGGTTTGACAACAGATCAGTTGCTCTCTTATAGAAGCTGGTTATGTCAGAGAACTGGGGAAAAAAGTTTTGTGCAACTAATTGATTCATTATGGCAAAACAGGACAGACAAGGGGGCTTATGGGAGTTCAAAGGGCAAGATGGTTACACTGATTTGTTAAACAAAAAAAAATAATTTTCTTTTAAAGTTCAATAGTACACATACCACTTACACCAGACCCTATCCTGACGAGTAAAGAATATGAGTAGCCTACCCCAAATCATATGTAATAGGACCAGTCTGTGTAAAGTTGGTCATACATTGACCGAAATTCAGCTGGGACCAGTCAAATTTTGATTCATGTATGGGCTAGCTGGTTGTACATGAGCTGATCTATCGATTGACTTGTGTACAACCAGCCTATCGGTCTTTACCTGCATGATCAGTTATAGCCAGCAACACTGATCATTGTATTCTGTTGGCAGGGAATGCTCCCTGCAGGCAGAATATAATGGCTCAGCTGGAGTGATACCCCCATCTACATTGAATGTGTGGATGGGGAATTGGTTCATTTTCTTTCATTTAACCCGTTGGTTGAATGAAAAACCATGTATGGCCTGCCTCAGTAACTGGGGAAATACCACGCAAATTCTAGAAAATATGCAAACTTCATGCAGGCAGTTGAGAATAAATCCAATTAAGCCAAAGTCATAGGGTTTAACCACTTGCTGGCCTCCAACAGTACATTTACTGCTGGCGGCTGGCTCCCTGTACATCACGTGCACTGCGCGCATTCCCTGGGGCGTACAATGATGCAATTTGCAATCGCTGTGTCCCTGGGGCTGTTAGCGGTCCAGATACCACATGATTCCTGTACGATCACATGTCACCTAGTAAACAATAGTCATGAATGGAATGCATTCATGACATCATTTTTAACTACTGTGTGATCTGTGCTTGGTCACCAGTGATCACATGGTTCCTGGGCCAATCACAGCACCCTGTACCATGTGATAGCTGTGGGTCAATCACAACATCACAATAGTAAATAATGCCATTCATGGAAAGATAAAACCATTGTTGTTACAATAATCATCACTGTAACAATCAATCACAGTTTTAAAAAAAATCCCTGATCATTCCCCCAGAGTAGTACTGTGTCACTGTGGTGTTTTCAGTATGTAAAAAAAAGAAAAAAAATGTTAAAGGAAAACATTTGATTAAAAAAAAGTCAATTTTTTTTTTTTTGTATATTGTGATCAGTTAGTATCCCTGATCACTGCCACGTCAGTCATATGATGACGCTGTACTGCACTGATGACAGTATGTAAAAAAAAATGCAAAAAATACCCCAAATTTTATTTAATTACTTTATTTTACAAAAAATCGTGACAAAAAAATTACAACTTGCCATGCCTCTTACTAAACAAGACCTTGGACTGTCTACTTTGCAAAAAGGGGTCATTTGGGGGTATTTGTACTGTCCTGGCTTTTTAGGGCCTCAAGAAATGAGGTAGGCAGTCAGTATATAAGGATTATTCAATTCTCTAGGCTCTATAACTTTCAC
This sequence comes from Aquarana catesbeiana, assembly GCF_042186555.1. Taxonomy (NCBI): domain Eukaryota; kingdom Metazoa; phylum Chordata; class Amphibia; order Anura; family Ranidae; genus Aquarana; species Aquarana catesbeiana. The sequence goes on along the minus strand of NC_133327.1, from coordinate 391,461,303 downwards.
ACAGATTAAATAATGTACAATGTGTTGCGTTATTTTTTAGCAAGGAAATATAGCAGGCTCTATGTTGGCCTAAATTTATGAAGAAAGATTATTTGTTTGCAAAATTATATAAAACAGTATTTTTTCATTTATATAGCAAAAAATGAAAAAAAAAAAAAAAAAAAAAAAACAGTGGTGATTAAATACCACCAAAAGAAAGTTTTTTTTCAAAAAAATTATATAAATATCGTTTGAGTACAGTGTTGCAATGTAACAAAAACAAAAAACAAAAAAACAAAAACAATCTGTTCTTATTCTTCAGGGACCAGTTTCTATGAGTTGTTAAAAATGCAGGTGCATTTGCCTGGATTTATTAAATCTGTTTAATTTACATTAGTGATAATTTAAAAATACTTGTGGCTTAAGTTTAAGGGCTGGTTCACAACACAATTTCTGCATTTCAGTTGTGTTTCTGAAGGAGCATTTTTTATGAGTTTTATGAGAAGTGTTTTGGTGTGTTTTTCCCATCTTTTTTTTCTTCATCTCAATTTAGGACATGTGCATTCCTGTCCATTTTTTATGCATTTTGCCATATTATAGAAGCTTGCTATATAGAAAACATGTAGCATTTTCTCACTGCACTGGAATATGCAGGACTGCAGTGGAACACCTTGAAAGGGGGGTTGGCTGTCTGCACCTGGTGCTACCACTTACAGGCTGCCCTGCTGCAGTCATCATTGATTTGTAAAGTGGTAGTGGTGTGCAGGCACGGAAAGAAGCTGGAATAGTCAGGCGGAGTTATCTCTGTCTGACAGGAGAGGAATAGTATGGGCCAACTGAATGAGATGCAGCAGCATGGGAACATGTGCTCAAGTAAGTAAATGCACTGAACACCCATGCTGGGGGATTATTATTACAGCCTAATGCCCCGTACACACAGTCAGATTTTCCGATGGAAAATGTTCGATGGGAGTTTGTTGTCGGAAATTGCGACCGTGTGTAGGCTCCATCAGACATTCTCCATCGGAATTTCCGTCACAAAAAATTTGAGATCCATTGTCGTAAACTCCGATCGTGTGTACACAATTCCGACGCACAAAGTTCCACGCATGCTCGGAATCAAGCAGAAGAGCCACACTGGCTATTGAACTTCCTTTTTCTCGGCTCATCATACGTGTTGTACGTCACCACGTTATTGACGTTCAGAAATTCCAACAAGATTTGTGTGACCATGTGATTGCAAGACAAGTTTGAGCCAACATCCATCGGAAAAAAATCCATGGATTTTGTTGTCGTAATGTCTGATCGTGTGTACGGGGCATAAGTATGCAACTGACCACCACTGCTTAAGAGTTATTATTACAGCCTGAGCCTGCCACTGACCACCAATGATAGGGAGGTCATTATTACAGTCTGCTACTGACCACCAACGATGAAGGGTTAAATAATACCATCACTGACCACCAATAAAAATTATTGTGACCACTTACACTAATACTGGGGTTTATTATTACTGCCACTGACACCAATGATAGGTCTTCTTCTACTCCCCCCACTAAAAAGCATACACAGTAATACTACGCACAATCCATGCCTTCAGGAGTTCAAACTATGCACTTTGCATTTTTCATCTTATTCCTTTCAAGATGTGCCTCCTAAAAATGTTCCTATGTTGGAAAATATGCAAAAGAGTATCTCTGAGCACCTGCACATGGGGTGAATTAATATTCTAAATTCAGGATCCTAAGCATTAAGTTGAAACTGTACTTACAGCTACTGTTGTTCACCCTCACCAGCCAAATCTACTCTACAGCGTGCATGATGTTTAATATCATGATTTTTTTTTTTTTTTTTTACTGAAAATTGTTTTGATGTATGGGGAGGGATGGTAAAATAATGATCTACCCCAGTGCCAGATATGCTGGGTATGCCAGTGCAGGACATAAGGGGTAAAACATACTAGTGGGAGAAGCTGGTGAGGGGATGAGTTTGGATGCTAGAATGAGGAGAAGCAGTAGTTGAAATTCTGCATTAGAAAATGCTTAGTAAAGGCAAACAATAATGTTGTTTTCTTTATGTGACTAGGCAGGTGTGAGTAATTTACTTTGTTATAGAAAATACAACTCTCCTTATTGTGCATCTCAACACTACACTATTGTTCCCATCTTCATTTTTTTTCATTCTTCTTTCTGTTTTTCTAAAGCAGTGACCAATGATCAGCACTGCTAATGTTTTATCTCAGTCTCATAGTAGATTACTCCATTATAACTTTTCAATATCACTTGAATTTGAATCATTTAATCCATTGTAAATTTCCTCATTTCTGTAAAGGAGACAACAATTTACAAACATGCTTTAACAAACCATTGCACTAGTATTTGTAATCTCCACCATATGGATTAAATCTTTAGATGTTGTGCTGATCATAGCAACAAGCCTTCATTATACTTCCATCCAGTATTACAGCACAAACTTTATACTTTCTCCCATCATAGAAAAAAGCATTCATTAGCTAAGAAAAGCAAGCAAAGGTCTGCACATGATGAATTTATAATAGCATAAGTCAATCAAGCAGAGTTTTTTCCTGCAGTCGCAAGCACAGAGCTGTAAGCAGTGTTTCATCTTGTACAGAGATGGAGACCAGTTAGATATAATAGATGCAGCTAAAGGCAATTAGCATGAAACTTATATATCCATTTGAGGCAATTCATGCCTAGGTAATTAATGTGCTTCCAAAATTCTGGTCTGGTAATTAACTGTTTTTTTTTTTGCCTCACTGTATGTCCCAACACCAGGGCAGTCCCATAAAATTATGGTTACATGCACGTAGTGATGACTGTGGAAGTCAAATTAACAGTTCAAATAATGTATATGCAAGCTATCATGGTAATAAAATGTTTTATAGGTGGAGGGAGCAGCACATGTGGCAGTAGTTTCAAGCATAGACAGTACAGCTGGAGATCATAGACACAGAAATGCAGCTAAAGTGATATGTACAGTAGATAACAGTTTGGAATTTACCCCTATGTTTTACTCAATAGATACTAATACAGATACTGATCTAAATTTATGATTTTTTTTATACTATATATATATATATATATATATATATATATATATATATATATATATATATATATATTATATTGTATTCCTTGTTCATATGACCCTCTCAGTTATTGCTATGTGCATGTAACCAGCATTGTGTTGGACTGACCTGATGTTGGTACATACAGTGAGGTGAAATATATTTTATAATCACACCAGCTTGTGGGAGCACATTTATTACTTAGGCCTGAGTAGCCTCAAATGGATATGTAGTTGACTTCCACTTCCGCCGGGGGGCGGATCAAGCATGGAGGAGTGAGACATCTGAGCAGTGGACGGGCTCACACAGTGCTCCAGCATAACGGCAGACCGTAGAGATTTTGGAGGGTGGGAAGAAACAGTGTTAGGAGCAGATGTGAGGGAAATGGAGGGAGAGCAGGGTCTTAGACAATTGATCCAGGGTCTCCCCACAAAAGAGGACATTCAGGCGTTGTTGGGCAATCTGTTGGGACCTCTGAAAGAACAGATAGGAGAGGTATGCTCAAAGATAGAAGTGATAAATTGCAAATTGCATAGCTGCGAGATATCACAAGAAAAGACGGATGCACGGTTAAATGACCTAGAGAAAAAGTGTAAGACACAACATCAGAGGCTGGTCACTCTACAATTACAATTTGAAGAAACTGAGAACAGGAGTAGAAGGAACAATTTAAGAATAAAAGGGATACCAGAAAATGTGGCTGTGACAGAGCTAAGGCAAACAGTAATGGACATTTTTAATAAATTACTGGATAATCCCCCCGGAGACCCAGATTGAGCTTGACCGTGTTCACAGTTTTCCCACATACCGCAACCCCACCCAGAGAAATCCCAGAGATATCCTTTGTCGGGTATATTTTTATAAAATAAAGGAAGAGATAATGAGAGCAACATGGCGTAAGAACCCAGTAGAAATTGATAAACAAGAAGTACAAGTGTTTTCAGACTTATGCAGGCAGACAAAAGAGAGGCGATGGATGCTAAAACCTCTGATGGATCATTTGAGATCTAGAGGGGCGACATATAGATGGGGTCACCCAATATCCCTGATAATTAAAAAAGGAGACTGCACTTTTAACCTAAACATTCCAGAACAATTACCAGAATTATTTCAGTTTTTGGGGTCGGAGGCTTTTGAGGTGCCCAATTGGATAGACCCATCTTTAGCAGGGGAAAAAGGAATTTTTGAAAAAAGAGATCAGCAGAGGAAGGACGCATCCTAGATGAAACATACCATTGAATTGAGAATCCCTGCAAACAACTGGATTGAACCCCTGGAGCAGATGAAGATGGTTCCCCCTTTTTTTTTTTCTTTAACTTGCAATTTAAGACACTAAAAAATTGATTTTTTTTTTGCACCAAGTTGAGTTATGTTGTGGAGTGGGGGGAGTGATTGTACACAAAAACGCTATTTACAAAGTTTAGAAGGGAATGAATTATAGGTGTGAAGGATGTGAGAGGAGAGGGTGGGGGAGGGTGGGATGAGTGGAGGGGAAGGTGTGCTTACAGGTCTATTAGAAATAATATAATTGTTATGGGATATATTCTACAAGTAATTAACCACTTGACAACTGGGCACTTAAACCCCCTTCCTAACCAGACCAATTTTCAGCTTTTGGTGCTCTCACATTTTGAATGACAATTACTCAGTCATGCAACACTGTATCTATATGAAATTTTTGTCCTTTTTTTCACACAAATGGAGCTTTCTTTTGGTGGTATTTAATCACCGCTGGGTTCTTTATTTTTTGCGCCGTAAAAGAAAAAAGACCGAAAAATCTGTAAAAAAATACATTTTTCTTCATTTCTGTTATAATATTTTGCAAATTAGTAATTTTTCTTCATATATTTTGGCCAAAATTTATACCGCTACATATCTTTGGTAAAATTAACCCAAATCGGTGGATATTATTTGGTCTTTGTGAAAGTTATAGAGTCCAAAAGCTATGGTGCGAATATCTGAAAATTGATCACACCTGAATTACTGACGGCCTATCTAATTTCTTGAGACCCTAACATTCCAGAAAAGTACAAATACCCCCCAAATGACCCCTTTTTGGAAAGAAGACATTCCAAGGTATTTATAAAGATGCATGGTGAGTTTTTTGAAGTTGTCATTTTTTCCCACAATTCTTTGCAAAATCAAGTTTTTTTTTTACTTTTTTTTTTTCCCACAAAATTGTCATATTAGCAGGTTATTTCTCACACACCGCATATGCATACCACAAATTATACCCCAAAACACATTCTACTATTACTCCCGAGTACGGCGATACCACATGTGTGAGACTTTTACACAGCGTGGCCACATACAGAGACCCAACATGCAGGGGAGCACCTTCAGGCGTTCTGGAGCACCCAGACCAATTCTGACATTTCTCTCCTACATGTAAAAATCATCATTTATTAGCTAGAAAATTACATAGAACCCCAAAACATTATATATGTTTTTTAGCAAAGACCCTAGAGAATACAATGGCGGTCGTTGCAACTTTTTATCTCCCACGGTATTTGCGCAGCAATTTTTTTAACGCGTTTTTTTGGGAAAAAAAACTGTTTTGTGCTTTACAAAAACCAAAACAGTAAAGTTAGCCCAATGTTTTTGCATAATGTGAAAGATGAAGTTACGCTGAGTAAATAGATACCCAACATGTCACCTTTCAAAATTGCACGCGCTTGTGGAATGGCGCCAAACTTTGCTACTCAAAAATCCCCATAGGCGACGCTTTAAAATTTTTTACTGGTTACATGTTTTGAGTTACAGAGGAGGTCTAGGGCCAAAATTATTGCTCTCGCTCTACCGATCGCAGCAATACCTCACATGTGTGGTTTGAACACCGTTTTCATATGTGGGCGGGACTTACGTATGCGTTCGCTTCTGCATGCGAGCACACAGGGACAGGGGCGCTTTAAAAATTTTTTTTTTTTTTTTTATTGTTCATTTTACTTTATTTATTTTAGTTTGATGCTTTTTTCCAAAAAAAAAAAATTTTGACCACTTTTATTCCTATTACAAGGAATATAAACATCCTTGTAATAGGAATATGGCATGACAGGTCCTCTTTACAGTGAGATATGGGGTCAATAAGACCCCACATCTCACCTCTAGGCTGGGAAGCCTGAAATTAAAAAAAAAAAAAAACTATCCTGGCTTCGATCGTAGCGGTGAGTCGGTAGAAGCGTGGGAGGGGGGGACATCCCCTCTCGCCTCCCTTAAGAACGATCAAGCAGTGGAACAGCTGCTATGATCATTCTCATGGTGTAGGGAATCGCCGACTGAAAAAGCTGATATCTGAATGATGCCTGTAGCTGCAACCATCATTCAGATATCCCCGCACAAAGTCAAGGATGTTGTATGACGGCCGGCGGGTGGGAAGTGGTTAAAACGCTTTTTTTTTTTTTTTTAACACAAAGTTGTCCATTTATACAATATTTCTACCACATAACATGTACATTCCAAAAATGACACCCCAAAATAGATTCTCCTACTCCTCCTGAGTACGGCGATACCACATGTGTGAGACTTCCACAGCCTGGCCACATACAGAGGGCGAGTACAGCTGAGCATGGCTCAGCATGGCAGGGTATGGCGGGGTATTGCAGAGTATGGCGGGGTATGGCAGGGTATTGCGGGGTATTGCGGAGTATGGCGGGGTATGGCGGGGTATGGCGGGGTATGGCGGAGTATGGCGGGGTATTGCGGAGTATGGCGGGGTATGGCAGATTATGGCGGGGGCATGGCAGAGTATGGCGGGGGGGCATTGCAGAGTATGGCGGGGGCATTGCAGAGTATGGCGGGGGCATTGCAGAGTATGGCGGGGGCATTGCAGAGTATGGTGAGGGCATTGCAGAGTATTGCACAGCATTGCAGAGTATTGTGGGGGCATTGCAGAGTATTGCACAGCATTGCAGAGTATTGTGGGGGCATTGCAGAGTATTGCACAGCATTGCAGTGTATTGTGGGGGCATTGCAGAGTATTGCACAGCATTGCAGAGTATTGTGGGGGCATTGCAGAGTATTGTGGGGGCATTGCAGAGTATTGCACAGCATTGCAGAGTATTGTGGGGGCATTGCAGAGTATTGCACAGCATTGCAGAGTATTGTGGGGGCATTGCAGAGTATTGCACAGCATTGCAGAGTATTGCACAGCATTGCAGAGTATTGTGGGGGTATTGCAGAGTATTGCACAGCATTGCAGAGTATTGTGGGGGTATTGCAGAGTATTGCACAGCATTGCAGAGTATTGTGGGGGTATTGCAGAGTATTGTGGGGGTATTGCAGAGTATTGCACAGCATTGCAGAGCATTAGGGATGGCTGAGCATGGATGGATGGATGGATGGATGTCTCTGTGCAGCGCTGTGGGCACTACACATACAGCCCACAGCGCTGCAGACATCCATCCATCCCCCTCCCCGCTCACTGTGTACCGATCGGTACACAGGAGGGGAGGAGAGGAACCGGCGTCATCAGATGACGCCGGTCTGTTTACATGTGATCGCGCCGTCATTTGACGGCGCGATCACATGGTAAACGGTCGCGATCAGCGGCCATTTACCGGGATCCGTGATGCAGAGGACCCGGCGGTCACGGATGTGTTCGGGTGCGCGCCCCAGGGGGCGCGCGAGAGGGAAATTCTGGGTACGTCCTCCCAGAGTTATCCAACCGCCCTGCAGCCGTCATTCGGCTATGGGCCGGTTGGTAACTGGTTAAGTATTACATGGGATAATATATATATATGTATATATATATATATATATATATATATATATATATATATATATGTATATATAATTTTTTTTCTTTTCTTTTTGTTTTTTTGTTTTTTCTTCTTGCAATTTAAGACATTAAAAAATGGGATTTTTTTTTTTTTTTTTTGCACTAAGGGGTTAAAGAGTTATGTCGTGGAATGGGGGGAGTGATGGTTCACAAAACACTATTCACAAAGTTTAGAAGGAAAGGAGTTATATGTGTGAAGGGTGTGAGAGGAATGAGTGGGGGAGGGAGGAGTGTGTGGAGGAGAAGGTAACTGATAACTGTCTCTCTTTTTTTTTTCTTGTTGTGTGCTTAAAGATTTATTAGAAATAGTATAACTGTTACGGAATATATGCTATAATTAAGTATTACATGGGATAATATTTTTTTTTCTCACTATGTGAATACTAATTTGTAATCTAAGATAATTTTATATTGGATAAACACAAGTTTGGTTATGTACACACAATTTGAAGGGGTTCTTGGTGGCATGTATGGAGGTGACTGGGGAGTGTTTCAACGCTTGGTGGTACTGAGGGCAATTCACTATAGGGACATGTTTTGGTTTTTTTTTGTTGTTTTTTTTTTTTTTTGTTTTGTTTTGGAATTATGTTCACAGTATGATGAAATGTGGTGGGTAATATACACAATATGTTTTGTATCGGATATGAAAAGAAAAAGATGTTTTTTATGTGTTATTTTTTTCTTTATCCTTTGAACACTATTCTGTAATTATAGATATTTTTCAGGGGTGAATCACTATAAAAGCATATATATTTTTTTAAAATTATTATTATTATATTTACAGCTTGATGAGAGGTTGTAGGCAATGTACACAATATGTTTTGTATAGGATAAAAAGGACAAGAAAAGAAAGACGTTTTATAGGTGTTTTTTTTTTCTCATAGAAAGAAGGTGGGTAGGATAGGGAAAATGAAAGTAAGGGAAGCGGGATTATTGTGCATTCGGATATTAGAGGTTGGGGTTCTTGATAGGGGTGAATTTAGTTGGGTTAGTATGGAAAATGTGATCGCATATAATGAGCTTTTTTGGTGCTAAAATCATAAAATGATAATGGCAGTGAGCATTGTACAGGAGCCGTTGCGTGGACTCCTACTTGCTTGACAGCACCCCCCATAGTGAACGCCTCTCCTCTGGGTGAAGGAAAAGTCGGAGGCGTTGGGGTTTTTCTTTTTTTTTTTTTTCTTTGTTTCAGAAGACTGGTTCGGAAACGTACTCAGTCAGCTGTCCTCCCGGGGAGCTTTTTTCTTTTTTTCTGGCTCCTAGGGAAGAGGAATCAGGGGTTTTTCTTTTTTTTTCTCCTTGTGTCCTGCTCTCTTCTCTCACCTTCTCCATCTCTTCTCCTCTCTTTTAGATTGAGCAAATGATTAAAATGACTAAAATAACCTTTACATCATACAATGTTAAGAGACTAAATAGCCCCAAGAAACGGATAAGATTAATGGCAGAATTAAAGAGATTTCAATCCGTTATTTTTCTCCAGTAAACAAATTTTAAAAGGGAAAAAATTCCATGGCGTAAAAACCATGATTTCCCAAAAATATATCATAGTACATCGCAGACTTCAAAATCCTGTGGGGTATCTATTTTAATAGCTAAAAAAGTGCCATGGAAGGAATTAGGCGTGATCACGGATGAAGGGGGTCGTCTCCTTATAGTAAAGGGGACTTTGGGTCTTCAGAAAATCACACTGGTAAATTTATATTTACCAAATGAGGATCAAATAAACTCCCTGGAAACATACTTACAGATAGTGCAACAACATAAGGAAGGAATCTTGGTATTGGGGGCGACCTTAATATGGCCTTAGACCCAGTGAAAGATACATCCAAAGGATCTTCTCACCTTTCATATGTCAAATTAAGGAAAGTGAAAATTTTTTTACAAGAATTACAATTGATAGATAGTTGGAAAGTGGTTCATGCACAGGACAGGGATTATACATTTTTTTCAGCGAAGTATAAGACCTATTCCAGAATTGACTATATTTTTGTCTCCCAAAATATAATTAAGTCCCTAGTAAAAGCTTTGATTGGGTCATTTACCCTATCAGATCATGCTCCGATCATGCTTCTGCACGCTAGAAATGGGGGAGGAAGAACGTAAAGAGTGGTTTTGAAAGCTTAATGAAACCCTCCTCAAGGACAGTGAATATGAGGGGAAATTAAAGCAAGAATTGGAATCTTTTTTTATAACAAATGAAACGGGGGAAACATAATCATTCTGTATATGGGAGACACATAAATGCTTCATGACAGGTATGTTTATTTCCTTGGGGACACATAGGAAACAGAAACTAAATGAACAAATTGACTCGTTGCTTAAACGGATCGGGGAATTAGACGTAATACACAAAAAATCCCAGGCTCAAACAATAGAACAGGAACTTGCTGGCCTACGCAAAAAACTCAATTTACAGTTAATAGAAAAAGCAAAATCCAAATTAATTAGGGGAAGGACTTTTTACGAATTTGGGAATAAACCAGGAAGATTGTTGGCAAATGCTCTTAGAGAAACCACCAAACGAAACCATATTACACAGATTAAAACACTGAGGGATGAATTGGTTAACTCTCCACAGAAAATCGACTAGACGTTCAAGGACTACTATGAGAATTTATATCAGTTAGAAAAGAAATCTAACCCAATAAACGTTAAAAAAAAGTGGGAAGCGGCGAGGGAATATATTGAAGAGACAGAAATGCCAAAGCTAACAGAAGAAGCAGCCAGGGAACTCGATGCCCCAATTTCAACAGAGGAATTTATAGCGGCGTTAAAATCATTGAATGTGGGCAAAGCCCCGGGCCCAGATGGGTACACCCTGTCGTATTATAGAAAATATGCAGAGGAATTGGCCCCGAGATTCGTAGCAGCTTATAATTCACTACGAGATGGGATGCAAATCCCAATAGAAACATTACTGCCACATATAACATTCCAAAAGAGGGGAAAGATCCCTCCCAATGTTCTAGTTGCTGACCTATATCACTGGTGAATGTGGATTTAAAAGTACTTACAAAGATTTTAGCCACAAGACTGCTAGATTATATCCAGGGTCTAATCCATCCAGACCAGGTGGGATTTACCCCGGAGAGGGAAGGAAGAGAGAATACACAGAGGTTGGTGAACACGATCTACCTTGCACAAAGGCAGCAAAAACCAATGGAGATAATCTCTGCGGACGCGGAAAAAGCCTTTGAAAGGGTAGATTGGATTTTTTAAAAGGCGGTACTACAGCATATAGCCTTAAGGGAGGGGATGATGAGCTGGATTTCTAATTTATATTCTACACCAAGTGCTAGAGTAAAGATAGATGATAGAACCTCGGAGTCCTTCCTTATTCAAAATGGAACACGACAGGGGTGCCCTCTTTCACCACTGATTTTTATTTTGACAATAGAACCTTTCCTAAGGAAAATACAGGCTAATGTGAATATTAAGGGGATAAAAATAAGGGAAGAAGAACAGAAACTTGCAGCGTATGCCGACGATTTAATTTTCTTTGTAACTTCTCCAATCATATCTCTCCCATCCTTGTTGACGGAGCTGCGTGAATATGGGAAAATATCTAATTTTAAAGTAAATTACGGGAAATCTGAAGCAATGGGGATAGAAATAAAGGCGCTCCTTTTACAGTTGGTAACCACACAATTCGGATTTAGGTGGACCAAATTGTATATAAGCTATTTAGGGATAAAAATATCAAAAAATCTGAAGGAATTATTTGAGCTTAATTACATACCAATGGCTAAACCGATCAAACTGGATTTGTCGAGATGGGATAAAGAGATTTTTACACGGTTCGGGAGAACAAATATTATTAAGATGAATGTGATGCCAAGACTTCTGTATTTAATATAGACCTTGCCAATTAAAATTCCTCCAAGCTTTTTAAGAGATCTTAGATCAAGATTTCTGAAATTTATCTGGGCTGGGAAACCAGCAAGAGTACGTAGAACTATACTATCACTACCTAAAGGAAAAGGAGGGATAGGGCTTCCAGATTCAATAAGATACCAAGAGGCTTCACATTTAACCAGAGTGATGGAATGGTGTGGACTTAGAAATAAGAAACCCTGGATACAGACAGAACAGGCAGCAACAGATATCCCATTGGAAGGATTAGTATGGATACCAGAAACTGAGTTGCCAGCTGAACTGAAGAAACACCCAACAATAGGCGTAACTCTGCGGATGATCAAAAAGATTTTCAAAAAAACGGCCATCTCGACAAATCCTAGTCCAATGCTCCCGGTTCTGGGGACACCAACATTTCAGTCAGGAATGACAGACCCCAAGTTCAGAGCAATACGACGTAGAGGTTTCAGCAGGATCATACATTTTTCAAGGGACAATCGTTTATTATTAAAAAGAGAAATTGAAAGAGAAATAGCACCTGAATTCGATTTTTTTAGAATGATGCAGCTGGAAGCATTTATTAAGTCAAAATCTAATATGTATACAGAAGTAAGAGCATTGACCGGGTTTGAGAATATGTGTTTGAAGGGAGAAACAATAAGACATCCGTTGTCCTATTTCTATACTGTATTGATGGGAATGGAATCGCCTCAGGAACTAACTTTCCTACAAGCGTGGGAGAAAGACTTAGGGACATCATTCTCCTAAGAACAGAAGAATAGGATCTAGTATTTAATCAAAAGGCATCAGTAGCAAGCAGATATCAGGAGGGGGGATATAAAATCCTTACCAGATGGTATAGGACGCCGAATGTGCTACATCGGATTTACCCCCAGGTGTCAGAGGTATGTTGGAGATGTCATGAAGAAGAAGGGACAATTCTACATATCTTCTGGGAATGTACAAGAATAAGAGAGTTCTGGGAAATGGTTGCAGAAACTACTAAAACAATAACAGGATTCCCCTTGGGAAATAATCCGGCAACTTTTTTATTGCTAGATTTCCCATTATCAGCGGAAAAATTTAAAAGCTCACTGCTGAGTCACCTTTTAACAGCAGCTAGGGTATGTATCCCTGCTCTGTGGAAAAAAGACAGCTCTCCAACTAGGGCAGAATGGTTGGGCAGAATTGCAGAAATACAACAAATGGAAAATCTTACTTTGACAATGAAAGACCAAGATGAAAAGTACCGGACAACATGGGCCCCATATTTGGGCTATAGGGAGAGAATGGACTGAAGTGGGGAGAGATGGAGGGAAGGGGAAAGAGGGAGGGGTCGAGAGGAGTTCTTTTTTTTTTTTTTATATTACTCCGGGTTAGGGAGGGGGTAAAAAGGGGAATTTTTTTTCTTTTTTTTTTTTGAGCAATGGGTTAATAGTAGAAAAAGGGAATTCACAAGGAATTAAAGTGTAAATTAAAGGTAACATATGATGTGCAGATGAATAGATTTACTTAAGACATATTAAGCTGGCACTATATGAGTGCAATGAATTGTATTGTGAAACCCATGAAAAATAAAGAATTAAAAAAAAAATAAAAATAAAAAATGGATATGTCACTTTCATGCTAATTGCCTTTAGCTGCATCTATTATTTCTAACTTGATTATAGCTCTGTGCTTGTGACTGCATGATAAAATACAGCTTAACTGGCTTCTACTATTATAAATTCATCATGTGCAGAACTTTGTTTGGCAAATGAATGCTCTCTTCTCTAATGGGAGCAAGTATACGGTTTGTGATGTAATACTGGGTGGAGGTATGATGAAGGCTTGTTGATATGGTCAGCTTATGCTCAACATCTAAAGAAAAATTGAATTTGGTGGTTATTATAAATGCACCAGTTAGTCAAAGCATGCATGTGGCTTTTTGTTTCTTTTACTGACATTAGAATATTTACGGTGGACTACATGATATGAATTCAAGTAATATTGAAAAGTTGCATTGAAGTAATGTACTATGAGATAAAGCATCCACTGTCCTGGTTACATTTTAAACTGTTATTAAACCCATTGCAAGTAACTTAATATTAAAGTGCACTACTTACAAGTTGTCATGTCTCCATCTTATTTTTTCTTTCAATGTCTTACTTTTATGTATGTGACTCTATATAGCTCTTCTTTGTTATTGAATATAAATATGCCAGCACTCCCAACACATCCCCCCCCCCCCCAGACTGACAATGCTGCTGTCCAAATCTACCTCCTGTGCTCATACATCCACAGTGGGGGCACTCTAATATATATATATATATATATATATATATATATATATATATATATATATATATATATATATATATATATATATATATATTTGGTATTTTTGTGTATATATACTGTATATATATATATATATATATGTTTATTTTTTTGCAGTGGTTTTCTCTATGCTTGGGATCTTTTAATGTGACAAGAGTCTAATTACAAATATATTTATTTTGTAAGAGTAAACCCAAAAGAGAGTGATTGATTATTATTGCATTAAAAATGTTATTGTCCGCATCTAATCCAATCCAATCTTTTTGTTGAATTTATTTTTAGCTTTTTAGCTTTATATTTCTTAAACTTTAGGAACATAAAAATGCATTTTCTTATTTTAAAAGGTTTGCCTTTTAAAAATCCCATTTTAAGCCACTTTTTTGTTCAAGATAGGAAGTCACAGTAAATAACAGAAAGTTGCAGACTTTACCCTTTTTTCCCATGACTACCAGCTAACACCAAATGAATGCTTTCGCTCACATTTTTTCACTTAGGTTTTGGCCTTTATTAGAGATGAGAAGTCTCCTAGGTCATGGTTATGCTCATCAGTTTTGTCAGCAATTCTGAAATGTGAAGCTTCCTTTAATGACTTGTCCACAGTTTATGAGCATGAGTATTACCAGTTTTTCCTATAGGAAAAACATTATGCAGCCAATAAAATGTCTGTTATTTTAAGGATTGATGCAGTGTCAAGTCCAGAGAGGTCATGCAGAGGACTTGGGTTGCTTCTAGTCAGTATTAAATGGCTAGGAATTGGTTTCCTTTTAGTATCTTTGTATTTTCACAGCTATGGTACACGCTGCCAAATAGAAAGTCTAACAACTATTTTTCACAGCACTGATGTATTAAATGACAGATTTATTAACCATCCTGCCGAGAACAGTGTTGAGATAAGGATAATGCTTGGTATAAACAGTTCTTACTCTTAAGTGTTTTTTCTCTTCATTTTTAGCACCTCAGTAATTTCAGCAACTCAATATAAAACTGTTATCATTGTGAAATACTGTCCGATTTCATCTAGTATTTGAATATATTAGTTTCCTGATTAGAATGTGATAATAGCTAAAGCAAACAGCTAAACCTTTCTTACCTGAGCACAAGAAGATTTTAGTGTTATGAAAAAGGCTGAGCTGTATTTGCATACTAAAGCTGTAGCTTGCAAATGCTAGACATATCTTAGCTGGTATGAAAATCTTTGCGATCAAAGACTACAGTGTCATTTCTGATTAATGCTGTTGTCCATGTTCAATTTAATGCAAAGTAAAGCAAAGTTAGGGGCCCATTCCAGGGGGAAAAAAAGGCCTCTTACCCCAGGCTCTTAATACTTATTTACCAAAGTCTGATTCACAATAAGTGAAGGGTGATCAGAAGCCACACTGCAGGCCAGCCAACTGGTCTTGTTGTCACCCTTCATATTGGGATTTTATGAAGTTGCCAGTGGAAGACTTCAGAACCTTGTGAGGACTCTTTGAGGGTCCTGTGTTTGGAAATACTTTTAGTCAAATGGCTAAGCCAGTGAGTTTTGATATCAGCATGAGACAACGTGAGCTCTGCAAGAAGGACCTTTCTACAGACCAGAAGAAAAAAGAACTAGGACCTAGTCTTTTAATTTTAGATAAGTAATGGGGGATTTTAGCTAGATTTTTTCTTTTTTTCTTTTTTACAATAGATTTTTATTCAAAAATGTAACAAACTTCTTAGGATACAAACAGTATCATACAGATCTAGAAAAGCTCCATGTACCCTCAAGGGTAACCAAGTGTCAGATCATTGTAAATATCATACAAAGACAAAGTGTAATAAGGTAATCCAACAAAATTAAGCTACTGCTTTCCCAGGGCATATATAAGATAATTATAATTACTCTGTAGCATAAACAGATCAGGAACATTACTTTGAAAAACATTACTGCAACAGATGATCCAACGATAATGCAGTAGCATAACCAGATATTGAAGCACTCATCACCAAGGTTGATCTAGTGCCTCAAGGCACTTTACCTAGCTCCAATAGTGATAATGAAATATGAGAGGCTCTAGGACTCTCCATTTGCATCTATATGATAAATGTCACAAAGTGTAAAAAGAGAAAAAAAGAAAGTGAAAGGAAGAAGAAAAGAAATAAGAAAAAAGAGGCAGGAGTCAATTCCCTCGGCCCAGGCCCCTGACCAATTAATTGCCAGGAGCTATGGAGTTTGACGGTATTTAATCCAAGGGGACCACATGCTTTCGAATCTTGCTTGTTTGTCTCTAAGGATGCTGGTAGGCTATGTTTTACTACAACATTGACCACTGGAGATTTCCATGCTTGCACTATAGTAATTTTGGCTGGTAAGAAAATAAAAAAAAAGTTTGGAGATGTCTAGGGATCTTGTCCAACAAGTCCGCAAAACAATGCTGTTTTAGAATTTTTAGATATGTTTTGTCCTGTCACTGAATAGACCAGTTAGAATATTCTGATCCAAAAGTGCTGGACCTTCAGACAGGACCACCAGACATGGAACATAATACCCTCTCGCCCGCACTCACTGTAAAGGGGTGAAGTGACAGGGTACAATCTCACCAGACTCGCCAGGACCAGGTACCGTATAGACAGCCCCTTGTAATTAATTTCCACTAATAAAGTATTAAGTATTCCTTTGTTTATCATGGATGACCTCTGCATCCATACCTCCTCATCTATAGTCTCGTCCAGGTCTGATTCCCATGCCGTTTGGTAGGAAGGCTTAGTCCGTTGACTATTGAAGAGGACATAGAGCCCCAAGATCCCCCCCCCCATGACTTGGGTCCATGTAGGCATCTATTTTCAAATAAGGTGCCAGTGGTTATGTCTGTCTGATCCATACTCAGGGATTTTATAAAATTAGTAATTTGATATAGGTAAAAGGATTCTTTCTGGGGCATCTGTAGTGTGTCCAGAAAATAAGCCTAATCCCTTTGTGATCTATGAAATGTGCTATCCTGTAAATGCCTTTGTTAACCCACCACGTACATTGTTAGGGGTTCTGTCCAGAAGTAAAATGCAGGTTATTAATTATAGGGGCCACAGGGGAGTGGGGAGAGCTCAACAGATATAGTTTGCAAACCGTGTCCCAGAGACATAGGGAAAGGAATAAAGGGTTCTCTTGTTGGGAGCCACATCAGGAGGTCAATAGGTAGTGAAGGACCAGCCTGTGTGTCCAACCATATCCAGTCAGGTTGGCATGTTGTAGAAAAAATATAATACAGCTGTACCAATTGAGCAGCCCTATAGTACCTTATAAAATAAGGAACTCCCAGTCCACCTCTCAACTTATAAATGTACAGAGTGGAGTGGGCCACCACCCCAAATTAATTTGTAACCCAGCGATTAAAGTTTTTTAAAGAATGCAAATGGTATTTTAATCGGCAATGACCGAAAATAATATGGAATACGAGGAAGAACTGTCATCTTAATGGCCGCTATTCTACCCATCCAGGAAAGCACATGGATCTGCCAGTTCTTTAAATCTTGTTCAATGGAGTTATAAAGGGAGGTATACCGGTAGTTAACCCGAAACAGTGTGGAAATGTCCTGAGTAAGTTTAACTCCAAGATAAGAAAGTGCTTGTGTACACCATTTAAAGGGAAAAGACCTCTGAACAGTCTCCCGGATCGAGTCTGAAAGATTCTGTTGTTTCCCAGGCAAAGGCTGTGTCAGGTGAGTTGTGCTGGGTCCTAAAGGGATCCTAGTACTGACAGTACCCCCCCTTTCTCGGGGGGTTGCTCCTGCACCCCCAGGCTTACTTGGATAACGAAGATGGAACTTGTTCTTAAGTCGGTCAGCATGAAGATCACGAGCTAGGACCCAAGATCGATCCTCTGGAACCGAAACCTTTCCAATGAACGAGATATTGTAAGGAAGTGCGCACTCGTCTGGAATCAAGAATAAATGCCACTTCATATTCCTGACTGTCCAACACATCCACAGGTTCTCTGGTTCATTTACTTGGAGGCTGGAATGAACAGGTTTCAACAATGAAACATGAAAGACATTTGGAATGCGCATGGATGGGGGGAGTTTTAATCTATAGGATACAGGATTAACAATCTCCGAAATTTCATAGGGCCCGATGAATTTTGGGCCACGTTTTTTAGATGGAACATGCAGGGACAGATTCCTAGATGATAGCCACACTCTGTCACCAACTTTATATCCTGGTGCCTTTGAGCGCCTCTTGTCAGCCATTTTCTTAAAAGCCTGCACAGAGCGAGAAATAGCACGATTAACATCGGACCAGATTTTGGAGAAATTTTCAATTGTGGTGTTGGCATCTGGCACATCAGAGGGTGGAAGATCAAAGGAGCACACACGAGGATGCAACCCGTAAACACAGAAGAAAGGAGAGGTCCCTGTAGATGTGCTGGCACAATTATTAAAGGCAAACTCTGCCCATGGCAGGACGTTGACCCACTCCACCTCATCATTGGCCATCAGACAATGTACCATCTTCTCTAGAGTCTGATTAGTCTTTTCTGTTTGGCCGTTTGTCTCAGGATGATATGCTGAAGAATATGATAATTTAATCCCCAGCTGAGAGCAAAGGGCCTTCCAAAGCTGGGCTATAAACTGAGAGCCACGGTCTGAGACAATGTTAATTGGTGCCCCATGGAGCCTGAAAACATGTTTAATGAATAAAGATGCCAGTTCTTTAGCAGATGGAAGTTTCGGAAGCGGAACAAAGTGGGCCATTTTACTGAACCTGTCTACCACCACCCAGATCGTGGAACATCCCTGGGACGGAGGCAAGTCAGTGATAAAGTCCATAGATAAATGGGTCCAGGGACAAGTAGGTATTGTTAGAGGACGTAGGAGACCGGGCAGCTTAGAGGTACTGCTCTTGCTACTGGCACAAACTTCACAGGCCTGGACGAAGGCTAACACATCCTGCCTAATCGATGGCCACCAGAGGTTGCGAGAGATAACCTCAAAAGTTTGTCTAAACCCCGGATGTGCTGCAGGTTTTGATGCATTTACCTGCTGCAATACCTGCAAACGAAGAGCCAGGGGCACAAAAAGCATACCAGAGGGAGTGGAGGGAGGGGCTTCAGCCTGTGCAGGTAACAAGGCCTCAGAGATGTCAGTCTGGGTGAAAGCCAAAATCCTAGCCTCAGAGATAATGGGTTGTGGAGGAAGCGGAGGAGGAGACTCTGATAAAAAGCTGCGAGACAAGGCGTCAGCCTTAATGTTTTTTGGCCCTGGTAAATATGAAATTGTGAAGTCAAATCTGGAGAAGAACAATGACCACCTGGCTTGATGTGAGTTCAGTCTTTTAGCATAACGGATGTATTCAAGGTTTTTGTGGTCAGTCAGAACTATGAATGGATAGCGAGCTCCCTCCAGCCAATGTCTCCATTCCTCCAAAGCGAGCTTTATGGCTAGAAGTTCTCTGTTGCCTATATTATAATTGCACTCTGCTGGGGAATATTTACGAGACAAGAAGGCACAGGGGTGGATGGCAGCATTTACAGGATCCTTTTGTGACAAAAGCGCCCCCACCCCTACTTCAGATGCATCTACCTCCACAATAAAAGGTAGCTCAGGAACAGGATGGCATAGGATTGGTGCAGAGGTAAAGGCTTTCTTTAACTGAGTGAAGGCTGCCTGGGCTTCAGTAGTCCATTTAAAGGTAGTCAGAGTCTTCCTGGTAAGAGAGGTGATGGGATGTGCAATGGTGGCAAAGTTCTTAATGAATTTTCAATAGAAATTTGCAAAGCCCAGGAAGCGCTGAACTGCCTTCAGGTCTAAAGGTGGTGCCCAGTCTAAAATGGCTTGAATCTTGGCTGGATCCATGGTGAGGCCTGTGTCAGAAATTACGTAGCCTAGGAAAGGTACTTGTTTAACATGGAATGAACATTTTTCAGGCTTTACAAAAAGGGAGTGAGTCTTTAATCGGGCCAATACCGAGCAGACATGCTTCTGATGTGTTTCAAGATTGGGAGAATATATCAAAATATCATCTAAATATACAAGCATGAAGCGACCCAACATGTCACGGAAAATGTCATTCATAAAGTTCTGAAAGACAGCTGGTGCATTTCTGAGACCGAAATGCATGACAAGACATTCGTAATGACCATCCTTGGTGTTAAAGGCTGTCTTCCCCTCATCGCCTGCAGGGATGCACACCACATTATAGGCTCCCCCTAAGTCCAGTTTGGAGAAGATTTTGGCTCCCTGGATTTGAGAGAACAATTCTGTGATGAGAGGAAGAGGATACCGATTGGGAACAGTTATTTTATTTAGACCTCTGTAATCAACACAAAGTCTCAGTCCCCCATCCTTCTTTGGGACAAAGAAGCATCCTGCTCCTGCGGGAGAAGTGGAGGGATGGATGAAACCCTTAGCTAGGTTTTCCTGGATGTATTCTTGCAAGGCAAGATTCTCTGGCTCAGACAGTGGAAAGACTCTCCCTCGAGGAGGTGTAGTGTCAGGCAAGAGGTCAATGGGACAATAATAACTGCGATGAGAAGGTAAAGTGTCAGCAATCCCTTTAGAAAACACATCCCAAAAGTCCTTATAACAAAGTGGAATCTGTTCCATTCCCACTTGACAGGTAGAAAGTTGAATAGGGTGCTGCATGCAGTTCTTTTTACACTGATTGGACCAAGCCAGAATATTTCCTGTTCACCAGTCAATTACAGGATTGTGCTTCTGAAGCCAAGGAAGGCCTAGGATCAAAGGAGTGGATGGAGAGTCAGTGACAAGACATGAAATCTTCTCCCAGTACAAAGCCCCCAATTGTAACTGGAAAGGGTTGGTGGATTGGAGCACTAGATCTTGTGAGAGAGGCCGATTATCCACGGAAATCAGGCAGACTGGGCAATATAGAGCATGAGTTTCCAGGGACAAAGAGGTAATCAGAGTCTTATCAATAAAAT
The DNA here is from genome assembly GCF_042186555.1 of Aquarana catesbeiana. NCBI lineage: Eukaryota > Metazoa > Chordata > Amphibia > Anura > Ranidae > Aquarana > Aquarana catesbeiana. Next base: position 391,440,386 of record NC_133327.1, on the reverse strand, counting down.
TCTCAGCGGCTCCAGAATCTACCAAGGCCAGCAGTTCATGAGCCCCTGTCCCAAAGTGAATGACAGCGGGTAAAAGAATATGATTGTCCCCCTGGGGAGATGAGAGCAGACCTAAGGTAACCTCCCCGCAATTACCTAGGTCCTGGAGTTTCCTGGACGTGTAGGGCACGAACGGAGCATATGACCCTTGAGGCCACAATACAAGCAGAGTCCCATGTTACGCCGGCGCGTGTGTTCCTGGGCAGATAACCGGGTGGAGCCTAACTGCATAGGTTCTTCCTCAGATTTGGCACTGGAGGTGAAATAGTCAGGCGGCAAGGGAGGTATATAGTTTGCCACAGCTGTAGTTTGTTCTCGTCTCCTCTCTCGCTGGCGGCGGTCAATTCTAATGGCTAGACTCATAGCCTCCTCCAGTGAGGCTGGGTAGGAGAAGTTGACCAGAGCATCCTTAATTGCATCTAAAAGGCCCATTCTAAACTGGCTGCGGAGAGCTGCATCATTCCAGCCAGATTCCGGGGCCCACCTGCGAAACTCTGAGCTATACATTTCAGCTGTGGTAGTTCCTTGCTTTACGTTATGCAGGGTTGATTCTGCAGTAGCAGCACGATCTGGATCATCATATATCAACCCTAGGGCTTCAAAGAAGGCATCTACTGTTAGCCAGGCTGGATGGTTTGGTTCCAGGTTAAAGGCCCAAGCCTGGGGGTCACCCTGTAGTAGAGAGATAATGATTTGAACCCTCTGAGTTTCAGGGTCAGACGAGGATGGCCTTAACTTGAAATATAATTTGCAAATGTTTTTAAAGTTGCAAAACCCTTTACGGTCACCAGAAAACCGGTCAGGCAAAGGAATTTTTGGTTCAGATGGAGTTTTTGTAGCGGTGGTAATAAAGGAGATTGCACCTTGGTGAGCTCTGTGGCCATTTCCTGAACTTGATGGGATAAGCGGCAAAGTTCCTGTGCAAACAACTGAGCCTGCTCAGGATCCATGATAGGTTTCCTTTATTATGTATGGCTCGTGTTAATGTCAGGCTAGGAGCATATAACTGGTAACAGTTCAGGTGTTCTGATTATGCAAAGAGTTCAAAGAACAAGAACACATACCATGAGCAGGTCTGAGCAGAGCAGGTCAGCTGGAACTTGTAGTTCACCACTGTAGATGAAGGTAGATGTTTGCTGGACCTTGTAGTTCACTGCTACAGATGAGGATAGATGTTGTCTGGTGCTTGTAGTTCACCGCTGCAGGTGAGGATAGATGTTGTCTGGTACTTGTAGTTCACTGCTGCAGATGAAGGTACTACAGTAGAATCAGGCAAAGCGTACTCTAGGCAAGCTGGGTCATACGCAGGAAGATCAGAGTCCAAACGGTACCGAATCAGAAGCAAGCAAACAGGGTCAAACGAGCCGGGTCATACACAAAATACACAGAGCAGATATCAGCTGGATCAAACACAAGGTAAACTCTAACACGAGCACTGATTGAATGCTGATACAAGTGATTTAAAGGTGAGCTGGCCAATCACTGTTGTTTCCCAGGCAAAGGCTGTGTCAGGTGAGTTGTGCTGGGTCCTAAAGGGATCTTAGTACTGACAGACAGGAGGAGAAGCGGCTGTCAGTTGCTTCATTAATAGCTATACAGGGAGGTCAGTGCTTGCAGCTGTCCCTCCCGCCGCACTGATCATACCTAACTGCGAACTAGGGGACCATCCATGTGTGCAGCGTGGGTCACAGTGGCCCTCCCCCTCGGGGCCCGGGTACAGTGAACACCCTGAACACATGGATGATATGCCACTGCTACGAATCCCTTGACTGTGGGTATGCATTAACCAAAAACCTACCTGTTGTATGCTGAGGGAGTGGCTGCAGAGTTATATGAGCTGTATACAGGAGATGTATCCTTAGGACATAACTCTTAAAATTCAAAATTCTCAAGTGGATGAATTTCTAAAAACAAAAATGTCATATATATATATATATATATATATATATATATATATATATATATATACAGTGTGGACAGAAAGTATTCAGACCCCCTTAAATTTTTCACTCTTTGTTATATTGCAGCCATTTGTTAAAATCATTTAAGTTCATTTTTTTCCTCATTAATGTACACACAGCACCCCATATTGACAGAAAAACACAGAATTGTTGACATTTTTGCAGATTTATTAAAAAAGAAAAATTTAAATATCACATGGTCCTAAGTATTCAGACCCTTTGCTGTGACACTCATATATTTAACTCAGGTGCTGTCCATTTCTTCTGATCATCCTTGAGATGGTTCTACACCTTCATTTGAGTCCAGCTGTGTTTGATTATACTGATTGGACTTGAGTAGGAAAGCCACACTGTCTACGGATCATCTCCCAGCTTGGTAGATCTACCGAGGAAGGCCTGCGATTGGCCGATACACGTCTAGAAGGGAGAAGCTGATAGTCACGTTCAGTCAGCCACTGTGTATGTGGACACGGCGGTGTACTCTGGAGGTTTTTATGTGATTTTGAAAGTTTTTTTCTTGTAAGTGCAACTTGTCTTTTTGGGGGCTTTGAATAAATTTGTATACGGAGAACACTATGGTCTCTATACTTATTATTTACATGTCCTGAACTCATGGAATCTTGAGCCAAGCTGGGAGATGATCCCTTTCTTTGGATATTAATGAGCTGAGTTAACATTAAGAAAAGAGCCATCTGGATTACCCACCATTGATTGGGAAGAGGAAGTGAGAGTAAAGAGCTCGTGGGGAGATCCGCATATGAGTTTTGACTCATCTGGGAGGTGAGCACGCATTTTTACTGGTGGTGGTGTGCACTCCTTTTGAGGACGAACAATCACTGTGGTGGAATTGTGTGGATACACTGATCACAAGAAGAGTTTTTCATGTTTTATTTCTTAATTTTTTCATTTTATGGACTATTCATTTATATGTAGGATTTATTTATTTTAGAGATTTGCACTTTATATTTATAATTTTACACATAGCGCTACATTTATTTATTTACTATCCAATATGGGGTGCTGTGTGTACATTAATGAGGAAAAAAATGAACTTAAATGATTTTAGAAAATGGCTGCAATATAACAAAGAGTGAAAAATTTAAGGGGGTCTGAATACTTTCCATCCCCACTGTATTGCAATCCTGTTAGTAACACATTTTATGTCCTATGGTGACAATGCAAATCCAGTGTAATATATCTACGGAAAAGCAGTGTTGTCACCCTATGATATTCTCCTGCTTCATTCCACAACCAACAGAATGTGTTTTTATAATTCACTGAGAATGTAAAAAGGGGGGCACAACTCTCTCCACTCTCCACCCTATTTTGTAAAAATAATAATTTTGGATGCATTTCCCATTTAGGAAAATGGGTGAATTTTGCTATGTGGAATTCTAGCCAATAGGAATTCCTGGAATTTTCTGGATTGCCCTGACTCTATATAAGCTCTGAAGGGAATTGGGTTTTCCCTCACACCGGATCTCCTGTTTGAGAAAGCTCCTTCCCCCCGCCCGTAACAGGTACTTTATAATGTTATTTGCCACCTTGTTATTTTCAAGGGGGACGTTGTTGTTTTTGCTGTAAAATTTTAACTCGAATTCTAAAAACTGAGCAATTGGTTATGTTATTATTGAAATGTTTTGTATATTTACTATTAACAAGTAATTTTTGATTAACTTAGGTCTTGTTCACACATAAAGGTGGGTGATGGTAAAACAGCAGGATATAATAAAAGTCTACTTCTACTTCTCTGCACCTGCAGTGTAGGTAAACCACAGTGCATCCATGTGAAAGCAGCCCTATACTATTATGCCCAGTGTATTGCTTCACACTGACCTAAAGATCTCTTTTTCCTGCTGCTGGCACCACTCTGGAGACCGCTAGCCAGAATAAGAAGTGGAGTGCAGTTGGTATCACTTCGCATGGGACAGGAGCAGCACTACAGAGGAGGCATTGGCTTTAATGCGGCTCTTGCTTCCTACTACAGCTCCAACTTTACAAGTAATCCCTCTGCATTACACTCTGTTTGATGCTCTGGAATGGTGGGTCAGCAAGCCCAGACCGATATCTACCAGTCACCAGTCCCCCCCCCCATGTTTATTTTGTATGAGACTGTCCTAATGACCTTAACAACAGTTACTGATATTCATCTTGGTCCAGCACCATTATGTGGGCAAACAATTTGGATCATGGTTCCGTTTTGAAGAACTCAGAAATTCATAAAACTGGGATCATTCTCTCCTTGTAAGTCTGAATTCAAATTAGAGAAAATGAATTTTATTCAAACAAGTCACTTTTGGTAATTCTACAAGGCTGGAGCATGATATGTGCATGCTTTGCAAAAGAAACATGTTCCAGTTTTCATCACTATTACTTTTTAATGCTAGTACTTTTTTATCATTATCAGAATCAATTGTATTTAGTCGGTGGCAAACCGTAGCTTGAATGACTATGGTTGAGTTCACAGGGGCTACTTTTCAGAATCAATACATATCAAGAAAAACTAATGAACATTTATCAAGCAGATAAGTGACAACTTCAAATGCAAATCAGGTGGCTTGTCAGGTAATAAAGTCTATGCAACAGTGTATTAGTGACCTCTGAGCCTGTAATCATGGAAAACTTTGACAAACTTGCACAGGTCTAAAACAGATTTTCCACTGAAGATAAAACAGATTATCATCAAGATAAGGCAGATTTCCACTCAAAGTAGAAGTACAGGTAACCTGTATTCTACTAAAATATGTTATATGTATATAAAAATATGTTAATATGTATTCTACCAAAATATTTTATTTTCCCAGCACCAGATATAAACACAAATGGAGAAAATACCCTTGGGCAGCCTTGTTCCTGCTAATCACATTGTGCCAAGCCATCATTAGAAGGCTCAGTACACAGTGTATGAAGCTGATCTGAGCGGCTCAGTACCTTGTGATTGCTGTGATAGTTAATCAGCAATCATATGCTACTTTTTACATTGGTGACACCTCCCTTTCCTCTTACAAGAAAGGAAGGAAAATAATCAGAGTAAGTCATAAATGGGAAAATAATTAAAGAATCAGCAACATCATTCATTCATCTTCACTCATTGCTATAATTTTTAACCGCTTTCACAGTGCTGAACTCTTTCTATGTAATTTGTATATTAACCCCCTCCCTTATCCCAGACATCTGCAAATTACCTCCTTTATCTTCATTCTCCTACTGTATGTGACCTGTATATTACAGTGTTTCATGATTGAGTAACTGTCAGTCAAACTATCACAGCAATGGAAACTGAAAAATGTCCTCGTAATGAAGAGTTATGCCAGGCTGGTACTCAAGTAGTTAAGAAACATTTAGGGCATTTTTTTCTGTTCCAGTGCTATACTGTATTTTAGAGAAGTTAAAGGAAGTATGGATGAACCTGCCTACATTTTGTAAATCTGTTTCACAATTGCCACAAATTTGCCTCACTGCTTAAGTTCAGCATTGAAAAACATGGGGTGGGTGCAGCGCTAAATGTGTTTGATCAAAAAGTGAAAAGACAAAAACTACATAAATGACCATTCTGTAGTGATGAAAAGTGTAAATGGAAAACTAAGGCAAAGTCCCTATATCTCAAAACAGGGAAGCTGACAAAAGCAGTCCAGTGAATCAAATCATGTGAAAAAGTAAAAAGTGAAATGAATAAAAATAGAAGAATCAAATACTATAAATAACAATAGTAAATAATATATAAGTCACAAATATTAAGATGAGGTGTCACAAAATATGAGGTAATACACACCAAAAAAGTGACCCCAAAATTTGCACAAAGAATCATTCATATGGATTATTCGATAGAAAAAACAAGAAAATCTTAAAACAGGAAAAAAATATTCAACAAATAAAGTCCCAAATGATTGTGACAGTAAATAAAAAGTATCCATGCAAGTGAAAAAACTTGTAAAGAAAGAAGTAAGGGCCCCTACTCCAAACAGGTTTTGCACCCAGAGTGAGTATGTAGTCTCCTTACCCACAGGAATGACCGCAATGGCAGTCTCACCAAGCTCAGGGAATTCGGTCTCCCAAAAACCTATATGGATGTCCCGATCTGCTGGGTCCTTATCACTCAGAGACATAAAAAAAGAATTGCGCCCATAGTGCAGTATGTACTAAAATAATTTATTAAGATCAAGAAAGATTGCACTTACAGGATAAAGCTGATAATAACGCGTTGTGTTAACAAAAAATAGCAGCGTTTCCTCGAGGCCTGTAGTCATGATATACAAAATACATGGCGGCATCAGTCTGGAGGGGCCACTCAATGGTCGCTTGGGGACAATAGTACCAAATGGTAGTCATATATTAAATAGAGAAATATATATACAAAGACCAATTTATTCAAGAAAAGAGCATATATAAATGCATACATATATATATATATATATATATATATATATATATATATATATATATATATATATATATATATATATATATATATATGAGCTGATGTAATCATAACCCCCACTAGACAATAAGAGGCAAAAAAAAAAAAGGGGGAGAGAAAGAACCCCATGGGGGGATAGAAATTGGGATTGTGTATCATTACAAAAAAGGTTTATAGGATAGTGCTGTGTTGAGGCCAGGTGGATAAGTAGCCTGTTGGCTAAAGATCCATCTGGCTTCTTTTTGAAGGATCCTTTTGTCAACATTGCCACCCCTTTCGAAGTCGGAATGACTTCCAGTGTGACAAAAGATATGTAATTAGGGTTAAAACTATGATGAAGACCAATATGTTTACATATAGGGGTGTAGAGTAACCCTGCATCCAGGTAGTATAGATGATCCTGAATTAGTTTGGCAAATGGGCGTTTAGTTTTTCCAATATTTTCGCCGCAGCGACATGTGGCAAGACAATGCCAGTGGTACAACAGTCCGCGTAGCCTTTGAGTTTGTGGAAGCCTCCTCTCAGAAGGGAGCAGGAGGCTTCCACAAACTCAAAGGCTACGCGGCTATGACTTTGAATGTTATTCCTCTCCTTAAAATTGGTTTATACTCCTGGCACTTATCACATCATCCCTACCTTTAACTTATGGAGATGATTTAGTAATATTTTACATTTTACCCCTATCCCCAAAACTAGGTTAGTGACTGTAGATATTTGATGTCGACCTCTACTGAGCTTGACCTTATCTACATTATTCTGTCCCGGGGGGCTAAACTTTTATAGTTCACCCCTCACTTCACTGCCCAGTAGCATCTTACTATGGGGCAGCTGGTACAGCACCTTTATTATTATATACATTGATATCTTTTCCCTATGTAATTCAATAATCATTAATCAATTTCCCTTTTCATTATATATTTCTAATTTTCTTGCCAGACCTCTGTCTGTCATTCTGCATGGTCCAGTTCCCCTATCAGCACTGCCCATCGGGATCTGGCACCCATGGGCTCTTTGCTCCGGGTGACTTATAAGGGGGGAATTTGGCTGTGGAGGTGGCTGCTCATTTGTCCTCTTGATGTGCAATAAACTAGGTGAACACAATTATACTACTTGGTATTCAGTTTTTATCATTTTTGTCACTTATTATTCATTATGTCTTTTATCCGTTTTTTGTCAAAATGTATCTATAATCACAATAATAATTCATATCTTGTATCCAATCTAGATGAAATCTGTGATGTCCTTAATGCCCTGACGAAGCAAAATATATGCGAAACATGTTGGCTGGCTGATCACAAATGATTTCTGAACACAAGTTATTGCATGGTCATATTTTGACGTTCGATTGCTATTTTTGTAATGTATATGTAATTGTAATATGTTTTCAATAAAATTTATACTTTTATATTAACTATTGCTGTATTGGCTCACCATAAACAGACACATTATCTCCCCCCAAAAATCCCACTTTACTAGAGAGAGCTTTGTCTCCCTCTTCATATTTGCTTTGATATTTAGGGATTGGGAGTCCTGTCTCTGTTTCTTCTGAAATTTAGTCCAACCATTCACTTTTATAGTAACCCTTTATGTTTGTTGGTTGTCATCCAATGGTAGAGATTTATGGCTTTGATAGTGTTATCTCTTGCTTCTCTTCCTGGAATGAAACCAACCTGGTCTAAACCTATTAGGGAGGGTAGGAGAGGAAGCAGGCGGTTTGCAAGGATTTTGTGCTTCAAGAAGTCTGTGGAAGGGAGGTGTGGCGGAAGATAGGGAGTTGAAGGCCTTGAGGAAGGGGCTGGTCAGTACTTCTGTGAAGGTTTTAAAATAAGCGGCTGTGAGTCCATCTGGGCCGGGGCTTTTACCTGCTTTTAATTGTTTGATCACATTTTTTAGTTCGTCTTCCGAAATGGGATTTTCTAATTGGTGGGCATCTTCTGTATTCATGAGTTTGGGGGAGTAATCTTTTAAAAAGTTTTGGATAAGGGAGCGTCTAGTGTTATCCGTAGTGCGGTTTTCTGTTTGCCTGTTCAGGTTGTACAGAGTAGCGTAGTATGTCTTGAATTGGGAGGCTATATCTGGGGCAGTGACTTTAGGCCTACCCTGGGAACCTTTGATAGTATGAATGTTGGTGCTGACTTTGTTCCTTTGAATGGCTTTGGCTAGGTATTTGCCGCTTTTGTTCCCAAACTCGTAAAATAATTTCTGTTGTAAAATAAATTTACGTTTTGTTTTGTGGGACAACTCTGTGAGTAGGAGTTCTCTAGTTTGCGTGAGGTCTTGGTATGTCTGTTGAGCATGAGTTTGTTTATATACCCGTTCTAGAGTTTTAATCTTGTGTATCAGATTTGTGATTTTGGCCTTTTTCTGCGATGTCTTAAGAGCAATGAATTTGCCTCTTTGGACGCACCTTTGAGCCTCCCATTGTATTAGTGGGGTTGTCTCTCCATTATCGTTGTCTATAAAGAAGTTGTGTATGGTTTGCCTAATGTCTGTGATGTCTTCTTCCAAGGTCAATAAAGAGGAGTCCAATCGCCAAGTCTTCGAGACGAAGAGGTGGTCTGGGAAGGTCAATGTCATTGTGATTGGGTGGTGGTCGGATAAGAGCATCGGTTCAATTGTTGTGTGTGAAAGAAAAGGAAGGTCAGTCTGGGAGAGGAAGAGGTAATCTATTCTTGAATATTTATTATGCGGGGCGTAAAAGAACGTGTAGTCTTTTTCATTTGGATGAAGAGTACGCCACGTATCATGTAAGAATAGCTCTTGAAATTGCAGTTTGATATGGCGTAGGGTTCTATAGGGTAATGATGTGGTGCCTGAGGACGTGTGTAATAGTGGATATAATGCAACATTAAAGTCACCTCCGAGTATGGTTAGTCTGGCACAAAAACCTGTCAAGATTTGGGAGATTTGTTTGAAGAAGCTGGATTGTGCTGGGTTGGGGCTATAGATATTGGTCAAGGTTATGGGTCGACCATGAGCTTTTCCTTTTAAAAAGATGTATCTGCCTTCCTTGTCGATAAGTGAGTCGATGAGTTCCCAGTTTAGGTTTTTGGAGATCAAGATTGATACTCCTTTAGTTTTTGCCTGTGCGTTTGTAGAGTGATAAGAAATTGGAAATCGTGGAGAGGTGTGAGGTAGCGGTATAACCTGAGTTGAATGGACTGTGGATTCCTCTAGTCTTCAGAGGTGGAGGAATAATAGGGATGAGTAAACGAGCTGGTGGTACTTATCAGCGAGCATAAGGACCATGGGTTAGTAGGGGGAGAGCTTAGTCATGTGTCCTGTGAGCTGGAGAGGCCGCGGGGCTGTTGTTTACGGTGTTCCTGTGTCCCGCGGAGGTATTGGTTGTGGGTGAGTTGGATCTGCGCCTTCTGATATGGAAGTCATCACATACTGGGATGGCATCCATTGAGGTAGATCTTCTGATATGAGGGGTTCTGAGAGGTCTGTACCAGTCAGGTATGTCAATGCGTAGTATGTTCAGTGCTTCGCAGAATGCGGGGAGATCTTCTGGGACCCTCAGATTTGCCATACGCCCTTGTGATGTGGCCGAGAGGCAAAAGGGGAATTTCCAGCGGTATTGAATTCTGTTTGTGCGCAGTAAGTCAAGGAGGGGGCGTAAGTCTCTTCTATTTTGGAGAGTAATGAGTGATAAATCTTGAAAGATTTTAATCTCTGTGCCCTGGAACATTAGATTGCGGCGGTCTCTGGCCCTGCGCAGGATCTCTTCTTTTAGCTTAAAATTGACCAGGCAACATACTACATCCCTGGGAGGGTCAGTATCCCTTCCCCTGGGTCTGAGGGCTCTGTGCAGGCGTTCACAATCAATGGGGGTCTTGGGGGGTCTGCCTAGGAGATCATTGAATACGGCTATGGTGGCCTGGGCAATTTGGGTGTGATCGATCGTCTCTGGCATACCTCTAACTCGCAAGTTGTGACACCTGCCACGGTTGTCCAGGTCTTCCATGTATCTGTGTAGGTCTCTGAGCTGGGTATTTTGTGTCTGGGATGATATCTGGAGCTGTTGGATGTCATTTGCATTGCGGCCTGTTGTTTCCTCAATATCCTCCATGCGCACCGCCATGGATTGGATGTCCCTCCAGAGGTCCGTAATTGCTGTAGCAAGTGCGGCTTTTATGTCCTCTGCTACTGATCTCAGTTCCCTTATGTTGACAGGCTGCTCTTCCGTTGTGTCTGGCATAGAAAATTGCATCTGGTGCCTGCCAGAGGGGCTGAGGCTGGAGGAGCGCGCTGTGGAGGAGAAGGCCCAAGATGAAGCCGGGGCCTCGCGTGGCTGTGTCCGGAAGAGCTCCGGGATGCTGCGTGTTGGTTGTGAGTCGGGCCTCCTCAGGGATCGGGATGGGGATGTGTTCCCCTTCGTTTTCCCCATGTCTGCGGGTGTGTTTGGCTCCGTTAGTCTTATGAAAGAACCCCTGAAGACCGGAGTGCGGGGATCAGACGTCCATCAGAGTCTGGCACCAGGCCACACCCCACCAAAAATTATTTTTTTTTCAAAAAATGTATTTTTTTTTCATGGGGTGGTCATAATGTTTTGGCTGATCAAGTGGTTAATCTGCACTTGACCGGAGTTTGCTTTTCACAAGATTGAATAACTGAAGCGAATATTCCTTCAATTTACTAAGCGAAGATTCTCAACTCCTTTAGTAAATTAACCTCACAGTGTGTATGGCTTACTAACGGATTGATACGTTTTATTTGAATGTACAGATACAGCATCAAGTGCAGATCCTGAGCTATAGCAAAAGTTAAATTCTGTTTTGCTTTTAGAATCATTTGCAGAGCTTCTTCTCTCACTCCCATACAAGCCACTGCTTCTGTAAAAAAATTCTAAACTTCTGGCAAAATTACAATCCACTGACAGTCTGCTCATTTCAGCATTATATGCTGATTGATTCCTTCTGTTAAAATGGAAATACCTTACAGTTTTAGGAAGGGTAGTTGTAAAGTGATTTTTCACTATTGCAATTATTTCCTCAAATGACCAGCCATTTGGTTTGGCAGGGGACGCAAGGGAGTGAAAAATTTCAAAAGTCCTAGGTTTTATGACACTCAGCAACACAGCGTACTTCTGAACAGCTTCAGTCACCTTGTTAGCTTCTAAGAAGAAAATTAACCTTTCAGCATATGAGTCCCTTGATGATGACCTGGAACATTAAACTCCTCCATGTGTCCCAGAGAAGCCGTACAGAAAAAGGTTTAGTCCTAATACCGGATTTTAGTAACTCAGGAAAACAGAAACGGTATAACTGGCCAGTAGATGTGCTACTGCTTCCAGAATATTTACTGAAAAGGACAAACAAGGGAATCTATTAAAACATTTAAAAACAGTATCACAGAGTGGAGCTATATTTACAGGACAACACCATCTGCTGATCAGCAGATACAGTTAATGCATTACCCATACTCAGAAATGCTGTGTGAAGTATCCATTAAAGTCATTGTACACTTTCATCTTTTTGTTGTTTTAATTAGGTATTGTAGTTAGCTAGGTAGTGTAATTATATTTGTTAGCCTTACTGTACCTTGTAATGACAGGCTCACATTTTTTGGACGCAGTTTGTAGTGTCATTACTGATTGTCCCTCTTTTGTTCATGTATCCATTTACCTAGTTTGTCCCTTTTCACTGAAGGGACAAGCAACTTCTTGTTCCAATCCACGCCTTGCTTTCTCTGTGTTGCATCAAATTTGTAGGAGTGATAGTGTGATGAAAGACTGCATAATGATCTCTATGTTACCTGCTCTGCCTGCTTGTGTCTGCCAGATCTAATTACTATTTAGCTTTCACCTGCAGAGCACTAGACTGGGAAATCCAGGGATTGTGGGACATGTAGATTCTTCACAGCAAGTGTTAGTTCTCAGACTACAGACAGAGGTCATGCATTAACTTAGGCAGTGCCATGCCACATGCCTGATGTTTGAACACACACAGAAATTACCTACACAATAATGTGAGATTTACTCTACTATAGGCTGTTTGTACAGGGCAACAAATGACACAGTGGAACTACACAGGATCAGTACATGTCTTATTCAGGTGAAAAATATAAGGTGCATGTATGAAGGTTTATAATGCCATTTAAAACTCTTCAGTAGCAACACCATGGTTTAGACAAGATATACACTTTCCTGCTAATAATACATGCAGGGAGTTCTATATATCAGAAAAAAGCATCTTAGCATACAACAAAAAGCTTCTTACTACACAACTGTTTTAATGTACATGATTGCAATTTTAATTGTTTCTGTTGCTTTCATAATAAATGTAATATTCAAATTCGCCTGTCTTTTTATTAATTTTGAGAACTTGCGTGTTTAAGCATGATATTCGTGGATACCATTATCCAGTTATTTTTTTCAACAAAAATCTTTGGGTATAATTGGGCGACCTGCTCCATCAACTAGAACTCAAAGCGTAGACACAAAGCTCCAATCACGCTGGAAAACAAGGAAAGTCATCCATCCGTTACTTACATAAAATGCTGTTTGTATTAATAAAAACCCACAAGAATTGCATAATTTAGCTCAGATCTAACAGCAAAAATAGTTATTACTGCTCCAGCAGAACACATCTCTGTTGCCTATACAAGAACATGCTCTACATCTAAATTGACACTGACTTAAACTTTGCATATATATTGCCAATCAGAGATTTTTAAATGGTTTTCTTATGAAAATGATGAATATTCAGTAAAAAACACCATCAAATGATAAATGAATCCGGTCTAAAACGCTTTTCAAAAACAATGCAGAGATGATTATTCCTCTAAACCATCTTATCAACGTAGCGCAATAACAAGAATGTTTTATTCTCAGTTTAAAGGCTCACCAGGTGCTGAGCAATAAGAATGTTTTTATGGATCTTAAACCGCGCAGGCAATCAAACATAATAATAACTTACTGGAATACCAGGTGTTATTATTACATCAATAAATCAAAAGCTAAGCAGTAGGAAATTATTTACCCCATGTAAAAAGGAGCATGATAATGCTTCATTGGTGTGGAATTGTGTAAATGTCTTCATTGCTGGCTTGCTGTGTTTAAAAGCAGTATTTTTTTTAAAAAGATGTGGCTTGGTAAAATGTTGAAGGGGGAGTAGGCTTTATTTCTTTTATTAACTAATGATCTTTCCATGCTGTATACAATACCTGGTCATATATTAATGCGTTGTAAGTAAGGGAATTTCTGCCAGGAGACTGCATCATCGTGGCTTTCTGAGTGCATTTGGCAGCCTTGGGTTTTTTTAGTGCTTCCTGTAGCATAAATGAGTAGAAGCAATGGGATAATGGGGCACCATGAGTGCTGAAATCAGCACTAAAACTAAAGTGCTCACCCTTTGCAGTGGGAATCTGTAGCAATCCCTGGCAGTAATGGCTGTAGCACCTGCTGATTGGGTGTTGTCATAAGGTGCACCAGTCTGAAATCTTTGACTGCAGTCTTCCTATAGGATCTACCAAACTTTCTTGGAAGTACTGTCAAGCCCACTGCAACAACAACATGGGGGTTATTTACTAAAGAAAAATCCACTTTGCACTGCAAGAGCACTTAAAAATGCACTGAAAGTGCACTTGGAAGTAAAGTCGCTGTAGATCCAAGGGGGACATGCAAGGAGAATAAAAAACAGCATTTTAGCTTGCACATGACTGGATGATAAAATCAGCAGAGCTTCCACTCGTTTCAGATCTGCCCCCTAGATTGAGAGCGACTGCACCTCCAAGTGCACTTTAAGTGCACTTACAGTGCAAAGTGGATTTGCCTTTCGTAAATAACCCCCTATGTGGCCATACTAGAAGAGGTGGCGTGTGACTTATGCCCCGTACATACAGTCGGACTTTGTTCGGACATTCCGACAACAAAATCCTAGGATTTTCTCAGACGGATGTTGGCTCAAACTTGTTTTGCGTACACACGGTCGCACAAAGTTGTCGGAATTTCCAATCGCCAACAATGCGGTGACGTCAACCACGTACGACGAGACTAGAAAAGGCCAGTTCAGAACCAAGCGCAGCACCCTTTGGGCTCCTTTTGCTAATCTCGTGTTAGTAAAAGTTTGGTGAGAGACGATTCGCGCTTTTTCAGACTCGTGGCTTTCAGAACGTTTTCTGCAGTTCAGTTTGTGCTTGTGGGTTTGTATCTGCTCTTCAGTGCGTGCAAGCAAGTTCCGCGTGACTTTAATTAGTCATTGTGTTCTTGTTCGTTCGTTACTGTTTTTCAGGTCGCTCTTCACAGGCCTTGCTGTTCTTCAGTGCGTTCTGTTACTTTGTTCTGAGCAGCCGACCGTTTTCTAGCCATGTTTCGTATACGTACTCCTCGTAGAGTTCGTGCTGTGCGGGGGCTTGGTGTTGGGGTCCTGACCTTGACACAAGTCCAGTCCATGAACAGGGTGGGGAGGAGTTCATGGACCAAGAATTGGTTGCTTCAGTGTGACCAGTTCTCTCATATGCCTTTGCTCCGTGAGATCCGTGAGAATAATCCTGATGATTTCAGGAACTTTCTCAGGATGACGGACCCCGTATTTCACCGTCTGCTGGCTTCGCTGACCCCCTATATCAGCAGGCAGGATACCTGCATGAGGCAAGCCATCACTCCGGAGCAGAGGCTCGTCGCTACCCTGCGGTACTTGGCGACAGGGAGAAGCCTGCAGGACCTCAAGTTCTCGACAGGCATCTCCACCCAGGCTCTGGGGATCATCATCCCAGAGACCTGTTCTGCCATCATCCAGGTCCTGCAGAAGGAGTATATGAAGGTAAGATTTTTATCCTTTAATATCACATTTTATTGTATTTAATGTTTGCTAAGATATTGTATTTCTTTCCTCATTCCCTAATTACCATGATTGTAATATGCTGAGAATGTCCCCTTTGTCCTCATGCATGCTGGATTTTTATGTAATTTTTTTTTAGTCCTTCATACATATCTGCCTTCACTTACCTCCCCAACATGCTCTCCTGCCCCTATATTCACCTCATGTAGTCACTTAACAATGTATTTTATCAGCTCCATAGTAGTGCTTTACCCCAAACACCCCCTAAAATGTGCTTTAAATTCAGGCAGAGTGCCAGAGGCTTTTTTTTGTAGTGACCCAAAACATTTTTCTAAACCCTCCCTCCCCCCAACTGCTAAGTCAGCTGATCCCAATTCTCTATCTATCCTCAATCATCTATCTGCTGACTTTGCCAAACCCATACACACTATACCCATCTCTTTTGTGCTCAGATTTATGAATGAATTACCCAAAGCATGTAGTGCAAGGGCCTGCCTGTATACTTTCAAATGGTACTGTTTAAAGTTTTTGTATTCTGTTATTATCTTGATAGGTAATATCAGAATGTCCAAATGTCCTTAAATGTTTACAGTGTGTATTTATATCTTTGTATTATGACACTTCTTACCTGTCCAGTGGGCTGCCAATAGTGTAACTAAGGAGGGGCTGTTCCAAGTAATACCCTGTATTTACGCATTCATCTCTCAATGAAGTGAAGAGGGTTACCTGTCCAAGATCCCCCCCTATAATGTTAGAAATGGCCCATGAGAGGGGGGGGGTATGATAGGTGTACCTTATACTTTGGTGTTAATTTCCCCTTAATAAATGCTATCTGGATGTTGGCCAAGAATGTTTGTGCCTAATCTGCTTGCCATGTTTATGTGCAAAAATAGTAATTTATTTTTGTTTTCCTCAACAGTTTCCTTCCATGCCACAGGAATGGCAGACTGCGGCCTCCCACTTTGCCCAGCGGTGGGACTTTCCTAACTGCAGAGGGGCAATTGATGGGAAACACATCCACATCGTCCCACCACCCAACTCGGTGTCGTACTATTTCAACTATAAGGGGTTCAATAGTATTGTGATGTTGGCGGTGGTGTCGGCTAATTACGACTTCTTGTATGTGGATGTGGGGAAGAATGGCCGGATGTCCGATGGTGGAGTCATCGCCCAGACGGAGTTCTACAGGCATCTCCAGAATGGCAGCTTGGACTTGCCACCTCCAGAGGACAATGTGGAAGGACTCCCATTCATCTTCGTTGCAGATGAAGCATTTGCGCTGGGGGACCATCTTATGCGGCCATTCCCGATGAGGACCCTCACCCCGGAGCAGAGGGTTTTTAATTACCGGCTGGCCAGAGCCAGAAGAGTGGTGGAGAACACATTTGGAATCATGGCCAGCCGGTTTCCGCCTATTTCTGACACCCATCCATATGGCGTAGTATAAACTTAATCATCTAATCCTGGTGTGCTGTGTTCTCCATAACTTTTTACACAAACATTCTGCCAACTATGCTGGCTCAGTTGGGCCTGAGGCCGGAATTCTACATGATACAACCCTGACGGCGCTTGAAAGTGGCCGTCCTGGCTTGCCCTCCCTGAGTGCCCGTGATGTCCAGTTAAGATACCTATAGTTCTTTGTGGGTAGGGGGGCCATCAATATGCCAGACAATTTGTGAAGCATTTATCAAATAAAAAAAAAGCTAATCTTTGGTGACATTTACTGCTTGTGTTTGTTTTAGCTGACCCTGACAGCAATGTGGGGAGTCCTGAAAATGGCGTGATTGTGTAACCTTATACAAAGCACTGTTGGGTGTTATTTACTAAAGGCGTATACACTTTTTATACTACAAGTGCACTTGAAACTGCACTGAAACTGCACTTGTAGTGCAAACAGGATTTGCCCTTAGGAAATAACCACCATTTTCTCAGAAAACAGCAATTACATCACCACAAAAGTGTTGTAGCGTTAAGACAATAATCCACACATTCTTGATTAACAAACTTTTTAATACCTGCACAATCACATGTGCATTTAGAAAAGGTTTTTAAAACAAACCAACATGTTTGTTGTATAACAATTTTTGGGGTGGCATTATCAAAAATAGAAATGTACATTTACGATAAAACAGGCCTGTGTAAAACCAACAAGAAAGACAAAAATCTTGAATTTACAAAGTTCACATATGGTAAAACTTGAAGGCAGTATCAGACATGAGTATTTAGGAACTGTGTTTGATATTGCGTTCAGATGGGGTGAAGTCACCCCTTGAAAAGCCAAATTTGGAAGATGCACACCAATTTACGAATGTCAACATGTGCTAGCTGCCATCACGGGGGATCAAGGGACGTGTTTTGTGGGAGCAACCCCTTCCTCAACACTACTTTATTATTGAGGAAGGGGTGCACCCCCAAAACGCATCCATTGATCTCCCGTGATGGCAGATAGCACATGTTGGCACACTGTGTGCATCCTCCAAATTTGGCTTTTCGAAACATCGCTCCAAAATTTTTAAGATTGTAGCACAAAAAAAAGAAAGCGATTTTGTGGGGTTTTAAATTTGCCCCAAAACATCAATGATGTTATTATTTTTTTGAATATTGATTTTTTTCTTGAGGTTTTCCAATTCTAAATTACACCCCATGATCTCCCCGATCAGGATCTGGGCACTTTCTGATGTGAAAGGATCTCGATCCATAACATCACGATCACCTAAAAAGAGAGAAACAAAACAAAAACAGGTATCAAAAATCTGCCAGCATCCATCTCTTACCTGAGTCTGTGGTCGCAGACACTCACCTGTTGTGGTGCCAATTTCCACCACATCTTCTTCCTCCTCCTGCTCAGCTTGTGTTTGGGGTATTTCCCCTTCTTCCAGAGGTGGGGGGTCTCTGGTCTCCTCGGATGAGGGGTGTCCTCCGAGTCTTTTCTCCCCTATGTAAAACAAAAATGGTATAATTAGCACACAGATATTTGATGGCAGAACTATAAATAGGAAACATTGCTTGGAAGTGGGGTACAATTGTCAATTTTAGCAGAGTTCCAAGATGTAGCTTTTTTAGTGTCCTTTGTCAACCTGCAATACTTTACCTGTTTTGTACAAGCTTCACAGATGGAGACCCCCCTATAGTATACACTGGAGCACCTGTGTGCCCCCCCTAAAAAAAATGGTGTTCTTGTGTCCCACACTAGTTCTCCAGTGTCCAGATGTGAAAACAGCTGCTCAGTGTCCTCTCCTTACACAGAATCTAGTTTGCATTTCATTCTAGTAACAAAGCCATCTACACAACCCAATATTTTTCATCCAAGTAGGCCATAAAAAATGTAGGAAAATGCATATGGCCTAAACAATGGTGTTTTAGAGGCCGAAATAAAAATGTTTGATACGAACGAATAATAGGCCCATGAACATTAAAATTGCCATTTTAAACTGGACAACAATTAAGAAAAGCATATGGAGCAGCACGAACGTAAGAAAGACAAAAAGAATAGGAACACAGCACAACTACTTACTTTTTTGCAGCACTCTCCGGATGTTTCTGTACTGCTCGGCTCTCTTAATTTCAGGTCCGACCACCGCTTCCTGAGCTGATCTTTCGATCGTCGTACCCTGAAATTCCGGTGCAGACTTTTGACCACTTTCACAATGATCTTGGCCTTTCTGATATTGGGGTTGGGGTAAGGTCCATACTTTCCATCATAGTCGGCCTTCTTCAGGATGTCCACCATCTCCAACATCTCCCCAAAGGACATATTTGTGGCCTTAAATCTCCTTCTGGATCGGGACGTGTCCGGATCCGGGCTTTCCTCCTCCTCCTCCTCCTCGTTCCTGTAATTAGCACGCACCTGCTGTGTATTCGCCATGTGCTCTTCCCCCACTGCGCAGAACGAAAAGGGGCGGAGAATAGACTAGAAAGAACGTCAGGGGCGGGCGGAGTTACACACATGCGCAGTGTGTATAAAGCGTACCACACATGCGTATTACGTACGATCTGTGAGCGGAGGAAGGAGCATTGGAGGCGCCGATCGTAAGAACGAAGGTAAGAGACATACTTGTGCCTATACTGCTTCTACATTGAGGCCTATATTGTAACAAGATTAGGAGAGTTTGGCCTGACATTAGGGTTTGTCTTGTGTTGTGTCTTGCAGTGAAAATGGATATCTTTCAAGATAATGACTTCATGGCAATATTCATTGACATGTTCAGGGAGCTGCCTTGTCTGTGGGAGATCAACCACCCACATTACAGGAACCAAAGAGGAAGGCAGCGCTGGATCAATTGTTGGAAATTGTGAAGCAGGTGATCCCCACCGCAGACATCACATATTTGAAGATCCTAATTGATGGCTGAGGAGCACATATGTAAGGGAGTGCCAGAAAGTCCAGGATTCACAGAGATCCGGAGCAGCAGATGACATCTATGTCCCCAGGATGTGGTACTATGACAGGCTGCATTTTCTGGCAGGCCAGACTGAACCCAGGTCATCACTCTCCAGTCTTCCTTCCATGCTTCCTTCCCCTCCAGCTGAGGCTTCTGACGCCCAACCTGGGCCTTCCAGGCAACAACATGTGGAGGAGCCCAGATTGAGCCAGGTATAGCATTCCTCTAAATATTGCTGGTTGTCCAATCAATGATGTTAACTAGATGTTAGTTTGGAGTACTAATTTATGATTGTGATTGATGATGCAAAAACTAAAACCATGTCCCTTTTTCATACACAGGGAAGTCTCAGCCAGGAGGTGGCCGGGCCAAGCAGGCTGCCTGATCTGCAGGTCCCTCCCCTACACCTGGAAAGAGAAAGTGGCAGGAGGAGGAGTGCCCTAGAGGAGGCTGCCATAGGCCTCTTTTGGAGGGCTACAGAGGCCCTGGGAGCACCACACACCGTGGAGGATGACTTCGCTGCCATCATTGCCTGTAAAATGCAGAGGATGGAGGAGGGACAACAACTCATGTGTGAGTCCTTAATATTGGAGGCTCTTAATAAGGGGATGAGGGCCCAAATTACATCTGATACACACCTTTGTGAACTCACACATGGTCCTCCTCCTCCTCCTGCAGGTCCTCCTCCTCCTCCTTCTCTTCCAGGTCTTCCTAGTCCTCCTCCTCCTCCAGGTCCTACTCCTCCTCCTGCCACATCTCCAACAGCAGAGCCACAGCCAGGAAGGAAGCGTGGAAGGAAGACCAGAAAGTGAGGACCCTGGATCCAGTCTGGTTGGCCAAAAGATGCAGCCTCTTGTGGTACCACAGCCTGGGGACACAGATGTCATCTGCTGCTATCCGGATCTCTGGGACTTCTGGACCAGACTGCCCTCCCTTACATATGGACTCCTCAGGCCACCAATTTTGATGTTCAAGAATTGATGTCTGCCCTGGGGGTCCCAGTCTTCGCTAATTTCTCCTGTTTATCCAGCATTGCCTCCCTCTTTGTTTGGTTCTGAGCCCTTAATAAAGGATTTTTGGTTTGAATTATACTTGCCTATGTGTGTTTTACTTCACAAAGGACAGTTTGTTTGTGAGGATTCTGGTACATTTCAAAAATACAATGTGAAATTAACAAGGGACACCAACACCAAACAATCTCCTTGAGATTAAATAATAAAAGATATCAATGGTGTTGTGGTAACTTGACACACAAAACACACACAAAAATATTCTGGAGTAAAACTAAAAATAACATTAAACAAAGATCAGCCTTTGAAAAAATACAAACATAAAATCTAAAAGAAAAATGGCTTTAAATTAAAAAAAAAAAAAATTATGTCAGATGTGACAAATAACAATATATTCAGGGAATCCCAAGAAAAAAAAAAAGTTTGTGAGAAGTGTGTGTGAATATGAGCAGCAAAACTACTTAATTCTTGTCACATTATAAAGAAGAAGAGAGTGCGCTGTATTAAACCATTTTTAACATTGCAGCGTGACGAAAGTGCTGTATCCATTGCGAACGCTAATTTTACCAGACCGAGCTGTTCCATGTCGGAATTTCTTCTGAGCATGCGTGGCACTTTGTGCGTTGGAACAGGCCACACACGGTCGGAATTCACGCGATCGGTTTTTGTTGTCGGAAAATTGTATAGCCTGCTCTCAAACTTTGTGTGTCGGAAAATCCGATGGAAAATGTCCGATGAAGCCCACACACGGTCGGAATGTCCGACAACACGCTCCAATCGGACATTTTCCATCGGAAAATCCAACCGTGTGTACGGGGCATTAGAGTTGTTTCATATTTTGGACAGTATTAGTTACTTGCAAGTTGTATATCTCTCTTGTCTTGTTCATTCCAGCTACATTATTTATACAGTTTATTTTAATATAAAAATTATGTTTTAACTGTTCCATGCTACTTGCCTGGCTGTATCACTATGCACCTGGTGTACCCATCTATTTGACTGTATTCGCCTCCATGCTGGTGTTTTTTTGGGGGGTCCTTGTGGCTGCATAGTGGGCCTCTAGTGTGCCTCCTTGTCCCCCTTTTTGAGAGTAATGTATATAAGCCCCATCTGAAAGGATTTATGTTTTTTCAATAGATTATTAACACATATATACATATCAAACAAGTTTTTATACCCATCATTTCCCTGAAGAAGGAAGTCATCTTCCAAAACATGTAGGGATTCATCCAAGCATTCTACCCAAGTTGACCAAGCTATAACAGGCAGATTTTGGGTGCATCTTAATGTAATAGGGTATCCATATTACTGTTTGAGATATGTTCTATATATGCTATTATGTCTGAAAAAACTTGATGCTATTTTATCAGGACATCGGGTCCTTTTTAAGGCTTGTTTCCAAGAAAAATTGGCATTCGCCTTTTAGATACATTCATTGTGTGGTTTTGCCTCTAAAGTCCCAAAGGGGTTTATTTTTGCATATTTTTGCTTTATTAGAATAGCCCACCAGTAAGATACTGTCTTATTTGTGGGCTGGAAAACAGTTAACTATCCAGGAGGAAATCAACTTTTTAGAGCGTTTCAGGAGAAAAACAATATAGTGAACAAAAATGTACTGCTTTGGCCTGAATTAGCTTTCACTAGACCTTATGAGCTGCAGTTTTGGAGAAATATGGAATTACCATTTAAACCTCCACTGGTAACCCTGCTCCCTCTTGTAGGAATTCTGATATGCTTCTTCTTCAAGACTAAGGGGTTGATTTTACTGGAGGCAAATAGATTGTTCCACTTTGTTCCACTTTGCAAGAGAGTTTGCCCCAGAGCTTATTGAATGCAGTGAAGTTTCACTTCACAAAGAATACTCAATTGCAAAATAAAATAAAGGCATTTTAGAGCTGTAAAAAGCCAGACGCAGGTAAAGGGTGTTAAACGTGGTTTAACGAGGCTTAAAATTGCATACACAGCGTTAAGCCTCGTCCGGCATTTCTCTGCCCCCATTCAGAATCAATGGTTCCCTATGGGAGCCCATTGATTTGAATAGAAGCCGCACAAGATGATCCGACTTGCGGTGCGACTTGTGTGCTGAGAATCTGGAAGGGGAACCCCCGCCAAAATGTAAACAAAAATTTTGTGTGAGGTTCCCTTCCAAGATGATACCAGACCCTTCGGTCTGGTATGAATCTTAAGGTGAACCCCCACGTCAAAAATTGGTGTGGAGGTCCCCCCAAGATCCATACCAGACCCTTATCTGAGCACGCAGCCCGACAGGTCAGGAAAGGGGGGTGAGCGAGTGCCCCCCCTGGACCATACCAGGGCACATGTCCTCAACATGTGGGGGTGGGTGCTTTGGGACAGGGGGGCTCTGCGCCCCCCACCCCAAAGCACCTTGTCCCCATGATGATGAGGACAAGGGCCTCTTCCCAACAACCCTTACAGTTGGTTGTTGGGGTCTGCGGGCGGGGGCTTATCGGAATCTGGGAGCCCGCTTCAACCAGAGGGCCCCCAAATCCCAGCCCCCCACCCTAGGTGAATAAGTATGGAGTACATCGTACCTCTACCCATTCACCTTAAAAAAGTGTCAAAAATAAACACACTACACAGATTTTTAACGTATTTTATTAAAGCAGCTGTGGCTTTTCTCCCTCTTCTGGTGACGTCTTTTCCCTCTCCGGTTCTTCCCCCTCTCTGGTTCATCTCCCCTCTCCGGTTCTTCTCCTCTCTGCGCTATCTTCTCTCTCCGCTGTCTTCTAGCTCTTTTGCTGGGTCTTCTCGCTCTTTTGCTGGGTCTTCTCCCACTGCTCTTCTTCCGATGTTGACTCAACGCGATCTCCCAGTGTAATGCTGGGTCCGCCGTGTGCCATGACTTATATTGGAATGGGGCAGGGCCACCCAATAACGTAATGTGGAGGCCACACCCCTTGTGATGTCACCGCACGCAGCATGATGGGACGATGATGTCACAAGGGGCGTAACCTCCAAATGACATCATCGGGTGGCCCCGCCCATGCCAATATAAGTCATTGCACATGGCAGACCCAGCATTACACCGGGAGATTACGTTGAGTCAACATCGGAAGAAGAGCACAAAAAAACAACAACAATACCCCAGCGCTAGTATATGGAAACTTGAGGAGCTAAACTAAGACATGTAATAGCCTGGAGGGGGAATGTGAAACCAGTGCAGCTGGAACAAACCGTAACTGGTGGAAACAGATTGAAAACAAAAACAAAGAAAGTCAGAGAAACAAACTGCAACAGTCAAAAGTATATAACTGAATAATTTAATAAAAGTAGTAGGCAGTCCATATAAACAGTCCTGTGGATTCACAATGCTTGAAAAAGATAATTGAAAAACATATAGTGTAATGACAAGCTGTCCATCGAGCAACAAGAGCCAAAAAGGGAGTCTCACCCAACTGCATGCTCCCAAGCTGTAAACTGGATAGAGGGGGGAAGCGGGTGTGAGGAACACTGGAGACCCGCTGGATCCCCGCTGGACGTGGGATGTGTGCCCTGAAGAGGTGACTCACTGGCTCCAGAATATAACTCCACGTATGCAGCAGTGAAGGACGCAGCCTCTAGCCGCGGGGAAGAAGAACCGAGGCTCCTTCTGACAGTGGGCGGTGATGTCAGACTAGCTGGGAGGCTGCAAAGACTTCTAGATGTTTAATATCCTTATTGTGGAAGCAAAGAAAATGCCAGGGAACACTGTGTTCATCGCTCCCCTTAGTCATGAGTCTATGGTGGTCGCCCACTCTGGCGCGTGATGCACGAATGGTCCGACCTACGTAGAGGAGGCCACAGGGGCACCATAAAACGTAAATTACGAAATCCGTACAGCAGGTAATAAATTGCCTGATTTCATAATTTTTACCTAGGTTACTTGTAATTATCTTGGTTCCATGGGCAATGAATTGACATGTGAGACATCCTCTTTTTTTGCACTGAATGCCTTTCCTGTCATCAAAACATGACCTAATGTCAAGAGGGGATTTGGTTGATTTGTTTAATATTTTATTAGGTGCCAGTAGGTTTTTTACAGTATGAGCTTTACGAAAAGTAACCCGTGGAACCGCTGGTAATACCGGGGCTAAACGTTGATCTAATAGTAGGATGTTATAGTGTTATTTTATCATTTTAGATATAGACTTAAAACTATCGTTGAAAGTAGAAACAAATCTGACAGTATGTGTCACGTACCTGGTAGGTTGTGAGCCTGAAGTGCAGGGAAAGACCTCCCTTACAGCTCCCACTCCCATTTCCCTGGAATGGAAACAGAGGGCCAGGAGTGAAGAGTGGTATGGGTGCCTGGCAGGATCAACAGCTGTTGGTAGTTCAGTAGTGGTGGCACCCTCTGTAATCAGGAACCTGAAGAGAAGACTGAAGACAGAGACTGGAATGCAGATAGGACCAGGAACCCAACAGGTAAGCAAGCCGGATAGTGGAGCGCTGGACTGGAGCCAGGAACAACAGCAGGTAGGAGCCTGGAACGCTGGTCTGGAACCAGGAACAAGTAGTAGGTAGCAGACTGGAACGCTGGACTGGAACCAGGAACAAGCAGTAGGTAGCAAACTGGAACGCTGGACTGGAACCAGGAACAAGCAGTAGGTAGCAGACTGGAACGCTGGACTGGAACCAGGAACAAGCAGTAGGTAGCAAACTGGAACGCTGGACTGGAACCAGGAACAAGCGGTAGGTAGCAGACTGGGACGCTGGGCTGGAACAAGCAGTAGGTAGCAGACTAGAACGCTGGACTGCAACCAGGAACAAGCAGTAGGTAGCAGACTGGAACGCTGGATTGGAACAAGCAGTAGGTAGCAGACTGGAACGCTGGACTGCAACCAGGAACAAGCAGTAGGTAGCAGACTGGAACGCTGGACTGGAACAAGCAGTAGGTAGCAGACTGGAACGCTGGACTGGAACCAGGAACAACAGCAGGTAATAGCCTGGAACACTGGACTGGAACAAGCAGTAGGTATCAGACTGGAATGCTGGACTGGAACCAGGAACAACAGCAGGTAATAGCCTGGAAGCCGGTATACACAGCGGAGGGTCAACAAGCCGGTGGTCGGTAGCGGTCGGACAGCAGAGGTACCAGGGGTAATGCAGAGGAATGGTCAGGCAAGCCAAGAGGGTCTGGTGCAGGCGGATAACAGGATGGTCAAACAGGAAGCCGGGTCAGATAACAGGATACACAGATCAGATCAGGTAACTCACACAGAACGCTGTAGAGCAGACAGCGGGGATGGAGTGTGACAGACCGGTTTAAATAGCCCGCCTGGCACCAGCGGGAGTGCGCGCGTGCCCGTGTGTGACCGCACCCGTGAATGCGCACGCATATGCAGTGGAACCCGTGGCCATGTTCCCGTGCGCCTGGATCGCTGGTTACTGGCAGGATCTTCATGACATTGCCCCCCCCAAGGGGCAGCCTCCGGATGCCCCTTTGAGAAAATTTCTCTGGGTGGGATCTTTTAAAGGTTTGTAACAGATCTTCAGCATGAATATTATCTTCTGGTTCCCAAGAATTCTCCTCTGGGCCAAACCCCTTCCATTTTATCAAAAATTGATTCTGGTTACCTCTTTTCCTATGGTCCATGATAGCCTCCACCTCGAATTCCTCCTCCCCATCTACCAGGATTGGATCAGGAGGATTCGTACTTCGACCTGGAAATGGGTTGGCAATAGATGGTTTGAGCAAGGACACGTGAAAAACTGGATGTACCTTCGTATGCGACTTCATTAATTCTCCGCTTAACAGAAAACGGTCCAAGAAACTTGGGACCCAATTTCTTGGAAGGGCAAGCCAACCTGAGGTTTACTGTGGACAACCATACCTGATCCCCAGGTGCAAGTAAGAGCTCACCTCGCCTTTTCTTATCGAAGGTTGCTTTATTATACTCCTGGGTCCTGGTCATGGTGTCCTGTAAAACTTGGTTGTTGGAGGTGAAGAAATCCAATTTCTCCTGGACTGCGGGTACTGTGCATTCTGGAAGAGAGTTAGGTAAAAATGAAGGGTGGAAACCATAATTCGCAAAAAACTGAGTCTGTTTGATAGCAGAATGAATAGAATTGTTATAAGCGAATTCGGCCAATGGCAGAACAGAAATGCAATCATCTTGGGCAAAAGAAGAAAAACAGCGCAAATGTTGTTCAAGGGTCTGGTTTGTTCTTTCTGTTTGCCCATTAGTCTGGGGATGATAAGCCGATGAAAATGAAAGTTCAATGTTCAAGGTTTCACACAAAGCCCTCCAGAATCGAGAGGTAAATTGTACCCCTCGATCTGAAACGATATTAACTGGTACCCCATGGAGCCCGATGACCACTTTAATGAATGCTTGTGCTGTTTCTATAGCTGAAGGGGTGCCCTTCATTGGGACAAAGTGAGCCATCTTCGACAACCGGTCCACTATGACAAAGATTGAGGTGAATCCCCCAGCCGGGGGTAATTCTACAATAAAGTCTATAGAGAGCATTTTCCAGGGCCTATCTGGGACAGGCAAGGGTTTTAGTAGACCCCATGCCTTTGTTTTGTGCCCTTTGTTCCTAATGCAGGTGGTACAGGACTCTACAAACTCTTTACAATCCTTGCGTAGCTGAGGCCACCAGAAGGTACGCTGTACCAAATCAGTGGTCTTAGCTACGCCAAAATGCCCAGCCAGCGCATGATCATGGCAGAGCTCTAGTACTGAAACTCGTAGTGTTTCAGGTATAAAGATCCTACTCTCATGCCACAGTAACCCATCCTTAACCTGTAGCTCTGTTTTAATGGAAGATTCCAATCCTGCGGAAGCCTGTTTAATCTGGGAAAGCAGGTCTCCCTGAAGTAAAAGAAAATTCCCCGGGGACAGAATGGTGTCTAGAGGGGAAATCTCTTGGGATTTGTGAAACATCCTAGATAGGGCGTCAGGTTTGGTATTCTTGGAACCAGGGCGGTAAGTGACATGAAAGGAGAACCTGGAGAAAAAGAGAGCCCACCTGGCCTGACGTGGTTTCAACCTCTTTGCAGATCTCAAATACTCCAGGTTCTTATAATCTGTAAAAATTAAGACTGGATGAGCGGCACCCTCCAACAGATAGCGCCACTCCTCCAATGCTGACTTGATTGCCAACAACTCTCTGTCACCTACATCATAATTTCTCTCTGTTGTGGACAATTTACGAGAAAAGAAGGCCACAGGATGCAGCAGGGCCTTAGTTCCCTGTCTTTGGGACAACACTGCCCCTACTGCAATTTCAGATGCGTCCACTTCTAGTATAAATGGCAGAGAGGAATCTGGATGCTTTAGTACAGAGGCGGAGGTGAAAAGGCCCTTGAGAGTCTCAAAAGCCTTTTGAGCTTCGGCAGACCAATGGAAGCGTGTACCTTGTTTGGTTAGTTGTGTGATGGGTGTAATGATGGCTGAAAACCCTTTAATAAATTTATGATAAAAATTAGCGAATCCAACGAATCGCTGGATTCCTTTCTTGTCTGTCGGGACTGGCCAATCTAGGACTGCAGTAACCTTTTGAGGGTCCATTTTAATGCCCTTACTGGAAATGACTAAGCCCAAAAATGGAATACTTTCCTGTTCAAATTCACATTTTTCAGCCTTTGCATATAGACCGTGTTGTCGAAGTTGGCCCAACTCACTTCTGACGTGCCTGTGATGGGATTCAAGGGAACAAGAAAAAATCAATATGTCGTCTAAATAGACGATGACAAACAGGTCTAGAAAGTCACGTAACACATCATTAATAAAGTATTGAAATGTAGCAGGGGCATTGCACAGGCCGAAAGGCATCACGAGGTACTCAAAATGTCCATAGTGGGTACGAAAGGCGGTCTTCCATTCGTCTCCATCCCTAATACGAACTAAATTGTAGGCCCCACGGAGATCAAGTTGGGTGAATATGGTGCCGTCCCCAGTCTTTGGAACAGCTCTGGTACTAGGGGGAGAGGGTATCGATTCTTCACAGTCATTTTATTTAATTTGCGGTAATCCACACAAGGCCTGAGGGTTTTATCTTTTTTCTGCACAAAGAAGATGCCTGCACCTGCGGGAGACGTGGATGGACGAATGAAGCCTCTTTTAAGGTTTTCATCAATGTATTCTTTCAACGCCCCTTGTTCCACTTCAGTTAAGGGAAAGATTCTTCCAAAAGGAATTTCAGCACCGGGAAGTAACTCAATGGGACAGTCATAGGCCCGGTGAGGGGGTAACACCTCTGCCTTCTGTTTACTAAATACGTCTAAAAAGTCATGATAGGCAGAATGAATGGACGGGTGTAGACTAGGATCCGTATCTAGGCATAGCAGAGTAGGGTTCTCCTGGGTATTCTGAGTTCTGCAGAACTGTTGGCAATAAGGAGAGGGGAAGGTAACCTCACCCGTGATCCAATTAATGTCCGGATTGTGAGCCTGTAACCATGGCATGCCGAGAATTATGGGAAACAGGGGTGAAGCGATAATGTCCAGGCGTAACTGTTCCTGATGGGCGTTGGAAATGGAAACGGGTATTGGGATAGTCTCTTGAGTAACAGGTCCAGACTTGATAGCGGTTCCATCAGCTAGATGGATAGAGAGTCCATGGGCTTTAGGCGACAAAGGTATTTGGTGTTGGGTGGCAAAAAGAGAATCCATGAAACAGCTGCAAGCTCCAGAGTCAATAATGGTGGTGATTTGCAGGGTCTTTCCTGGAAGCTGTAGCAGAAGAGGGAGAGCAAGGTGAGTGGTGTTTTTAACCAGAGGTGTAACATAGTCAGTAGATAGAGATAAACACTTACGGAGTTTAAGGGGACAGTTCCTGACATAGTGCCCAGGTTCCCCGCAATACAGGCACAAATTATTTACTCGACGACGTTGTCGTTCCTCTTGGGTGAGCAAAGGCCGCAGGACTCCCAATTGCATCGGCTCAGGTAAGTTAAACGTGGAGGTAGGTGGTGTTGATGATGAGTGATGAGGAACCTTAGGGGTAACCCAAGTTGGACGAGAAGACCCCATAGCTCTCTCAGACCTATGCTCTCGTAGGCGTCGATCGATCTGGATGGCTAGATCGATTAAAGCATTTAAAGTCTGTGGTGTACCCACCCTGCCAATTCATCCTTCAGAGAATCAGAAAGTCCCGACCGAAACTGATAGCGGAGAGCCGCATCATTCCAATTAGTGTCCGCACTCCACTTCCTGAATTCAGCCACATAGTCCTCTGCTGCTCTGCGACCCTGTTGAAGGGTGTGCAGAGCCGTCTCTGCAGTTACGGACAGCTGGGGGTCATCATACAACTGACCCAGTGTGTCAAAGAAGGTGGAGAGATTGGTCAGGGATATGTCCTTTTGCTCCAAGAGGCGATGGGCCCAGGTTTGGGGGTCACCAGAGAGTAGAGAAATTACGTAGCCCACCTTTGTAGCCTCCAGGGAAAAGGTACGTGGCTGAAGAGCAAAAAATAATTTGCAGGAGTTGCGGAAAGCCCTGAACTTATGGCGATTTCCGAAGAAACGTTCAGGTGTAGGAACCTTAGGTTCTGGAGGGAGCATGACCACCGTTGAGGAAGGCCCGACTGAAGGAGCAGGAGCAGAGGGAGCTCCCTGGACCCCAATGGGATTAGACAGGGTTAACACTCGTTCCTCCAGCCTGGTGTATCCTTGCTGTAGATTTTTGACTGCTTCAATCAATCCTGCCAGGTGTGCCTCCATGGGAGACGTTCCCTGCTCAGGCTCAGACATGGCTGTCTGCTACTGTCACGTACCTGGTAGGTTGTGATCCTGAAGTGCAGGGAAAGACCTCCCTTACAGCTCCCACTCCCGTTCCCCTGGAATGGAAACAGAGGGCCAGGAGTGAAGAGTGGTATGGGTGCCTGGCAGGATCAACAGCTGTTGGTAGTTCAGTAGTGGTGGCACCCTCTGGAATCAGGAACCTGAAGAGAAGACTGAAGACAGAGACTGGAATGCAGATAGGACTAGGAACCCAACAGGTAAGCAAGCCGGATAGTGTAGCGCTGGACTGGAGCCAGGAACAACAGCAGGTAGGAGCCTGGAACGCTGGGCTGGAACCAGGAACAAGCAGTAGGTAGCAGACTGGAACGCTGGACTGGAACCAGGAACAAGCAGTAGGTAGCAGACTGGAACGCTGGACTGGAACTAGGAACAAGCAGTAGGTAGCAGACTGGAATGCTGGGCTGGAACAAGCAGTAGGTAGCAGACTGGAACGCTGGACTGGAACTAGGAACAAGCAGTAGGTAGCAGACTGGAATGCTGGGCTGGAACAAGCAGTAGGTAGCAGACTGGAACGCTGGACTGGAACCAGGAACAAGCAGTAGGTAGCAGACTGGAACGCTGGACTGGAACAAGCAGTAGGTAGCAGACTGGAATGCTGGACTGGAACCAGGAACAACAGCAGGTAATAGCCTGGAACGCTGGACTGGAACAAGCAGTAGGTAGCAGACTGGAACGCTGGACTGGAACCAGGAACAACAGCAGGTAATAGCCTGGAAGACGGTATACACAGCGGAGGGTCAACAAGCCGGTGGTCGGTAGCGGTCTGACAGCAGAGGTACCGGGGTAATGCAGAGGAATGGTCAGGCAAGCCAAGAGGGTCTGGTGCAGGCGGATAGCAGGATGGTCAAACAGGAAGCCGGGTCAGATAACAGGATACACAGATCAGATCAGGTAACTCACACAGAACGCTGTAGAGCAGACAGCGGGGATGGAGTGTGACAGACCGGTTTAAATAGCCCGCCTGGCACCAGCGGGAGTGCGCACGAGCGTGCCCGTGCGTGACCGCACCCGTGAACGCGCGCGCATGCGCAGTGGAACCCGTGGCCGTGTTCCCGTGCGCCTGGATCGCTGGTTACTGGCAGGATCTTCATGACAGTATGATTATTTGCTGATTCCTCTCTCAGGGCTTTTTCCTTCGAGGGAGGATTCACAGAAAGGCCTCACTGATGAGTTCACATGGATATCCCTTCTCTTCAAACTTTTTTATAATCGTAGCCCCTTGTTCAACATAATCCTCCACTCTTGAACAGTTCCGTCTCAGTCTATTAAATTGGCCACTAGGGATATTGCTTTTCCATGAAGAGTGATGGCAGCTTCTAAAGTGAAGATAAGAGTTGCCACTAGTTGGCTTTACATGATTTTTTGTAATGATCCTGTTCTGATCATGAGACAGTACTAAATCCAGTAATACAAGTTCATGGGGATCCAATACGTGCGTAAAGGACAGACCATGGGGGTTAGAATTGCAATGGGACAAAAAGGAGGAAAACAGCTCTGGACCTCCGCTCCATATGAGCATGATGTCATCGATGTACCGGCCAAAATAAACGATATGTTAGGCAAATGGATTGTTGGCCCAGATACTGTCCTCCTCCCATAGGCCCATGGTGAGGTTGGCGTAGACTGGGGCAAAATGCGCCCCCATAGCGGTTCCCCTACGTTGTAGGTAAAATTGATCACAAAAAGTAAAATAATTATGTTTAAGACAAAAATCCATAGCCTGAACCGAAAATTGTGACTGCAACGAGTTGAAATCTCCACTTTTGGTTAGAAAGTGTTGTACGGCTCTCAAGCCTACTTTGTTGCAGTAACAATTTTTGGTTCAGGCTACGGATTTTTGTCTTAATAATTAGTGGCCAATTTAATAGACTGAGACGGAACTGTTCAAGAATGGAGGATTATGTTGAACAAGGGGCTACGATGATAAAAAAGTATGAAGAGAAGGGATATCCATGTGAATTCATCAGTGAGGCCTTTCTGTCCAATATGAATCCTCCCTCGAAGGAAAAGGCCCTGAGAGAGGAATCAGCAAATAATCATACTGTCAGATTTGTTTCTACTTTCAACAATAGTTTTAAGTCTATATCTAAAATTATAAAAAAAACTATAACATCCTTCTATTAGATCAACGTTTAGCCCTGGTATTACCAGAGGTTCCACAGGTTACTTTTCGTAAAGCTCGTACTGTAAAAAACCTACTGGCACCTAGTAAAATATTAAACAAATCAACCAAATCCCCTCTTGACATTAGGTCATATTTTGATGACAGGAAAGGCATTTTTCAGTGCAAAAAAAGAGGATGTCTCTCATGTCAATTCATTGCCCATGGAACCAAGGTAATTACAACTAACCTAGGTAAAAATTATGAAATCAGGCAATTTATTACTTGCTGTATGGATTTCGTAATCGTTTTACGATGCCCCTGTGGCCTCCTCTATGTAGGTCGGACCATTCGTGCATCACGTGCCAGAGTGGGCGACCACCATAGACTCATGACTAAGGGGAGCGATGAAAACAGTGTTCCCCGACATTTTCTTCACTTCCACAATAAGGATATTAAACATCTAGAAGTCTTTGTGATAGAAACCATCCCCAAAGGAACATTAATTAATAATGAGAGATTTTCCCTGTTGTGTAAACGGGAAGTCTTCTGGATATATATGTTCGACTCACTTGCTCCCAAGGGGTTAAATGAGGAACTAGAGACGTGCAGTTTTGTGTAGAGTTTGTTTTTTTTTTTAAATTGTTTTGAATTAATTTTATTTAATTTTATCCATTCATGTAATTTTTAGAAAGACTTTGGACATGGTAACGGTTTTTATTGTGAATCCTCCGAGCAACAAGGGGTTAACATTGGAGGTCTAACCTTTCCCACTTTTTCAATGGGTTAATTGTTCCCGCCCTAATTTTTGTTTTTTTCCCCTTCACTTTTATTTTTTACTTAAACCTTGTCAGTTGCCCCCATCCTTGACTGTGACAAAGCACTGGAGCGCAAAACGCGTTGTCAAGGCAACTCTTTTTTAGTGGTCTGACAAAGCTACATGTCCCGGCGACCATCCATCCATCCTTGGGACCCCCACACTGTCTAGCATTGGCGGCATTTATCATCCTTTCAGCTTGCCATTTTTATCTCCCATCTCTATGCCATACACCACACAGCTGTGGTCATCCCCTGAGTGACACCATTCGGGATACAGATGTTTCATCTCTGAGGGGACACTGATGTGCATTTGAGCGGCACAGTGTCTTACCAACTGACACTATAGCAGCTCTCTTCAGCGATGCCGAGCCCTTCCCTCCTTGGAAGGGCCTCCCAGCTGGTCTGACGTCACCGCCCACTGACAGACGGAGCCTCGGTTCTCCTTCCCCGCGGCTAGCGGCTGCATCCTTCACCGCTGCACATGTGGAGCTACATTCCGGAGCTGGTGAGTCACCTCTTTAGGGCTCGCATCCCACGTCCAGCGGGGATCCAGCGGGTCTCCAGTGTTGCTCACACTTGGTTCCCCCCTCTATCCTGTTTACAGCTTGGGAGCATGCATTTGGGTGAGACTCCCTTTTTGGCTCTTGTTGCTCGATGGACAGCTTGTAATTACACTATATGTTTTTCAATTATCTTTTTCAAGCATTGTGAATCCACAGGACTGTTTATATGGACTGCCTACTTTTATTAAATTATTCAGTTATATACTTCTGACTGTTGCAGTTTGTTTCTCTGACATCCACAGTGCTGGACTTTTTTGTTTTTGCTTTCAATTGGAAGAAGAGCAGTGGGAGAAGACCCAGCAAAAGAGCTAGAAGAAAGCAGAGAAAGAACACAGCGCAGAGAGGAGAAGAACCGGAGAGAGGAGAATAACCGGACAGGGAGAAGCCATCGCCAGAAGAGGGAGAAGAGCCGGAGCTGCCTAAATAAAATAAAAACCTGTGTAGTGTATTTATTTTTGACACTTTTTTTTAAGGTGAATGGGTAGGGGTGCAATGTACTCCACACTCCTAGGGTGGGGGGGCCAGGATCTGGGGGCCCCTGGTTAAAGGGGGCTTCCAGATTCTGATAAGCCCCTGTCCCCAGACCCTGACAACCAAAGACAAGTCCAATGACGGAGCGATCACAAATGTAAACAATGCCTGAAGCAGGGTCATCAGGAGTTAATCTCTCTCCTTTCCTCACACCGATGCAGTGGGAGAGGAGAGCTATCGTGTGCCTAATTGTGAGTTTATTATATATATATCAGTGCCCTGCACTGCCCAACAGTGCCAAAACAGTGCCCAACAGTGCCACAACAGTGCCATCTGTGCCACATCTGTACCACCTGTGCCACCCCTGTGCCACCTCTGTGCCACCTCTGTGCCACCAGAGCCACACCAGTGGAACCAGAGCCACACCAGTACCACTACAGTGCACACCAGTGCCACCTGTGCCCATCAGTGCCACCTGTGCCCATCAGTGCTCATCTGTGCCACTGCAGTGCCACATAAGTGCTGCCTGTGCCCACCAGTGCCGCCTGTGCCCACCAGTGCCACCTGTGCCCACCTGTGACACCTGTGTGACCTCTGTTCCACCAGAGCCACACCGGTGCAACCAGAGCCACACCAGTGCCACTACAGTGCCCACCAGTGCCACCTGTACTCATCAGTGCCACCTGTGCCCATCAGTGCTCATCTTCACCACTGCAGTACCACATCAGTGCCACCTGCACCACCAGTGCCGCCTGTGCCCACCTGTGCCCACCAATGCCACCACAGTGCTCAATAGTGCACATCAGTACTCTGCAGGGCAGCCTCACCAGCCATCAGTATGGCAAAAAAATATTTTACTAGCGAGGAGGCCTACCAGAGTCTAAGCATGACCGATTAGAGCAGCGGGGAGTCTCAGTCTGATTTGGATTCGGCCTATGAACCCGTGACAAGCAGTGTGTCTGACACAAAATCGGAAGAGGAATGTGTGCCCGTAAAAAAAAGGCGTTCTGGCGTGGAACAGCAGCCTACTAGCAGCAGTGCAGGGCCATCCACCTCGAGCGCAGTGCCGTCCACCTCAAGTGCAGTGCCACTGCAACAAAGGCCAGGCACCAGTAGGGTGTCATCTCAGCCCCAAAGGGATAGGGGCCATGCCAGCCTTCCCTATGCCCTTCAGAACCTCCTGTGGCTTCCCCCTAATTCCAAAGCAGCAAATATCCCCCCTTTTACTGCCCAGCCAGGTACCCAGGTGAACACCGATGATTTTATCATCCTTGATTTTTTAAATTTGATTTTCAATAAAGACTTACTATCGTCCATTGTGGCCCAGTGCAACCTCTATGCACAGTAGTACATAGTAAGCAACCCTGATCTAGTTATGCCTGTCCCTTTGAGTTGGAGGGAACTTACCATAGAGTAATTTAAAATTTTCTTAGGCCTAACTTTTAATATGGGACTCACAAAAAAATGAATTTTACTCCTATTGGTCTACCAACCCCACCCACCACATGCCACTCTTCTCATCAATTATGCCAAGATCAAGATACCTTATGATTTTGCGGTCCCTCCACTATAATGACAACACCCAGTGCCCTCCCCGAAATGATCCAGCTTTTGACAAGTTATTTAAAATTCGGCCACTCCAAAATTATTTCTCTGAAAAATTTACCCAGTTATATACCCCCGAACAGAATATCTTCGTTGATGAGTCCCTTGTAAAATTCTCAGGCAGGCTGGGCATCAAACAGATTATCCCCAGCAAAAGGGCCTGATATGCGGTTAAAATGTACAAACTTTATGACCGAGCCACAGATTACATTTACGCCTTCTGGGTGTACGAAGGGAAGGACGCCTAACTGCATCCCCCGGAATGTCCAGAGTATATTGTAGCCAGAGGCAAAGTTGTCTGGAAGCTTGTTTATCCACTCCTTGAAAAGGGATACCATCTTTATGTGGATCATTTATATACTAGCTTTCCCCTCTTCCGCAATCTTCACCGAAGAGACACCCCAGCATGTGGTACAGTAAGAGCCAATAGAAAGGGCTTCCCACAAAAACTCGTCAATGAAAGGCTATGAAAGGCTATGATGAGGGGAGACAGCGTCTTTGCGGAACCAGGAGCTATTGGCCATCAAGTGGAGGGACAGACGAAAAGTCCACATGCTCACGACAATCCATAATGACACCTACGTGGAAGTCTCCAGAAGAAACGGCCCAATCCAGAAACCAGCTTGTATCTATGACTATAATTTGTTTATGGGGGGAGTGGACTTCAATGATCAGATGATTGAACCCTACCTTCCCACAAGAAAATCCCGTCATTGATATAAAAAAGTGTCCATTTATTTTTTCAGTTTGGTCATGTATAACACTTATGTTATTTACCAAAAATCTACTGAAACCCCTGTATCCTATCTGCACTACCAGGAACAAGTAATCTCCACCCTTTTGTACCCTGAAAGCCCACCAGAAAATATTTGCTCTGATTCCGTGAGCAGACTCCACGAACGCCATTTTCCTGAGAAAATTCCCCCCCCCGTGAAAGAGGCCACAGATGTCAGAAGAAATGCTAGGTGTGCTCCAGAGGAGGAGTTAGAAGAGACACCACGTACTACTGTCCCCAATGTCCTTCCCAACCAGGCCTCTGTATAGGTGAATGTTTCCACCCTTACCATACTTCTCTACATTATTGGAGAAGTATGGTAAATGTAATTCTCATTTCCTGTCATTTTCCTCCATACTCCTTATGCCACTGCACTGAACTGTACATACCTCTGCCTTCTCTGGAACCAACCCTGGCCTGTTATACGACCAAGCTTCTGCCTAACGAAAAACATACCTCTGCCTTCTCCGGAACTGACCCTGGCCTGTTATATGACCAAGCTTCTGCCTAACGCTAAACTGTACCTACCTCTGCCTGCTCTGGAATTGACCCTGGACTGATTGACCATGTTTTTTGCCTGCCTCTTGGACTGATCATTTACCCTGCTATGCTAGTGGGAACACAGGGGTCCCACATATGTGAGGGACTCCAGAAATGTTTTCTGGATGAAGAAAAGAAATTTTTTAGTTTTCTCATTCCCAGATTAGGGTCTGGAGACTCGGAGGCTTTAAAGAGATTTGGGTGGGAGAAGCCTCTACCCCTGTCCCCATTCTTTCCTGGCCTGCTACTTGGACCATGATCCTGCTTACTACCAGGACCAATATTTTGGCACTGCTGGCAATGTCTCTACTTGCACTGACCCTGGACTGTATATGGACAGTATCCCTACTTGTACTGACTATGGACAATATTCCTACCTGCTGCCTGGACAATTCCATTCACTGTCGCTGACCACATCCCTGCCTGCTGCCTGGATCAGGGCTCTCCTCCTGTGGACAACTGCACTACTAAAACCACAGGTAATCTTTTGTTTACCCTTTGCTCAGCAGATTGTATTTTGGGTGTAATTCTTGGTATGTGCATGCTATGTGCCCCTAGAACAACTGACGGTGTTCCTTGTATGTGTTCAGGCTGTGTAAATGTCTCACACATGTGGTATCACCATACTCAGGAGGAGTAGCAGAATGTATTTTGGGGTGTCATCTTTGCTATGTACATGCTATGTGTTGGAATTATCTGATAAATGGACAACTTTGTGGAAAAAAATGCATTTTAATTTTTTTTCACATTTTCCAAAAACTTCTGGAAAAAAATGAACCGTTTAAAAGACTCATTATGCCTCATAGATTATACATTGGTGTGTTTGCTTTCCAAAATGGGGTCACTTTGTGGGCATTTCCATTGTCCTGGTGCTCCAGGGCCTTCAAAAGTGTAATAGGTGGTTGAGAGGTGTGTAATTTATGCTCCTAGAACGCCTGAATGTGCTACTTCAATGTTGGGCCTCTGTATGTGGCCAGGCTGTGTAAAAGTCTCACACATGTGGTATTGCCATACTGAGGAGGAGTAGCAGAATATATTTTGGGGTATCATTTGTGGAATATACTTGCCATGTGAGAGAAATAACCTGTTATAATGACAATTTGCTGTGAAAAAAAGAAAATCGTCATTTTGCAAAGAATTATGGGAAAAATTGACAACTTCAAAAAACTAACCATGCCTCTTACTAAATACCTTGGAATGTCTACTCTCCAAAAATGGGTCATTTTGTGGGTATTTATACTTTCCTGGCTTGTTAGGGTCGGTTCACACATGGGCAACACGACTTTAGCGCGACTTTGTACCGCGACTTCAACGCGGCTTCAGCGCGACTTTAGCGCGACTTTAGCGTGACTTCAGCGCGACTTCGGCAAATTACGAGGCGACTTGAAGTCGCCTCCATGACAGGCGACTTTGCCTGTGGCCAATCACCTCTCTGGGAGGGAGGGGGGGAGGGAGGGGTTTTCTCTGCAAAGTCGCTTGACTTTACAGAGAGATCCGACTTGCAGGCGACTTACATTGAGTTGAATGGGTACAAGTCGCCTACAAGTCGGATAGAAGTAGTACAGGAACCTTTTCTGAAGTCGGAGCGACTTCAGTAGTGTCAATTAAGACGCTCCCATTGCCTACCATGTTAATCTAAATACAAAGCGACTTGGGGCGACTTGGGGCGACTTGAGGGCGTACAAGTCGGATCCCAAGTCGCCCCAGTGTGAACCGACCCTTAGGGTCTCAAGAAATTAGATGGGCCTCAATACATCAGGTGTGATCAGATGTGATCAATTTTCAGTGATTGGCACCATAGCTTGTAGACTCTATAACTTTCACACAGACTAAATAATATTCACTAAGTTGGGTTATTTTTTACCAAAGATATGTAGCAGTATAAATTTTGGCCCAAATGTATGAAGAAAAATTACTTATTTGCAAAATTTTATAATAGAAATGAAGAAAAATTCATTTTTTTACAAAATGTTCGGTCTTTTTTCATTTATAGCACAGAAAATAAAAAACCCAGAGGTTATAAAATACCACCAAACGAAAGTTCTATTTGTGTGGAAAAAATGATGAAAATTTCACATGGGTACGGTGTTGCATGACTGACGATTTATTCAAAATGTGAGAGCACTGAAAGCTGAAAATTGGTCTGGTTAGGAAGGGGGTTTAAGTGCCCAGTGGGTAAGTGGTTAAGAAAGACTCAATTAAAACCAGCAACTGTTGAGACAATGAACATTATGTACAACATAATGTAAAGAGTAACAAAATAAATAAAATGCAGCACTCTTAAAAAGTCCAAATATGTAAAATGAATGTAATTATTCAGAAAGTGTCCATAGTGATGCAAAGTTCTGAGGATAATGATCTTCATGTGTTCTAATCAGATGAATTACCCACTCACTGGAATTCCAGGTTGCCCTAAAAGTGCAGCAAAAGCGTTTGTATAGAATAACAGTCACTGGGACCACTTTCAATTCCTCCAGTAGGTTGCACACTCCAAGCGGCACGTCAAGTGGCTGGAATTCATAGAACATCCAAAGAAAACCATAAATTGTAGTATGATAAGAACTATTGGCTGAAAAAAAACACCCATGAAACTAGTGTCACACTAAGTGATAGAACTGTATTGAATCCAGCCTCCACCCACATACAATGCGCACTCACCATCAAGCAATTCTGGCACTTGAGTGTGTAGATAAATGAGCAAAACACTTGTATCAGATGCAGACATCCACCTAGATAGCTTCTTCTCCTTCTTTAATCCATCCCAGGGGGCAGTGCTTCGCTGCTTGTACTAAAAACAACCCTAAGAGAACAGACAGAAAGCTACCATATGGTGTAGTATTTATTGAAATTTAAGACAAGCAGCAGAAACAATCACATGTACAGTATGCATAACAAACAGGTAAAAAACAGTAAAAAGATACTTACAAGTATCACCACCACTCGAATTACCAATGTGGCAGCGTGACATCACACTTTAAGCTCCACCCAATGCTGTTCACGTGATAGTGCGTCTTCAGGGGCCTCTAGCGTCTGAGGTTGTGGCCATCATCATGTACAGTATCCTTGGTGTTGCTTTGCCTGCTGAATATTTATGCCTCTAATAAAAATGAATGGCATATCAAGTTTTTCTCAGGATATTGCTCCCAACTTTCCACTGATGCCAAGCTTCCAGCCTTTTTTCTCCAAGCATGTGACAGCAGCAGGCCATGTACTCACATCTTCTTTTTTTTTCTTTTTTTTCTTTTTGTGGCCTACAGATGTGAGTACATGGCCTGCTGCTGCGACATGCTTGGAGAAGATAGGCTGCTTTTTTTTTACAGACACTTTTCTTCTGTCTATGAATATTTATCGATAGGAGAAACATTACTGTCTATAAATGTATGCACAATTGGCAACACTGTATCTAGGGACATAAGGAATTGGGACTGAAAGCTGTGCAACATTTTTTGGCATTCCTAAAAAGTATTCTTTCTCCTTCCCTTCAAGATTTTTTGAAATAAATGCCACCAAATAATTTCCTTATGAGTTTTTGCAGGAGCTCCCTCAACAGACACTAACCAATTAAAGTAGAATTATAGGCAAACCTTTTTTTCCAGATGGATAGAGTATAGAAGGGTTATATCCCCTGTAAGGTTTTTTTTTGCCAACACTTCCTGCCCCATAGCCAAACAGAAAGTGAGAGGAAATCTCTGCAAATTAAGGGAATTTCTTGGGGACCCCCAGTTCACCAGAACTAATGTCCCCATTGAAAGAGTTTCTCTCTATTACTTTTCTCTCACTTTCAATGATGGTAAACAGGACAAAGAAAGGGGTAAATCTCCTTAACTGAGGCACAGACAGCAATAAAAACTGTTGGTGTTCCAATCCCTCTCCAATCTATCCAAAGCTAAAAAAAAGTTTTGCCTTTGGTTATACTTTAACCTGTTCTTAAAATCAGTATGTCAATCTTTATTCACTGTTAAATTTGCAAATTTTCTGAACACATTTAAAAAGTACATTCATATTAGCTGTTGTTAGCATACAGAGAAATTGCAGCCTTTCTTGGTCAACTAATTAATTTTTAAACTGAAAATTTGTGTGGAGTGACCTTAATAAAGTGAAACTCTGCAAATACTTTATTTCTGGTTATTTTTAGATAGACGTTGGATGGGTTAGTACTGTATTGCTGTCCAACTGACTATACAGGGGGGAGGGGGGGGGGGTGATATCTACAACAAGGGCACAGACAGTCATAAAAATCTTAAAGTATTTGTGAACCCATTTATAGAAGACTATGCCAGCCCCTCTATTAGATGCTGGCATAGCACACTATGAAAGTTGTTTTAAAAAACGAGTGCTCTAAATACCAATTTTGAGCTGTCTACAGGCTGGTCACATTACTCGCGGCCACTTTACAGCACCGATAGATGGTTTCTGCGGGAGGGGCCGTGATCTCCCTCTGACGTCTACTGGGGAGATCATGTGGCCGCTCGTCTCCTCAGCAGAAGCTCTGTCTCATAGCTGTAAAGCGGCCGCGAGTCACATGACCAGCCTGAAGACAGCTCAAAATTGATATATAGAACGCTCGTTTTTTTAAAACAACTTTCATAGTGTGCTATGCCAGCCTCTAATAGAGGGGCTGGCAGTGACAATTTAAAACATTTTTTTTTTCAAGAATAGCGGCGGGTTGCGGCAGGGGGGCATAGGTGGGAGAGAGGAGAGCAGAGGGGACAGCAATGTATGATGCAGGGACATACTCTGACCATGGTGGGCAGCCCTGTTTTAAGGGGCCCTGCTTTAAGGGGCCAGAATCTGTATTTTTTATTTTTTTTGGGTTAACAAACACTTTAAAGCAGAGTTACACTCAAGAATTGAACTTCTGCTTTAAGTGATGGTGACCCCCTGACATGCCACATTTGGCATGTCATTTTTTTTGGGGGGGGAGCGGGTACCCAGTTTTTAAGGGAACTAAGCTCCCACTTCCTCCTCAGGTTTAGTGGCGCAGGAAGGAAGTTCACCTCTCCCCCCTCTCTCCCTGAAATGTTCTGGGACACATCACAGGTCCCAGAAGATTGCCCAGCCATTCACAGCATGCAGCTACACAGCCGGGCGCCCACAGTTAGAATGCAGGCGCCGTGGAGAGGAGGGGGAGAGGAGCAAGGCTTTGTGCGCCCGCATCGCTGGACAGTGGGACAGGTGAGTGTCTGATTATTAAAAGTCAGCAGCTACACTTTTTGTA
This sequence comes from Aquarana catesbeiana, assembly GCF_042186555.1. NCBI lineage: Eukaryota > Metazoa > Chordata > Amphibia > Anura > Ranidae > Aquarana > Aquarana catesbeiana. The sequence goes on along the minus strand of NC_133327.1, from coordinate 391,397,952 downwards.
GCTGCTGACTTTTAAATGGATGAAACTCCGCTTTAAGGACATTCTAAAACTTCCCTAAAATTGCATTTGCCTGTGAGATAATCCCTTTTGAGAGATTTCCCCTCTGATTTCATGTTCCATTTGCCACACAGAGAGGTGAATTACCCTAAGAGGGAGACAGATGGCAATAAAAACTGGCAGTATTTTTCCTCATTTATGTGTTTTAAATGATTATATAAATGATTATATAAATGAGCCTTTATTTCTACTTATGCTGCTTTTAACATCCAACTCTAACTAAAATTGACTGATTACTATCAATGTACTTCATGGTAACCTATGCTGCTCTCAACAACTGTAGCCCTGTTCATATTATTGTGATTTTTTATGTTCTCTCATTTCTCACCTAAATTTATGAGCTGGTTGTGGTTGTAAACCTCAGACATAGAATATAAACAAAGCATAAAGTATGCTCTTGTCTCAATTAAGAGCACTAAGTGTCATTTCTGTCTACTGCCTCATTCCTCTGCCTTTAGCATAAATCACTTCTGATGTGTTTTCCTGATACCAAGAGAAAAAAGGTGACAGGAAGGGGGGGCTCCAGCACACAGCCTGTGATTGACAGTTAGAGTTCTGTTCCTGTGTGCTCTGTGGAGCACTCCAATATCCCACTGAGCTCTGCAAAGTGTAAATTAAGCTCCCTGCCCCTTGCTTTCTGGAATGTCAGACAAGCTGTATACATTCTGGACTTTGAATGTGGAGAAGAGAGGGCTGAAGACACACTGGTACAACTTATGTAGGAGCATTTGTTTCAGCTCTGTTTTTCACCTCTCTGGGTATATGTAAGGGTTTACAACCTCTTTAAAGTATATGTGAACTCTTAAACCCTTGTAAAACAGCCCATTCAGTTTAAAAAAGAAATGCAAAGTCAAAGCGTTTGTGTATGTATATACTGTATATATAGGGCTTGGAGAGGTGGAGGTGGAGAAAGAGCAGTACACAGATCTTCTAAGTAAATACAGTGCCTTGAAAAAATATTCATACCCCTTTACATTTTCCACATTTTGTCATGTTACAACCAAAAATTTAAATATATTTTATTGGGATTTTATGTGATAGACCAACACAAAGTGGCACATACTGTAATTGTGAAGTGGAAGAAAAATGATAAATGGGTTTTTTGTTACAGATAAATATGTGAAAAGTGTGGCGTGCAATTGTATTTAGCCCCCCCCCCCCAAATCAATACTTTGTAGAACCACCTTTGGCTGCAATTACAGCTGCAAGTCGTTTTGGGTATGTCGCTACCATTATTTTATAACCTAATCCTGCTTTAAACTTCTCCACAACTTTATCCCTGACCTGTCTGCTGTGTTCCTTGGTCTTCATAATACTGTTTGTTCACTAAGGTTCTCTAACAAACCTCTGAGGGCTTCACAGAACAGCTGTATTTATACTAAGATTAAATTACACACAGGTGAACTCTATTTACTAATTAGGTGATTTCTGAAAGCAATTAATTCCACTAGATTTTAGTTAGGGGTATCAGAGTAAAGGGGGCTGAACACAAATGCACACCACACTTTTCAGATATTTGTAAAAAAAAAAATAAAACCATTAATCATTTTCCTTCCACTTCACAATTATGTGTCACTTTGTGTTGGTCTCTCACATAAAATTCCAAAAAAAAATACATTTATGTTTTTGGCTGTAACATGACAAAATGTGGAAAATTTCAAGGGGTATGAATTTGTTTTCAAGGCACTGTAGCTGTGTGTGTGTGTGTGGGGGGGTGTCTAATCATTGGAGGACAGGCAGACTGTGCCAGAAAACGGACCACACTGAGATGGATGTGCTTTCATGCCTAGCATAGTCAGTTTGGAATAAGAAAGCAGGGTGGCTGGTTGGAACACCAGGTATTTCACACAAAGAAAGCAATGCAAAGAGAAAAGGATACTTTTAACACAAGTACATGGTACAAATATCAGGAATATGAAAGCTTGGGGTAACATACTCTTTAATCTTTACAACTTTGCCCTCCTACTCCTCTTGCAGTCTGGCTTTGGTGTGAGAGGTTTGCTCTGCTAGCCATGTTTTTTTTTTTTATGAACGCTTGATTAAGTACTACCCCCCACCCATTTCAGTGTAAATCTAGACCACCTTTATGGGCAAGCACAGGCTGGGGTACCACAGGCAATTATTCTTCTTGGACTACATGTTGCACTTTGCACTGCATTAAGGGAAAGTCCACAACAAACTACTTTTCAAAACACTAAACAGACTGCAAGCGACCTTGTTTCCCCATCCAGCGCTCTCATCTCTTATCCAGTCTGCCTCTTAATCTCTCCACTCTGTAACATGTGTTTTCTACCTCTACTTCAGACTGTTGTGTCCTCTCTCCTTAAACCCTTTTTCTGTGACCCTTTGACTCCACCCCACAGCTAACACATATCACTCTCACTTCTGTCCTCTCCTTTTTACTGCAGATTTCAACTCCTGCTAATCTTGCTGAATCAGACACATGCTAAAAAAACGTCCAGGATGCTGGTGCATGTCCCTTCATATAAATGCTATTCCCGCAATAATTCCCTCATCCCTCTACTTCTGGAGGCACGCGGAATCCTCCATCTTCTAGCAGCAGCTGCAATCCACACAATTTATTTCTATTCCTCTTCTTCCCAGAACTAGCCTACCATTTTCATGTGCTCTTTGGAATGCCTGCTCTGCCTGTAACAAACTCACTTCTGCCCATTACCTTTTTATTACTAAATTTTAATTGTTACTGAAACTTGGCTTCAAGAATTGACTAATTCTCCTGCTGCCCTCTTTCACGGTGACCCCTTCTGGAATGATTCTCTCAGACCCAGTGGATGGAAGGGAGGTGGAGTTGTAATTCTTCCATCTTCTCAAAGCACTTTTCAGGTTCTTGACTCACTTCCTTCTCTGTTCCTCTCCTCATTTCAGGTTCACTGTCTTTGTCTTTTTTTTCTCCACTTTCTTTAATAATTGCTGTGATCTATAGGCCTCCTGAACCAGTATCAAATTTCCTTGATGACTTCTCTGTCTGGCTACTCCACTCAATCTCTCCTGAAATTCCTACAATCATTCTTGGTGACTTCAACATTCTTGTTCATATTAAGAGTCCTGCTACTTCTAAATCTCTTAGTCTAACCTCCGTTTTTGACCTGAAGCAAAAGACGTGCTTCCACTCACTCAGTTAATGGAAACTCCATTGACCTTGTATTCTCCTACCATGTACTCCTTGCAACCTCTCCCACAATCCTTTTCTCTCTCTGATCACTACCTTATTAGTTTCAATCTCTCCATGTCTTCAACCTCCTTTTTCTTCAACTGCCTAACAGTTACCCACGGAAACCTTTTCAACTTTAACTATTCTCTTCTGCTACTGACTACCTCTGTGACAAAATTTCATCTCTGTTCTGTCCCAACCTAGTAGCCACTTCTGTCTACAACAGTTCACCATCATCCTCCCTGGACACGCTCGCCCCCTTGTTACTACACACAGAATCAGTCCACAGCCGCTACAACCTTGGCAAACAGGCAAAACCAGAAGTCTCAAAAAAATATAGCTGCACTCAAAAACACAATTTCTGCCTACAAACTGCAAAATAAGCCTATTTTATCACTCTCATTAACACCATTTCATGCAGTCCCTGTCAACTCTTTTCTACCTTTAATGCTCTACTTCGTCCTTCACTGCCTCCGCCCACTAACTCACTAACTGCTCGGGAGATCACTAATCACATAAAAAATAAGATTGATACACTTTGTGATGGGATCTCCACTATACAGATATCACCTAACAATCCATATCTACCTGGACACTCAATACTTCCCTTTTTTAACCCTGCTACTGTAGAGGCTAAATGTTTTTCTAATGCCCACCTAATCACCTGTCCCCTGGACCCTGTTCCCTCACAAATACTATGGTCACCCTTTTACTCTATCCTGCACACTCCAGCTCATTCTCTCCCTCTCTTCTGGCATTTTCTCCAACTCTCTAAAACATGTACTGGTCACCCCCATACTTAAAAACCCCTCGCTGCACATCACCAATCTTAACAACCTAAGACACATCACCTTGCTCCCTTCTACCTCCAATCTTCTTGAATGTTTAGTCTACAACTGCCTTCTCACTGAGAATAACCTTCTTGATCCCCCTCAGTCTGTATGGGATTCTATCTTACTCTTGGACCTCTCTGCTGCCTGTGATAGAGTTGACTACCCCCTCCTCCTCAAAAAACTCTGTTTCGTTGATCTCTGTGACTGTACTCTTCACTGATCTTCTAAGGAGCTGTCCTTGACTCACTTCTATTCTTGATCTACACCTCCTTCCTGGGTCAGCAAATAGCCTCCCAAGGCTTCTAATACCATTTCTATGTTGACGACACCCAAATCTATCTTTCTACCTGTCAGCTCACTTCATCGGTCTCCTCAAGCATCACTAATTTACTAACAGACATATCATTATGGATATCACGCCACTTCCTCAGTCTTAATCTATCCAAAAATGAGCTCATAATATTTCCTTCACAACATGCCCCTTTACCTGACTTCTTTGTAAAGATCGATGGCACAACTTTCAGTCTGTCCCCACATGCCAGGGTGATATGTGTAATCCTAGACTCTGAATTCTCCTTTCTGCCATTTACTAACAGACATATCATTATGGATATGACGCCACTTCCTCAATCTTAATCTATCTAAAATTGAGCTCATAATATTTCCTTCACAACATGCCCCTTTACCTGACTTCTTTGTAAAGATCGATGGCACAACTTTCAGTCTGTCCCCACATGCCAGGATGATATGTGTAATCCTAGACTCTGAATTCTCCTTTCTGCCATCCAATCACTGTCAAAATCTTGCTGGCACAACCTCCACATCATCTCCAAAATAAGCCACTTCTTAACCAATGACACCACAACGCTTCTAATCCACTCACTGGTTATTTTTTGCCCTGACCACTGCAACTCCCTCTTCATTGGCTTACCTTTACATTGGCTATCCCCCTTAAAGTTCATCATAAATGCTGCTGCCAAACTTATACACATTACAAACCATTCAGTGCCTGCTAACCCTCTTTGCCAGACCCTCTTTTGGCTTCCGCTCACCCAATTATTAAAATTCAAGATACCAACAATATCTTACAAAGCTATCCACAACTCTGCCCCATGTTACATCAATAACATTGTCTCAAAATATCAATCAAATCATTCTCTTCATTCCTCCCAAGACCTTCTGTTGTTCGCCTTCAGGATTTTTCCAGAGCCTTCTCCCATCCTCTGGAACTCCCCAATCCAATCTGTCTGGCTTTACCTAACTCTGTCCACTTTTTGGCAATCCCCAAAAGCCCATCTATTTAGAGAAGCTGATACTGCCTCCACCTATCAACTGAACATTTATTTTCCCCATCAGCTCATCTTTCACAGTGAATACACTTTGTACCAATTGACCCTCCCTTATAGACTGTAAGCTCTATTCAAGCAAGGCCCTCTGATTTCTCTTGTTTGGAATTGTATTTTAACTGCGCTGCCTGCCCTCATGTTGTAAAGTGCTGTGCAAACTGTTGTATGTAAATTTAAATGTTATTGAATTGTATTATACTGTAATATCTGTAATATCTGACTTCATTTTGTAAAGTGCTGTGCAAAATGTTGGTCTATATAAAGCCTGAATAATAATAATACTATACATTTAATATGATATGATTAGATATTACTTCCCTTACTATAGAGACGAAAACACGTGATGTGGTCACTTCCAGGATCGGGAATGCGTAGGCGATGTATTTGCGGAGCTACGCTCCTTCCTCAGGCCTAACGTGGGCTGTGATTGGGCAAAACTTATACTGCTGGCGAACAGCGTGATTGGTTGAAAACAAGCTAAGTACATTGGGTAATACTACAGTCAATCATGTTGACAAAAACAATGACTGGTTGAGTTATGTCAGATACTAAATGATTAAAATACATAATGCGTTTGTAGTATCAATTAAAAACAAACGAAAAAAAAGGAAAGAAAGGAAAAATCGAAAGGCTGTATATGTGTATGTAGAAATAATAAAAAATAATAAAAAACACTAAGAGAACGGGTAACCAGATTTGGGGACATATTTGGAACACGGATAATGCTGAGTGGATCTGTGACTGAAACAAGACAATAAAGGATTGCTCACGTTGCTGGTGATTGAAAAAAAGGGAGGGGGGATTGAGAATAATGCAGTGTGTGATGTCTAGTTGGAAAAAATTATTTTATTTATTATGAGGATGTTTTGATGGGAGAAATTGTTAATAATGGTAATAATATGAAGAATATAAAGATGATGAAAATGATAAATGTGAAATAGGGAAAACTGGATAATAAAATAAAATAAAAATAAATTTAAAAATAAAAATAATAATGGAAATTAAAAATAAAAAATAAAAATTGAAAAATAAAAATAAATATAAACATAAATAATGATGATGATAGATAAAAATAATAATAAAAATAAAAATAACTGTAAATGAAAAAAAAAAATTATAAAAATAAATATGTTGTCAGTGGGCAGTTCTGTCTGAAGTGAAAAGCCTAGTTGCGAATGCAAGTGCATGTCTGTCATAACCTTGTAGGCAGACATGGGAGCACACGTCCGAGGGTGATAACATTGTTTCTGTATAGATTCACACTAAGTGGTCATTTACAACCTAGGATAGGAAATGCCAGAGTGGGTTCGAACTGGCAGGATCACTTCTTTTTTTTTCACATTTTAGGCTTGGATTCACTTTAAGCTGCAACTCATTAACAGTGCTGTGCTTTGCCATCTGTAAGTATTGGGAAACATTCACTGTTGGTGGTTGTCAAGTAATAGAGATAAGAAATCCTAACTTGTATGCTGTAATAATTTATCATTCAATATTAATTTTTATTGAACTTTTTTTATACAGAGGAATAAAATAATGAACTTGAGCCATTATCATAAAGTACCGTAAACTTGGGGCTCTGCATGGTTTAAATGTAATATTAATTTATAAAATAAAAATTTCCTTTAAGGATGGTACTATCCATTATTAGCAAAGCCATTAGGAAATGGAAAAGTAAAATGTCTGCCCTGAAGCACATTCAAAAAAATTGAATCATTGCAGTGTTTTTTTTTTTTTTGGAAATTTTATATAGGAAATGTAGTACTTCCCTTAAACAAAAGATTATACCAGAATTTTTTATTGTCAACCGTAGCTAAGTACAGGTAAAACAATGTTGAATTGCATCTGCAGATTGCTTTACTAGCATGGCCAGATCCAAAGGTAAAGATCAAGCTTGCATTTCTGACAAATCAATAATCACAAATCTTGATACAAAGAAACTCATTGTCCCAAACACACTACTGGTTGTGATGCTATACTGATTCCAATTGCTTTAACATGCATATAAAATAAAATAAAATAATTTCATATGTCTCAGTCCATAATAGCAACGAGAAGGGATTTTACTATTATTATTACTATAAGAAACCTATTCTAAACATAACAGTTTTCTTACTTGGGAAATTAAGTTATGTTGTCTTGGTGGAGTGTAGAAAAACATGCACACTGTGTCTTATGTGCCTTTGCCAATAAACCTGGATCGGGAAAGTCAAAGGGCTGGAATGCGTGCAAAGGTGAGTACTAGCAGCACAGTCATTTCCATAGGGACCACCTGGCGTTAAAAATGTATTTTCAGTACCAGAATGTTTGTTCTACACATAGTGTATAAGATCAGAACATTTCTCAGGTGGTTGAAAGGATATTTTGAGAGCCTGGTCAATACAGAAACATGATTGTATCCTATTTTCTTAGTTAGATGTATATAAGAGCAATGCTTTGATTTTATTAGTAAAATCTGCAGCGGATGTTTAGTAATCCTCTGTGATCCAGGTCTGATTCAGATTTTTACAATTCAGCTTGTCAGTCCCTCCTGCTGAGCTGAAGACCGTCTCTAACATGACATTTGCAGCAGGGCAGACTAGCACCTCAAGCATATATTGGGCCTCTTCTGGAAGGTGGTAAGTCATTGACACCCAGTAGTTCATGGTATGATTGCTTGCAAGAGTTTTAGTTAGAGCCTTGTCATCCCTACTTTTGCTCACTTGACCAGGACAGGGAAGGTTTTACTAGGGAAAAAAATAAAATGAAAAGTCTAAAAAAGTTAATCCATGTATAATGTTTAATAGAGGAAGGCTGGTTTCATTAGCTGATTTGTAAGCAGTTGAATTGCCAAGCACTGGGCATGTGTGGTGTTTGGGGACATTTTTTTCTGCTCCAGCAAAAACCTGGCATGGGAAAATTGTTACTGGAGATGGTGGTGGTGGGGGGTGTCGATGAATGCTGCTTTGAGTTTTAGGGCTTCACTTTGGGGAAGGGTGGGGTCATCTCTGACCATAAGATTGTATGTTTAATGTTTGGTGCTGCTTGCCTTTTCCCTCTGGTCCCTGGACACAGATTTGTAGAAAAAGGTCACTGAGGAATAAAGAGGGACTGAAATGTGCCTGTAAATATATTACTGTGGGACTGCCCAGGCCTGGAACTAGAGAAAGGGGATTGTTTTCAATAGTTCTTCACTAATAGTTCTTCAATTCACACGTCATCTAATGTCTGTTTATTTGATTTATTTCAGACACTGATTTGAAGTCTTTAGACTTAACTGTCACTTTCTGTTTGGATGGTCCTGATTTGGGGAAAGGTAGGCAGGCTATAACCTTAAATGTTGCTACTGCTATAGGATTTGCACCCCTTCCCCATCAGCTGCTGCCTGTAATTCCTCCTTTATTGTGGTGGAGGGCAGCCTGTATATTTTCACTCTGCAGCCATGCCTCCAGTCTAAAAAAACCTAAATAAAACATAAATACACATGAAAAAAATCTCCTCTAGAATATATTGGAGGGGTTGCAGTAAAAAGAGCTTGGACAAAGTGGAGCTCAGACTGCCAGACTTGAGGGAGGTTACAGGGTAGCTTTAGAAGGCAGCTGATATAAAGCTACAACTGCCATATTAAGTTGCACTGTCCTGCCCCAATAAAGTTAATTTCACACTGAGGCACTTTACAGGCGCTATAGTGCTAAAAATAGCGCCTGCAAAGCGCCTTGAAAGAGCCTCTCTTCTCATTCCAATGTGAAAGCCTGAGGGCTTTCACACTAGAGTGGTGCGCTGGCAGGACGGTAAAAAAAAAAAGTCCTGCAAGCCGCATCTTTGGACCCTGCCCATTGAAATCAAGCGGGCGGTTTTACCCCTTTTTCGGCCTCTAGCAGGGGTTAAAAGCTCCCCGCTAGCGGGCGAAAATCTCAGCAAAAACGCTGGTAAAGCACCGCTAAAAATTGCGGCGCTTTACCGCCGACGCCCCCAGCGCCTCAGTGTAACAGTAGCCTTAAATATTTTTGGCTATTTTCTCTGATATAATACACTCTTATTTTCTATTTCAAGCTAAAACCTGCTTCATGTCTCTCTCTCACATTGCAGCCTAACCACGTTGAAACTATTGTCTCTCATGTAATAGACTCTATTTTTTATTGCTAGATAAAATCATTGCTGCCTATTCAAGTGCACAAGTACTGTCAAGATACACTTTGAATGTGTCACGACTAATACTCACCGAGGCCAAGATGCCGAGAGCGGCTCGCCCTTACGACCACGTGCACCCAGACCCCCGGAGTTGATACAGGGAGCTGGGGGCACGCGGAGGCACGGGCTTCCGGTATGCAAGAGATCCGTAGGTGGGAACTGAGGCACTGGGAGTCCGTTTAGCAGGCAAAAGGTCAGAACCGGGTGATCAGGCAGGGGTAAGTCCGTTTTAGCAGGCAAAGGTCAGAACCGGGTAATAGAGCAGAGGCAAGTCCGTTTAGCAGGCAGAAGGTCAGAACCGGGTAGTTGAGCAGAGGCAAGTCCGTTTAGCAGGCAGAGGTCAGCACCAGGTAATCAAGCAGAGGCAAGTCCATTAATCAGACAGAGGTCAGCACCAGGTAATCAGGCAGAAGCAAGTCCATTTAAAGCAGGCAGAGGTCAGAGGGTTATCAGGCAGACAGCGGTATCAGTGTTTTACAAGCCAGGGATTCGGTTAACAGGATCAACAAGGACACAGGGAACAGGAGGAGCTGACGACGAACCAGCAACCCGACTGGGCGCTGGAGTCGTCAGAAATAGTCTCCCCCCCAGCGAGCGCGTCAGCGTGACGCGCTACCGGGTACCCGCACGGGTGACGGCACGCACATGGGGACCGCCATGCACGCGCCACACCATCAGGCCGCGGACGGGAGTGCGGCGAAGCGCCAGGCCACCGCGCATGCGCCCCGGAGCCCGGCGAGCGGAGACACTCGCAGTCTCCTGACAGAATGTGATGTTGTGGTTATGAAGTGTCTTTGTGGACTCTGGCTTGACATTTTAGTAAACTTTCAAGCCAATGGGGCTGATTTACTAACACTAGAGAGTGCAAAATCTGGTGCAGCTCCACATAGACCAAAACTTTCAGTTTTTTTTTTTTGTCAAAGCTTAATTGAACAAGCGCAAGTTAAAAGTTGAGTGGCTACTATGCACATCTGCACCAGATTTTTCACCAGTTTTAGTAAATACAACCTCAATGTGTGGTAGTATGAAAAAAAACTTTCCAATAGCCTTTAGATCTGGTATGGCTGCTGGTTCCACTGGTCAACTGAGGCCTATTACCCTCTTAAAAATAAGGTATTGCCTCCAAAACTACCAAAAGACCATTTTTTTCAAGTACACATTCAAAATATGTGATGCCTGAATACAGTGATAACATTAACGTTGAAAATCATACTGTTGAAAACCACTACATACATAACTAAATGCAAAGCATGTTTTCTCTTTGGATATAGTAAATTAGGTTATAACCTCTGTTAGTTTTTTGCTTTCTTAATCCCACTGGAGAGATTTCCATTTGCTTCCTGTCCCATGGCCAAAACTGGAAGTGAGAAGAAATCACTCAAAGTAAGGGAATCTCTGATTGTCACTAGAACTAGTGTCCATATTGGAAGCTTTCCCATTTATTTGTGTTCTGGTGACTACTAAAATGTGGTATTTCTTTCACTTTCAGTGATAGCAGTAAACAGGACAAATATAAGTGTAAATCTCCCTAATAGGGGCACAGACAGCAATACAAACATAACAGGTGTTCCAATCCATCTCCACTCAAACAAAAAAAAATGTTTTGTCTTTAGCTGCAATTTAAAAAGAGTATGTCAACCTAACATTTCACATTCCTAATCCGTGCCTGCTATACCATGTACTTGTATGAAAAATATCCTGTTCTCTTTGTATTGCTTCCTTTGTGAAAAATCCCTGGTGTCTTTCAGTCCCTCTGCTTTCATATTAAAAACTGACCACACCAAGCAGGTGAACACATCTCTAGATGTGCTGGGAACTCAGCTTGCTCTCCTCCAATGATCAGACTCGTCCTCACCCAACCCCTCCCCCCTTTCTCTTTGCACAGCCTTTCACTGGGATGTTTTGAGGTCTATTGTCTATCAGTTTTGAGGACTATTGTGCATATACCATATGAATGATGAGGCAGCAGCCCCCTTCTTGTGTCCCCTGCAAAGACCAACATTTCCAGGATTCTGAACCAAGTGCTGGAGGTAATTCTCCAACATACAGTAACTGTTTCCTCATTCACTTTCACAAACCATTGGCAGAGTAGCCAATGTTAAAGCTGGACTGGGGTGGGGGGTTACCCAATTAGATGGGTGTTATATAAGGTTTCTCACATTGCACTGGCATCATATCACTGCAATGACAACACATTTAAAAATATATATATAAAAAAAAAGAAAAATGATGAGGCAGCAGCCCCCTTCTTGTGTCCCCTGCAAAGACCAACATTTCCAGGATTCTGAACCAAGTGCTGGAGGTAATTCTCCAACATACAGTAACTGTTTCCTCATTCACTTTCACAAACCATTGGCAGAGTAGCCAATGTTAAAGCTGGACTGGGGTGGGGGGTTACCCAATTAGATGGGTGTTATATAAGGTTTCTCACATTGCACTGGCATCATATCACTGCAATGACAACACATTTAAAAATATATATATAAAAAAAAAGAAAAACATGCACTGCTTGGATGTGCAGATTGTGTATAATTTCCACAGGAATTTTATGAGTTTTTTTCCTGAGGTTGTCATGACTCATACTTAAGTTGGCCATCCTTACATCAAAATTTCATCATTCATATCAGAGGGCTGGCATGTGAGTAGGTTCATCTAATTTGTTCCTTTTCCCATAAGGATTTGAGCACTTGTTCTTATGTTCCACAATACTATTTTCCAAAATAAGAACCTTTTCTGTCATTGTGCCAATAAGAGCAGCCCAAGGACCTTTTTAATTTCTTATAAAGAACGTTGTGAGTTTGCACCAACATACGTTCATTTTTCTTTAAAAACTTGTTGCCAGGTGTCAGTTTCTGCATGTAGAAGGTCACATGAGCCCATTCCCATTAAACTTATCCCAGTAAGCAGCCACTTTGCAAATATAGGGAATACCTGCAGAGCATTGAGCTTTATGAGAAGAGAGCATACAAACAGGGAGGCTTGAGGATTTAAATTATCAGGCTGGAAAAATAAACTTGTTAGGAATGTCTGGAAGAACACATTGCACATGGAGATCCATGAAATTGGTAACAGCTTGCCACATTAAAAGGTATGTCCAAGCATTACCTACATGCCCCTCATATCACAAAAACAGTTTTCTTTTACATTGTTCCTATAGTGTTAAATAGCTTTTGTTACTCTCTGTGACATTATCACTAGGCTTGTAAAATTCTTGGAAAAGCAGCTGCAGGGAGCTCAGTTCTTATTGACACAGACACATCCCCAAAAAGTGCATCTTACCTACACACACTCTGTTGGCAGGCTCTTGGGGGTCAAGGCAGCAGTATGGCTTTGCTGGGAAAGAAATGACTGCATGCAGGTGTAGTGGGGCAGAGAGGTGAGGGGGAAAGGTGAAGTTTTGTAGTTCAATAGGCAGGGCTTACAATCCTTCTTGGTATTTTAACCCAGCAGAGACGCTTTTTTGTAAGTCCAAACAGGAAGTTAGAAACACACTGAATTTCTGGAAAATCAACAAGTATTTTTCTATATATATATATGAAACAAACTGCACTTAGTGCCAACAAGTGAACCCAAAGGAATCAAAAAATAAAATAAAATAATGAAAATATTGAAAATATATTAGGGCAACCACACCCACCAACAATATGGACAAGCTCCAGATTTTAAAGTGTTTTGCGATGTAACCTTTAAATCGGTATTCCATATTGCTTAAATAAATTAATAGTACAGAAAAAAATCATACTTGTTGCTAAATCCTATCTTGAAGTGTAAGTAATTTATTTATATATGAATATGTTTTGTGTTTTTTGGATAACTATTAACTTGGTGTAGAGTGGATACTTAAATATATTTACATTCTAGAATATATCATTTTCTTCCTGATGAAGATTCTTAATGAGTTGAAACGCATTGAGGTTCTCTTGTTGCTATCTGAATGACACCTTAATGGATGGAACTTCATATGATGCAGAGCTTTACTGATGCATTGGTTGTTATATACTCTAAATGTATGATAATTTTTAGTAATTACAAGTGAAACCAACTATTGTGAACACAAAATAAAGTGAAGACCATTCATTCAAAACAGTATATAGTCTGTGAAGATCTGTGACAAACTGGTGTAGCAACAACAAATGCTTATCTCCTGTGCAAGTGCTTCAGTACTTAGCCACCTCCATATGAATACACCGCTTAACAAAGATAAAGACCTCAGAAATAAAGAGGTCTACCAGCGCTAATACCTTTGCATTATTTCCTGGTATTCCCAGTTGCAGTCAGATTGGGATAACGTTTGCCACTCTGGACCACATCCTTTAAACAGGGAGAACAAAAGAGATCTTATAGTGTAGTATGCCACAACACCAATTTATTAGTAAAAATAAAGCTACTCACAAATTTAAAAAACAGGGACAGCATGTTACAAAAATGCAGCTCACCCGAGTGGACGTGGTGACATCAGCAATGCTAGATCCACCCAAATTTTTTCTTCACAACAGACTTTGTCAAGGGGCTTGGTTTAAAAAGGATTTGGATCAAATATGAGCACAGTGTGAATTGAGCCATTGCATAATGTTTCAAAGTTAGACTGTACTTTTGCACACCTGCTGCTGTATTTCCATTACCATTCCTTATTACAAATTTTTGTTAACTTTGCTTGGAAATGCTAATCCAATGCCGCATACATACGATCGGACATTCCGACAACAAAATCCTGGATTTTTTTCCATGGATGTTGGCTCAAACTTGTCTTGCATACACACGGTCGCACAAATGTTGTCAGAAATTCCGATCGCTAAGAAGGTGCTGACGTACAACACGTACAACGGCACTATAAAAGGGAAGTTCAATATCAAGTGCTCCACCCTTTGGGCTGCTTCTGCTAACCTTGTGTTTATCTCGTGTTAGTAGATGTTTGGTGAGAGACGATTCACGCTTTTCAGCCTCGTGCTTTTCAGTCCGTTACTGCTCTTCAGTTTGTGCTTGTGGGTTCGTATCTGTTTTTCAGTGCGTGTAGTCAGTTCTTATCTGGTTTTCAGTGTGTCCTTGTCTGCTTGTTTCTGATTTTCAGCTCGCTCTTCTCAGGCCTTTCTGTTTTTCAATGCGTTCTGTTAGTTCGTTCTGACCAGCCGACCGTTTTCTAGCCATGTTGTGGGTACGTACTCATTGTAGAGTTTGTGCTGTGCAGGGGCTTGGTGTTGGGGTTCTTACTTTGACCCAAGCCCAGTCCATGAACAGGGCGGGGAGAAGTTCATGGATGAAGAACTGGTTACTCCAGCATGACCAATTCTCTCATATGCCTTTGTTGCGGGAGATCCATGAGAATAATCCTGATGATTTCAGGAATTATTGCCGGATGATGGACCATGTTTTTCACTGTTTGTTGGCTTTGCTGTCCCCTTATATTACCAAGCAGGACACCTGCATGCAGCAAGCCATCACTCCAGAACAAAGGCTAGTCGCCACTAGGGATGAGCTTCGAGTTCGAGTCGAACTCATGTTCGACTCGAACATTGGCTGTTCGCAAGTTCGCCGAACAGCGAACAATTTGGGGTGTTCGCGGCAAATTCGAATGCCGCAGAACACCCTTTAAAAGTCTTTGGGAGAAATCAAAAGTGCTAATTTTAAAGGCTTATATGCAAGTTATTGTCATAAAAAGTGTTTAGGGACCCGGGTCCTGCCCCAGGGGACATGGATCAATGCAAAAAAAAGTTTTAAAAATGGCCGTTTTTTCAGGAGCAGTGATTTTAATAATGCTTAAAGTCAAACAATAAAAGTGTAATATCCCTTTAAATTTCGTATCTGGGGGGTGTCTATAGTGTGCCTGTAAAGGGGCGCATGTTTCCAGTGTTTAGAACAGTCTGACAGCAAAATGACATTTCGAAGGAAAAATTCCATTTAAAACTACCCGCGGCTATTGCATTGCCGACAATACACATAGAAGTTCATTGATAAAAACGGCATGGGAATTCAACACAGGGAAACCCCGAACCAAAATAAAAAAAAAAAACGACGTGGGAGTCCCCCTAAATTCCATACCAGGCCCTTCAGGTCTGGTATGGATATTAAGGGGAACCTCGGCCAAAATTTAAAAAAAAAATGACGTGGGGTTCCCCCTAAATTCCATACCAGACCCTTCAGGTCTGGTATGGATTTTAAGGGGAACCCCGCGCCAAAAAAAAAAAAACGGTGTGGGGTCCCCCCAAAAATCAATACCAGACCCTTATCCGAGCACGCAACCTGGCAGGCCGCAGGAAAAGAGGGGGGACGAGAGTGCGCCCCCCCTCCTGAACCGTACCAGGCCACATGCCCTCAACATTGGGAGCGTGCTTTGGGATAGCCCCCCAAAACACCTTGTCCCCATGTTGATGAGGACAAGGGCCTCATCCCCACAACCCTGGCCGGTGGTTGTGGGGGTCTGCGGGCGGGGGGCTTATCGGAATCTGGAAGCCCCCTTTAACAAGGGAACCCCCAGATCCCGGCCCCCCCCTGTGTGAAATGGTAAGGGGGTACTTACCCCTACCATTTCACTAAAAAACTGTCAAAAATGTTAAAAATGACAAGAGACAGTTTTTGACAATTCCTTTATTTAAATGCTTCTTCTTTCTTCTATCTTCCTTCATCTTCTTCTGGTTCTTCTGGCTCTTCTGGTTCTTCCTCCGGCGTTCTCGTCCAGCATCTCCTCCGCGGCGTCTTCTATCTTCTTCTCCTCGGGCCGCTCCGCACCCATGGCATGGGGGGAGGCTCCCGCTCTTCTCTTCATCTTCTTCTTCATCCTCTTCTCTTCTTCCTTCTTCTCTTCTTCTCTTCTTCATTTTCTTCTCCCGGCCGCTCCGCGTCCATGCTGGCATGGAGGGAGGCTCCCGCTGTGTGACGGTGTCTCCTCGTCTGACGGTTCTTAAATAACCCGGTGACCCCGCCCCCTCTGACGCACAGGACATGACGGGACTTCCCTGTGGCATTCCCCGTGACGTCACAGGGAAGTCCCGTCAAGTCACCGTGCGTCAGAGGGGGGCGGGGTCACCGGGTGGCCCTGCCCCCCGTTATTTAAGAACCGTCAGACGAGGAGACTCCGTCACACAGCGGGAGCCTCCCTCCATGCCAGCATGGATGCGGAGCGGCCTGGAGAAGAAAATGAAGATGAGAAGAAGGAAGAAGAGAAGAGGATGAAGAAGACGATGAAGAGAAGAGCGGGAGCCTCCCCCCATGCCATGGGTGCGGAGCGGCCCGAGGAGAAGAAGATAGAAGATGCCGCGGAGGAGATGCTGGACGAGAACGCCGGAGGAAGAACCAGAAGAGCCAGAAGAACCAGAAGAAGAAGAAGATGAAGGAAGATAGAAGAAAGAAGAAGCATTTAAATAAAAGAATTGTCAAAAACTGTCTCTTGTCATTTTTAACATTTTTGACAGTTTTTTAGTGAAATGGTAGGGGTAAGTACCCCCTTATCATTTCACACAGGGGGGTACCGGGATCTGGGGGTCCCCTTGTTAAAGGGGGCTTCCAGATTCCGATAAGCCCCCCGCCCGCAGACCCCCACAACCACTGGCCAGGGTTGTGGGGATGAGGCCCTTGTCCTCATCAACATGGGGACAAGGTGTTTTGGGGGGCTACCCCAAAGCACCCTCCCAATGTTGAGGGCATGTGGCCTGGTACGGTTCAGGAGGGGGGGGCTGCACTCTCGTCCCCTCCTCTTTTCCTGTGGCCTGCCAGGTTGCGTGCTTGGATAAGGGTCTGGTATGGATTTTTGGGGGGACCCCACGCGTTTTTTTTTTTTGGCGCGGGGTTCCCCTTAAAATCCATACCAGACCTGAAGGGTCTGGTATGGAATTTAGGGGGAACCCCATGTCATTTTTTTTTTTAATTTTGGCCGGGGTTCCCCTTTATATCCATACCAGACCTGAAGGGCCTGGTATGGAATTTAGGGGGACTCCCACGTCATTTTTTTTGTTAAATTTTGGTTCGGGGTTTTCCTGTGTTGAATTCCCATGCCGTTTATATCAATGAACTTCTATGTGTATTGTCGGCATTGGCTTTGGCCAATTATGGCTCAGGGGGTTTAGTACAAGCCCTACACTATATAAGGCCACCTGCACGGTGGCCCTGTGTAGTGTGTTCCGGCATTGAGAGAGAGATAGATAGACAGAGAGACAGTGTCATTTGATTTAAGTTAGATAGAGTAGGAGTCAGTTAGCTGCACTTACAGTGTATTGTGTATATATATATGTGCACCTAAAGCTACCTGAAGAAAATTAGTGGTGTTCTTCTGATCCTATTAATACCACAGGCAGACAGCTACAGTTTTTTCACTTAGTGTAGTGCGTCCTCTGCACAGTATGCACCTAAAGCTACCTGGAGACAATTGCTGTTGTTCTGCTCCTATTAATACCACAGGCAGGCAGCTACAGTATTTACAGTTAGTGTACTGTGTCCTCTGCACAGTGTGCACCTAAAGCTACCTGAAGAAAATTAGTGGTGTTCTTCTGATCCTATTAATACCACAGGCAGGCAGCTACAGTATTTACAGTTAGTGTAGTATGTCCTCTGCACAGTGTGGACCTAAAGCTACCTGGAGACAATTGCTATTGTTCTGCTCCTATTAATACCACAGGCAGGCAGCTGCAGTATTTACAGTTAGTGTACTGTGTCCTCTGCACAGTGTGCACCTAAAGCTACCTGAAGAAAATTAGTGGTGTTCTTTTTATCCTATATTAATACCACAGGCAGGCAGCTACAATATTTACAGTTAGTGTACTGTGTCCTCTGCACATTGTGCACCTAAAGCTACCTGAATAAAATTGGTGGTGTTCTTCTGATCCTATATTAATACCACAGACAGGCAGCTATAGTATTTACAGTTAGTGTACTGTGTCCTCTGCACAGTGTGCACCTAAAGCTACCTGAAGACAATTGCTGCTGTTCTGCTCCTATTAATACCACAGGCAGTCAGTTACAGTATTTACAGTTAGTGTACTGCGTCCTCTGCACAGTGTGCACCTAAAGCTACCTGAAGACAATTGCTGGTGTTCTCATACTAATAATATTACAGGCAGGCAGTTGATTCTGCTAGTTGCAGTATCAGTATATATATATAAACCCCAGCTTTGTGCAGCTACATCTCACTGCAGGCCATTAGTATGTCTGGAAGGCCAACAAGGAGAGGCCGACAGTCACAAGCCAATAAACGAGGGCAAGCAGGCTCTGTGTCTGGAGGCAACAGTGCTGGTCGTGGAGACGGTGCATCCTCATCAGCACATGGGCGTGCACGCTTGTCCTTTTTTTTGGCAGCTGGCCACGTTGAGCCGCAACATGCGGAAGACTTGGTAGAGTGGATGACCAAGCCGTCCTCATCCTCCTCATCCTCTCTCACCTTTGTCTGGCAAAGCAGCTGCCAACGCTGCCTCTTCCCTCAGCTCAATGGCATCAGTGACTCCTTCCCTAGCCCCACCATGTCCTCCTGAGGAGTCCCCCGAACTGTTTGACCACAGTGTTGGATACATGCTCCAGGAGGATGCCCAGCGTTTTGAAGGCTCCGATGATGGTACCCAGCTAGAGGAAGGCTGTAACATGAGCCCAGAGAGAGGGGGTGCCCAAGAAGGACAGCAATCTGGCAGTCATGTCCCCCCAGCTGCAGCATACTGCCAGCTTTGCTCCAGAGATGAGGAGGGAGGGGATGATGAGGTCACTGACTCCACGTGGGTGCCTGATAGGAGAGAGGAGGACGAGGAGGCAGCATGTCTCCAACGAGGCAGGATGTCCTCCAGGGGACATCTTAAGGGCAGCACACCGACTGCATCACATCGCAGAGCTCCGCATGTGCAGGGCGCTGGTTTCTCTGCACGTTATTCCAAAAGTTCTATGGTGTGGGCCTTTTTTGAGAGGAGTGCATCAGATCCCACCGCTGCTATTTGCCACATATGTCTCAAGCGTATCATGCAGTTCATTGCCAAGCGTACCTAAAAGACCCACACCAAAGAACAAAGAGGATCTCTCCTTGCTCCTTATTAGCTGGGATCTCCAACCCCACTATACCTTCAGTCCTCTCTGAGACCTGCACTGAGAGGAATGAAGGTGTAGAATTAGGTGTGTCACAGCCAAGTACTTGGGGGCAATCTGCTATCGGTACACCAATGTCAGATTGTACCAGGCAAATTTCCCTGCCCCAGCTGCTGCACTGCTGAAAGAAGTTCACTCCCAGCCATCCACTTGCCCAGCGGTTGAATGCTAGCTTGGCTAAATTGCTAGCACTTCAACTGCTGCCTTTTCAGTTGGTAGACTCTGCCCCCTTCCGTGAGTTTGTGGAATGTGCAGTTCCTCAGTGGCAGGTTCCCAAACGCCACTTTTTCTCATGGAAGGCGATTCCGGCACTCTACCGGCATGTGGAAGGCAATGTCTTGGGCTCGCTGGACAGGGCGGTCAGCGGTAAGGTGCATATTACTGCTGACTCATGGTAAAGCAGCCATGGTCAGGGACGTTACCTATCTTTCACCGCACACTGGGTGACTCTTCTGGCAGCTGGGAAGGATGCAGGACCGGGTGCAGTAGTGTTGGAGGTTGTTCCGCCACCACGCCTCCAAAATACTACTAGTGGTGATTCTGCACACCTATCTCCTCCGCCCTCTCCTCTTCTTCTTCCTCCATGGCATCTTCCTGCTGATTTGTCTTCGGAACCAGCGGTGCTCCGTAGGCATTCAAGGAGCTGCGCAAGCACGCAGGCCAAAAGATACCATGCGGTGCTTGAGCTGGTGTGCTTGGGGGCAGGAGCCACACTGGGGCAGATATTCTGTCAGCTCTGCAGGGGCAGGTTCAGAGGTGTTTGTGCCATGCCAGCTTAAGGCAGGTATTGTGGTTTGCAACAATGGCACCAACCTCCTCTCCGCCCTCCGACAGGGACAACTGACCCATGTGCCCTGTTTGGCTCACATCCTTAACTTGGTGGTGCAGCAGTTTTTGGGCAGGGACCTGGGCTTACAGGATGTCCTGAAGCAGGCCAGGAAAGTCTGTGTGCATTTAATGACAGTGCTCGGCTGGCTGACCTCCAAAAGGAATTTAACCTGCCCAAGAACTGCCTAATCTGTGACATGCCCACCAGGTGGAACTCAACAATGGCCATGCTGCAGCAGCTGCACACGCAGCAGAGAGCCATCGATGAGTACCTGTGTGACTATGGCACAAGGACAGGGTCAGGGGAGCTTGTTTTTTTTCCCCACGCCAGTGAGCCATGATCAGGAATGCATGCACTGTCCTGTCACCATTTGAGGAGGCCACGGGGATCTTAAGCAGTGACAGTGCATGCATCAGTGACACTGTCCCCCTTGTCTACCTGTTGGAGCACACGCTGCGTGGAATAATGGACAGGGCACTTGAGGCAGAACAGAGGCAGGAAGAGGAGGACTTCCTTAGCTCTCAAGGCCCCCTTTATCCAGACAGTGTTCCTGCGTGCCCACCGATCACACAGGAAAAAGACGAGGAGGAGGAGGAGGAAGAGGATGATTGTGTCAGCATGGAAGTGGAGCCTGGCACTCAGCATCAGCAGCAGTCTTTAAGGGATCATTTACAGTCCCAAGAAACCCATGGACTTGTACATGGCTGGGAGGAGGTGGCTGCGGATCATGTCGTCCTTAGTGACCCAGAGGACTCCGGAACGAATGCCTCAGCAAACCTACTCTGCATGGCCTCCCTGATCCTGCAAAGCCTGTGGAAGGATCCTCGTATTCGTGGAATTAAGGAGAGGGATCAATACTGGCTGGCAACCATCCTTGATTCATGTTACATGAGTAAGGTTGCGGGCCTTATCTTGCAGTCGCAGAGGGAGCAGAGGATGAAACATCTTTGGGGGGCCTTGCAGAAAGGTCTGTGCAACGAGTTCCCAGAGACTGGAACAAACTGGAACAAAAGGAGTTACAAACTCCTGTTCCTTGACAACGTGTTGCTGAGGCTTCGGTCAGTCAAAGAAGGAGTGGTGGAGAAGGTGGCCGTCTGACCGATGCGTTCAGACAATTTTTTAGTCCACAGCCCCAAGGTATGATCGGTTCCAGCAACCATCGCCTGCGTCTGTTTTACATGGTGCAGGAATACCTAGGGGCAAGATCTGACTTGGACACCTTTCCCACTGAAAATCCTCTGGGTTACTGGGTCTTGAGGATGGATCACTGGCCAGAGCTTGCACAGTATGCAATTGAGCTACTGGCCTGTCCTGCATCCAGTGTTCTTTCAGAATGCATGTTCAGTGCTGCTGGAGGTTTTGTAACTGATCGCAGGGTGCGCCTGTCCACTGACTCGGTCGATTGACTGACCATAAAAATGAATCAGTCTTGGATCACCACCAGCTACCAAGCACCTGATGCTGATGTAACTGAATAATTTTTTTTGAAATGTCAGATCCCTTCAAGACTGCCAATGCTGATGCTGAGTAACTATCCTGTTATGCTGAGTGACTATCCTCTTCCTCCTCAATGATCATGCTAATAGCTTGTAAGAATATGTTTGGTTCTGGGTGCCGCCACCAGTGGATAAGGCCCAGTTTTTCAGCCCCTGTTTAACAGGGGCGTGTAATTACAATTTTTGATGCAATATTTTGTAGGAGGGTTCGTTGCTGCACTCAACTAGAGTATTTGTGAGGGGTTGCAGTGTTGTGGCACCAGCACCAGTGCCTAAGGCCCAATTTTTCAGCCTGTTTAACAGGGGCGTTTAATTACAATTTTTGATGCAATACTTTGCAGCAGGGCTCGTTCCTGCGTTCCAACTAGAGTATCTGTGAGGGGTTGCAGTGTTGTGGCACCAGTACCAGTGCCTAAGGCCTAATTTTTCAGCATCTGTTTAACAGGGGCATGTAATTACAATTTTTGATGCAATACTTTGCAGCAGGGCTCGTTCCTGTGCTCCAACTAGAGTATCTGTGAGGGGTTGCAGTGTTGTGGCTCCAGTGCCTAAGGCCCAATTTTTCTGCCCCTGTTTAACAGGGACATGTAATTACAATTCTTGATCCAATATTTCACAGCAGGGCCCGTTTCTGCGCCCACCAAGAGTAACTGTGAGGACTTACAGTGTTGTGGCACCAGCACCACCACCACCAAAGGCCCAATTTTTTTGCCCCTGTTCAACAGGTGCATGTAATTACAATTCTTGATCTAATATTTCGCAGCAGGGCCTGTTTCTGCACCCACCAAGAGTAACTCTGAGGACTTAGTGTTGTGGCACCAGCACCACCACCACCAAAGGCCCAATTTTTCTGACCCTGTTCAACAGGGGCATGTAATTACAATTCTTGATCTAATATTTCACAGCAGAGCCCATTCCTGCGCCCACCAAGAGTAACTGTGAGGGCTTACAGTGTTGGTGTTGCCACAACAAGACCCCAATTTCTACAAAGTATATAGGGCAGGCCCCTACTTTCAAACATTCACCTTACAAACGATTCCTACTTGCAAACGGAAGGAGACAACAGGAAGTGAGATGAAATCTACCCCTAGGAAGGGAAATTCTCTCCTGTAAGAGTTAATATGGGAAAACCGTGTCTCCTCTCCACTGATGCTTTATCACCAATTCTTGTTTCACTAAAAACCCCAAACTGTCAAAAAACATTTGTCATTGGGACAGAAAGTGAGGTAAAATCTTCTGAAGAGGTGCACAGACAGCAAAACAAATGTCACAGGGGTGATAACCCTTCCCTATGTTTTCCAAAAATCTTAAAAATAGATTTTTTTGGCTGGAGCTACACTTTAAAAATGTACCAGTTAAAAATTACAAACAGATTCTACTTAGCAACAAACCTAAAGTCCCTGTCTTGTTTGCACCGCCTGTATACTGCTGTTCAGAGGGCCTGGGGCCCCAAGCCTTTCCTTTTTATAATTTGGGTGCAGGGTTCCCCTTAATATCCATAGAAGAACCAAAGGGCCTGGTAATGGATTGGGGGGGGGTACCCATGCTGTTTGTCTCACTGATTTTCATCCATATTACCAGGACCGGACATTACATTAAAGCCATAAGCAGTTTTAAATGACTTTTATTACTTTAAAAATGTCATTTTGTGCAGGGACTGTTATAAGCACGGGAAACACGTGCCACTTTACAGGCATACTATAGACACCCCCCCGATACGATATTTAAAGAAATATTTCACTTTTTTTTCACTTTAAGCATCATTAAAATCACTGTTCCCGAAAAACGGCCGTTTTTAAAACTTTTTTTGCATTGATACATGTCCCCTGGTGCAGGACCTGGGTCCCCAAACCCTTTTTAGGACAATACCATGCAAATTAGCCTTTAAAATAAGCACTTTTGATTTTGAACGTTCGAGTCCCATAGACTTCAATGGAGTTCTAACGTTCGTGCAAATTTTCGGTCCGTTTGCAGGTTCTGGTGCGAACCGAACCAGGGGGTGTTCGGCTCATCCCTAAGAAGGACTATATTAAGGTAAGTTTTCTCCTTTAACATCACATTCTATGTATTTAATGTTTGCTAATGTATTGTATTTCTTTCATCATTCCCTAATTGCCATGATTATAATATGCTGTGAATGTCCCCTTTGTCCTCATGCATGCTGAAAGTTTTTAAAGTTCCTTTTTTGTCCTTCATGCATATTTGCCTTCCCCAGCATCCTATCCTGGGCCCATACAGACCTAGCCTAGTCACTTAACAATGTATTTTGTCAGCTCTATTGTACTGCTTTATAGGGATGGGATGAACACCCCCCTGTTCGGTTCGCACCAGAACATACTGAACAAGAAAAAAATTCTGCAGAACACACGAACACCGTTAAAGTTTATGGAACACGAACATGAATAATCAAAAGTGTTCATTTTAAGTGTTTGGGGACCTGGGTCCTGCCCCAGGGGACATGTATCAATGCAATTTTTTTTTTAAAACAGCAGTTTTTTCGGGAGCAGTGATTTTTATTAATGCTTAAAGTGAAACAAAAAGAATTAAATATTTCTTTAAATATCATGCCTGGGGGGTGGGGGTGTCTATAGTATGCCTGTAAAGTAGCGCAGTTTTCAAATCTTTAGAACAGTACCACAGCAAAATTACATTTCTAAAGGAAAAATTGCCATTTAATACTGCTTGCGGCTGTAATGAATTGTAGGGTCTGGGCAATATAGATAAAACTTATTGGAAAAAAAGAGCATGGCATCCCCCCCAGTCCATTACCAGGCCCTTTGGGTCTGGTATGAATATTAAGAGGAACCCCCAAACCAAAATTTTAAAATAAATGGCGTAGGGGTCTCCCCAAAAATTACTGCTCCTGAAAAAACGGCCATTTTTAAAAGATTTTTTTATGCATTGATACATGTCCCATGGGGCAGGACCCAGGTCCCCAAACACTTTTTATGACAATAACTTGCATATAAGCCTTTAAAATGAGCACTTTTGATTTTTCATGTTAGTGTCCCATAGACTTCAACAGTGTTTTGAATTTTCCCCAAACACCGCATATTGTTCAGTGTTTGCAGAATAACCGGACAATAAAAATTCAGCCGGAACTGTTCATCAAGGCGAACCCCTCACCCATACCTACTGCTTTATCCTAAACACCCCCAAAATGTGTTTAAATTTTATTTTTGTCCTTAAATTCAGGCAGAGCGCCAGAGGCTTTTTTTGGGGTCCCAAACTCATTTGGAACCCTCCCCCCCAAACACTAAGTCAACTGATACCAATCCTCTATCTGCTGACTTTGCCAAACCCATGCACACTATACCTACCTCTTTTGTGGTCAGATTTATGGATGAATTCACCAAAGCATGTAGTGAAAGGGCCTGCCTAAATACTTTCAAATAGTACTGTTTAAAGTTTTGTTCTCTTATTATCTTGATAGGTAATTACAGAATGTAAAAATGTGCTTCAATTTGGACAGTGTGTATGTATATTTTTGTATTATGGACACTTCTTACCTGTCCAGTGGTCTGCCAATAGTGTAAGTAAGGAGGGGCTGGCCAAATTAACACACATTATGTAGGCATTCAGCTCTCAATGAAGTGGAGAGGGTTACCTATCCAAAACATACCCCCCCTTAAAATTTTTACAATGGGCCATCATAAGGGGTGAGGAATCTGATAAGTGTACCTTATATTTTTGTCTTTAAATACTCCTTAAAATAAATGTTATACTGATGTTGGCCAAGAATGTTTGTGTCTAATTGGCTCACGATGTTATGTGCAAATATACAGTACAAATTTTTTTTTTCTTGTTTGACTCCACAGTTTTCTTCAGTGCCACAGGAATGGCAGACTGTGGATTCCCAATTTGCCCAGCGGTGGGACTTTCCCAACTGCGGAGGGGCAATCGATGGAAAACACATCCACAGCATCCCACCCCCCAACTCGGGGTCATACTATTACAACTATAAGGGGTTTAATAGTATAGTGATGTTGGTGGTGGTGTTGGCGACATACGAGTTTTTGTATCTGGACGTCGGGAAAAACGTCCGGATGTCGAATGGTGGAGTCATCGCCCATACCAAGTTCTACAGACGGCTCCAGAGTGGTGGCTTGGGATTGCCACCTGCGGAAGACAACGTGGATGGTCTTCCGTTCGTCCTTGTCGTTGATGAAGCGTTTGGGCTTGGGGAACACCTGATGCGGCCATTCCCCATGAGGACCCTAACCGCGGACCAGAGGGTTTTTAACTACTGGCTGGCCAGAGCCAGAAGAGTGGAGGAGAATGATTTTGGTATAATGGCCAGCCGGTTCTGAATATTCCTGTTGCCAATCCACATGGTGGAATATAAACTCAACCATATAGTACTTGCATACATTATGCACAATTTTTTAAGGAGAAATGCTATGAACTATGTGGTCTCAGTTGGGCCTGAGGCCTGATTTCCAGATCAGTCAACCCTGATGGCACTTGAAGCTGGCCGTCCTGGCTTGCCCCCCCAAAGCGCATGCAAAGTCCGTCAAAAATATCTGGAATACTTTGCGGGTAGGGGGGCCATTGATATGCCAGCAAATGCTTGAGAAACATTTTTAAAATACATTTTTATTTTAAACTGAAATAATATTTAATTTAATTTACTGCTTGTGTTTCTTTTAGTTGTCTCCTAGGTTCTCCAATGGGCTCTTCTTTTTGGCCATTTTCTTCAATAGTGCAAACTTAATTTATTTGATACATGAGGTGACAATCACTTCTTCAGTTAACTATTATGTTGTGGGTCTGCTACACACACACCTTGTTTTTGTTTTTTAATGTATGTAATGCATTAATGATAAAAAAATCCTTTTCAGCACCATGAATTAAGTGTTTTAAGCCCTGAAAATGGCCCGATTGGGGCAAATTTTAGAGCACTGTGGGGGTTATTTACTAAAGGCAAATCCACTTGGCACTACATGCAGGTGTACACCATGTGATTAATCAACACAAATTAAATAGGTGACAATTGATAAAAAATCAATAGTGACAGCCAAACAAAATAAAGTTAAATAAAACACCACGGTACGAACTTATATTGATCCCCAAATGTGTCCAAATGTGCTTATAAGCAAAAAGGTGAATTTGAATAGTCCCAACATTAGACATATAGTGCAGTGTTGCACATTAGATAATATAAACTGATGGAAAAGTAATGAAAATTAATGAACAACTTAGTGGAAAAAAATTTTTGATGAAAAGAATATATATATAGTGTAAAAAATATAATAAAGTCCAAGTGAAGGAAGTGAAAACGTCTGTAATCGGTGACTTTCGTGAAAACAGCTGATCAAATCCAGTGACTTACGGTGCTCCCCCTCAAAGATCCCCACTCACCAGCTCCCTGCACCCCTGCAGGGGTAGTAGGCATGTAATGGTAGGCACCAGTAAGATGTGTATGGGTCATCAAGGTCCACCGCTCCAGCTGTGAGGTCTCCTTCAGTGTATCCTCATAGAGAAGAAACAGGGCTCCATAGTGTGATACCTGTTTTCTTTTGTCTTTCAACCTCTTTCTGACTCCTGGACTGAGACCTCCTGTTTCCTGGCTGGGGCTCCTCTGACCCCTGGATAAGACCTCCTGGCTGCTGGCTGGGGCACCTCTGACCCCTGGGTAAGACCTTCTGTCTCTTGGCTACAGGCTGGGGCACCTCTGACCCAGGGTAAGACTTCCTGTCTCCAAACTGGGGGGGCTGCAAGCCTCTAGGTCCGTGAGCGCGGGAACCCCTCTCTGATTTTTATTTTAATTCACCCACCACTTGTTGGTGTGTGATTTTTTCCTGCAGCTATGGACATATTTGGGTACATGCATAATAGAAGTATAGATCTAGGAGGCATTTTCTGTCAAGAACAGGTTACTAACGCACAGGATATGCATAGCCTGATAAGACAACTTAAACATACCCTAGAGAAGCAATTTTTTGTTTAATAAATTTTTATTAAAGAAAATAATTACAAAAATAAACAGTTATGTCACAAACTGGGTACAAATATTATGAGAAGCAAAGTCAATTTCAATGCTCGGATATATACAATGAGTGTCAAGAAGCCTGAGATATATTAAACAGTTCTGTATATTCAGAAAGGAGGATGAGAATCAATGTAGTAATTGAGTAGAAAAAGGAAAACCTTCCTTCAGAGTAAACATAGAAATCAAAGTGTAAGAACAAGATGAAAAACCTTGCATCAGTTAGATAAGAGAGATATAATGAAGCTAACAGAAAGCTTGAGATGCAGAAAACTTGATAATAGGAGAGGAAATGAAAAAGGAAAAAAAATAAGGGGGATAGTAAATAGGATAGAGGGTAAAATGAGAAGAAAGAGGATAAGGTGGGGTGTTGGCATACATGTGCAAAATGTTGAGTGATCGAAATTTTGTGACGATATAAAAGTAATAAATTTATGAGATCTGTACTATAATATCCTTATATGAGGAGGTGGACTGAAAATCCACCCAAGGAGCCCAGGTGGCTGAGTGTTTTTCTGAAGTCCCTTTGATATTATGGGTAATACTCTCCATGAGTTGAACTTCATCAACCTTCTGCAACCAGGTCCTAATAGACGGAATTGCTGCTTGGCCCCAGAAGGTGGGAATTAAGGCTTTGGCTGTGTTCAAAAGGTGAGGAATGAGTGAACGTTTATATGAGCCCATGGAGGTTGTAGAGGCATGAAAAAGGATAGTCCATGGGTCCATGGGTAGATTTACCTCCATAATCTGTGAAATCAGATTGCAGATGGCCATCCAGTAGGGGCGGATGAGTGGGCAAAACCACCAGATATGTGCATGAGTGGCTTCGTTCCCACAGTTCCTCCAGCATAATGGGGAACTGGCGGGGAACATTTGGTGAAGTCTAACGGGGGTGTAATGCCACCTAGTAAGTAGTTTATAATTGACCTCTGCCATCTTAGAAGCAAGGGAGGAAGTGTGAGCCAATTGTAAGACCCTGTCCTTTTGATTGTCTGAGATGGGGGAACCCAGGTCAGTCTCCCATTTTACCAAAAAGGGTGGAAACCCAGGATTTTGAAGGGCAATAATAGCTCTATAAAATAGAGAAATACTATGTAAGGGAGGGTCTTTTGGGTAGAATATTTCTTCTATTCGATTTAGATCTTGCAAACCTCTAAGCGGATGAGGGAGAGAGCTTAAGAAACATTGTAATTGATGGTATCTCCATTTGTCGATAAACGAGACAGGTTTGGGATCGATGATCAAATGTAATGGTTTAAGTGTATTGCCACGGAGGGCGTGATGTAATAAGAAAGGTTCTCTTGGTCTCCAAGATTGGAAACCGGGATCTAATAAACCTGGTAGAAAATATTTGTGATTAAGGAGGGGTGTTAAAGGGGAGTTATACCCCCATGAGAATTTTTTATGTAGGGCGTCCCATATAGCTAATGAGGATATAGTGAGTGTTGAGGTGGATCGATCAAGATTCCTGCAGGAGCGGGGTATCCAAGGAACTACCGATAGATCAACACCGCTCAAAAGGTATTCAAGTTGGACCCACAATTTTGAATCAAGAGCATACTTCCAGTCGGCTATCCTAGAAAGTACAACCGCCTGATAGTACGCTTTAAAATTAGGTAGTGCCAATCCCCCAGACATCTTGGAGCGAAACAGTATCTCTCTAGATATCCTGGGGTGACTGTTCCTCCAAACAAAACGGGAGATCATGGTTTGCAAAATGGTGAAGAACCCCACTGGAACCCCTAGTGGAAGCATTTGAAAAAGAAAGAGTATGCGGGGTAATATGTTCATTTTAATAATATTTACTTTACCTAGCCAGGTGTGGGATAAACTGGACCATTTTCGTAGATCTTCCCTAATCCTGTTAAGCAATGGAATATAGTTATGTCGGAAAAGAGAGTGAAGGTTGGGAGTGAGATAAATACCTAGATATTTCATATGTTTTGGTTCCCATTTAAAGGGGAAGAGAGGTTTCAGGGAAGACACCTCGGATTGGGAGAAGTTAATGTTTAAAATTTCTGATTTGGATAGATTTATTTTGAAATTAGAGATTGACTGAAAGATGGAAAATGCTGACATTAGGTTAGGTATGGAGATGCGGGGTTGTTGAATAAAAAATAATATGTCGTCAGCATATGCTGCGTATTTATGGGAACTCTTACCAACTCGAATGCCTTGAATATTATCATTGTTCCTAATTGTCGCTAGAAAAGGTTCCAAGGTAATGGCAAAGAGGAGGGGGGATAGGGGGCATCCCTGCCTTGTACCGTTATGTAAAGCAAAAGAGTCACTCAGCGTTCCGTTGATTCTGATTTGTGCTGTGGGGTTAGAGTATAGAGATAAAATACGGTGGAACATCTTAGGACCCAATCCAAAATGTCTCAATGTCATTCTAAGATAGTCCCAGTCCACCCTATCAAACGCTTTTTCAGCATCAGTGGATAGGAGTAGGGTGGGCTGGGCGCTTCTCCGAACATACTGGATTAGGGAAATCGCTCTGAGAGAATTGTCTTTTGCTTCTCTATTGGGAATGAAACCTGATTGATCTTTGGAGATCCAGTTAGGTAGTAGGGGGAATAGGCGATTTGCCATTACTTTGGCAAATAATTTGATATCAGTATTTATTAATGAAATTGGCCTATAACTATTACAGAGGGTAGGGTCTTTATCAGGTTTAGGAATGACAGTAATGTGAGTGGAGAGGGATTCTGGGCGTAAACCTGAGGATTGAGAAACTGAGTTAGCATAAGCTGTAAGATGGGGAAGCAGAATGTCACTAAATGTCTTGTAGTATAGAATAGTGAACCCGTCCGGGCCGGGTGCTTTACCAGAGGGAGTGGACTTCAAAGCAGCTTGAAATTCCTCTACCGAGAAGTCTGCCTCTAATTCTTTAAAAATAGATGTAGGTAATTTAGGTAGTTTAGCTTCTTTTAAATAGGAGAGCATGCGTCTACGTCTCTCTTTCTGAGGTAAAGAGGACAAGTCATTGTTGACACAGTAGAGATCTGCGTAAAACTCCTTGAAGGCCTTTGCAATGTCTGGGGTTGCATGAGCGAGCTCTCCTGATTGTAGTTTAATTTTGGGAATAAAGGACTGCGTTTGTTTAGCTTTTAATGACCTGGCCAATAGCCTACTTGGTTTGTTTCCCCATTCATAGTATTTTTGTGATAAGCGTTGGAATTTTCTCTTAGTGTCTAAGTTAAGAAGAGATTTTAATTCCTCTCGTTTGAGTGTGAGTGATTGGAGGTGCTCATTATGGAGAGAAAGTTTATGTTGCTTATCAAGATCAGCTATTTGTTGTAGGACCTGTTCGAGTCGCTGACCATGCTCCCTTTTCAGTCTAGCACCAAGTTCAATAAACCGTCCTCTGATAGTGACCTTATGAGCTTCCCAGACAACGGAGGGAGAAGTATCAAAGGGTTTGTTTTCTTTGAAATATTGTGAGAGATGAGAGGACATTAAGGAAACCTCGGCTTCATTAGTAAGAAGGGAGTCGTTGAGTTTCCAGTTATTAGTGCGGCGTGCCAAGGAAGGCATAGACAGCGTTATCGAAACAGGTGCATGATCCGAGATAGTTGCGGTGCCTATGTGGGCAGACTGTAAGAGGGGGAGGTGAAAATGATCTAGAAATATATTGTCAATTCTGGAATATGAGTGATGTGATGTGGAGAAGTGTGAAAAATCTCTCTCCTTGGGATGGAGGAGGCGCCAGACGTCCATGAGTTGGAGGTCCAAGAGTCTTCTTTTAACAAATTTAAGGCGTTTAAAAGAGATATTAGATCGTCCTTGGGACGTGTCTAGTATAGGGTCTAGGGACATGTTGATATCACCTGCTAATATAATAAGACCTTTGGCAAAATGTGATAATTTGGTTAAGATTTTTGAAAAAAAAGTAGGTTGATTTTGGTTTGGGCAATAAACGTTTGCTAGAGTACATTGGGTATTACCAATGAAACCCTGGAGAAAAAGAAAGCGGCCTGAATCATCTGCTAGCATGTCAGACAAACGAAAGGATATGCTTCTGTTAAACCCAATGGCTACTCCCTTAGCTTTGTTAGTGTCAGATAAACTATAGTACCATTGCGGAAAATGAGGTGAGGTCAGTTTAACCGGTGTTGTATGAGTTAGATGTGTTTCCTGGAGAAAAACAATAGAACAAGCGGCCTGCTTTAGTTCACGGAATGTTTGGTGCCGTTTAGCTGCGACATTAAGACCTCTAACATTATATGATAGAAGCTTCAATGTAGTCATTGTTACATGTAGGTAGAATACTTCAGCCTATGCTTCCATGTATGCCAGCAGGGGAAAGGGAGGGGAGGGGGAGGGAGAAGGAAAAGAGAGTAAAGTAAAGAATAGAAAAAAAAAGAAGAAGGGAAAAGTGAACTTATAGAAAAATCATACATATGAATTAAAGAACTTTTGGGAAACGTATGAATAACACGCAGAAATCTGCAGTGGTCCCATTGGGGAAGAAGAGAACGAGCGGCCATCCAAAACCTCAAGCAGGGATTGGACAAAATAACTTTTAAGGTCGCACGCACTCGTCAACCCCAGAAGGAGGGGGGGACTGGGTTATGTTGTCGGGGAGGAGCAATATAAGAAACGTGCCCCAACAGCACTCGGCCCATAACAAATAATTAACTTGTAATTAGAAATGAAAAATTTAGTTCCAGTTAAATAAAAATGAAAATAAGGGGTCGTGTAGGCAGAAACAGAAATAAACTTAAACATTGAAATTCCTACTGAGCAGCATAAATTGTAGACCATTACTGATGCGACAACTAATCAACAAAAGAGCATGAAAGGAGATCAGTGGTCAAACTAATCCTAAGTCAGAGTTTACCAAAAATAGTCAGGTAAGTGTGCAAAAAAAAAAAAAAAAAAAATTTTTTTTTTACATCTGAAGACTGACTTGGCATCAATTTGCTGTAGGAAAATAAGCATCTGTACTAGTGAAACGTGGTTGAATGAAAAAAGGCAAAGGACAAAGTTGCAGAGTTCAACCATTCTTTTGTGCAGAGCCCGGGATAGAGGAACGACCAGCCTTTGAAGGGGTTTTTTTCCAGACTGAATCTGCAAGATTCGAGAATTTAGGAATGGAGTCCTGCCAGCCTGGGAGTTCCACGGGCGGAAGATTAAGAGCTTGCGAAAAGGTTGTAGATTCCTCCGGGAACCTTAGTGTGTGGGATCGGCCATTTTTTGTGGCAATCAGGCAGGCTGGGAAGCCCCATCTATATGTGATCCCTTCTGTACGCAAGAGGTCAAGAAGCGGCTTTAGAGCTCTGCGACGGTCTAAGGTGTCCTTGGAGATGTCTGGGAATACGGTGATGGTTGCCCCGTCGAAATCTATGCTAGGCAGGCCTCGCATCTTCATCATAATTGCATTTTTATCTTCGAAGTAATGTAGGCGACAGATAACGTCTCTAGGTTGGTCAGAGTTAGTATTGCGGGGTCTCAGAGCCCGGTGTACCCGGTCAAAGCGGAGTGGTGCGGTGACAGGATTATCCATAATGGTGTTGAAAATGCCCCGTATTGATGGTTCTAGGTCACTATCTCCAGTAGCCTCGGGTAGGCCTCTGACCCGTATGTTGTTTCTTCGATTGCGGTTCTCGAGGTCTTCGAGTTTGTATAGGGAGGCCCGATGAGCAAATGCTAGCTGGGTAACAGTGTCCTGCAGTTCTTTAATGGCTAGCGCTTGGGTATCTTGCCGTTGCTCCGTCTCCTCTACTCTGACCAAGATGTGGGACATGTCAGTCCTAACTGCAGTTATCTCTTTTTTAATAGACTTTTCCAAGTTATGGAACATGCCTGCAAGTTCTTTTTTAAGACCGCTCATCAGCGTATTCATTTCGGAGCCAGCAGGGGAACTTGGGTCATCCATGAGATCAGAGCAGTATGAAGAGGCTGGAGAGCTTCCCCTCACTGAGGCAGCGTGAGATGAGGGAGAGGCGCTTATTCTCGAGGTTCGGGCCTGAGTGCCGCGTGCGTTAGACAAATATTGTTGAATAGAGCCTGCAGATATTGAGTTAGACAGTGACCTTTTACCAGATCGTTTACCTGCTGCAGAACGAGATTTAGCTGATTTGGAAGGCATAACTGGAACTATTAGGCCGGTAGCCGTGTGGGGCACCTCTCACTTACATTTGCTCAGCGTCGGACATATTTTAACATACTGTGGTTGCTTGTGGAGATTTTCGTGAAAAGGAAAAAAAAAAAACAAAAAAAAACAAAAAAAAAAAATTTTTCTTTCCTCTTCTCTCTTCTTCTCCTCCCTTCCCCTTTGCAGGTACTGAAAGTTCCCCCTCAGCTATAGATCAGGGGGAGATCTGATTGAAGCGGAGCCTAAATGAGTATAAGCAATGGCTGCACTGAGCAAGTGAAGGCACAAATGTGGATAGGGAGTACAAAGATGGCCGCCGACCTCCGTGAGTAGGCCGAAGCCTCGGACTTTCCTGACAGTCTAGGCCGGCCGGGAGAGCACCAATAGCGCGGAGGCCTCGGGTGGCTTCTTTTGGGCCCAGGAACGGGATTTCCCTCTGATGGGGGGGCCGATTGAGAGGTAGGTGATAGATGGTAAATTATCCAGGTACTCACCGCTGTGCAGAAGGTGGAGTAGGTCGGAGCGGTAGGCCGCGGGATGGCGTCGGACCCCCGGAGGTCGGCCCGTCAGAGGAGGGATCTCCGGGTGGAAGATACTGGGGCGGGGGGATCCCAAGTGCGGACAGGGTGCCGTGTGGGAGCTTCACGGAGGTCTCTAGTCCAGAGCAGCGGAGATCCGGGGGCTCCGGGTGTTAGATAGGGCCCAAGATGGCGACTGGCGTCCGAGGCTCGGGCTGAGCTGTAGGCCTCGAACCGCTTCCAGGGGTCAAAAAGGTTGGATAGTCCCCAGGGGCCGTAGCCAAAAGTGTCCAGATACCCCTGAGGTGTGTAACTAGCCTCGATGGGTTGAGGAAGGGTAGAGATGGCTCTGGATGCAATCAGCCCAGACGGAGCTAGAGCAGCACACGTCCTCCCTGTTGAACGACCAGACACGCCCCCCGCCTAGAGAAGCAATTAAGAGTATGGTGGGATGTCGCCACACTAGAGACATATATTACGGCAAAAATGACCCCAAGGAGGCTTAGATGGGACGTGCATCCCAATGATAACATCAATGATGCCGGTCTCATGGCGGATTGGTTTTCATTTTTTAACAAATGTGAAGGAGAGTTACTCCAAAACATTGTCAAAAGAAGACAATTCAAGCTAAGGTTGATAGAAACCAATATCGCAGAAATAAAAGGCCTATTAGTACCGTTTGTTAGCCAGAGGGATTACAAAGATAAAGAAAAGGAATTACAAGAACATATTAAAAAGTATGATGGTGAAGTGCAGGCAAAAAAACAGAAAAAATTTAAAAGGGATGTCCTGGATTATAAAAACAACAGAGTGTATAAATGGCAATCCAATTTGGAAGATGCCAGTAATGATATGGAGGACACCTTAATGGATGATACCTCAGAAGAGGCCATTGAAGCTAGAATACTGGGATTAAGGGAAAATACCCCGCCACCAGGGACGCCAGTATATCCTATGATGAATACTAGAGGGAGACCAAGAACGCCTCAGCAATATGGCTACACACCCAACCAGAGGAGGGTGAGCTACCGGGAGCCCTCAGACCATAGAACATCTAGAAGGTTTAATGTCCCCACACACAACAGATTCTCGCCTATAAGAAATGCACAGTATTCTCACCCTTCATATGGGAGAGAATATGAAGAACAATGGGATTTTCGCAGAGAAGATTACCAGGACAGGCCCCCAGGAAGGTGGAAAGCTCGTGTCCCCTACAGGACCCCAGGATGGAGAGCACAACGGGGGAATGGAGGAGGACCCTCAAGAGGCGGACAGAGAAGACTAGGCAACCCCACACTTGTGGGGAGACAGGATCCCGGAGAATGGACACATCTCAACAACGGGAGGGAATACAATCAGGAAAGAAACAGGGGCACAATGCCAGGTTATCCGGAAAGAAGAGGCAGACAAGAGGAAGGAGAGGAGGCAGGAAGAAAAAGAAGGAGAGTATACTAGGAAAAGGAATATTCAACCTGAGCTCCTCTACCTTCTCTGACGAAGAACTCAAGATACTGGATTTAGGACTCAAGTTCGCTCCTGCGAAAACGTTAGATAAATTCGAAGCTTACATTGACCTTCAGAAATTTATGAGGAAACTCAACCTCAAAAAACACTTTGCTCTAAATCAAGGAGATGGTATACGGGAAGCCCCTGAGTATGTACAAACTAATCTTAAAAACAATTCCATCTATAACCCAAAGACACCAGGTAGCCAATGCATGGGCTTCCAGTTTGGAGACAGGAAGTCTTACCCTGGGTCAGAGGTGCCCCAGCCTGTAGCCAAGAGACAGAAGGTCTTACCCAGGGGTCAGAGGTGCCCCAGCCAGCAGCCAGGAGGTCTTATCCAGGGGTCAGAGGAGCCCCAGCCAGGAAACAGGAGGTCTCAGTCCAGGAGTCAGAAAGAGGTTGAAAGACAAAAGAAAACAGGTATCACACTATGGAGCCCTATTTCTTCTCTATGAGGATACACTGAAGGAGACCTCACAGCTGGAGCGGTGGACCTTGATGACCCATACACATCTTACTGGTGCCTACCATTACATGCCTACTACCCCTGTAGGGGTGCAGGGAGCTGGTGAGTGGGGATCTTTGAGGGGGAGCACCGCAAGTCACTGGATTTGATCAGCTGTTTTCACGAAAGTCACCGATTACAGACGTTTTCACTTCCTTCACTTGGACTTTATTATATTTTTTACACTATATATATATTCTTTTCATCAAAAAATTTTTTCCACTAAGTTGTTCATTAATTTTCATTACTTTTCCATCAGTTTATATTATCTAATGTGCAACACTGCACTATATGTCTAATGTTGGGACTATTCAAATTCACCTTTTTGCTTATAAGCACATTTGGACACATTTGGGGATCAATATAAGTTCGTACCGTGGTGTTTTATTTAACTTTATTTTGTTTGGCTGTCACTATTGATTTTTTATCAATTGTCACCTATTTAATTTGTGTTGATTAATCACATGGTGTACACCTGCTTGTAGGTATGAGACTGATCTGCTAGCACAGTCCACTCAGGTAACGTGGACATTTAGATCCACTACCTAATGAGGGATAAAGGTGTGTATTTATTATTATATAGTTCCTGGTTTCTTTTGAGGTTCATTAAATTATAAATCAAGGTACCCTGATAAGGTAGCGCCATCCACCCCTAATCAATTCCTTTCATTATTTAACTCACTCCTTCGGGGGTAAGTGCAAGGGGGGGCTGCAAGCCTCTAGGTCCGTGAGCGCGGGAACCCCTCTCTGATTTTTAAAAAAAAAAATCGGCGTGGGGTCCCCTTCAAAATCTATACCAGACCCTTAAGGTCTGGTATGGATTTTAAGGGGAACCCCGCGCCAAAATTTAAAAAAAAAATGGCGTGGGGTACCCCCAAAAATCCATACCAGACCCTTATCCGAGCACGCAACCTGGCAGGCCGCAGGAAAAGAGGGGGGATGACAGAGCGCCCCCCCTCCTGAACCGTACCAGGCCACATGCCCTCAACATTGGGAGGGTGCTTTGGGGGTAGCCCCCCAAAGCACCTTGTCCCCATGTTGATGAGGACAAGGGCCTCATCCCCACAACCCTGGCCCGGTGGTTGTGGGGGTCTGCGGGCGGGGGGCTTATCGGAATCTGGAAGCCCCCTTTAACAAGGGGACCCCCAGATCCCGGCCCTCCCCCCTGTGTGAAATGGTAAGGGGATATAAAAGTACCCCTACCATTTCACCAAAAAAATGTCAAAAATGTTAAAAATGACAAGAGACAGTTTTTGACAATTCCTTTATTTAAATGCTTCTTCTTTCTTCTATCTTCTTTCATCTATCTTCCTTCGGTTTCTTCCTCCATTTTCTTCTTCTTCTGGTTCTTGTTCTTCTGGTTCTTCTTGTTCTTCTTGTTCTTCTGGTTCTTCATCCGGTCTTCTCATCCGGCATCTTCCTCAGCGGTGCCGTCTTCACTTCATCTTCTTTCCTCGGGCCGCTCCGCATCCACGATTGGATGGGAGGCTCCCGCTGTGTGACGCTTCTCCTCTTCTGACAGTTCTTAAATAACGGAGGGCGGGTGACCCCGCCCCCTCTGACGCAGGGCGGGTGACCCCGCCCCCCTCTGACGTTACGGGGAATGCCACAGGGAAGTCCCTGTGCGTCAGAGGGGGGCGGGGTCACCCGCCCTGCGTCAGAGGGGGGAGGGGTCACCCGCCCTGCGTCAGAGGGGGGCGGGGTCACCCGCCCTCTGTTATTTAAGAACTGTCAGAAGAGGAGAAGCGTCACACAGCGGGAGCCTCCCATCCAATCGTGGATGCGGAGCGGCCCGAGGAAAGAAGATGAAGTGAAGACGGCGCCGCTGAGGAAGATGCCGGACGAGAAGACTGGATGAAGAACCAGAAGAACAAGAAGAACCAGAAGAACAAGAAGAACAAGAAGATGGAGGAAGAAACCGAAGGAAGATAGAAGAAAGAAGATAGAAAATAGAAGAAAGAAGAAGCATTTAAATAAAGGAATTATCAAAAACTGTCTCTTGTCATTTTTAACATTTTTGACATTTTTTTAGTGAAATGGTAGGGGTACTTTTGTATCCCCTTACCATTTCACACAGGGGGGAGGGCCGGGATCTGGGGGCCCCCTTGTTAAAGGGGGCTTCCAGATTCCGATAAGCCCCCTGCCCGCAGACCCCCACAACCACCGGGCCAGGGTTGTGGGGATGAGGCCCTTGTCCTCATCAACATGGGGACAAGGTGCTTTGGGGGGCTACCCCCAAAGCACCCTCCCAATGTTGAGGGCATGTGGCCTGGTACTGTTCAGGAGGGGGGGCCCTCTCGTCCCCCTCTCTTTTCCTGCGGCCTGCCAGGTTGCATACTCGGATAAAGGTCTGGTATGGATTTTTGGGGGTACCCCACGCCATTTTTTAAAAAATTTTGGCGCGGGGTTCCCCTTAAAATCCATACCAGACCTGAAGGGTCTGGTATGGATTTTGAGGGGGACCCCACGCCAATTTTTTTTTTTAATTTTGGCCGGGGTTCCCCTTAATATCCATACCAGACCTGAAGGGCCTGGTATGGAATTTAGGGGGACCCCCACGTCATTTTTTTAAAAATTTTGGTTCGGGGTTCCCCTGTGGGGAATTCCCATGCCGTTTTTATCAATGAACTTTTATGTGTATTGTCGGGCCGGTGTTCTGCCAAGAAAGTTCCTCTCGGCGGATAAGGACCCCCCTCTACTGCGCAGGCGCAGCGCCTGCGCAGTAGGAGCCGGCGGAAATAGCCAAAGCGAAATAGAGAAGAAATCAGCTGTACACGGCGCCTGTAAGAGGGTCCCCCGTGGGCTCGCTTTGCTCGCCACGCTTCGGGCACGGCCTCGCTTTGCTCGGCACTTTTTTATTCCCCCTCTAGGTCCACTTGGATGGTGGGGCTTCAGCCTGGACCCAGGGCGCAGGCGCCGTATACAGATGATTGAAGATTTTCATCTTTGGCTATTTTCGGCGGCTGCTAGTTGTTGGTACTGCTCAAGCGCAGCAATTGCGCAGTACAGGGGGGACCTTATCCACCGAGGGAACTTTCTCGGCAAGACACCGGCGATTCAGTATAGCCGCGAGTAGTTTTAAATGACTTTTTTCCTTTGAAATGTCATTTTGCTGTCAGACTGTACTAAACACGGGAAACATGCGCCCCTTTACAGGCATACTATAGACACCCCCCAGGTATGAAATTTAAAGGAATATTACACTTTTATTGTTTCACTTTAAGCATTATTAAAATCACTGCTCCCGAAAAAACAGCCATTTTTAAAACTTTTTTGCATTGATACATGTCCTCTGG
This sequence comes from Aquarana catesbeiana, assembly GCF_042186555.1. Taxonomy (NCBI): domain Eukaryota; kingdom Metazoa; phylum Chordata; class Amphibia; order Anura; family Ranidae; genus Aquarana; species Aquarana catesbeiana. The sequence goes on along the minus strand of NC_133327.1, from coordinate 391,358,088 downwards.
GGCAGGATCCAGGTCCCCAAACACTTTTTATGACAATACCATGCATATAAGCCTTTAAAATTAGCACTTTTGATTATTCATGTTCATGTCCCATAGACTTTAACCACTTGCCTACCAGGCCAATTCTGACATTTATCTCTTACATGTAAAAATCATAATTTTTTGGCTAGAAAATTACATAGAACCCCCAAATTTAGCAGAGACCCTAGAGAATACAATGGCGGTCATTGCAACTTTTTATCTAGCACGGTATTTGCGCAGCAATTTTTCGAATGCGTTTTTTGGGGAAAAGAAAACAGTTTTGGGCTTTAAAAAAAAAAACAAGAAAGTTAGCCCAATGTTTTTGCATAATGTGAAAGATGAAGTTACGCCAAGTAAATAGATACCCAACATGTCACGCTTCAAAATTGCACACGCTCGTGGAATGGCGCCAAACTTCGCTATTTGAAAATCCCCTTAGGCGACGCTTTAAAAATTTTTACTGGTTACATGTTTTGAGTTACAGAGGAGGTCCAGGACCAAAATTATTGCTCTCGCTCTAACGTTCGCGGTGACACCTCACATATGTGGTTTGAACAACATTTTCATATGTGGGCGGGACTTATGTATGCGTTCGCTTCTGCATGCGAGCTCACGGGGACAGGGGCACTTTAAAAGTTTTTTTTTTTTTATTGTTAATTTTACATTTTTTATTTTAGCTTGACACTTTTTTTCCAAAAAAAATTTTTTTGATCACTTTTGTTTCTATTACAAGGAATGTAAACATCCCTTGTAATAGGAATAAGCATGACAGGTGCTCTTTACAGTGAGATGTGGGGTAAATAAGACCCCACATCTCACCTCTAGGCTTAGAAGCCTGAAATAATAAAAAAAAAAAATGATCTCTGCTTCCCAGCCGAAGCGGCGCCGTTTTTTTTTCAATACAGAGGCCGGGCGTGACGTCATAACATCACGCCCGGCCTCCGAACGATCATAGAGATTTCGGCGACCATCTGGTCCACCAGAAATCTCTATGCTAAACATCCGGGGCTGGCAGATCCTGTGACCGACTCACCGATCGTAGCGGTAAGTCGGTACAAGCACCGGAGGGTGGCGGGAGGGGGGGGGACGTCCCCTCTCGCCTCCTGTTAGAATGATCAAGCAGTGGAACAGCCACTATGATCATTCTTATGGTATGCAGATTCGCAGGCTCTAAAAGACGATATCTGGATGATGTCTGTAGCTACAGGCATCACTCAGATATCCCCGCTCAAAGCCGAGGAAATCATTTGGCGTACGGAGGGCGGGAAGCCGTTTTAATGGTGTTCACACAAATTTATTTAATTTATTTGTCTGTTCGCATGTTCTGCTGCGAACCGAACAGGGGGGATGTTCGGCCCATCCCTAGTTCTCATTAAGAATCATGGGGTTACAACTTGTCAAGCAACTCGGAAGTCCAAAGTCGCCCAACTGTAAAACAAGTCATATATATTTTAATAGAAAGGAGCTCTCATTTATACTTGCATTTACATCAGCAGAACAAATGCAGGAAGTGATGTGTGCACATGGGCCAGAAGCAAATGTGTGGGGATGCCAAACAAATCAATGAACCCCACCCACACCAAATCTAACTACCAAATCCACCCCGCATTGATTAAGCACAAGTACATATCTTACCCTTATCCGGAAAATGAGCCGCACCTCCTCTTTGCTAAAGAGGGACCTCACCATGTCCACCTAGATGGAGATCTTGACCAGCACAGGGACTTCTGGGTGATTACAATGACTTATTTCTGGGTCAGAAGGCGAAACTACACTCTTTTGATCGCTGCTGCAAATATTTGATCGCAACCACTATTAGAATTTTATTATTTTTGTTTATTTGCAGATATGTAAATTTGTATTTCTACTTATGATATTTAAAGGCGTTCGATAAATGGTGTCCCTGGGTTAGCAGCAGGAGGAAATCGTTCAGCTGAAATCACACACTTTCATTCCCGCATGTCAGTCCCGACTGCAGGGGCAATTTCAGAGACATCTGTGCAGGTTTCTGCACTGATATCAATACAAATTGCACCCCAAAGTCACACCAATTAAAACAGTGCAATTGTCACCGCTTTGACATGTCAAATCGCACCAATGTGAACTAAAGCTGACACAAACACTGCCTATCCACCAGCTGAATTTATTACCTGCAATTCTCCACAGCTGTTATATATAAAGATTCTACCTTTATCATTTACTTGCAGGTGTGCAGAAGCCTAGGTTTACATTGGAGCAATTTGAGAGATCAAATCGCATGACTATTGGCAGCAATGGCACTGTTCCAATCGATGCAACTTTTTTTTGTGGCACCGCACCAATTTGCTAAAGTAGTTCCTGCACTACTTTTGCTGATTTCTGGCGCGACTTCAATAGACATTTGTGTATGAAGCCACACGGATGTCTATCAAGTAGCACCTAAAATCACGCTGACCTTGCTACTTTGAAATCGTGCCACTTCAAGTGAAGTAGCGCGATTTCAAAGTAGCATCAATGTGAACCAGGGCAAAGAGATTAGTTGTTTGGTGCACAAATACATATTGAAATAAAATATAAGAGATTGCACTTTCCCAAAACCACCACCCACAAAACTAAAGAGAAGAAAGTAGAAGAAAAAAAAAAAAAAAACCAAAACACCACAACAAGGCTCAGTAATGTACTTTTATTTTACCAACAGAAAAACAAAAAATTACATTCATTTACTAGCTTCAAAAAATTTTGGACAGGATATATGGTGCTACATTTAGCAATGGGATTTTAAGGGCCCTGCTCATAGGAGCTTACAATCTAAAATTAGACAAAACCTTAGAGTGGACACAGCTTTAATTTCTGTGTATAATGGGCAACACATCACATTGTTATCTGCAAGATTATAGAAACATACTTAACAGTCATTCTTACAAAGCATTCCCACATAATATTACAAAAGACTTATTCAAAACACCCACCACCAGCCCACAATCCACACATACATACATTGGTGACCATGTTCTGCTGGAAGCTGCATTTCGGTGTACACGATTAAACGAGATAAAAAAAAAAAAAAAAAAAAAAGGAGTAGGTCAGCAGATGCTTCCAAACGATGTTTGCATGATCAGACAGGAACAATACACACACAACATTGACAGCATGGCCACATAAACACACTTTTGATTGAAAAAATGCACAAGAATTTCATCAAATCTCCCAATATCATTCCTTCTCCCCTACAAATCACAGCAAAAAAAACCTGACCTTCTCAGGCCAAACAAACCCCCTACTGCAGGCCTTTATATAAGAGAGGTTGTATCGTTAGCACACTGACACACCCAATAGAAGTACACGCCCACCAGTATCTTTCAATCTGTCTCTTCATGTATGTCTAAAGTGATTGCACCTGATGGGCAGGAACACATAATAATGTTCGCGACTGTGTTAGCCCTTGGCTATGTGCATCAAATCTCCAACTACAGGACAAAGACCAAAGTCCATTTGCATCCACATAAACAAAGCAACAGTTTTCTAAGTATATGTACCTGTGCAGTGTAAACCCTAAAATTTGAAATGTCCAAGTCCCTGGGCATGATTAGTGCTAATAAACATTAACATCAGTCCCTGGCTGCAATGAGCTTCCAATATAAAGTCCAAAATTAATGTTCTTACATTAGAACCTATTTCGACAGGAGACAAATAAGATGCCAGCACGTCTTTAGATTGTGGTGAGAAACCCACATAGGGAGAACATATAAACTTCAACACAAGTATTAGCATGTTGGGGAATTGAACCAACATCTCAGGTGCTGCTAGACAGAACTGCTACCCACTTAGTCACCAGGCAGCCCCACACATGTTCTCTGCATCTCTGTGGTGTGAACCAGCCCTAAGTCCATAGCCATGCTCAGTGTCTCAAGCAATATACAGTATATTGGCCTAAGTATTGGGATGCCTGCCTTTAAACACACATGAACTGTAATGGCATCCCAGTATTAGTATTGGGTTCAAAACTCATTTGGCCCACCCTTTGCAGCTATAACAGCTTCAACTCTTCTTGTCCACAAGGTTTAGGAGTGTGTCTATGGGAATGTTTGACCATTCTTCCAAGTGCATTTGTGAGGTCAGGCACTGATGTTGGATGAGAAGGCCTGACCTACAGTCTCCTCTCTAATTTATCCCCAAAGTGTTCTGTTGTGTTGAGGTCAGGACTCTGTGCAGGCCAGTCAAGTTCTTCCACCCCAAAATCACTCATCCATGTCTTTATGGACCTTGCTTTGTGCACTGGTCCAAATGATTTGGTGGAGTGGGATTATGGTGCGGGGTTGTTTTTCAGGGGTTGGGCTTGGCCTCTTAGTTTCAGAAAAGGGAACTCTTAAGGCGTCAGCATACCAAGACATTTTGGACAATTTCATGCTCCCAACTTTGTGGGGACAGTTTGGGGAAAGCCCCTTCCTGTTCCAACATGACTGCACACCAGTACACAAAGCAAGGTCCATAAAGACATGGATGAGCAAGTTTGGGGTGGAGAAACTTGACTGGCCTGCACAGAGTCCTGGCCTCAACCCGATAGAACACCCTTTGGCTGAATTAGAGTAGAGACTGCAAGCCAGGCCTTCTCATCCAACATCAGTGCCTGGCCTCACAAATGCACTTCTGGAAGAATGATCAAACATTCCCATAGGCAGACTAAACCTTGTGGACAGCCTTCCCAGAAGCTGTTCTAGCTGCAAAGGGTGGGCCAAATCAAATTTTAACCCTACGGACTAAGACTGGGCTGCCATTAAAGTTCATGTGTGTGTAAAGGCAGGCGTCCAAATCCTTTTGGCTATATAGTGTATCTGGAAAAGACTTACAATGGTGGTGGAACCCTCCTACACATAACTACTACATTTAGACATAATTATAGGACCTGGGAGATGAGACAACTTCTCCACATGCAGTAACATGGTTGGGATTTGAACCCAGACCCTCAGAGATACTAAGCAGAAGTTCTAACCTCTAAGCCACAGAGCTGCCATGTGTGAGACCCTCCTACACATAACTACACATAAATACACATAAAAACACATTAATACTGCATTTCTATGGACATACAGGTGATGGAATTACATTACTCAAGAGTTATTCTTCTTGATTTATTCTGTGATATTTGGTGTTTTTTTGTGGGTGAGAGTAGAATATTACCCTCAAATTTTTGGGAATTACATTTTGATTTCTGATGTTGGTACACATATCACATTTTTTGGGCTCAAATTATGAATATTTGGAAATAATACAAAGCACAAAAAATTGTGATTCATTTTAAATTTTCATCAGCAATGGTATTGTTTGTGGATTGTAAAGACACCTGTGTGAGTTTGGGGTAAAGATTGTTGTGAGATGAAGAATAACAAGTGAAAGTGACAGAGAAAAATATATTTTACCAAAACATCAAAACATTCCACATTGTAGCATTCTTAAAATCAAAATATTTTAAGTAGAAGCAACAATGTTGCAAAGGAAAATTTATTTCACAGAAAGATACATTTCATCTCAACATTAAAAGGTTTTTTTGTGAAAGTTAGAATTGTTCCATTAGAATCAATGACTGAAACTTCATTTGGACTAAATTAGAGCAGATTTTAACTCCCAAAAAATGCTCTCTAATTAGCTCTCATTTTGGTATTTACTATACCTCCAGGTAAAAAAGACACTTGAGTTAAAATGAGAGTTATATTAAGGTCTGAGCATGCTCAGTTGTGTTGGCACCTAGTTGTCCAAAACGGGGAATTTTTCACTTTTCAGACTTTTAAAGATATTTCAGTGTAGAAATCACTTTTTCACACAGTTTAAAAGCAGATAATCTTTAAATAATATACCGCATATTTCAGTACCATTTAGGCAGTTATATCATGCTCTAAACATTATTTCCATGTGCAATTCTCTAGGTTTTAGCAGAGTAAGGGTTTGGGCTCTATTTAGTTTCAGGGAACTATAGTAAATTCGATTTTGGGAGTATTTTCTCACCAGCGCTATAGTGAATACCTTTTTAGCGCGAATTAGTGCTATTAGCGCTAATTCGCGCTAAATTGTCGCGAATTAGCACTAATTCGCGGCAATTTGAGCGAATTAGCGCCATAGCACTATAGTAAATGACCCCCACTGTGTGCATCTTCAAAATTTGGCTTCTAAAATACTTTAAAACCTGATTTAAAGGAAAAATAACACAACAAAACGGTACAACTTTTGTGTGTTTTAGATTCTGCCTAAAACATCAATGATGTTCTTCATTTTTTTTAACATCATTGATGTTTTCCTTTATCAGCTCTAAATCACGTATTGCACACCATTATCTTCCCGATGAGGACTTGTGCACTTGCACTGGTGAAATGAGATTCTTCTTCCACAACATCCACATCACCTAAAATAAAAAAACACACCATGTATTACAAACATGCAGGCATACATTTATTACCTGAAGCTCTGGTCTCAGACACTGAGCTGTTGTGGTCACTATTTCGCCCACTTCATAAACCTCTCCCTCCACATCCTCAGGTTGTGGTGTGCTGAGTTCCCCTTGTTTAGGAGGTGTGGGGTTCCTGGTGTCCTCAGAGGTCCCGAGTCTTTTCTCCCCTATGTGAATTAAAAAAAGGTATACTTAGCACACAGATATTTGAGGCCAGAAATAGGAATATGAAACATTGCTTGGAAGTGTCATACAATTGTCTGTTTCGGCAGAGTTCCAAACTGAAGACATTATTTTTTTCCCTTTCCAAAGCTGGAATACTTACCTGTTTTGTGCAAGTTTCACACAAGGAGACACCCCTAATATCCACTGGAACACCTGTGTGGGACACCCTAAAAAGTTTGTTGTGGTGTTCCACACTAGTGCTCCTGCGTCCAGATGTGTAAACAGCTGCTGAGTGTCCTCTCCTTACGCTGAATCGAGTTAGCATTTCATTATAGTTATAAACCCATCTAGACAACAATGTACTAAACTTCTTTTAATACAAATAAGCATGACCAAATGTAGTTAACCTGCATCTGCCAAAAACATTGTATTAGTGGGTGAATGAACGATGTTAACTATGACCGATTACTGTGCCCACAAACCTGAAAGTTGCCATTTTAAACTGTACAACAGTAAAGAAAAGCACATGGAGCAGCATGCATGTAATAATAATAATAGGAACACAGGACAAATACCGTATATACCCGAGTATAGGTCAATCTGAGTATAAGTTGAGGCCCTAATTTACCACAAAAAAATGGGAAAAACTTATTGACCCGAGTATAAGATGAGGGTGAGAAATGCAGCAGCTACTGTAAGTGGAAAAAGAGGGTCAACAATACCCATCTGCAACTGTATACCTCCTTGTGTCCTGTGCATGTGTCCTGTGCATCTGTCCTGTGCATATGTGCATGTGTCATGTGTCCTGTGTATATGTGCATGTGTCCTGTGTATATGTGCATGTGTCATGTGTATATGTGCATGTGTCCTGTGCATGTGTCCTGTGTATGTGTCCTGTGTCCTATGTATATGTGCATGTGTATATGTACCTGTGAATGTGTCCTGTGTATGTGTCCTGTGTATGTGTGCATGTGTCTGTGTCCTGTGTATGTGTGCATCCTACCTGTGTCCTGTGCATGCCTCCGATCAGCGTGTGCTATTACTATTCGGCGGCCATTCACTGTTCAAAAGCCGCGCCTCCTCCTCCTCCATGATAGGCAGAAAACTCCATTTCCCAGCAGTCAGCGGTCAGCCTATCACGGACATTCTCTCATCCTCATACCACGGATGACTGACTGCTGGGAAATGGAGTTTTCTGCCTATCACAGGCGAGGTGGAGGCACGGCTTTTGAACAGTAATTGGCCGCCGAATAGTAATAGCACACGCTGGCCGCCGTCTGCCTGCATGACATGCTGAATATGTAGGCAGACGGCGGTGACTCGAGTATAAGTCGAGGGGGGCACTTTCAGCCCCAAAAAAAGGGCTGAAAATCTCGACTTATACTCGAGTATATACGGTACTTACTTTTTAGAAGCAGTTTCCTGATCTTTCTGTACTGATGGTGCTCCCTCAATTTCAGGTATATGACCAGCGTTTCCTCAATTGTTCCTTGGATCGTCGTACCCCAAAATTCCTGTGCAGACTTCTCACAACTTTAGTCATGATCTTGGCCTTTCTCACATTTGGGTTTGGGTAAGGTCCATAATTCCCATCATAGTCAGAGCTCTTCAAGATGTTCACCATCTCCACCATCTCTACAAAGGACATTTTTGAGGCCTTATATCTCCTCCTGGATTGGGACATTTCTGGCTCCGGGCTTTCGTCGTTGCTGCTAGTATCATGCACCTGCTGTCTCTCCGCCATGTGCTCTCCCACTGCGCCAAAAGAGAAGGGGCGGGAATATACTAGAAAAAAGGTCAGGGGCGGGCGGAGTTTCATGCATGCGCAGTATATATAAAGCATAACACGTGTGCATTGTACGTACGATCTGTGAGCGGAGGAAGGAGTAGTGGAAGCGCAGATCGTGATAACGAAGGTACAATTTTAATTTGGGGCATCAATGCCCTATACTGCTTATAGATTAAAGCCTATATTGGGACAAGATTAGGAGAGTTTAGCCTGACATAAGGGTTTGTCTTGTGTTGTGTCTTGCAGATAAAATGGATCGATTCAACAATCACGACTTCCTCCCCCAATTCATTGATATGTACAGAGAGCTGCCCTGTCTGAGGCAGGTAAAACACCCCTTTTATACTAATAAAATAACGAGGCAGGCAACGCTCGATCAATTGATGGAATTGATGAAGCCGGTGATTCCCACGGCAACCATCCCCTATTTGAAGGTCAAAAATAGTGGCCTGAGGAGCACATGTAATAGGGAGAGCAAGAAGGTCCAGGATTCCCAGAGATCAGGAGCAGCAACAAATGACGTTTATGTCCCCAGGCTGTGGTACTATGACAGACTGTGTTTTCTGTCAGACCAGACTGAAATCAGGCCATCACTCTCAACTCTTCCTTCCACGCTTTCTTCCACCCCAGCTGAGGCTTCCGACGTCCAACCTGGGCCTTCCACCCAGGAAGAAGTGGAGGAGCCCAGCTTGAGTCAGGTATAGCATTGTTCAACATATTTCTTGTCAAAAAATTAATGATGTTAACTAGATGTTATTATTGATCACTAATTTCTGATTTAACAAAGTGGTTTACATATCAATAGACAGTAGTAGCCAAAAATGATTGGGACAAGAATAAAAAATGCTGGGGTCAGAATGATAGTCTTTTTGATGTGTTAACCTTCAATTTGCAACAGTCATGAGCTCAAAATTGTGTGTGATTGATGACCAAAAAACTAAAACTATATCCCTTTTTCATACACAGGAAAGCCTCAGCCAGGAGGAGACTGTGGAAAAGTGGCAGCCAGCAGTTGGCGGGGAGGAATAAAAAGGCCCAGGAATGGGAGGAACGTGGAGGAGTTAGCACTTGGGTTAATTCGGCAGGCTTCTGTGGCCCTCAGAACCCCCCAATAGTCAAGAGGCCTATGCCTGCATGGCTGCCAGCAAAATGCCTGAAATGGAGGTGGGCCAACGCCTCATTTGTGAGGAAGTGATCTATCAGGCCCTAAATAAGGGGTCGAGGGGCAAATTCACAAGCAAAAGCCATGTTGGTGAGTTCAACTATCCTCCTCCTCCTCCACCTCCTGCCACAACTCCAACACCAGAGCCATAGCCTGGAAGCAAGCGTGGAAGCAAGCGTGTAAGGAAGACAAGAGAGTGATGGCCTGGGTTCAGTCTGGTCTGACAAAAGACGCAGGCTGTTGTATGACCACAGCCTCGGGACATATATGTCATCTGCTGCTGTTCCTGATCTCTTGGAGTCCTGGACAGGATTGTGCTCCCTATTAAATGAACTCCTCAGGCTATCAATTTTGCCTGTAACAGTTGATGTGTGCCCTGGGGTACAAAGGCTTCGCCAATTTCACCAGTTTATCCAACGTTGCCTTCCTCTTTATTTTGTTATGACCCCTAATAAATGTCTATTTTTTCACAAATACTTGGCTATGTGTTTTACTTCAAAAAGGACAGTTTGTTTGTGAGTAGGCAGGTACATTTCAAAAATACAATGTCAAATTAACAAGGGACACCAACCAACCTCCTTGAGATTAAAAAATACAAGATAATTATGGTGTTGTGGTAACTTGACACACAAAATGACAACAAATATTATGGATATCACTAGAAGAAAAAAAGGGAGATCTTGATAAAACAAAAAAAAAGTAGATCACTATAAAAAAAAAAATTATAAACATTATTCTGGAGATCTGGTGAAAAAAAAATAAAGATTATTCAGGAGATCACAAGGAATAATAAAGAAATCAGTTTGTCAGAACGCTGTGTGAATATTAGCAGCAAAACAACTATTTATTTACTACAATTATTCTAGCATTATAAAGAAGAAGAAAATGTGCTGCATTAAAAAGATTTAAAAGGTTCGGGGGGCGTGGCCGACCGGAGCTGAAGATGGACGCCTGATTCCTCAGCTCGTCTCACAGGGGAGATAATACAGCTACTCAGGCCGCACAGATAACACAATCCAGCGCCATCCTTGCACCTGGGACACTGGGGAACATGGCCAGCGTATCCAGAAAGAGAAACCCGGAGTACAAGCCCAAAAAACTCACCAAGTTCTCCTACAAGCCGGCCGAGCAGGTCAGTGAAAGCCAAGATGGCGCCGGCCAGGCCGCGCTGAGCGAATCATACACGGATCTACCGGACGAATTCCCAGTAGAATCCGCTCCATCTGACCCCCCAGCTTTACCCACTCACCCCCTAGAAGGTGACCACCTCCTAAATAGCCCAGCGAAGGCTAAGATGAGGCTTGATGCGCCGCCCCAGCGGCCGCCCTCTTCACAAATTGAGGCCCAGGCTTTCAATCCCCTTCTCAGCAACCAGGCCCTGCATTCATCAATGGCATCATTCCCCACCTCGGGGCAGCCTGTGATGGACACCACCTTAAAGGACATGCTACTGTCCCTACAGACCTCCCTTATGACAGATCTCTCCTCATTATTTGCTAAAATCTCCTCAGACATACACACTATAGATGAGAGAGTGACATGCATTGAAAATAATATGAGTGACTGCACAGCCACAGTTAATGAAGTCATAGATGCGTGTGAAGATGTGAGGGAGGAACAAACATGGATCTGCGCCAAGCTGGCCGACTTAGAGGACAGATCTCGCAGGAACAATGTCAAACTGCGTGGAGTCCCCGAATCCATAATGCCTGCAGATCTACCAAGATACGCAAAAGAATTAATGCACGTCATTGTCCCAGAAGCATCCCCCAGGGACATAATCATAGACAGAATACACAGGATAGCCAAGCCATCCCACCTCGCTGCTTCTGTTCCCAGAGATGTTTTAATGAGAGTCCACTTCTTTCACATTAAAGAGAAACTCCTGCTGGGGGTTAAAAACAAATCTCCATTACCAGCTCCATACACGGAAATACAGTTTTTCCCGGATCTCTCTAAATACACTCTCCAGCTAAGAAGAAACCTGAACCTGATCACAAAGGGGCTTCAAAACAACAAAATACCATACAAATGGTGCCACCCAGCGACTATCCTGGTCACTAGGAATGGTCAATCTCACACCATACATGACCTAAACAAAGGTCTGCACCTCCTCCACAACTGGGGAATAATCACTGAACCTCCCAAGACCCCACCAACCCGCAGCGGCCCATCTAACGCCCGCAACCATATGGATCACCACCCCAGCTGAAGAGACCCTACAGATATTGCCATAGTAGGCCTAACTACTACTTCACCCCTCCCCTGGAGACCATGCAACCTTCCATTGATTGTTCAGCTCCCTTTGTTACAAACTGTTTAACCCCCAAATAGAGGCTGAAGCGGTGTTTACACCTCCTCTACGTTGTTCTTTTCAACTAAGCACAGTTGCTTTATCGGCAGTTTGCTCACTGGGTTCCTAATATAAAGTGTGATTAACATTTTGCTCTATCCGCAGCTCCTTTAGCCAACCAATTCTCTACCAGGGGACCGAACTCCTTCTGCCAACAGACACAGATCGCAAGATCCTCCGTATCCTAGACCGGGACAACTAACTGTAAGTGACTCTCACTCAAACCTATTTCCATCCCACACCACAATGCCACTAAACGTCCTCTCACTTAATGCCGAAGGATTGAACCACCCGGCTAAACGCCACTCTTTATGGAAAACTGCCAGAGCTCTCCAGAGCGACATTCTCTGTATCCAAGAGACACATCTGATAAACTCAGACTCATCATTATGCAACAACCGCCAGTTCCCACACATCTTTCATGCTTGCCATTCTACCAAATCCAAAGGAGTCATGATAGCAATCAAGGACTCAGTGGACTTCCACCTATCCAAATTATTAACCGACCCTGACGGTCGCTACCTAATTCTAGTGTGCACCATCAACAAAATTGTCTACACTCTATCCAACATCTATGCACCAAATACCCAACAGATGAAGTTCATGTACAAAGTTCAGAGATTAATCAATCAGATAAAAAAAGGCCACGTAATTCTATGCGGGGACTTCAACAATGTTCCTGACGTCAACATGGACACAACAGCACCTGCGAAGCGGCGAATATCGCCATTGAAGAATTTTCTGTCCACACAGGACTTATTCGATGTGTGGCGCTGTCACCATGGTTCAGAAAAGGACTTTACCTTTTATTCACCCATGCACAATTCATATTCACGAATTGATCTTTTTGCAACAGATAAATGGCTACTTCAGAATATATGTAAATCTGAAATCCACACCACAACATGGTCAGACCACGCCCCAATATCTATCTCTATCTCAGACACCACTCCACAACGCAACACATTTCTGTGGCACGCAAACAACTACATACTGCAAAATGAAAAGTACACAACAGAAATCTCCAACCATCTCTCTGAATTTTTCTCTATAAACAAAGGTACAGCGCCTGACCATGGGGTGGTGTGGAACGCCCATAAGGCCTATATTAGAGGTTTGTTAATCAAACTAAGCTCCCTTCACAAAAAGAGGAGGACGCAGCGAATAGATGAGTTAACCACTCAAATTGCCTCTCTAGAACAACAGCATAAGACTAAACCCCAAAACCCAATAACCCACCAACTATTCAACCTAAGACAAGAACTGAAAACCTTACTCCTTCAATCATTTGAATATCTCCAACGTAGACTTAAAGCCACCTCTTATGCCACCTCCAATAAAGCAGGAAAATCTCTGGCAACGAAACTTAGGGGTAAAAGACTTAAAACTATAACCTCTCAGATTATTCACCCCCATTCTAATATACCCCAGTCCAACCCTCAAGATATAGCCAACGCATTCAGCGATTACTATAGCGACCTTTACAATTTGAAACACGACACTAATACTCCACAACCCTCACCAGAAGAGATTAACCTCTTCCTCCAATCCATTCAGCTACCTACGCTGAATGAGAAACAGTTAGAGAAACTCAATAAGCTCTTTACAGACCAGGAAATTCTCTCATCAATAGATTCCCTACCTTATGGAAAAGCTCCAGGTCCAGACGGCCTAACAGCTGAATATTATAAACAATACTCCCCTCAAATCGTCCCACAACTTACTGAACTATACAATATCGCTGCCTCCTCCTCTAAACTTCCGAATGATTACTTAAATGCATTAATAGCTACGATACCAAAGCCAGGGAAAGAACCGAACTCCCCCAAAAACTTTAGACCAATCTCCCTACTCAACCTTGACCTGAAAATCTATGCTAAGACCATCGCCGCACGTCTATTAGACATTATACCTACCCTTATACATAGAGACCAGACAGGATTCACTAAAGGACGACAAGCACCAGACGCCACTAGAAGAATGCTCAACTTGATACATCATGCGGAATCCACCGGAACGCCTTCTCTGCTCCTCTCATTGGATGCAGAGAAGGCGTTCGACAGGGTTCATTGGACCTACCTTAAAATAGTCCTACAGAGATTTGGGTTCAGAGACCACATCCTTAGAGCCATCTTGGCTATGTACACTACCCCTTCGGCCCAAGTCTTTACACAGGGTATGCTCTCTAAACCATTCCCCATTACAAATGGCACGCGTCAAGGGTGTCCCCTGTCCCCACTTATCTTTAACTTACTAATGGAACCCCTAGCACAACATATTAGAACCAACACTACAATATCCGGGATTCAAATTGGTAACGTCTGTCACAAAATTAGCCTTTTCGCAGACGATGTTATTCTAGCACTCACCAATCCCTCATCTTCCCTGGCTGCAGCACAAGATACTCTAAACTGGTTCAGTAAGGTATCCTATTATAAACTAAACACAACCAAATCTTCAATTCTAGATATTAATATTGATTCCACCACCAAGAATTTACTCCAGACACAGTATTCTTTTGACTGAGCAGACAAGGTAATCACATACCTGGGAATCCAACTCCCAAAAACTACAAGACATATCTACTCCTCTAATTTTCTCCCACTCCTTCAAAAAATTAAATCTGATACACAACATATTGTTAAACATGAGCTCTCCTGGTCGGGGAGATTGGCAGCCTTTAAAATGACATGTCTTCCCCAAATATTATACTTCTTCCGTACACTGCCAATCCCAGTCCCAGCCTCCTTCTTTAAGACCCTTCAATCAATCTTCAATAAATTTCTATGGAAAGGGAAAAAACCCAGATGTGCACACGCAAAATTAATCAAACACAGACTGGCGGGAGGCACAGGATCCATAGATTTTAGGGATTACTACCTCGCAGCAATACTTGCACAACTCCCAGAGTGGTTTCAATCTAACACCCAATCTCTATGGGCACAGATAGAAAATACATCGCTGATACGCCCAAACCTAAAAAACTGGCTAATGAGTACCCCTTTGGGCTCCTATGTATCCCCCTCCATCTCCCCGACTATGAAAGCTTCAGTCTATGCCTGGAAAAAATTGATCACCCCCTCAGAATATAATCCCCCTAAAACATTCCTCAACATACCCCTAGAGACTCTTCACCATTTAACACCTGACCTCGGACTTTCCAAATGGTCCCTCAGTGGAATTCATTCACTACAACAACTTTTACAAGGTAATCAAATTAAACCCTTCTCCCAACTACAAAGGGAATATGCTCTCCCCGCCTCTGAAAGTTTCACATACCTCCGCATCCAACACTGTTTAAATAAAATACCTCTCCCTCTCTACAACATCCCCCAAAAGACATGGGACTTCCTCACAACCCCCTCACCACGGCCCAAAGGCATATCCTACTTCTATAACCTCTTACAGGGTAAAAGATCCTTCACCAAGATAACCCACTACTATCAATGGGAAAAAGATCTCACAAAAACATTCTATGACAAACAATGGCAACTAGCTCTCAAGTCCACCTACAAAGCAACCCAATGTTCATCACTCTGGGAACTCACCCAGAAAATATCACTCCGTTGGTACTTAACCCCAGATAAACTAGCCACATTCAACACTAACACCCCCAACATTTGCTGGCGATGCAAATCATCTAGGGGAGACATGTTCCACATCTTTTGGTCATGCCCCTCCATCCAAAAATATTGGGTAGACACGTTCAATCTGCTTACCAACATTAACAAAACTCCTATCCCACCTTCGCCTGAGATGGCACTTCTAAACCTAAACATGGATGCTATACCTGGTCCTCTCAGACACACAACAACCCACATCCTATTAGCTTCCAGACTCAATATAACACGAAATTGGAAATCAGACATCCCCCCTTCCATAACACAAACAAAAGACCTGGTCTCACTCCACTTCAGTTACGAAACAATGATGGCTTCCAGCAATGGTCGCCCATCCAAAGTCAATAAACAATGGTTACCCTGGATAAACTGGACTAATGCTGCAGTCCATACCCAGAAACTCAATGACGACCTTAAACCTTCTTGACCGAGCAATGTGTACATCATATATGTGCCCTTATAGTTACACTCCGACCTCAGTAGAGGTTTCACACCTCAATGGGAAAGATGTGGACTGTACATACCTACTAATCTTGGGGGGGCGTTCTCCCCTTGTGGCACAAAGAGATCCCATTTGGGGTGCTGCGATGGGAGAAGGCGCCCTTGATATATATTTGTATAAACTCATAGCCACAGTACAGTGTATTTCTTTACCTAGACTCATCTGAATGCACGATGCCCAATGTCAAGCTGCTGACTATTACATGTAGTTCAAATAAGTTGTCTCTCTACTTTGTCTTTTACTTAAGAAACACGTCGTTGCACGACGTACAATGTCTTGAATTGTACTTTGTAATTTCTTGCACAAAATAATAAAATATTTTGAAAATAAAAAAAAAAAAGATTTAAAAATTTGCAGCATGACGAATGTGCCCTCTCCATTACGAACGCTAGTTTTACCAGACCGAGTGCTTCCCTCTCGTACTTTATTCAGAGCATGCATGGTATTTTGTGTGTAGGAATTGTCTACACACGCTCGGAGTTTACCAGAATGGATTTTGTTGTCGGAAAATTTGAGATCCAGCTCTCAAATTTTTGTTGTCGGAAATTCCGACAGCAAATGTTCATTTGAGGCTATACACAGTCAGAATTTCCGACAGCAAGCTCACATCGAACATCTGTTGTTGGAAATTCTGACCATGTGTACGCGGCATAAGAGTACAATATGGTTTATCACATGTTTCCATGATCTGATTTGTTAGTATAGAGTCATGTTTGTTTTTAGATACATTGTAGTGTGCTAAAATCCCATTGACAAAACATATGCTGCCTTAATGCATCGCACGTTAATGTGCAATGTAACATGCATTAACGAGCCAGAAGGGATCTTTAAAGTGTGAATGGATCTTCACTCACCAGCAGCTACCAAAAACTTTTAGCTTTGGGTGGACAGACACTTTAATTCTGAAAAACTGCTAAAACTTTTCTGTTAGTTACTATCAATTCAGGGACAAACAGTGCATGACATTCCTGCAGGTATAGAACTACCTTACTGAAGTTACCTGATGTTAAATGAACTCCTGGAACCAACACCAACTGCGCAATAACCACAATTTAATTTAAGTAAACCATTATTTTAGTTAAACACAAGGGTTAAACTGAATTTGCACAATTGCATACAAGCTTTAACATAATCCAGTTTTAACTTCTTTGTTACAATATACTGTATACAGTAGTTGATTATTTTGCTATCTTGGATTAGCATATACATTTATCGAGGAAAGTTTACATAGGTGAAGTTACACTTTGAATTTTATTTTGTTAATAATCTTCAAAATGAAGAGTGATTACAAATGCTCTTGTTTCACAATCACATTTTTCAGAATGACAGAAAATAAGGAGGGTTCCAGCTCTTGACAAGTTTGTCAATTTACTCTACATTGATGGAGATGACTTTTTCTTTTGCCTTATAGTTTGTGCCAAAAGATCAATGACCAAGGGTGTAATTTGGTTTCACTAGAATAAAAACATATTATGATCTGGAAACAGAAATACACACAGCAAAGCATATTTTCAAATAATGAGGAATAAAGAGCTACTGATGAGAAGAAAACATGTTTCTATGAATTGAAACAGAAGGAGGAATTTTAATTGATTGCAATAATGAGCTACAATAAAGCCCAAAAGAGCTGGTGTAGTGCACCATAATCGAGAAAAAGCTGGACTCTGCAATGAAGTGTATAAAACAAAGCACTCTACTTTTGCTACATTACATTATTATAAAAGGAGGGTTTTTATGAGGCAACTGAGTTTTATAGGGGGACTTTTATCAGCTCCAGCTGTTCAGATTTAGGAAAGGCAGTGAGCAATACACCACTAAGCTCTTGATTTCTCTTAGCATTCTGTTGCAGCACATACAAGCTTTCATTAAACCATTCGCTCAAGAAGATATTACATTGTGCAAGAGAAAAGCAGCAACAAGTAATTATTTGCTGAGGTATGGCTGGGTTCATGCATTTAGAAAGATCATTGATATTATGGATTAGAATCAATCATTTCATGTGGTTTTGCTAATGTTAATTGTTCATTTTGAATGAATGTTTATTGTTTTTATCATGTATAGTGGTGGCTATTGGACAATATTTTCTGATACACCAACAAAAGAATGTTGTTATCTGCTGTATCCATATAGGTTATCAGTCCGTGGTCCAGACCTTGGGTACACAAGATACTCTAAAATCTTTTATGAAATCAATATCAGTGAAAGTAATCAATGAAAGAAGTAGGCTTGTTATATGTTTTCCTGTGTAGTGCAGCAATATTTTAACAGACATGCTAATGTCTAGGTGACAAGAGATCACTAGTATTAAAAACGTATGACAGGACCAAGAACAATGCATTCATTATAAGGGCCTTATAGATATTATGAAGGGGTTGGATGTTAAGGGGATAAACTTAAGGGGATGTTTAAGCAGTTAAATTTCCTTTCCCTTAAATGTATACCTGCTTTAGGCTAGATTTTTTTTCTACATTAGGCACATTTTCTTGTTTCCTTTTTGAGGAAAAGGAAAGCATAACTGCTTTATATTTATTGTGCCTGTCGTCATTAAAAATAATTAGTTTTACCAGAAAAAGAAGGGAGTAAACATTTACCTTTCCACCTGCTTACACCGCCAAAACACCATTGGTGTAAGGACCTGGGTCTGAACCTGCAACCTCTGTGGTGTCTAGCTGTGGCTCTTATCACTGTGCACACCAGGTATGCTGGACAATTACTTGCCTGATTCCTTAGACAACCTTGCCTTGTGTCTTCTTTTTCTTAAACCCTTTGCTTTCTAATTTAAGCCATGTCTCTGCACTTCCTCTTTGCCAGATTATTGTCCTCTCTCTATCCAATATCTTGCTCCTTATCATACCTGCTGCTGTGCTTATCTTTGCTACCACACATTACCTATTCCTGGCTTGCTATCAACTACGCTTTCATCTTATCCTATCCAGATACTACATGTTATCAACCATTGGTTTGTTCATTGACTATGCTTTCATCTGATCCGATTCAGCTACTACTTGTTACTTTGGCTTATTTACTTACTACACATTTGCTTGATCCCTACCTGCTATATCTGCTACTGGATTCCGGCTATTTTACCTTCGGGTGGGGTGATCCTGAGGACTGTAACCTGGTACTAATATGCAGCAAAACCCATCTCCACCATCAGGAGCTCTGGTGAACACTGGTTAGTACTTAGACCTTGCATGTCAGATCAGCCCACATCATCCACTAGGGGGATCTGCTTGTACATTTCCAGCTGACTACCTGTAATCCTTTCTACTGCTACAGCCACTAGTCTCAGAGCCTGACCCCAGACTATGACAACTCGCTTTAAGAGAAAACAATTGTAAAAGTGACATTTCCCAGAATGTTGATCTGCTTTGGTTCAACACGGTGCTTAATGATTCCTGTCACCAACCTCTATGTCATTACCAGTTCCTGTAGTTGTGAAGGACAAAGGAGATCAACACTTTGAGACTTCAGAAGTTTTCTTTTGAGTGGTGTTCTGGGGGAGCTTAATTTTCAAGGAGAACTGTTTAGAATTTTAAATTTTGATGAAAGAGTTGCTTCAAGTAATAATCAGAGTTTGAATTTTCCTTTTTCATACATCACGGGACACAGAGCAGGCTATAAATCATGATTAACTGGGTAAATGAACACTGACAGAAACATACAATAAGTCCTCCTCTATATAACTCCTCCCATACAGGAAGTACTTCAGTTTTTTTGCCAGTGTTTGAAGGTGTTGGTCAGTGATGTGCCTGTTCCAACAGGGATCAGGAAATTGGTGTCATCTGGATCCAATACTACAGCTGCAAAACTAAGATGGATGGTGCCCGGGCTCCGCTACAATGAGATTGGAACAGACATGCAGGGATTACCTGTAATGTGACTATTTGGCACTGGACCCTGCATATATGAATTGAGTCCCTGAGGGTCTACATAGACATTGAAGATTTAATCTTGGTCTTCCCAGACAGATTCTGCGACCAGATTGGTAGGTCCCTGTAAACTAATTTTGGTATCTATTTTATTGCTGCTTTTAAATTTATGCGTGCCTTTTCCCATTTCCTCCACTGGGGGTTGTGATTGAGCTTCTGTTTTCACTGTTTTTCTGGCTAGGGCTGGCTATGTGTCCTCTAGCTGTATGTGTGTGTCATTTCTCTTTTCCCCTCTAGGAGGCATATGCTATAGGCAGCCTGTGTCCACTCTGTGTAGACTGCTATTGTGCTTTTTTGACCACTTTTTTGCCCTAACATGGTGATAGGTGCGACATGGGGCACGTGGAAGTGCTGGAGGAGGCACACAGGGACACAAGCCAGGCTCAGGGCAGCTTGTGGGTTACCGCCTGGGGAAGTGGCACTAGCAGCTAGGGTTGCCCTGATGATACCATGTTGCTTCTTGCATAAATAGCCTTTTAAGTTGAGTGGAGTTGTCTTTTCTATACACACTTCCTGTTACTCTTCTTTGCAGGCTGATGTCTCCTAAAAAGAGGAAGCATGGAGCTGTCGCCATCAGTTTACAGGGACATTAGACATGGTCCTGCTGATGCGGTTTCCTGGGAAGGCCAGGGGTATCAGGAGAATCTGATCTGTTATTCCTATCTGGTCTTGTGGCTAAAACAGGGATGTCTACATGTGTTACGAAGGAGGATTTGTCAGCTGCTTGGCGAGTTTAGAGAATGGGCTCACCAATATTTTCGCCTCTATGGGACAAAGTACTAAGAAGCAGGTTCCCTTTCTCCTGTCCCCACTACTTTTTTGGAAAAGGATTGTGTGGATGAGGGGGAGATGAGGGTGAATGTTGCTGAAGTGGACACAAAAGGGTACATTTTCCATCCCAGGAACCTCAGGTTCAATGGTTTGACGTCACTATCTGGGATGGTTCCCAGTGAATAAATTTACCACTTTCTGAATCAGAGTCCCTGAAGGCACCTTTGGGTTCATGGCAGCCTCTGTAAAGTTCCCAGTTTTTTCTCTTTCACACTCAATAAGAGAAAGTTATGTTTGTGGAAGGGGTTCACACTAATAAGGTATTTGTTTCACCTAAAAGGGTTTGCTCAGCTTTATCCTTCAGAGTAATGCCCCGTACACACGGTCGGATTTTCCGATGGAAAATGTCCGATCAGAGTGTGTTGTCGGAAATTCCGACCGTGTGTGGGCTCCATCGGACATTTTCCATCGGATTTTCCGACACACAAAGTTGGAGAGCAGGAGATAAAATTTTCCGACAATAAAATCCGTTGTCGGAAATTCCGATCATGTGTACACAAATCCGACGGACAAAGTGCCACGCATGCTCAGAATAAATAAAGAGATGAAAGCTATTGGCCACTGCCCCGTTTATAGTCCCGACGTACGTGTTTTACGTCACCGCGTTTAGAATGATCGGCTTTTCCGACAACTTTGTGTGACCGTGTGTATGCAAGACAAGTTTGAGCCAACATCCGTCGGAAAAAATCCTAGGATTTTGTTGTCGGAATGTCCGAACAAAGTCCGACTGTGTGTACGGGGCATAAGAATTTGTTAAGAGGTGGAGTATACCCTCAATTGAGGCAGCTGTTTTTCCCTTACAAGAGTGACATGCCCTGTGGATGATGTTGCCATCTTCAAGGATCCAGCAAATAACAGGTTGAAAACATTGCTGAAGGCCTCTTCATTTGAACTGCCACTGAGCCAGCACTAGCATCATTTTAGTGTCTGTCAGAGTCTTAAAGAGAAAGTAAACTTCCTTTGCTGACAATTACCTATAGGCAAGCCTATAATAAGGCTTACCTAGAGATAGTGTAAATATCTCCTAAACGTGTACTGTTCAGGAGATATTTACATTACATGCAACCAGTGACATCACTGACGCATGCACTCTGAAGAAATGCCGTTCCTTCTGAGCCCTGTGCCGTGAACGGTAGCTCCTGCACGCATGCACGGAAGTAACATCATCGAGGCTCCAGCCACTCACAGCGTTTGGAGCCCGCAAGCCCAGAAGTAACTCTGGGAAAGATGTCAGCCATCTCAGCGGTGTGCGAGCGCCATTAGAAGGCTTTGTTCTAAGGTAAGTATGTCAGAATGAGTTAGTATGCGACCTCTATTAAGAGGTGTCCCCACTCAGGTGGGATGGATGTTGCAGGCATTTGCAGATTTTCTTATGAATTCACAAAAAGGGCATCTCTCTTGTCACCTGCTTGCTCATGGAAGTAATGGTGTCACTTCCAGGACTGGAAAGGGTTCTTAGCTTTTATTCATACCTGTTTATGGTTCCAAGCCAAATGGAGACAGTCATCCAATTTTGGATTTAAAAAGCTTTAATACATTTCTCAAAATACAGAGGTGTCCAGTGGCTTTGCTCCAGCCAGGGCATTTTCCTGACATCAGTGGACATTAAGGATATCTACCTACATGTTCTGGACTCCCTCCTCATTAGCTGTTTTAGGCATTTTGAGGTTGGGAGGGTTATGAACTTTACAGAAGTCAGCATTGGTTTCAATACTTTACTACACCAGTAATTAGAGGTAGATGAGAGGTTGGAGTATCTGGGGTTCCTGAAGGACATAGTTCAGGCATAGGTACTTCTTCCTCTAGGGGGACCTGCGGATCAGATATCTTCTCTCAGAACTCTGAGGTGTCCCTTGGGGAAAGTCGCTACCTCCTTTTAGGTAGTTCCTTTTCCCAGTTTCACTCCAGGCCTCTGCAACAGAATGTCCTGTCTGAGTGGGACAGAAGGACTTGGTTGTTGGATTCTCTAATATTTCTATGTCCCGGCACGCTACGATCTCTAGAGTAGTGCATGACTCCAAGAGGTTGAAGACAAGAACATTTTTTCTCCTCTTTTTTTCCTGGAAGGTACTAACAATGGAAGCCTGCCAATGAGGGGGATACTGGGGTCACCCATCAGTGCAGAGGACCTGGTTTTCACGGGAGGAGAATTTACCCATCAGCAATCTGGAACTTCAGACAATCTGCTTGGTTCTCCTGCACTGGTCAGATCAGCTGAAAAGAATCCTGATAAAGGTCCAGTTGAAGGATACTGTGGCTATGGTGAGTAGCAGTCACCAGGTAGGTACCAGAAGCTGTACTTTTCAGGTAGAGGTAAATCTCATCCAGTCCTGGGTGGAGCTTCATGTCCCTGCTCTATCCACAGTTTACATTCCGGGGATAGGGAATTGGCTGGCAGACTACCTCTCAGGTGTTGGCAATTGTCCCTCCATCTGGAGGTTTTCAGAACACTATGCTGACAATGGGGTATGCTGCATGTGGATCTGATAGCATTCAGGTTCAATGCGATACTGGACAAGTTTGTCTCCAAGATCAGGGATCCTCTGGCATTGCAGTAGATGCCCTGGTAATGCTAGAGGACCAGTTCTCTCTGATTTATGCCTTTTCTCCTATATAAGCTCTTCCACACCTGTTAGGCAGAATTCAGTGGGAAGTTATATAGCTGATTCTAAGAACATAGCCTTTGACCAAGATACCATCGTTTTCAGACATAGTGGATGTGTCAGAGGATGTTCCCTGGCCTCTCCTAGTTTGGCAGGACCTTATAGCCCAAAGTCTAATTGTCCATCCTTCTTTACGGTTACTGGATTGAAAGGCTTAGCTATTGAAGCTTGAATTCTGAAGGGTAGGGTGGTGTCAGAGGCAGTCATTCCCACACTCTTGAGGGCGAAGAAGGCTAGGCAAATTTACCATAGGACAAGGAAATCTTATGTGGCATGGTGTGAAGCTAGGAATCTGCATCCTTGCAAGTATATTTGTGGGCCTGGATTTTGGCTTTCCTCTAATCTGAAGTAGATATGATGCTGGCCTTTAGGTACAATCAAGGGACAGTTTTCATCCTTGGCTATTTTCAAAGCCCGATTGCTTCTCTGTCTTTGTGAATCCACAAAAAAGGGTGTATCTCTTGTCACCTACTTTCTCATGGAAGTAATTAGCCCACTACTCCTGTTCAATTTGTCACACACAGTGTGCCTCCAATAAGGTCACCTTTGTTCCCATTGGAGTTGAGTTTTACAGAGACCAACTTTTGACCTGATTCAGGGCCTTTTATTAGTTCTTATTCATTTTAAGGTTGTGTTCTTGGTTACTAGTACTTTGTCAAGAAGGGTGTCAGGATGGGCATTTTGTTCTTGAAAAAATGTTTTTGTTTCATCTCAATCAGGACATTGTTTGCCTTTTTTTTCCCAGGCTTCCGTCACCAGAAGACAAAGCTCTTTACCCATTAAATGAAGTTTGGTCTGTCAAGATATACAGTATTTGAAAGAGCCCGCTGCAATCAGGCAGCTGCATTTATTGTTCATCTTTTTATGAGGGTCCTAGGAAGGGTCAGGCATTTACCAAATCGACCATTTACTGGTTGATTCATTAGACCAAGCCTATGGCTTGAAAGAGAAGGTTTCACCTTTTCAAGTGAAGGCACCCTCTAACAGAATTGTTTGCGCTCTTTCGCTATCTGACATTAGGTGTCAGTGGTTTAGGTTTGCAAGGCTGCAACCTGGGCTTCAGTACACATCTTTACAAGGTTTTTACCAGGTGGACACAAGTGCCACTGTGTTTTGCGTGCTGTGAAGTGATTTCTATGGGCCTGATGGTGGCTACTGTGTCCCCCTACCCTCATGTGCATTGTTTTGGGATATCTTTAGTAGTCATGATTTATAGCCTTTTCTGTGTCCCATAATGCGTGAAAAAGAAAATTGGATTTTTGTACTTACCTGTAAAATTCATTTCTTGGAGTACATTATGGGACACTGCGGTCCCTCCCCTCTTTTTGGAGGTTCATTGCTTTCGACAAAACTGAAGTACTTCCTGTATGGGAGGACTTATATAGGGGAGGTCTTCCTGCCTATTTCTTTCTGTCATTGCCCATGCACTTATTGGTGGTGCATAATCCAGGTAGTCATGATTTATAACCTGTTCTGTGTTCTGTGATGTACTCCAAGGAATTAATTTTACAGATAAGTACATCAACAAACAACAAACTATTTCCCCAACATGAGGCCATATGTTCATCAATTATTTACCTGGTAAACAATTTTTTTCAGCAATTAAAACATTAATATTTTACTATTATGTATATGTATGCACCTTGAATGTTAATGAGATGCTTACTGCCTCATTACAGGGAATAATAATGGAGAACTATCTAAATATATAAGTTCAGGCCATTCAAACTTTAATCTGTTTGATGTTCCCCAAAGCTCTTTTCTGTTATCCTTCATAGAACAAAGACAAAAAGATTATCTTTGATGTTAAAAGCCATCTACTGTCCTTGGGCATGTTTACAGTTCAAATAAGGAGTGCTTCTTGGAAAGTCAAGTAGCTTAATGGCACTTTTTCAGCAAAACTAGTGTTCTCACATTACAAAATTAGCAGTAATGGAACTACATATATGTTACTTCAGGATTAGTTCTGCCTTTATGCAAAAAAAAAAAAAAAAAAAAAAAGTTTTTCTGATTATAGCTTGTATTGTATATTTAAACAATATTCTCCCAGTTCTGCATCTTGGGAAAGTTGAGCTGAGTTCACTAAAATGTTGATCTACTACTAAAGTTTAGTTTATTATGTGAAGAATAATTTCTTCTTCAATGCCCTGCAGTATATTCAGCGGGGACAGAAAGTATTCAGACCCCCTTACATTTTTCACTCTTTGTTATATTGCAGCCATTTGCGAAAATCATTTAAGTTCATTTTTTTCCTCATTAATGTACACACAGCACCCCATATTAACAGAAAAACACAGAATTGTTGAAATTTTTGCAGATTTATTAAAAAAGAAAAAACTGAAATATCACATGGTCCTAAGTATTCAGACCCTTTGCTCAGTATTTAGTAGAAGCACCCTTTTAATCTAATACAGTCATGAGTCTTTTTGGGAAAGATGCAACAAGTTTTTCACACCTGGATTTGGGCATCCTTTGCCATCCTCCCTTGCAGATCCTCTCCAGTTCTGTCAGGTGGATGGTAAACGTTGGTGGTTGGTGGACAGCCATTTTTAGGTCTCTCCAGAGATGCTCAATTGGGTTTAAGTCAGGGCTCTGGCTGGGCCATTCAAGAACAGTCACGGAATTGTTGTGAAGCCACTCCTTCATTATTTTAGCTGTGTGCTTAGGGTCATTGTCTTGTTGGAAGGTAAACCTTTGGCCCAGTCTGAGGTCCTGAGCACTCAGGAGAAGGTTTTCATCCAGAATTTCCCTGTACTTGGCCGCATTCATCTTTACCTCGATTGCAACCAGTCGTCCTGTCCCTGAAACTGAAAAACACCCCCACAGCATGATACTGCCACCACCATGCTTCACTGTTGGGACTGTATTGGACAGGTGATGAGCAGTGCCTGGTTTTCTCCACACATACCGCATAGAATTAAGGCCAAAAAGTTCTATCTTGATCTCATCCGACCAGAGAATCTTATTTCTCACCATCTTGGAGTCCTTCAGGTGTTTTTTAGCAAACTCCATGCGGGCCCATGCGGGCTTACATTTGTCTTACATTGAGGAGAGGCTTCCATTGGGTCACTCTGCCATAAAGCCCCGACTGGTGGAGGGCTGCAGTGATGGTTGACTTTCTACAACTTTCTCCCATTTCCCGACTGCATCCCTGGAGCTCAGCCACAGTGATCTTTGGGTTCTTCTTTACCTCTCTCATCAAGGCTCTTCTCCCTCGATAGCTCAGTTTGGCCGGACGACCAGCTCTAGGAAGGGTTCTGGTCGTCCAAAATGTCTTCCATTTAAGGATTATGGAGGCCACTGTGCTCTTAGGAACCTTAAGGGCAGCATATTTTTTTTGTAACCTTGGCCAGATATGTGCCTTGCCACAATTCTTTCTCTGAGCTCTTCAGGCAGTTCCTTTGACCTCATGATTCTCATTTGCTCTGACATGCACTGTGAGCTGTAAGGTCTTATATAGACAGGTGTGTGGCTTTCCTAATCAAGTCCAATCAGTATAATCAAACACAGATGGACTCAAATGAAGGTGTAGAACCATCTCAAGGATGATCAGAAGAAATGGACAGCACCTGAGTTAAATATATTAGTGTCACAGCAAAGGGTCTGAATACTTAGGACCATGTGATATTTCAGTTTTTCTTTTTCAATAAATCTGCAAAAATGTCAACAATATTGTGTTTTTCTGTCAATATGGGGTGCTGTGTGTACATTAATGTGGAAAAAAAATTAACTGAAATGATTTTAGCAAATGGCTGCAATATAACAAAGAGTGAAAAATTTAAGGGGGTCTGAATACTTTCCGTCCACACTGTAAGTATTATATATTTTAAATGAAACTCCAAACTCCAAAACAAACTGAACTGCAGATTTTTACCTTTCTTCTGGGTATACTAATGTAGGTCTGACAACACTCTATACACACTAAAACTGTATACAAGTAATAGAACAATGTTAAATACAACTGTGCTAGTGGATCTCCAAACCTAAAAGAAAGAGCTGCTTGCACACTATGAGACAACAATCATAGCTCTGACATAGAAAAACTGCAGCTCGAGTCCAATAGAAATATGTGTGCACCAAACACAATATTCCAACATTTGTGTAAACGGTATCAATAATGGTCAAACATAATTCAACAAAAATGAAAAGAAACAGGTCACCATAACAAATTGTGCATCAAAATAGCAAAAAGTGCAGAAGTTTATAAATTCAAAGTGCAAGATTATATAAATTTAAATATAATATAATCCCAAAGAATAATCCCCATGTGCATTCCACTCTTTCACTGCCAAAGAACCTTCACTTTGGCTACACCAAAAAGGTAAGCCTTTTGGATTATTTTCTTATTAACATATTTCTATTGGATAAGCGCCATAATTTTTTTAATACTATGTAAATATAATATATGTGTGCGCACTGCACTAATGAAAAACACCTGTTTGTGCTGCCACTTAATATTCAATAAACATGCAAATGAGGTGAAACAAATGTCAATGTAAAAAAAAGAGAGAGACAAATAATTCCACAGTAGTACACTAAATTATTCTACAAAACTCCTAAATATTAACACTGTGAAATGATCAACATAAAACACCCATACATAATGAAAAGTGTTCATATGGCAGATCCAAAAAATATATATGCTCCAACATATGCAAATCAATATGGTAATACAGTCCAACTTAAAGTGATGAAAAAATAGTGAAACAATATCTCGTTGATCCACCAAAATCCTTTACCAAAGTGATGTGTGTCAATTCCACTCCCTTAGGAATAAAGCTCACCAGATACTGTTGCCATTCACTCTTGTGTCTGGAAAATATTGCCTTATTAGATGTTATTATACATGTGCATTTGTTATCGTCAGAATGCATTTTCGTCCAAATTTCAGGGATTTTCATGTTTGTTTTAACAAAACGATAACAAACATGCAGAATCCAAAATCTGAAATATCCGAAATAAAAAATTCTTTATTTTCGTATCCATTATATTTTCGTATCATTGCGACAACAGTTTGAAATAGATAGATAGAAGATTTGAGAAGACGGTGACAATAGTAATCTGTGGCCATCGAACCTGCGGTCGAATGTGCCTAACCTAACTCTATTAGTCCAAGATTATTCGACATAGAAAGAAAAGATTCGATATTATAGAGACATGAAGATTTGACAAAGCAGCTAAAAACATACG
This sequence comes from Aquarana catesbeiana, assembly GCF_042186555.1. NCBI lineage: Eukaryota > Metazoa > Chordata > Amphibia > Anura > Ranidae > Aquarana > Aquarana catesbeiana. Next base: position 391,329,442 of record NC_133327.1, on the reverse strand, counting down.
ATCTCTGCGATCGGACATTTGCGGTAAAATGCTCTGCCCATAGGCTATAGAAGAATTCTAATGTTGTTTGACTAGTAATAATAATTAATATATATTACTAGTCAACCGACATTAGATATCTACTATAGCTTGTGGACGGAGCATTCGACCAGAAATGTACGATCGCAGCGTCGTATAGTTTAGCTGCTTCTTCGAATCTTCTTAGAACATCCCACAGACACAAGCCTTCAATTGACAGATTCGACCTTAATTAATTTCAGATTTTCGTACAAATGTATTTTTTTAACAAAACAAAATAAATAAATTCTTCAAATTCCTAGACATAAAACAAAAATCAATACGTGAGGACACTTTCCCACTGGAGCTGAAAAAAGTTGGTTCCCCCATCACTCCCAGCATCCTCTAATTTAAACATTTTAACAGTATCCCCAAGTTCCTTCCCTGAACTATCCATTTTACTACCACCACCACCAACCCCTCCACTACCCACTCTATCCCCATCCCTAATAATACAATTACAATCACCTACCAAAAGGGTAGGCTCCCTCCCCCCCCAAAAAAAATTTTACTTTTTCAAACAAGCCAAGTCTATCATGCTTGTCAGCAGCCCCATAAATACAAAAAATACGGAAAAACATGCCTCCAAACTCAAAGAAAATCAACACACACCGGCCCCGGTCCACATGTACAACCCTCTTAATTTTAAAACCATTACTCTTGAAGAGCACACATACCCCTCCACTTTTTTTATTATTTAAGGACCAAACAGCCGGCCCCTGGGTCCAACCAGCAGCCTTGGGCGCCTCGCTCAAATTACACTCCTGCAAACAGAAAATGTCACAGGGCAATGCAGTGAAAAGTTTAAAAATAGCCGCCCTCCTGTATACAGACTTTATACTGCGAACATTGAGCGAGGAGATTCTTAATTTTATCATCTAAACAGGATTACAAGGTACACACAAAAAGGTTACAAGGCACAAAACTCATCGCTTATTACCCGCCAATTTTTGTACCACAGCCTTTTTCTTTGCTTTTTGTGGCCTGCAGTATCCCATCACATCCTGCAAGCTTTCTACTTTACCAGAGCTTATGTAGGACTATCCTGATTCATCTGAGTCACCAGCCATATCCTCCTTCGATGAGCCCATTTCACTGGGGTAATCCCCAATGACCTGTGATGGAGACAAAAAACCTTCCATTTTCCATTTTAAGGAGTCCTGACTCATTTCCAACTCCTCCTGGACAGGCACCTCAGCACTTGGACCTGCACCATCCCCATCAGCTTCCATCACCTCCCTTTCCTGCTCACCCTCCGCTGCCAGGACCTCGGGCACACACTCAGCCGCACCGGAATGCATGTCCCCCACAGCAGCATCAAGAGGCTCGCTAGGAAGATCCTCGGCGGGAACCGGTTCTACTACAGGGGGAACTTCAGTGGTTTTCAGCATAAGAGGCTTTAACTCCCGCACTCTCCAAGCTCTTAATTCCTCCACCAGACTCCTGATCCTGTAGGGTTGGCTGACTCCCCTGGGATACCTTTGGACAGTTCCTTGCAAAATGGCAACTGCTACCACAAAAGTGGCACTTTCTACCTTCACCACAGTCTGCGGTCCTATGGCCGGCTTTAAAACAATTATGACACACTTGCCCAATCTCGCATTTATTCTTAGTATGCCAAAAGGAATAACAGTGGCGACAAAAAGTAGGCTGCCCCAGGTACCACAGGTACCCTTGATTGGACCCAGTAGAAACAGTTTGAGGCGGGTGCCTCACTCCTCCAATACCATCCGGATCCCATTTCTGCTGAACCCAAAACTTCCTGTGACCATTGAAGGTCCCAAACACATTGTTCTGTTTTGAGCCCGCAGAAACGAAATCACAATAGAGTGATAAAAAGGCCCTAATCTCTTCATCCCTTACAAAAGGGTTGTACATGTGGACCACAACCAGCAAGTGCTGCTTGCTCTTGGTGCAATAAAAGGTAACGCCCTCAAGTAATGGACCATCCATTTTCTCAGCTTGCCATAACCAACATGTTTGCATATCAGCCTTACTCCAAAAGGTGACATCATAAACACCAGTGGAAGGAAAGCACTGAACGCAGAAAATAGTCTCTCGAGCCATGCCCAATAAATCCTCGATTGCTTGCTTCTGCACAAAGTGCAGGCCAACATCTGCCCTTCTCTCTTCCGCAATAGACAGCCTAACTGTATTAGGCGCATCAGGTGCTAACACCATCCTGTCCTACAATCTACCCCACATTCCACAAGGGAAAGGTGAGTAGAAGGGGATCACTCCTCCTTGCCTGGGGACTAAGCCTTAGGCCAATAGCAGCAAGGGGGGCCCTCCGAAAAGGGACGCTCCCCCCAAGGCCGACCTTCGGGTACCCCAGGCACCTCTTGACTAAGAATAAGGAAGTCGAGACTACACTTGATCTTAGCCAAAAGGCCAAGAAGCAATCCAAGTAGCCATGTTTTTGTTTTTTTTTTCTTTTTGTTTTTTCCATCAGACTGAATCACTACATCAGCATGAACTCACAACATCTTTACTTGCATCATCTGGACATCATCTTTTCCATAAAAGGTAAGTAAAAAAACAGACACTACCCCCCACTAAACTCTTTCCTCCATCTATCATACTTCCAATACAAGTTTGCATCCTCCGCCCCCATCCACTTCCTATCATACAACAATACGACATACAGTTTGGCCAAACATAAATTCATACAATCTTTCTCTGAAATGTTAACATTTTTCTTCCACCCCCAACACCTAGCATCCCACAGGACTTCTTTAAGAATAGCAAAGAAAATCCAGCCCTTAGGTCGTTGCTGCAGCCCTCCTCCCACCAAACCAAAAAAACACCGCACAAAACACGTTCTCCACCTCCACCACACCATTCACAAACTTCTCCACTTTTCTACACACACTTTTTGCAAAATCACATTCCCAAAAGACATGAGGTGCAGTTTCCGCCTCCCCACATACCTCCCTTGGGCAGCTATCATCTCTAGCTAGATCTCTTGCTTTCAAAAAAGATTTTGTGAGCAAACAGCCTTGAAAGGCCATCCAAGAAATGTATTTTGTCTGTTGATTACTCCCTTGGTCAAAAAGTTCCCCCAACATTTCTCGGTTGAAACAGACTTCAAACCTAAAATAATAGTTACCACCTCCTCCCTCCTCATCCACTTAACAAGGTTAGCTTTAGACATAGCTCCAACCCCCAACTCACTCAGTTTATTTTGCAAAAAAATTGGTGCAAATGGAGATACACAAATGAAGGTGTTTTGGATTCAGAACAAAAGTTCCGATATTATATCTACCCCCGATCAGATTGTTGAATACAAAAGCTTGCATGCGTCAAGTAAGCTCACATTGGGACTGCTTAGTTCAGAGTCAAATTACTTTCTGTTTAATATTTCCACTTCTCAAGACTTTTATACAATTCCATTGAAGATTGAGATTTGTCAACAAGACTGGCACATACAAACCACAAATATAAAAACACAAATATGTAACAAAATTTTGGCTTTCAGCTGATGCACATTTACAGAAGTGAATCATTGTTTTTGCAGCATTCTCTTGCTCCATTGTGTTATGCTGTTATATTCTAAATGTATTCTGGGAACCAGGCGCAAACTTTTGATTAACGCTTTGCAGTCAGTCCAGTTCCTAAGTAAGCTTTGAGCTTTGCAGAATATCTGTAAATGTCTTAAGGCTTAATAAGCATAGAAGCTGAGTTTATATATTTTGGTATATAAAGCAGGTATTGGAATAGACAGTTCACCATGACCACATGCATTACAGTCCCCCCTTGAAGCTGTCTATTTCAAAGTGTCCCTCATACTAAAAAGTCCTACTCACTACCCTGGCCCTCTCCTCTGCAACTCTTTTCAGCTGTATATAGAGAAGAGCAGTGACTAACTCACTAACTTACTATCCCCCTCGATACAGCTTGGAGGGGCAATCAGGTGCTGTCTGTCCCTGTAATCCTATGCATCTTGGGAGGATGTGATTATAACGGAGCATAACACATAATCATCATCAAGTCTGGTATTTCCTGGTTCACAAAACATGGGAGTACAGTAGATTGGTCAACAGCTTTTTCTACACACTTCTTAAAGTAGGGAAGAACACAGCAGACAATGACAGCTAGGGTCACTAGAATTATCAGAATGGCTATTCTGATCTGTGTTAAAATTCCCTGTTATCCCTCCTTTATCCAGGTGAAGTACTGATCCCAGGGCTTGGAGAGCCCTGAATTCTTCTTTAATTCTTTTGACAAATCCTCAAGCTTCTGGATGGCTAAAGTCACTTTACCATTTGGGCCTGTGTTATCTGGGATATAGGTACAGCATGTACTCATTTCAGGTAACATCTTACACACACCCCCCTTATCAGCTAGGACCATATCTAAGGTCATACGGTTTTGGAAGGTCATATGTGAAGCGGCTTCTAATTGTTTGGCTAGACCTCGGCTAAACCATCTCTGGCGTAATTAACAAACCTTTGTTGGTTGTAGTAGATGTAATTTATCCAGTCTACATTCTTGTTTACAGTGATGATGGGGATCAGGACTCAAATCCTGCTGCTACTTGGTCTCTTGCTTTGAACTCATCTGGGACCCCTCTAGGGACCTCTATGGCATCTATGTATACACGAGGGTCAAAGCTTCCTGCTGGGGCAATCTAATGCCGTGTACACACGATTGGACTTTACGGCAGACTTTGCTCGGCGGACTTTATGCCGGACTTTGTCGGCTCCTTGCGCCGGATTTAAAAAGGGACGGACTTGGACAGACACGATCACTGCAAAAGTCCGCTGGTTTGGAACGCGGTGACGTACGACGGGACTATAAAAAGGAAGTTCAAGCCCCACTACGGCACCCTTTGGGCTCCTTCTGCTAATCTCGTGTTTATCTCGTGTTAGTAGAAGTTTGGTTAGAGACGATTCGCGCTTTTCACTTTCACTTCAGCTTATTTCGATCGTTTTCTGTGGTTCAGTTTGCGCTTGTGAGGTTTGTATCTGCTTTTCAGTGCGTGTTGGTCAGTTCGTAACCTGCCTAGCAGGCCGTTCTGGTCCGCTCGTTCCTGATTTTCAGGTCGTTCTTCATAGGCCTTGCTGTTCTTCAGTGCATTTGTTATAAGTTTGTTTGTTTGACCAGCTGACCGTTTTGAAGTCATGTCGCGTGGACGTACTCATTCTCGAGTTCATGCTGCGTGGGGACTTGGTGTTGGGGTAATACTTTGACCCGAGTCCAGTCCATGAACAGGGCGAGGAGGAGTTCATGGATGAAGAATTGGTTGTGCCAGCGTGACCAATTCTCGCATATGCCTTTGCTCTGTGAGCTCCGTGAGAATAATCCTGAGGATTTCAGGAATTATCTCCGGATGACGGACCCTGTTTTAGAGCATCTGCTGGCTATGCTGACCCCCTATATCAGCAGGCAGGATACCTGCATGAGGCAAGCCATCAGTGTGGAGCAGAGGCTAGTTGCCACTTTATGTTATTAGGTGACTGGGAGAAGTCTTCAGGACTTGAAGTTCTCGACAGGCATCTCACCCCAGGCTCTGGGAATAATAATCCCAGAGACTTGTTCTGCCATCATTCAGGTCCTGCAGAAGGACTATATGAAGGTAAGTTTTATCCTTTAACATTACATGATATGTATTAAATGTTTGCTAATGTATTGTCTAAATGTCCTCCTTACCTAATTACCATGCTTGGAATATGCTGTGAATGTCCCCTTTATCTTCATGCATGCCTGTTTTTTATCATTAATCATTTTTTTGCCCTACATGCATATTTACCTTCAATAACCTCCCCACCATGCAATCCTGGGTCCATTTATATCTCTAGCCTATAGTCCCTTGAACAATGTATATTGTCAGCTCCATTGTACTGTTTGACCCTCCCCCGCCCCCTCAAATGTTTCAAACTGTCAGGTGTGTTTTTGACCCTAATTAGAACCCCTCCCCCACCCCCTCAAATGTTTGAAACTGTCAGGTGTGTTTCTTAACCTAATTAGTACCCCTCCCCCACCCCCTCAAATGTTTGAAACTAGCAGGTGTGTTTCTTAACCTAATTAGTACCCCTCCCCCACCCCCTCAAATGTTTGAAACTGGCAGGTGTGTTTCTTAACCTAATTAGTACCCCTCCCCCACCCCCTCAAATGTTTCAAACTGTCAGGTGTGTTTTTGACCCTAATTAGAACCCCTCCCCCACCCCTCAAATGTTTGAAACTGGCAGGTGTGTTTATTAACCTAATTAGTACCCCTCCCCCCACATTCAAATTGATCAATGGGCCATCAGAGGGGGTGATTAATCTTATAAGTGGGCCTTATGTTTTTTATAATTAAAATTACAAACACACATATTAATAATGTTTGACTGCTGTTGTTCAATAATGTTTTTGTGTAATCTGATATCCAAGTTATGTTTAAAAGTACTTATCTTAATTTTTTTTTTATCACTCCACAGTTTCCTTCCAGTACCCAGGAATGGCAGACTGTGGCCTCCCAGTTCGCTGACCGTTGGGACTTTCCCAACTGTGTCGGAGCGATTGACGGGAAGCATGCCGCATTGTGCCACCACCGCATTCGGGGTCTTATTTCTATAACTAAAAGGGGTTCCATAGTGTAGTTTTGATGGCGGTGGTCTTGGCACATTTGGACTTTCTGTTTGTGGATGTGGGGAAGAACAGCCAGATGTCTGACGAAGGAGTGTTTGCACAGACCAAGCTGTGCCAGCGTCTCCAGACTGGTGGCCTGGGATTGCCACCTGATGACCAGAATGTGGATGGACTCCCCTCAGTTTTTATCGCTGATTAAGCGTTTGCTCTCGGTGAGCACTTGATGAGGCCGTTCCCCCAAAGGACACTCACCCCTGAGAGGAGGGTATTTAATTACCGGCTGGCCAGAGCAAGAAGAGTTGTGGAGAATGCCTTTGGGATTCTGGCCAGCCGGTTCCGTTTGTTCCTTTCAGCCATAAATCTGGCGGGCTATAAAATTAATCACATCATACTGGCTTGCTGCATACTCCATAACTTTTTACGAAGACATTCGGCTACATATATTACCTCTGTTGGGCCTGAGGCTGGACTTGTAAAAGATCAAACACTGACAGGCCTGGAAATTGGCCGTATTGGCTTGGCCCCCCGAACTGTACGTCAAGTGCGTGAGTGATATGTGAATTATTTTAATGGTCGGGGGGCCATTGCTCTTCAACAAGAGCGTTAACTTTAAAAAAAAAAAAAAAAATTGGATAAAATATCTTGTTTTTCTTCTTGTTTGCATTTAGTTTGGTCTGTCTCCTAGTGCACTTGTAGTAGTGGCAAGTGCATTTACCTTTAGTTAATAAGGCCCTTTGTCACTGTAACCACACAAAAATTTGCAAAATATATTATTGAGAAATAATCAGCCACACACATTGTAGTAGTAAAAACATATTACTGTGTGCACATTGAAAGGTGCATTTTTTTAAACATTTTTTTTTTTGTTTTTTGTTTTTTTAATATTCTATTTTTTTTTAAGGTTATTAAAGGCATATTTAAACAAAAATAGACCTTGTTTCAAATATTAAAATTCACAACAGTGTTTTGAAAAACATACAAAAAAATAAAAGAACTTACAAAGTTCAACATTTTAAGAACGGTGCTGGTGATGTCACCCTTGTAAATCGTTAATTTTTAAGATGCTCAAAATTGAGCATTAAAAAAGGGTCAAGTCAACATGTGCTATCTCCCATCATGGGGGAGCAATGTACATGTTTTGTGTGTGCAATCTTTTTGTTCCTCTCACCACAAAAAAATTTTGAGGATGAAGGGGTTGCAAACACAAAACAAGTACATTGATGATATCCCATGATGGAAGATAGCACATGATGACACACCACGTGCATCATCAAAAATATTTTTGAACGAAAAACCTAGAAAACCAAATTTGAAGAAGAAACAAACTTGACAAGGAAATGAAGAACATGATTGATGTTTTTAGGCAAAACGTTATTATATTCTGCCCAAAACATCAATCATGTTCTTAATTTCCTGTTGCATGGAGTCCAGGCGAAGTTTCATGCTGTGAATTTGGTCACGCATTTGATCAATTTGGCCATTCCACAACATTATCTGGTCAATCAGTCTTTGGGCACTGTCTGTGCTGAATGGCTCTGCCGCTTGGCCTTCCACAACCAGAAGCTCACCTAAAATGTGTGTAAATAAAAATGGGTTAAAATATGCACGCCTAAATACATTACCTTAATCTGGGGTGTCAGTCACTCACTTGGTGGGGTTGAAAGCTCGCACACTTCCTTCACCTCTCCTTCCTCCAGCTCGTTGGGTGGGTGTGGTCTTGGGCTATCTTCAGCCTCAGGCTGGTGACTTGGGGGGGTCCTGGGATCCTTGGACTGTTGTCTGAGTCTTTTCTCCCCTATGATAATTCAACAAAAAGTATAGTTAAAACACAGTGATATTTTATATTTTTAAAATTAATCTGAAACGTTGGTTATGAGTTGTGGACAATTGCCTTTTTTTGTCCTCAAAAATTTATAAGACAGGATGAACATTACCTATGAACAACAATTATAAACAATACACATTTTCATGCAAGTTTCACAGATGCAGACACCTCAATGATCTCCTATGTGTATCACCCCTCAAAAATTTCTTTATGGTCACATAGTACACTAGTGCTCGTGAGTCCAGATGTGGAACCAGCTGCTGTGTCCTGTCCTTACATTATACTGAATCGTTTTTGAAGAAGCATTATATTTTCCAACACATCTACACCACATCAACAAATTTTGGGAATACGAAAAATTATCAAGACCTAAATGTATATGTCCAACCCTGTACCATCGTATTTGGCGAAAAAAAAGTAATTTTCTTTAGTATCATATGTCTTTTACAAAGAACGGTCTTTACGAACGATGCTGTATAAACGAAAAAAATATGGATCAGCATGCAAGTTAAGTATCTCAATGGGAAAACACAACAAGTACTTACTTTTTTTAAGCAGCTTCTTTATTCGCCAATATTGTTCTGGCTCCCTACTTTTGATGTCAGACCACCGCTTCCTCAATTGTTCTTTCAAACATTTAGTGCCAAATTTAGCTTCTAGAGCGGTGACAACTGAGGACATTATTTTGTCCTTACGCATATTCGGTCATGTGTACAGTCCTTTTCTGCCATCAAAGTCCTCCCTTCTCAATATGGACACCATCTCCACCATCTCTTCAAAAGCCATGTTGGTGGCCTTATATCTCCTCCGGGATGTGGATGGTTGTGGCTCCGGGCTTTCCTCCATGCTACTTCCACTGATTCTCTCTGCCATCTTTCTCTATCTACTCCCACTGCGCAATGAAGAGTGAAGGGGCGAGGACAAATTGTACTAAAGAACGTCAGGGGTGGGCGACGCAGGCGGAGCATGACACATGTGCAGTGTATATAAAGCTATTATGATGGCCTACGTATGTCCGTGCGGAAGTAGCGAGCGTCAGAAACGAAGGTAAGATTAAACGTGGGGGTGTGTGTGTGTGTGTGTGTATATGTGTCCCCTAGATTCTTCACAAAATAATCCTGGGAGTTCTGACTGACATTACAGTTTTGATCTTGTGTCTTGTCTTTCAGCAACAATGAATCCCTTTAAAGAGGCTGATTTTTTGTCGAGATTTATCGATTTATATCAGGAAAACAAAAACCTGTGGGAGGTCAAACACCCACTATATTTCAATCGAGCTGTAAGGAAGGCAACACTGGGCACACTTTTAGAATTTGTGAAGACTCGAGTCCCCCAGGCAGACCTCAAGTTTGTGGACAAGAAAATTGGTATCTTGCAAAATATGTATAAGCGGGAACACAATAAAATCCAGGAGTCGCTCAGATCCGGAGCAGCAGCCGACCAAGTTTATGTACCCAAGTTGTGGTACTACCACAAAATGCGATTCCTGGATGACCAAACAGAAGCCAGGCAATCACTTTCGACCCTTTCCCCCACCCTTCCCCCCACCCTTCCCTCCAGCCATCCCCCCACTCTTCCCTCCTGCCTTCCATCCACCTCCACCCCAGCTGAGAAGTCCCAGGAAGAACTGGGCCTTTTCATCCTTGATGAAGTGGATGCGCCCAGCTTCAGCCAGGTATCCTTTTTTGTGGAATTTGTGATTGTGTAAATGTTATTAATGATGTTAACGTGTCAAATTTGTAAGTGCTTCATAAAAAATGACTTCATCACAAATATTAATATGTAGACATATCACTAGACAGTAGTGGCCAAAAATATACTTCTGCATAGGTGTGCGCAGCCTCTTGCATTAGGGTGTGCACCCCAAAGCTCAAATACATATGCATGTGTATATGTACTGATGGTGTCAGTAGGGCAGTGGACAGTGTCATTATTTTTTATTTATTTTTAAATTAATTATTGTATTTTGTAACAATTTTTTGGTGGGTGAAATATCAGTGGTCTAAACAGGGGGGAATATGCACCACACAAGGCAATTAGGGTGTGCCCAGGTATACCTGGCACACCCTGTGCGCACGCCTATGTACTTCAGATATTGTTGATCAGCTGGAATAATGGTAGGGTCAACTAGATAGCCTTTAATATTTGTAGAGAATTATATTTGCAGGTCATGAGCTGAAAATTGAGTGTGATTGCGTAACACAAAATTACAACTATGTCCCTTTTTTTTGACACAGGATGACCTCAGCCAGGAGGAGGCCTTGACCAGTGGGAGAGAGGAGGAGGCCTTGCCCAGTGGGAGAGAGGAGGAGGCTGTGGCTGGGCCGAGTAGAAGCCGCACGGAGTGTCAGGTGCCTCCCCTCCGCATTCTCACCAAAAGGCCCAGAAGAATGACCCAAACTGAGGAGGAATCCATAGCCCTCATTCATGAAGCCAGCCAAATTCTCAGCACACCACCCAATGCAGAGGAGGCGTATGGGACATATATGGCCACCAGATTGCTGGAATTGGAAAAGGGGCAACGCCTCCTCTGTGAGGGTTTAATTTTTCAGGCCTATCAGAAGGGCTTGAGAGGGGAGCTTACTGCTACAACCTATCTAGCAGATGAAGCCACTCCTCCTACTCCTCCTGCCCCAAGTACACCACCAGAGGCCCAGCCTCCGAGGAAGGCTGCAGCGAAGCGTGGAGAGAAGGCTGCAGAGAAGCGTGCAGGGAAGGCTCCACAGAAGACTCGAAAGTGATTGCCTGGTTTCTGTCTGGCCTGACTGTGCTCCCTGTGCTCCCTAGTTGCAAGATACCAATTTTCTTGTCCTAAAACTTGATGTGTGTCCTGGGGGACAAAAGGCTTCACAGATTCTAAAAGTGTCTCCAGTGTTGCCTTCCTAATTTTTGGTTAACCCAAATAACTGGATTTTTTAGTTACCTTACATTATTGACTAGGTGTTTTGACTCCAAAATGACATTTTGTTTGGGAGTAGGCAGGTACAGGTCAAAAAGACTATGGGGTTGATTTAATAAAAGCAAATAGACTGTGCACTTTGCAGAGGGCAGTTGCCCTCTGCAAGTGCCTTGCTCCAGAGCCTAGGAAATGAGGTAAGGCTTGACTTTGCAAAGAGTACCCAATCCTGTGTAAGGAAAATTCAAAAATCAGCATTTTTGCTTGCACATGATTGGATGATGGAAGTCAGCAGAGCTTCTACTCATTTGCTAAGCTCTGGAGCAACTGCTCTTGCAGAGGGCAACTGCACTTTGCAAAGTACACAGTCTTTTTCCTTTAGTAAATCAACCCCTATGTGTGTTTTTTCCAAAAGGCGAAATCATTTCTAAAATCAAGTGCAAAGTACTAGTGAAAAGTGCACTTTAGAAATTGCACTGCAAGTGCACTTGTTGGAAGTGCAGTCGCTGAAAATCTGAGGGGAAGAGCTGAAATGAGGGGAAGCTCTGCTGATTTTATCATACAATCATGTGCAAGAAAAAGGTTTTATTTTTTGGGGGTTCCTTGCATGTGCCCCTTGGATCCACATCGAAGGCACTTCAAAATGCTCTTTCTATACAATTCCAAGTAGAATTTGCACTTGTAGTGAAAAATGAATTTGCCTTTGGAAAATAAACCCCACTATGTCTAATTAACAAGGGACACCAACCTCATTAAGGTTCATTAAAACAACACAAAATATTAAGGTTATTGTGGTAACTTGAAACTACAAAAATAAAATAAAAAAAAATAAAAATGTTTGTATATTTTAGCACACATTGTAAAATAGATAGTGTTTAAATCTAAAAAAAAAAAAAAAATGAGTCCAAAATCTAATTTAATACTTTGTTTATGGAGATCTGGCTTTTTAAAAATATCATATTAGTCATGGCATGAGGATAAATTATGAAGAAAGTACTTTGTGAGAACTCTGTGTGACTAAAAAGCAACAAAACAACTTCATTCCTCTCGCATTATAAAGAAAAAAAAAAACGCTGTATTAAAAGATCACAGAAGAGGAATGTGCTAGCTTCAATATGAAGGCTAGTTTTACCAGACCGAGCGCTTCCATCTTGTAATTGCTTCAGAGCATGCGTCAGTTTGAGTTTGTTGGACTAGCACACAGACGACTGGTTTGTCCGCTAGAGAGAAGAGTCCGTCGGATAGATTTAAAACATGTTTCAAATCTAAGTCCGTCCAACTTTTGAGCAAACAAAGTCCGCTGGAGCCCACACATGATCGAATTGTCAGACGAAATCCAGTACGCCGGACCAAGTCTGCCGTAAAGTCTGCTCGTGCGTACGCGGCATTACGCCTCCTGTTGTTTGTATTTGGCCTTGGGTTCTCAGAGAATATGAAGAGGCATTATGGCCTTGGCTAATGCACATTCTCCTGTCCGCTGTCCTGTCAATCTGCTTCTAATTTTTATGTCTAAGCAGATCCAGTACATGTCTCCCAAAGACTGGACTTGATTTTGCACTAGATTTGCAGACACCTCACTATAAGATCCACAGTAACCCTTAGTGAAATTCCCAAGAGGTTTCCCCACTCCCTGATACCGTCCATAGCATGTGTAATTGCCAGGATATATGGTGATACCTTCACCTGGCTTGGGGGTCTTGGTAACTATGGGATATTCCTTCACACAGGGAGTGGTCAGTGGTTGTGTTGGTAAATAGGCTGAGGAAACATGTCCCATGTTCTGGGGTATGTTTAGGGGTACCATTCCTAAGTGTGGTCTAGCCCCCTCACACACATAGCAATTGGTCTTATTGTGTTTTCCTGCACTGTACCTCATCCACTCGAGCCACAAGTTGACATCTGAGAACCCAGTTTCAGCAGCCATGGTATCCTCAAAGGTAAGGTCTGCTATGGTCACCATGTCCTTTAATGTCTGTAAATGGGGGTTTGAGCTAGATGAAGATTAGGGAACTCCCCACTCTGGGTTACTGAACATATCTTTTAGTTGGAAAGGCTTTCTAAAACCGGAAAACCCACTTCCCCACCATAGGCCCAGAACATGGGTCCCACTGTCATCTGGGCTAGGATTCTCAATGGTCAGCCTGAACTCTTTGGTGTAAGGCTGATCTGTGTGTTTGTTGAATGTCATTCTATCTAAGAGTGACTTCCCATTTTTGTCTTTCCTATTTTGGGCATTCTCAGGTTTGTACCCTCAGTTTGTACCCCCAGTGTTCCAACCCACTGCTCCCCAGGAATCACAGTTGTTACCCCAATAGGTGTCAGTGACGCATACATACACAGTCATGGGTCTTACTGCTTCATCCCAGGTCCGGATCTTGTAGATAGTACCTGGAATTATCTGTTCATAAGAGGATATAAAAGTGGCAACATGTGTATTGGATGAGTTATACCAGAACTGGGTTATACCATCTTTTTGTTTGATGGCTACCTCTTGCACCTGGGCAATGATTACTATAAAAAGGTTATACGGAATCATTTAGTCCCCTTGGCCTCTTCCTCAAGTGCAGTGGGAGACGTGTGTCCACGTGTTCTTCCCGGCCACCTTGACTGATGTGGCAGTTGTTAGGAGTACCTGGAAAGGACCATCATATCTGGGTTCAAGAGTTCTCACAAACTTCTTTATCAGTCACCAGAAACCAGCTTGTGCGTTGCTGTATCTAGCTCAGGATCTGGAATGGAAGAAAACACTTCCGAATGGATACGGATTAATTCTCCAGATAAAGCAGTTAATACATCAGATTGGAGCTGCAACTGATGTGGGAAATAACAACCTAGACTGAGGGCTGAACCAAACAATATCCCATAGGATGACAGACCATGGTTTCCCCTTGGAGTGTACCTAACACTGAATAAGGCAATGGGTAGGCTGTCTGGCCAACTTATTCCCGTTTCCTGAGACAATTTTAGCATTCTAGATTTTATCCACCTTCCCACTGCTCTGAGGACGGTATGGGGTGTGAAAAGTTAGTGTGACCCCTACCTAAAGCTGTCCATATCTCCTTGGTTACTGAGGCCATGAAAGCCGGTCCCTGATTGCTCTCTATGACCTCTGGGACACCATATCTGCACACTATTTCTGTTAAAAGTCTTTTAGCTGTGGTCTTTGCCTTCATGTTGGTAACGGGATAGGCTTCCAGCCTATGTGGCAGACACAGTCTCTTGTTTAATTCCATGATTCCTTCAACTTCTGTGGCTCCTTTTTTGATCCACACTTCTTTTTATTCTTTGTCAGCTGTCTCTTGTTGCTCCTTGAGGTGGGTCCTGTTTACAGGAGGGTTTTGTAGAATCATAGTGATTTGTACAGTATCATCCAGGATAGGTGCATTCACACTGCTGACCACTTCTCGCGTTCAATCTGCAGCTTGTTTCGCAGCGGTATCTGCCAGGTGATTCCCTCGTGCTTTTTGGGAAACCAGCTTGCTGTGCGTCTTTACCTTAAGTATAGCCACTTGTGCTGGGAGGAGTAGGGCATCCATTAAGTCCTTGATAGCTGCACTGTGTTTTACAGATGTTCCTGCTGCTGTCAGGAACCCTCTGGTTTTCCAGATGATCCCAAAATGTCCTTCTGCCAATTTGCATGCCATAGTTAGGGCCTGGAGTTCTGCTTCCTGGGCAGACATGGAGGAGGGTAATGCTGAAGCTTGAAGAAATGTATCTTTGGTTGTGACTGCGTATCCTGTGTGGTACCGTCCAGTACTGTCTGCATACCCGGAACCATCCACAAAAATTGTCAAGTCAGGATTCTCAAGGGCTGTCATCACTTCGAAGCAGTTATGAGCAGTGATATGAGGATTATTCTCCAAAGAGGTTCCCCCTTCGAGAAGAGGAAGCAGAGTGGATGGGTTAAGGGTATCACATGGGAGGACAGTGATGTTATCGGGGAGAAGCAAGGCACCCTGGAGTCTGAGGAGGTGACTTGCTGGGGACAGGGCTGTACTTGGTACTCTCTGAGACAAACAGTTTGAAAGTCTTTCAGTCTGGGAGGCCCAAAGGGCTGTTGAGAGGATCTCCTTCAGAGTTTCAAAATTGTCCACAGTTTCTGGTGAAAGCAGGAAAGGGTCAGATTTTAGTGCATCAAAAAGGGATTGCATTGAAAGGGAGGCTTCTGGAACTGGGATCCAAGAACGGCAGTAGGAGATTAATCCTAGAAAGGCGTGAAGGGGCTTTTGACCTTGAGGCAAAGGGATGCCCTTGATTGCAGCAACTCCTTATTCAGTGAGATGTCAGGTGCCTTGGGAGATGCAGAGGCCTAGGAAAATCACCTTCTCTCTGGACTTTTTGCTTTAAGGCCTTGCAACCTTGCTCAACCAGGTAGTGGAGGAGGCTTTCAAAGAAGATTGAGGCAATCATAAGCAGGAGGTCATCTACATACTGAAGGAGTAAAATGTCTGTGTGTAACTTCATCCAGGTGTCCAGAATGAGGGCCATTGCCTTGGCGAATTGGGAAGGGGAGTTCTGGGCACCTTGTGACAACACAGTCCAGGTGTAGCTGGCAGGTGACACAGGCTTGCCTGAATCCTTGGGGAGAAGGTCCATGTGATCCGGAGAGGTGGGCGAGGTGGTAGGCGAGGTGGGGTGTCATGTCCCTGGTGCTGGGTGCTTTCATGTGGACCACGGTTGGGGCTTGGTTAACTGTGGGTGAATTTCCATGGGCTTCGGTATTCCCTTCTGGAGTGGCCGGGTCTTCCGCAGTTGTAGCAGGCACGTAGAGGTGGTACTGGTGGGCGCAGTTAGGGTGTGTCAGAGGCCATCATGAGAGGAGCTACTCTCTACTGCTCTGTGAGGATTCTGGACCTAATAACTACTAATAACAATGTCTCAAGCTCCATTACTCTATACTCAGAACCTTTCGGATTGACTCTTTAAGACCTGAAATAAATGCAGCAGCTAACATGTGTCTATGCACTCTGTTCAGCACGCTAAAACCCAAATCAGTAAACTTCTTGTGCTATTTCTCAACAGATTTGCCTTTTCTTGTGTGAACTCTTGTACACATATTGACTTCAGGCATTTTAGAGTGGAGATATGAATACATACAGAATAATTGTTTATTTTTTTTCAGACTACAAAACGCTCAGATGTGAATGGGCCCTAAATCTAGATCTAGATATAGAATACAGGATTGCTCAGATCCCACGGGATCCCCACAACACCACTGGGCTCATTATTCCTGACGTCCCCTCCTGGTTACGTTACCCATGCACTTCGTTGCACCCATGCTTTACCGCACAATTATTTCCCCCAGGAGAAGTTTAACCACGTCAACTATTTTCATCCGTGACTATATAAGCAATCTCTCATTCCCAACAGCCACCACAAAACACAAGATCGATCAACAAAACAGAACAAAACAAAACAGGCGGTAGATATAATTGCAGGTTTCTTAATTTATCAACAGACTCGAGGCAAGATAAATACCTGTCTTTGAGGGCCGCAGGAAGCCAATATGGGCACAGGGGTTGACCAGCCACGGGTACAGGATAAACAGTAGACTAGATATACGAGATATCAAAAGTGTCTTACCGTTTTTAGAGGTGATCAGTCTCCATATCCTGTCTCTCCGTGTTGGCTTGTACCGGTCCCTTCTGGATCGGCTATCCCTTGGGATCCTAGCCTCGAGCCCCACGTTTCAGCGCCAAAATGTTTTGGATTCAGAACAAAAGTTCTGATATTATTATATCTACCCCCCGATCAGATTGTTGAATACAAAAGCATGCATGTGTCAAGTAAGCTCACACTGAGACTGCTTAGTTCAGAGCCAAATTACTTTCTGTTTAATATTTCCACTTCTCAAGACTTTTATACATTTCCATTGAAGATTGAGATACGTCAACAAGACTGGCGCATATAAACCACAAATATAAAAACACAAATATGTGACAAAATTTTGGCTTTCAGCTGATGCACATTTACAGAAGTGAATTATTGTTTTTGCAGCATTCTCTTGCTCCATTGTGTTATGCTGTTATATTCTGAATGTATACTGGGAGCCAGACGCAAACTTTTTGATTAACTCTTTGCAGTCAGTCCAGTTCCTAAGCAAGCTTTGAGCTTTGCAGAATATCTGTAAATGTCTTAAGGCTTAATAAGCATAGAAGCTGAGTTTATATATGTTAGGTATTAAAACAGGTATTGGAATAGACAGTTCACCATGATCACATCCATTACAACGGAACCAAAGCCATAGGTTTCCTTAGGTCTTTCACACACCACCCCCACTTAAGCATAGTCCATCCAGCTAGGTACCTCATGAATTTTGCAGCGATCCAATTGGCAGAGAAGTTTTTAAAATGGCTTATCCACAACTGTATACCAATAAAATTTTGAACATTGGGGAAGTTATACCCCTCCAAGTTTCACATCTTTTATTACTGTAATACGGGGACACCCTCTCCATTTTTGCTCCCCAAAAAAAGACAAATAGTAACCTAGTAATCTTCTGAATTGATCTCACATTAGGTGGGAATATCAGACTGGTATATGAAAGGAGAGGCAGTATCACCGCCTTCACCATCAACCCCTATGCTGGACAAGGTCAGACGCCTCAATTTCCAAAACTCTAACTTCTGGGATATTTTTCCTATCACCTTTTGAACATTGCACTGATTCATTATGTCTCTTTGAAACTGAACCCCCAGATTCTCAATAGTTTCAGTAGCTTTTAAACGAATTTGTTTTGTACTACAAGACCCACTTAGCACACATACTTGGCTTTTATTCCAATTAACTTGTAGGCCAGACATGCTTCCAAACAGTCTTAATTGTAATTCAGCTCTACTCAAGTCTACTGAGGAAGAACAAAAGAGTGTAACATCGTCCATGTAACACATGGACTTTACTTTTACACCATCACCCCCGAAACAAAAAACTCGAAAATTCTTGTCTTTTTGCATGTGTCGTAAAGGGCTCCATCACACAAATAAAAATAACCAGAGACAGGGGGCACCCCTGCCTTACTCCAAAATTCACACAAAAGGGATCAGACACTTTACCATTAACTAGTACACGACTAGTCATACCAGCATATAACTTTTTTTTTTTTTTTTTTTAACAAGGAACATGTTTATTGTTGACAAACACATCATACAGATAAAATATATGACATAGATTAGTCAGGGAAGCGACAGACATTATTTGTATTCAAACATACATTTCTGATATTGCATTTATATGTTTAGGAAGGTGTAGACAGATATACAGTTATGATACTTTATCTAGATTATTCATTTGCGCTATGGTATTATGACAGGCTAGACATTACCCGAGGTTGGGTTCTTGCATCTATGAATGCGTCAACCTCCCCCGGCTTACATCTATCACCTACTATTCACGTGGAGCAAGTGTTTGTGCTTTCTAGCCATTTACCCCATATCTTATAGTTTTTTTTGGGCATCCTCTGTGGCTATACAACACTTTTTTATATGGCAAGGACGTGTTTACATCTCTCAGCCAGTCCTGGACGGTGGGAGAGGTGGTTCTCATCCAGTGTTTGGCGATTAATTTTCTGGCGCTAAATAGGGTTTCACTAAGAAGTGTAGCCATGGGCCTAGCCATGGTGTCTGGGAGTAGGCCCAGGAGGCACGGCCTGGGGTCTAGTTGTATTGGTGAACCCATGTGATCATGAAGGAATTTTACAATCTGTGTCCAGTAGTCTTGTATCACTGGGCAGGACCAGATCAGGTGAAAGAAGGAGCATGGGGTGCTTAGGCATCTTGGACAGTTTAGATTTTGGTTTTGGTTTGGGGAGAATTTGGCTATTCTGGCAGGCGTGAGATAAGACTTATGAATTATATATAATTGAGTCAAACGTTCAGATATTTTAGGTGAGGTTTTCCGTACGTTCTCTAGTATATCTTCCCAGTCGTTGACGTCTATTTGGCCCAGGTCTGCCTCCCATTTGAATCTTGCTGTGTCTATTATTCTGGCAGTTTCTCTATTTCTTAGCGTGGTGTACAGGGTAGATATGAGTTTTTCTGGATTGGATCCTGTGATTACATCTACTACTGGGATCATTTGGGAATTAGGAAAGCCATTCGCGAATTGCGTCTGAAGCGCGTGTTTCAGTTGCAAATAGCTGAATTGCATGTTAAGGGGGAGGTCAAATTCTTTGCAGAGTGTTTGAAAGTGTCTCACACCAAATAAAGTGACAACCTGAAAAAGGAACACTATCCCCTTAGCTGCCCATCTGGCGGCCCCAGGTTAGGCCTAAGCATAAGGGCTTTGGAGGAGGTCTTGACTCTGTTTATTCGGGAAGATAAAATGGCGCGTGCGTGGAGTTTGAATGTTTCCCATATCGTGCCCATCGGGGCCGTGTTCTTATTAGTGTTAAAAAAATACTGCCACTCCCTGTGGATATCCTCTTGGTCTTTTAGTGTTGCTAGCCAAAAAGGGTGTAGACGCCAGGTTCGGGGACCTGTGTTTGGGACTAGTTGTAATGTGACCCAACATGGAGCGTGATCTGAAAGAGATCTCGTGTGGTAACCTGAGTCAGTTAGTGTTGGAATTAGAGTGTTTGATATTAAGATGAGATCAATTCGGGACATGGTGGAGTGTGTCGCCGAAAAGCAGGAGTAAGCCTTGGTGTCTGGGTGTTTGTATCTCCATGTATCAGTTAACGAAAATTCTGCTAGCGTGCGCGCCAGTCTAGTGGTATCGGGATAGTGAGTGTTTTGATGTATTTGTATTCTATCCTTATGGGGGTTAAGAACCATATTAAAATCCCCTAGCCAAATGCATTGGATATTGGGGTGTTGTGCCATATATAGCAATCCCTCGTTAATTAAAGTGGACTTATATGGAGGGGGAATGTAAAATGCCATTATTAAGTATTGTATACCATTTAGTGTGCAATGCAAGAAAATATATCTCCCCTGAGGGTCGGTACATACTGAGATGATTGCAAATGCGGTTGTTTTTGCTATTAGGATCGAAATTCCACGAGAATACGGAGTGTGGGTGGCATGAAACGCCCAACCAATCCAGGGACGCTTCAGTGCGAGTTGGAGTAGACCTGTGGCGTGGGTTTCCACAAGAACTATAATGTCAGCTCTTTATGATTTAAGATTATTGAATATCGCAGTGCGTTTAATTTTATCCCGGATCCCCCGGATATTCCAGGAGAGGAATTTTATGTTAGCCATAGTAATTTAGTACAGATAATGGAAGGATAAACGTGGATCATTGCGTGGACTCCCATACCACCACACTCCGCATGGGCAAAAAGAAGAAACAAATTAATTTTAAATTCTGTCACCTTTCTCGAAGGACAACAATTATGTACTAACGTATGAAGGCATGAGATATCATCAAACATGTTCCTAAACCGAACATTTCCCTCAACACCCCTCCCTGCCCTCAGTCTTCCAAACTTGACTGGGGCATATAACCCAAAACTAGTGCAGCTACAGTGCATTAACAGCATTCAGCAATCAAACATAAACTGCTGCACTTTTAAACATATCACCGCCGACGGAAGCCTATTTGGCAGCGCCGGTGGCGGAGTAACCAAAACCCTTTGGGTGCGAGTAAGTTCTGGAGGTAAAATCAGCAATGGAGAACGTGTGACCTCTGCAATTCAAGCGGAGGTATATCGCATAAGCCTGGTCCTATGCTCCTCTGTGGCATAGAATCTTATCATATTGGCACCAAGAAGGTTGGAGTCCATGGTGCTGTGATGGTAATAGAGGGGTGCGTCTGGCTCCGGTATTTGGGGGGTGTAATAGGAATCGGATAGTTCCTTGTACTTGGCAATGTAGTGTCCCTGATAGTAAGGGGGCCTCTGTGAGACCAATCCGTTAAACGCGCCATGTGAGCAGGTATGCGGGTTTTCAAGCACTCAGTACTTTGGAGGAACATAGTGGTAGGCTCCGAGTCCCGGCAGAGTTGAATAAAGAGAGGAGGGGGACAAATGGTGTGTGGGCCTAGGGCCAAAGGCATTGTAGACACAGAGCGCGAATGGCTAAGCACAAACGATAGGCCATGTATAGTAAAGGAGGATCAGAGAGTGGATTCAGGTAGAAAGTTGACTTAGTAGGTTAAGATTAGGCACTTACAATGTTAGTAGGGCGAGGAGATGGTCAGGCTGGGCGATTTCTTGCGGCATCTCGTTGATCTAGCCAGTCCGCAGCCAGGGCAGGGTCCTCGAAGAAGTGCACCCTGTCCTCACCGACCACGCGGAGTCGAACTGGGAAGAGCATTGCGTATTTGATGTGATGAGCTCTTAGGCGGCGTTTGATTTCTGTGAACCGTGCTCGTTGTTTCTGCACCTCAGCAGAGAAATCTGGAAATGCTGAAATTAATCCGGCCTGGAAAGGGATGTTACCTTTAATCCTTGCCAATCGAAGCACCGCGTCGCGGTCTCTGAAGTTTAGCAGCTTCGCTATAAAGGTGCGGGGTGGTGCTCCTTCGGGCGGGCGGCGTGCAGGCATGCGGTGGGCCCGTTCCACCACAAAAGTGGTAGAGAAGGCGTCTCTACCATACGTAGTGATCAGAAGCTGCTCAAGGATGGTGGCAGGGTCTGTGCCCTGCGAGCCCTCAGGTAGCCCAATAAAGCGCAGATTGGACCTGCGGGAACGGTTCTCGAGGTCATCATGTTTCTGTGAAAGTTGCTGCAGCTGCCTCTGCAGATCCTCATGGGAATGCTGTAGAGGGTACAGTGTGTCCTCCACACGCCCTATCCTGGTCTCGGCTTCAGTAACTCGCTCCCTCAGCTTAGTCATGTCGTGCCTGATTAAAGATATGTCCACCTTTACTTCTTCTATTTTAGTTGTCAGGGTGGACTGGCAGAGCGATATAGCCTCAAGTACTTTGGCTGTGCCGTCTGCTGCTGGGTCTGTGTGAGGGGCCGCGTGTGCTGTTGGCGCGGCGCCATCTTGCTCCTCCGTGTCCCGCTCCGTCCTCCGATATTTTTCTAGGGACGAGGAGGCAGCGGTGCCTCTTTTTGGAGGGGACATGGTTCGGCTTGCCTACGCTGCTGGTTCCCACAGTGTGGGCAGAAATCTAGCCCGTATTTGGTGCAGGATGGGGGAATAAGGATTACCACAAGCGGAGCTCCGGTCTTTCACGTCCTCTCACATCGCTGTCCAGGCCACGCCCCGCCCAGCATATAACTTTTTAAGAACCTCCAAGAAACAGTCGGGCAAACCCATCTGCTCCAAGACTCCAAAAAGAAAAGGATGAGCCACCTTGTCATAAGCTTTCTCAATGTCAATGCCGGCTACAGCCAAAGGGAGATTGTTAGACTGGGCATAAAAAATCAAGTCCCTTAATAACGTCAGATTATCCGTGATCCTTCTCCCAGGGACTGCACATGTCTGCCACTCTCCCACCAGGCTTCCAACAACTTGACTGAATCAACTCGCTAACAACTTAGATATTATTTTATAGTCCACATTTAGCAGAGTTATTGGTCCCCAGTTCTTCAAATCGTGATCTTCCCCCTTCTTATACAGCAAGGTAACCACACCCTCCTTCATGGATGGGGATAAGTTCCCAGTCTCCACACAGTATTTTACCACCTCCACTAAGTGATTTTTTAAAATAGGCCAAAACTTAATTTAAAATTCTACAGGAAGCCCATCTTCACCTGGGGTTTTATTCCTCGGCATCCTTCTCAAATTCCCCTCCACCTCCTCCTCAGTAACAATATTTAATAGGGCTTCTGCATCCTCACGTCCCAAACTCCCCTTGAGGACCTCACAATATTCCATAATTTCCTCTTTAGTAGTCCCTAAATGCTCTTCATACAGTTTCTCATAGAAAAGCCTTACTTCTTTTATCATTTCTTCTCCAAACACATCCCCATCTTTTGTAAGCACACTTTTTATCACTTTCCTTGCCCCATAACCTTTTTAAAAAAGAACCTGGAGCACTGCTCTCCTTCCTCCAATTCTTGCACTTTCGCACTAAAAATAATTTGTTTCCCCTTTTCCTGCAGGAAACGACTCCTCTCCTCCGGCACCTCCTTCAACTCCTCCTCCACCTCCACACCTGCATTTTTACACTTTACTAGCAGATGCAACCTTTCCACCAGAGATTTTTCTCTCTCCCTCCTCCACCTTGCTCTTTCCACTCCCGTTTTCTTGAAAAAGCCACCTATCTGTACCTTGACCCAGTCCCACCACTGCAATAACCCTTCAAACTTCTTTTTCCTTCTCACCAAATGTGCGAAAAACGCATCAAAATTGTCACACACCTCCTCCTCCTCCTCCAGATTTGTGGTATTTAGTTTCCACAACCCTCTTCCAAAAGCAACCCACTCCTCCAACACAAAGTTACAGGAAATCATTTTATGGTCATAAAACAAAAAAGCCTCAGTTTCATAACTCTTCACTGTCACAAATTCAGAAAATAAAATAAAATCAATCCTTCAACTGACCGAACCCTGATCAGAAAAGTAAGTATGAGATGTATCCCTCCCCTCCCTTTCTGCTGCTGCATCCTTTAACCCGAAATCAGCCACCATCTCATTTATTAGCTTGGATGATGAATCCAGCTTACCCTCCTCTCCAGTCCCACTTCTATCACTTATTTTTCTAATACAATTAAAGTCACCTGCTATAATTGTAGGAGTCCTTCCGGGTAAGTATAGCTTTAGAATATTAAGGAGTTCGTTTCTATCTCGTCTATCTGCAGAAGCGTAACAGTTGAAAAGTCTGAACCTATACACCACATATTCCAGAACAACCAGCAACTGTCTTCCCGGTACAATCACATCTTCTGACACCATCACCACCTGCGGGTTTTTAATAAGCACACCCACACCTTCACATTTTGATAGACAGGCTGGAGACCACGCACTCCCCCCATACCTCCACTCATGAGCCCCTGGAACCCTCTCCATTCCACATTCTTGTAGACATAAAACATCCGCTCTACATTCTGATAGGCTGTCAAAAACAGCAGCCCGCCTCCAACCAGATCTCACACTCCTCACGTTTATGGAACTGATGATTAAGGCCATCAGAAAAAAAAAAGAAAAATTCTCCCAGCCATGATAATTCTTTAAGGAAGTCCTTCCATACCCTCATCCCCTCTTCCTTGCTTATCTTTTTGGCTTTTCCTCTGCCATCTCTTCGGACCAGGAGAACTGGCGGACTCTAGTTCAAAGTCCCCAGAAAGGGCAATATGGAGTGACCCACCCCCACTTCCCGAGTCCTGCCCTTCAATCCGGGCTCTTTTACCAGAGAACTCCCCCTCTCCACTGTTGAAGGCATGAAATACTGACCACATTCCAAATCCCTTTTCTCTTCATCGGCTTCATCCATCTCTTCTTCCTCACTGTCGGACAGATCCCCAATCAACCAGGACATACTCCGCCCTGACCCAGCGACCGAGATTTCTACCCCACTTGCTTCTCCAGATTCTTCAGACTCGCCATTCTGCTGCATAACCTCCTCTTCACATACTCCAGATGCTC
Organism: Aquarana catesbeiana; assembly: GCF_042186555.1. Classification (NCBI taxonomy): domain Eukaryota; kingdom Metazoa; phylum Chordata; class Amphibia; order Anura; family Ranidae; genus Aquarana; species Aquarana catesbeiana. The sequence goes on along the minus strand of NC_133327.1, from coordinate 391,304,614 downwards.
CAGGTGCCACATCTTCTTCACCCGGTGAAGGGTCCCCAGCCCCAGAACCGGCCACTCCAGCCTCCACTCCACCAGTAGAAGCTGCAGCATTGAAGAAAAAAGTTTAACCCTGCGCTTGACCTACAAAACAGCAGCTCACACAACATATAAGGATTTTGTCAAAAATAAGTGCACAGACAAGTGTAGCGCTATAGGTGTTTAGAAGCTTATGATGTAACTTATGTAAATTTATGAAAAAGAAAAAAATGTCTATGTCAATCCACAATAAATTAAAAGTTTAACACATTAAAAAGTAAAGTCTCTGATGCTCTTCGGGTGTCTCTTCAAATACAAAAGACTGCTGTTAGTCCAAAAGGTATATAATTCCTTAATCACCACGTGGATAACACATGCAAAGATTTAAGTGTGATGGACCCTCCACATAGAAAGAGTGAAGGCTTACCAGAGGGATTGAACTCATAAGAACGTACGTTCAATGAGTCAATCTAGCTTGTATCACCAACAGGCAATCAAAAGGAAGGACCTCCCAACTGGATGGCGACAAAAACTCCCAATGTATCCAGACTCCTGAGGGAACTATCTTTGAAATGGATGGCAAACCTTCCCATGGATCATCTCAGAGGGATAGCCCATATGAAAATAAAGAAGGGGGCCACATAGCATAATACCGTTTTGTAAAACAAATTTATTAAAAATAGGTAAACAACTTACATTTCAGTAGTAAAAAAAGCGCTTCAAGTAAAATTTATGGCAGGCAGTGGAGTCTCCCGACGCATTTTGTCTTATAAGACTTCATCTGGGGTGCTCACCCACTGCTGCCATGCCCCTTAATATAGATATCTTAGCCCCCTTAATGAGGATCCAGGTCGTATCTAAAATTGACAAGCACTTCCGGGTTTGGCCAAGATGGCGGACCCGCGTGCGTTACAAGCCTCAATATGGTGTGTATATATGAGTTTCAACGTCATGCCAGATATTGTTGTAAAATATAATGAAATTGAAAGTGTAAGGATAAAGACCGCTTCCTTGAAAAAGAAATCCCCAATAAATTAGAACTGATAAGGTTGCTATATTCCTCTAAAAGAGAATGTAATCCGAGATAGGGAAAGCGAGTGGCCGGACGTGCGTCACCTCGTCGAGTGAGACGAACGCACGTCACTTCCCTTCTCGTGGACCACTAAAGGTAAACAGCGGCTCAAGCCTCGTTTTGGTAATCATCAACCCAGTGACGTCAGTTAAGCTTTATACCGACGACACTGCGAAGCAACAGTGCGCAGTAACGTTGGCTAGAATCTGCGCAGCCAATCAAAAGATCAATGTAATCAAGATCAATGTAAACTTTAAATGAAAAGATGAATATGTGTAATTATGAAAATAATATATCAATGACAGTTATCACTCAGTGTGTCCAATATATAATGATATAGTGGTGGTAAACAACAAACATAGAGAGAAATATAGGAAAATAAGCTAACCTACTGAGATAATGAAATAAAAATTAGAAGATGGAGAAGTGAAAGAAAGATGTAAGGTATGAAATAAATGAAGATGAAAAAAATGAGAAAAATATGGGAAAAATAAAAATTGAAAAATAAAGAAAAAGATAAATATAACAAAAAAATAAAATAAAATAAAAAATAAAATAAATAAATAAAAAATGAAAATAACATTAAAAAATAAAAAATAAAGTAAAATGAAATAAATTAAAATAAAAATAAAAATAAAAATTAAAAATAAAAATTAAAAAATAAAAATAAAAATTAAATAAAGAAGAGAGAAATAAATAAAATAAAAAAATAAAAATAAAAATAAATATAAAAATAAAATAAAAAATAAAATGTAAAATTAAGAACTAAAAAAAATTAGACAAGAAAGAAAGTGAATATGAATAATGAAAATAGAAATAAATGAAAAAAAGTGATGTGAAAAAATTCATTTAAGAAGGTGATGATAGACACCACCTTAAGATATGTATGTGTTCCAATATAGACCCAAAACAATTACAGATCCAAAGTATTGACAAAATATCATAAAGTGTACCTAGCGACAAATAAATCATGAATGACTAACCTATGCCGTTAAGTGCTAAAGTATGACCTAAAAAGTATCTATGTGGTAATAACTCAGTGTGTCGCTTTCCCTATCTCGGATTAAATTCTCTTTTATAGGAATATAGCAACCTTATCAGTTCTAATTTATTGGGGATTTCTTTTTCAAGGAAGCGGTCTTTATCCTTACACTTTCAATCTCATTATATTTGACAACAATATCTGGCATGACGTTGGAACGCATATATACACACCATATTGAGGCTTGGAACGCACGCGGGTCCGCCATCTTGGCCAAACCCAGAAGTGCTTGTCAATTTTAGATACAAGCTGGATCCTCATTAAGGGGGCTAAGATATCTATATTAAGGGGCATGACAGCAGTGGGTGAGTACCCCAGATGAAGTCTTATAAGACGAAACGCGTCGGGAGACTCCACTGCCTGCCATAAATTTTACTTGAAGCGCTTTTTTTACTACTGAAATGTAAGTTGTTTACCTATTTTTAATAAATTTGTTTTACAAAACGGTATTATGCAATGTGGCCCCCCTTCTTTATTTTCATATGGGCTATCCCTCTGAGATGATCCATGGGAAGGTTTGCCATCCAATTCAAAGATAGTTCCCTTGGGAGTCTGGATACATTGGGAGTTTTTGTCGCCATCCAGTTGGGAGGTCCTTCCTTTTGGTTGCCTGTTGGTGATACAAGCTAGATTGACTCATTGAACATACGTTCTTATGAGTTCAATCCCTCTGGTAAGCCTTCACTCTTTCTATGTGGAGGGTCCATCACACTTAAATCTTTGCATGTGTTATCCACGTGGTGATTAAGGAATTATATACCTTTTGGACTAACAGCAGTCTTTTGTATTTGAAGAGACACCCGAAGAGCATCAGAGACTTTACTTTTTAATGTGTTAAACTTTTAATTTATTGTGGATTGACATAGACATTTTTTTTCTTTTTCATAAATTTACATAAGTTACATCATAAGCTTCTAAAAACCTATAGCGCTACACTTGTCTGTGCACTTAGAAGCTGCAGCATTACCTGCTCCGTCAGCCGGGACACCCTTACTTCCAGGCATGGCCTCCTCGTCTGTGGCAGGGCAAGGCACACCAGAAAGGGCCGCATCATTATTAACTTCCGTGGGTCCCCTCCTGACTCCTCCCCCCACGCCACTATCATGCCTCGGCCACAATTTCTCTCTAGCATTCATCTTCCACCGAAATTTATCCCGCGCCACGATGCCCGCAAAAGTCTCTTTAGCATCCTCGTATTTACTACACTGCCTTGCGACATGTCCCTCTCTTTTACAAATGTCACAATCCTGAGATTCTGTACAATCTCTTGCAGCATGTCCCGACTGGTTACAAAAACGGCACATTAGTCCCTCGTCGCAGTTAGCGCTCAAATGCCCATACTTAAAACATTTTCTGCAGTATTTTGGTTGGCCAGGGTAGAAAAGAAAACCCCTCTCACCTCCGACCGTAAAGACAGCCGGAGGTCTCTTCACTCCACCAATACATTCTTCATCCTTCCTAAAGTTCCCAAAACATCTATATTTCCCTGTCCAGATACCAAATTTGTTCATCACTTTATCTCCTCCTCTTAATTTTTCACAATACGTTTCCAGAAAAGCCCAAACCAATGCCAGATCCGCAAAAGGGTTATAAAGATGGACTGTAATCATCTTCTCTTCTTGCAAAAAAAGGGGCTGAATTTCAAAAAATTCCCAAATTTCATCCTTCTTCGCCTCTTCAAAGATTTTCCAACACACCTCGGAAGACCCAAAAGTGATATCATTAGTCCCCTGCTGGGGAAAATCTTGCAGATACAATACATCTTTTACCTTGATGTTAAAGACATCCATCAGAACCTCCACAACGATCGTCCTCAACATAACCCTAGATCTTGCATCTGGCTTAACCAGGAATCGCAGCAAGTCATGTAGTTCACGGCCCACCATCTTGGCACCGGAAAGCACCTCACCGCTCCACCATCTAGGGGCACCCCAAAAGGGGCCCCTGAAGAAACTCTTCGGACGCCTTCAAAGGGGCGATCACTCCTCGTTGTCTGGGGACTAATCCTATGGCCAATATCAGCAAGGGGGGTCCCCCCGAAAAGGGACGCTCCCCCCAAGGCCAACCCTCGGGTACCCCAGACACCTCCTGACCAAGACCCGATGCAGCAGAACTTTACATGATCTTAGCCAAAAGGCCGAGAAGCAATCCGTGTAGCCATGTACTGATGAATTTCATCACTTCGGACTTCATCACAGGGGGGTGGCGACATGGCACGGCAACAAAGCTTAAAGTGGAGGTCCACCCTAAAAAAGGAAATGGCATTAAAATTCATTAAAAAATGTAAAAAAAATCATTTGAAAATTTTTTTTTTTAACTTACCTGAAACCCCTGTTGCTAGGCAGTCTTCCTAATCTGCCTCTTCCTATTCCGGGGTTCTTCCTCCTCCTAAGGTGAGCGACATGTGTGTGTCCCAGGAAACAACAGGGCCATTCACAGAACACTGCGCCGCTCACGCATGCGCAGTAGGAAACTGGCAGTGAAGCCGCAAGGCTCCACTGCCTGTTTCCCTTAGTTAGGATGGAGGCGCTGCCGGCTGATCCGATGGATGGATTGGCCTCAGGGGAGCCAACATCGCGGGCTCACTGGACAGGTAAGTGTCCTTATTAAAAGTCAGCAGCTACAGTGTTTGTAGCTGCTGACTTTAGAAAAAAAAAAAAAAAGTCCGGAACCCCCTTTAACCGCTTCAATACCCGGCCATAGTCAAATGACGTCCACAGATGGGATTTCCCATCCTGGGTGGACGTCATATGACGGCCTCGGCTTTCCGCCGCTACTGCGGGCCCCCGGGGGCCCGCAGAGCGGCGATCGGGGTACCGTTGTGTCCCACAGGACACAGCTGTTCCCCGATGGTGGTATTGAAGCAGCGGCGGCGGCGGAGCGTCGGTAACGGCGGATGCAGAGCGGCATTGGGAAGCGTGTACTACGCGGTTTCCGGCGGAAGAGGAGTGATCAGGGCGGTGATCGGGGCTGAGGCTTTTCCCCTGGATACAGCTCAGCCCCGATCACTGTAGCCAATGGCATGGCTCTGCATCACATGACCGGCTGTGTCCAATCACAGCCGGTCACTAATGTAAACAAACACACACAGTCAGACAGTAACTGCTGTTGCTGGGCTCTTCTCCTCACACACCGATCCAGTGTGAGGAGAAGAGATCATCTAACAGTGAGTTACTAATTACATGTACTACTGTGCCCAGATCGCCCCTCCTAAATAAAGAGTACCTGTCACCTCAGTACCTGTCACCTCAGTACCTGTCACCTCAGAGTACCTGTCACCTCAGAGTACCTGTCATCTCAGAGTACCTGTCCATCACCTGCCACCAGAGTACCCGCCACCTCATCACCTGCCACCAGAGTACTCGCCACCTCATCACCTGCCACCAGAGTACCCGCCACCTCATCACCTGCCACCAGAGTACTTGCCACCAGAGTACCCGCCACCTCACCACCAGAGTACCTGCCACCAGAGTACACGCCACCTCATCACCTGCCACCAGAGTACCCGCCACTTCATCACCTGCCACCAGAGTACCCGCCACCTCATCATCTGCCACCAGAGTACCCGCCACCTCATCATCTGCCACCAGAGTACCCGCCACCTCATCACTTGCCACCAGCGTACATACAGCCAGTCAGCCACTATGTCCAGAAAGATGTACACCCCAGAAGAGGCATACCAGATCCTGAGTCTGACCGATGAGAGCAACGGGGAGCTCTCACCGCTCAGTTCAGATTCTGGTTCTGATTCGGAATATGAGCCCCCCGAAGGCAGCACATCCGGATCAGATTTAGAGGAGGAAGTAGTCCGTCCAAAAAGACGACAGTCTGAAAACCAGGCAGCTACCAGCAGTGCCAGCGGCGGTAGACCCCAGGAGGAGGGGCCCAGTACAAGCGCTGCTAGACCCCAGGAGGAAAGACCCAGCACAAGTGGACGCCAAAGAAGTAGGGCCCAAACCCATCTTCCAGATTCCTTGGCAAACCCATTGTGGCTGCCTTCTACCACAGGGTCAGCCACGATCCCCCCTTTTACAGCACAGTCGGGTGTGCAGGTCAACACTGCAGGATTTACACAAATGGATTTTTTTAATTTATTTTTCCCGAACGATTGGATTCAAGGCATCGTGGACCAAACTAATCTGTTTGCCCAACAATTTATTGCAGCCAACCCCAGCTCCAGCTATGCCCGCCCTTTTGAGTGGAGACCGCTAACAGTAGTGGAGCTAAAATTGTTTTTAGGCCTAACCCTGAACATGGGGCTTACAAAAAAAATGAAATTCATAAGTATTGGTCGACCAAACCCATCCAACATATGCCAATTTTTTCAGCAGCCATGTCCAGGTCCCGATACGAAATCATAATGCGCTTCTTGCATTTCAATGACAACTCACAGTGCCCCCCCCGAAATCACCCAAACTTTGACAAATTATATAAAGTTCGCCCCCTAATTAATTTTTTTTCCCAGAAGTTTGCCGAAGTTTATGTCCCTGAAAAAAATATATCTGTGGACGAATCCCTGGTGCATTTCACTGGCCGGCTGGGAATCAAACAATATATACCCAGTAAGAGGGCGAGGTATGGCTTGAAGCTTAACAAGCTTTGTGAAAGTGCCACCGGTTATGTGTACGCATTCTGCGTGTACGAAGGGAAAGATTCCCAGCTCCAGCCCCCTGAGTGTCCCTCGTACATGGGAATAAGTGGGAAAATTGTTTGGGAGTTGGCATTCCCACTCCTCCAAAAGGGGTACCATATTTATATGGATAATTATTATACGAGTTTGCCCCTTCTCCGCCATCTATATCTCAAACAAACTTTGGCCTGTGGTACAGCTAGAAAAAACCGAAAGAGCTTCCCACAGTGTCTTGTCACCACAAACATTCCAAGGGGGGAATTGACAAGCTTGAGGAACGAAGAAGTGTTGGCTGTGAAGTGGAGGGATAGAAAAGACGTGTACATCATGTCCACCATCCACGATGACACCTCGGTGGAACTTCACAGAAGACGCGGTACCGTTCGCAAGCCTACCTGTATCACTGAGTACAATAAATACATGGGGGGGGTGGATTTAAACGATCAGTTGTTGCAGCCCTATCTTTCAACAAGAAAAACCTTATTCTGGTACAAAAAAGTCGCAATTTACTTTTTTCATTTGGCCCTTTTAAATTCTTTCATAATATACCAAAAATCCACAGAAACACCCACCACCTTCATAAAGTTTATTGAAGACATTGTCACTGCCCTGATTTATCAGCAAGTATCCCCCCCAGAAAGCATTCGCTCCGATTCTGTCAGCAGACTACATGAGCGCCATTTCCCAGACCATATTCCACCAACAGGATCCGGAAGACGACGCCAAAAAAAATGTCGGGTGTGCACCAAAAGAGGAATTAGGAAAGATACGAGCTTCCATTGTACCGACTGTCCCTCCCAACCTGGCCTTTGCATCGGAGAATGCTTCAGGCGATATCACACTCTGGAAAATTATTAGTCCATATTTCTAATACTGCCATTTCCCCGTTTTTAATTTCTGTCCTGAATATTTACCTTCCTCAACCAACCATATTATTGCCTTCCATGTGAACCGACCCTGGCCTGTTTCTCGACTATGCCTCTGCCTACCGTCTGCATTGTTTTTCCGCCATGTTTTTGCCTTTCACGTGAACTGACCCTGGACTGTATCGACTATGCCTCTGCCTACCGTCTATTTCTGCCTTTTACCTGCACTGACCTCGGCCTGTTGACCATGTTTTTGCCTGCCCCTTGGATTGATCTTTCACCCTGCTACACAGGGGTCTCACATATGTGAGGGGCTCCAGAATAGTGTTCGGAGTTCAGAAAACCAGTTTTTGGTTTTCTGTGTTCCCATAACAGGGTCTGGTTGCCCGGAGGCTTCAAAGCGATTTGGGTGGGAGAAGCCTCTACCCCTGTCCCCATTCTTTCCTGACCAATGCCCTAAGCTTGATGGTACTGCCTGCTCCCTGGCCAAATACTCTGGCTGTGCTGACCATACCTCTGCCTGCTGCATGTACTAACTATGGACAGTATTTCTGCCTGCTGCATGGACGATCCTTTGATCCTTTTGCTGCTGCTGACCACATCCCTGCCTGCTATCTGGACTAATGCTTTGGCTGTGCTGACATCTCTACCTGTACTGACTATTCCTGCCTGCTGCCTGTTTTGCTGTCGCTGTCCACGTTCCTGCCTGCTGCCTGGACCGATGCTCTTCTCTGTGGACCACTGCACTACTAAAACTGCAGGTAATCTTTTCTTTACCCTTTACTCAGCAGAATGTATTTTGGTTTGTAATTGGTATGTACAGTACATGCTATGTGTTAGAAATATGAAGGGCCTTCAACAATGTGATAGGTTGGCAGGAATTTGTGTGTAATGTATGCTCCTAGAACAACTGACAGTGCTACTTGGATGTTGGGCCTCTGTATGTGGCCAGACTATGTAAAAGTCTCACACATGTGGTATCGCCATACTCAGGAGGAGTAGCAGAATGTATTTTGGGGTGTCATTTTTGCTATGTACATGCTATGTGTTGGAAATATCTTATGAATGGACAACTTTGTGTAAAAAAAATGAGTTTTCATTTTTTTTCCACAGTTTCCAAAAACTTCGGGAAAAAAATGAACCATTCAAAAGACTAATTATGCCTCATAGATTATACGTTGGGGTGTTAGCTTTCTAAAATGGGGTCATTTTGTGGGCGTTTCCGTTGTCCTGGTGCTCCAGGGCCTTCAAAATTGTAATAGGTGGTTGAGAAATGAGATGTGTAATTTATGCTCCTAGAATGCCTGGAGCTGCTACTTCAATGTTGGGCCTCTGTATGTGGCCAGACTATGTAAAAGTCTCACACATGTGGTATCGCCATACTCAGGAGGAGCAGCAGAATGTATTTTGGGGTGTCATTTTTGCTATGTACATGCTATGTGTTGGAAATATCTTATGAATGGACAACTTTGTGTAAAAAAAATGCGTTTTCATTTTTTTTCCACAGTTTCCAAAAACTTCGGGAAAAAAATGAACCATTCAAAAGACTAATTATGCCTCATAGATTATACGTTGGGGTGTTAGCTTTCTAAAATGGGGTCATTTTGTGGGCGTTTCCGTTGTCCTGGTGCTCCAGGGCCTTCAAAATTGTAATAGGTGGTTGAGAAATGAGATGTGTAATTTATGCTCCTAGAATGCCTGGAGCTGCTACTTCAATGTTGGGCCTCTGTATGTGGCCAGGCTGTGTAAAAGTCTCACACATTTGGTATCACCACACTCAGGAGGAGTAGCAGAATGTATTTTGGGGTGTCATTTTTGCTATGTACATGCTATGTGTTGGAAATATCTTATGAATGGACAACTTTGTGTAAAAAAAATGCGTTTTCATTTTTTTTCCACAGTTTCCAAAAACTTCGGGAAAAAAATGAACCATTCAAAAGACTAATTATGCCTCATAGATTATACGTTGGGGTGTTAGCTTTCCAAAATGGGGTCATTTTGTGGGCGTTTCCATTGTCCTGGTGCTCCAGGGCCTTCAAAATTGTAATAGGTGGTTGAGAAATGAGATGTGTAATTTATGCTCCTAGAATGCCTGAAGCTGCTACTTCAATGTTGGGCCTCTGTATGTGGCCAGGCTGTGTAAAAGTCTCACACATTTGGTATCGCCATACTCAGGAGGAGTAGCAGAATGTATTTTGGGGTGTCATTTTTGCTATGTACATGCTATGTGTTGTAAATATCTTATGAATTGACAACTTTGTGTAAAAAAAAATGCGTTTTCATTTTTTTTCCACAGTTTCCAAAAACTTCGGGAAAAAAATGAACCATTCAAAAGACTAATTATGCCTCATAGATTATACGTTGGGGTGTTAGCTTTCCAAAATGGGGTCATTTTGTGGGCGTTTCCATTGTCCTGGTGCTCCAGGGCCTTCAAAAGTGTGATAGGTTGTCATCATATGAGATGTGCAATTTATGCTCGTAAAATGCCTGACGGTGCTAGTTGGATTTTAGACCTCTGTATGTGGCCAGGCTGTGTAAAAGTCTCACACATGTGGTATCACTATACTCAGGAGGAGTAGCAGAATGTATTTTGGGGTGTCATTGCAAGTATGCATGTGCTGTGTGAGAGAAATAACTTGTTATTATGACAATTTTGTGCAAAAAAAAAAAAAAAAAAAAATTTCCAAGAATTGTGGGAAAAAATTACAACTTCAAAAAGCTCACCATGCCTCTTGCTAAATACCTTGGAATGTCTGCTTTCCAAAAAGGGGTAATTTGGGGGGTATTTGTACTTTCCTGGCTTGTTAGGGCCTCAAGAAATGAGATAGGCCTTCAGTACATCAGGTGTGATCAGATGTGATCATTTTTCAATGATTTGCACCATAGCTTGTAGACTCTATAACTTTCACAGAGACCAAATAATATACACTAATTTGGGTTATTTTTACTAACGATATGTAGCAGTATACATTTTGGCCCAAATTTATGAAGAAAAATTACTTATTTGCAAAATTTTACAATAAAAACTAAAAAAAAGTGTTTTTTTTTCAAAAATTTCTCTCTTTTTTCGCTTATATTGCAAAAAATAAAAAAAACAGCAGTGATTAAATACCACCAAAAGAAAGCTATGTTTGTGAGAAAAAAATGATAAAAATTTGGTTTGGGTACAGTGTAGCATGACTGAGTAATTGTCATTCAAAGTGTGAGAGCGCTGAAAGCTAAAATTTGGTCTGGGAAGGAAGGGTGTATAAAAGCCCTGTATTGAAGTGGTTAAGTATCTCCCTCCTCATCACTTTAACTCATAGTGACCAAATTTGGTGGACTGTTAAGTCAATGGACATGGACCACCGCAATATTTGTCCAATATTTGTCCAAACATCCCACCTTCTTCCAGTTAAAATTTAATTAGAAACTATAAATGATAAAAGTTTCACAACCGGATAGATGGTTAACAGCGGCATGCACATTACTGTGTCTCACCATACTCCACCAATATAACACACTACTCATTTGGCAATTAAAATGGACTGACCTAATCCTTCAACTGTTCCATTAACCCCACATTGACTAAGAGAGTTTCAAATAACTCTTAAATTCTGCAGGAGGAGACAAATAGTCTCTCCAATTCTAAAATCCGCAGCACGCAATATATAAAATTTAATCAAATAATGGTAAATACCGAATCTCAGATTCATTGCCACTACCAATTTAGGGTTTGGAGGAGTGACACTATTGCTTTTAGAAACTTGATTACAATTTTAATTTATAGTCTATATAACTTATCCCTAAATCATATATATATATATATATATATATATATATATATATATATAAAAACTAAAATAAGTTATATCCTCAAAAAATTCTCAAAATATTCAGTTAGAACCTGACTAATAAGTATTAATCACTAATGAAGCAATTAGTCCAATTCAATGTTTAACCCCTCAGGGCTCATCGTCTGTAATAAATTAATAAATAAATTAATTAATTAATCCACTTAGGGGTCTTTTGCATGATAATTCCTGTAGTTTTCTGAGAAACTATGATATTTATATCCTTTTAATATATTTGTTATGTGTTCACCTACCCTTATTCTCATAGTTTTTTTTGTACCTCCAATATACATCAGTCTGCATGAGCAGACTAATGCATATATACGACATAAGTAGTGTCACATGTTATGAGGTCAGTGATCTCATACTCTCTACCTGTAGGGTTTGAATAAAATGTGGATCGTTTCTTTACATTGTTTTTGCAAACTAACATGCTCTACATTTCCTGCAGGCTACAAAACCCTTTCGACCCTGAGAGAAAGATAGTTTGGACGGAGGATCTAGAATTTTTTGAACTACATTTTCACCAAAATTAGGATAAATCCTATAAATAAAGGAAGGTTTTCTGGGCATTACAGATTTTAATACCTTATCCATCCTTTGAATATGCCAATGTCTGGAGAATGTGCTCTCAATTCCCTTATACTAGCAATTAAAATCTGAGATGAAACACCACTGCTTATTATCATCTTTATCAATATGGATCCTATTCTCCAAGTATTGGTCCCTCGGGATGGCCAATATGTCCTCTGGATCTCTTAATCTATCTGTACCTCTGAATATCCCTTCTGTATAAATTTCCTTTTTATGGTATCTGATTATTCTAGAAACTCACTGTCAAAAGTGCAGTTCCTTCTGGTGCACATTAGCTGACCTTGCGGAAGGTTGCGCAACAACATAGGATGATGGCCACTTCTAATTGATAGATAAATATTTCTAGCTGTAGTTTTAAAATAAACTTTTGTGGCTAAAAAATCATCTTTCCTATAAATAGTCAGATCCAAGAAATTGATGGTATCAGTGCTGTACTGGTAGTCTAATTTAGTATTGTTCTTATTATTGTTAAGATGATGCATAAACTGGTGAAGTTATTGTTCAGTGCCCTCCCAGATGAATAGCAAGTCATTAATGAACCTCCTGTAGAATCGTAATTCCGGTCAGATTCATGAAAAAGAAAATGATCCTTCCACTCGGCCATAAAAATATTAGCAAGACTAGGGGCGAATTTATAGCTACACCACTTTTCTGGCCAAAGTACATATTCTGATAGAAATAATTATGTGACAAACAGAAGTCTAAAGATTTTTGTAAAATACTTTTTGTACATGAGGTAAATCATCTCTCTGGCTAAGTGCCCAATTAAGGGCCAGCAGGGCGTCATTGTGCTGTATAATAGTATACAGCGACAATGCGTCCACTGTTACTAAATAAGTTGACCGGTCATCACTTAGTTTAATATCCCTTAATGCCACTAGTAGGTCCTTGGTGCCTTTCAAATAAGCCCTCATTTTCAAGACACTGGCTTGTAAAAACCTGTCAAGGTATTCACCCAGTCTTGCTGTCACTGATCCTATCCCATTAACAATGGGGTGAGCTGGAGGACAATTAGCATCTTTATGCACTTTTGGTAAAGTGTATATTATAAGGATTCTACACACACTAGGGACCAAGTATTTTCTTTCTTTTTTATTTAATACCTAAGTTTTATAACCATACTCTACTAAATGTGTCAATTGATCTTGTAAGCTAATGTGGGATCTTTCCATAATTTGTTATATGTGCATTCATCAGAGAGAATTTCTGTCATCTGTTGATGGTAGAACTCTTTATCAAGGATAACAACACCCCCTCCTATGTCTACAGGTCTCACAATAATCTCTTTACGTTTTTCAAGAGATTATATTCCCTCTCTAACATGCCTTTGATTAACACCCTTTTTTGGTACAATTTGTTCCAAATCATGTAGCACAAAATTTTTTAACACCTCCACACACTGATTACCTAGTACGGGTGGATTAAAAATAGATTTATTACACAATCCAATATCTGTACCTACATTCTCTATAGTTTTCCTACTAATTGAGTTTAAAGGATTATTAAGAAAATACTTTTTCTGGTTAATTTTCCTAATTAACTTATGTGTATCAATATAAGTGTTAAACGTATTACATAGTATTATTATTATTGATAGCTCTCCTTGTAGCACATTTTAATCTGAAGTTGAGTATGTGTAATTCTTTTGGGGTCAGAGTAACTTTACTTAAAATTAAAAATACCTTGATTGTTATTGTCTAATCCCTTCTGCGTTTTTTAGGACTGGCGTCTTTCTTCTCTGCTCTACAACCTCTCCTTGTCTTCCCATATCTCCTCCACTCCCGCTTTCTCCTTGATGTGCATAATTGAAGGGTCTGTTCCTTGCTTTTCCTCACCCTAAAACAATAGGGATTGGCAGGGCTAGGATAATCATTAGGATCTCTATAGTCTGAGAGGGGTTGGTAATGGTTATAGGTTGGTATTGGTTCTGGGTACTCATATCTTTGACCACTAGGGGTTCTATGATGACCTCTTTGTAGATGACTTCTTCATCCAAAATCTTGTCCCGGACTGGATGTATATCCATTAGAATGTGTAGGAACACTCCAATTCGGGGTGAGAGGGCATTGAGTTTGGTATTGCGGAATCATAGCTTCACTTTGGTCTTATCTGAGGCTTAATAGTGGAGGAAACCTCCATATATTCTTCCCCATCTGAATGGATTTCTCCTCCTTCGGGGGGCTGCTCCCATAATAAGTGGGTTATTCTGCCATCCATAAGCATTGTTGGTCCTAAAATCTGCCAAGTCTCTACTAAATTTTTTAACTTTCTTTTTTGTGTATCCTTATCCACTTTATCTAATTTTCTTTTTATTTTATCATTAAATTCAATAGTATACGGTCTATCTTTAAGGGGTTCTAACGTTAATTGAAGATCCTTAATCTTATCTAAAAGTTCCATTTTCCTTTTCTTTCTTTTTAATAGTCCCTGTAGGTCTCTGCCTGCTTTTTTGAAGAACTCTAGAAGAATTCCTGATCATTTAACCCATCTTGGGGGGCTACATCCCATCTTAAACCACAACTGTTTATGCTCTCTTTCAAGTACATTTCTAAAGTGGCAATGACCCACCAAATCCTCACTTGTTTTTCTAGTGCATATGACAATGCCTTAAGCATAGAAGCATATTCATCCTGCACCTGCAAACTTGAAGAGGATATAAAGATAGATTTTAAATCTATCTGTCTGGAGTTCAAATATTGAACGACATTCATAGCTGCAGTGTAAAATCACCTTCAAATAGTGTAACTAATAATAAAAGTGAAAAAGTAGGGGGGCGTGGTTTGCCTTGAGAGAAGATGGCTGCTTGATCCCTCGGCTCCCGCTCACCACAGCCTTTTCATCAGCTTAAACTGGGGACCTTCAAATTTTCTTAACTACCCACTATGGGAACTTCCTCCCGCGGAAGCTCGCAGTCACGATCCCGCTCCCCGAGGGAACTTACCGGCCGCACGAACCACACTATACCGGAGATATTCCGCACCCAGAGGCCTAATATGGCGGCTCCTCTTCCCGCTTCCACTCCTTCTCAGGAACTGACAGGAATTCTCCTCACTCCAACCGAACCTCACACTTCACAAATGGAGAACGACGGCACTTCTCTCCGTCAACCGAGTTTACGTGATCTCCAAGCTGTGGCGGCTGACATTAAAGACACTCTATTCTCGGCCATCTCAGACTTGCGAAACGAACTACAGGCTATCTCAGGGAGAATGCAGCGCGTCGAAGATGATGTAGCACTACAAGGCTCAGCAACAAAAGCAATTCACTATAAAGTGAACTCCCATACCATGCAACTTAGAGATCTTCAGCGCCATGTTGAAGATCTCGACAACCGAGGTCGCAGACATAACCTTAGGGTGAGAGGCCTACCCGAATCCGTGGACCAGGACCAACTCCTCCAAGTTGTCACAGGCCTCTTCAACCAACTCCTCGATAGGCCTCGTCACACCCCGGTGGCTATGGAACGTATACACAGAGCGCTCCGTCACAGAGGCAGAGACGCAGACCCCCCACGAGATATTATCTGCTTTGTAAATGACTATACAACCAAAGAAGAAATCCTCAGGAAAACCCGAGAAAAATCGCAGCTAGAATATGATGGGTACCATAAACAAATCTATCAAGATCTTTCAGCGATTACGCTGCGACACCGCAAAGATCTCCGGCCCCTACTAGAAGTTCTGCGGAACAATGGCATCCGCTACCGCTGGAAGTTCCCGTTCGGCCTCTCTGCCTCCCACCAAGGCCGTTCTGCCTTACTGAGAGTCCCAGAAGACCTCGACGGATTCTGCCGCACCCTGGACATTCCGCTTGTGTCGGTCCCAAACTGGTATGAGGAATTCAACATCTTACCTCATACCCGTCACCCTCCAGCAGAAGAACCGATGGAAGCTCACAACACCAACTTCCGCAGACGCAGATCGCCCTCACCGATCAGACCCTATTCTTCAGTGGGGCCCTGTCACCCGCCTCCTAGCCCCATGACAGCGCCTTTGCCTCGCAGAGCTCGCCGGGACCGTTAATTTACTTCCATGCCCTTGAATACGCTGTCCTCACCAGACACCCCCGCTGACAGCCCCTGCTCCACTTCTACCACCTTCTCCTTTCTACACATATCCGGACCTATCTCGACTACCTCTCCCACACTCACCAACATTCCACGGAGGAACCGCCGCTTCACCTGAACACTTTGCAGTATCGCCCGAGACCCGATCTTCATGCCTGCAAGGATCTTTCCCAATTACACATTGCTTGACTCTGCTGACTACCCCTACAACAGAACACTGATGCCTTAAACTTTTCCTCCCTGTCGCTCTCTGAGGATTAAATCCTTCCTGAAATGTTGTCTTTGCCTGGGTTGACTACACATGCCAATACTCACACCCCACGCAGGTTAAGTTCTATTTATTTTCAATAAATAACCACTCTATACAAACATAGATGTATTACTATGGGTGATTGTTACCACATATGATATGCTACCCCGCTTACTCAGCCTTAGGCTCGTCTACTATATGGACCAATTATCTAAAAATAGATGTTAATATACTTGTGTAGCAATGTTTATTAAGGTTATCCTTCTTTGTGCCTTTCCCCCCTCACTGATACGACCTTACCCATAACCATCACCCAAACAATCACTCCCCCCCACTCGATCTAAGGTATAACTAACTACTGATATCGTTACTCATCTAAATATCTTGCCAATACAAATTATCGGCTATCCTATCAATTATGTGACCTCATTCCACCAAGTTTCCCAACATGAGTATTATTATTATTATTATTATTATTATTATACAGTATTTATATAGTGCCAACAGTTTACGTAGCGCTTTACAACTTGAGGGTAGACAGTACAAATGCAATACAATTTGATACAGTAGGAATCAGAGGGCCCTGCTCCTTAGAGCTTACAATCTAAGAGGGAAGGTCAAGAGATACAAGAGGTAATAACTGTGGGTGATGTGCTGATTGAGAAGATAAATGTACAGTTGTTAGGTGGGGGCCAGATAGGCTTCTCTGAAGAGATGAGTTTTCAGGGATCGTCTGAAAGTGGATAAAGTAGGAGAAAATCGGACGGATTGGGGTAGAGCATTCCAGAGGATGGGGGAGGCTCTGGAGAAGTCCTGAAGGCGAGCATGGGATGAGGTGACAAGGGAGTTTGAGAGCAGGAGGTCTTGGGAGGAGCGAAGAGAACGATTAAGTTGGTATTTTGTGACTAGGTTAGAGATGTAGCTAGGGGCCAGGTTGTGGATGGCTTTGTAAGTTATAGTTAGTATCTTGAATTTAATTCGGTGACTGAGTGGCAGCCAATGGAGGGATTGGCAGAGGGGTGTAGCAGACGCTGAGCGGTTTGTGTGGTGGATGAGCCTGGCCGCAGCGTTCATGATGGACTGAAGTGGGGATAGCCTATTTAGAGGTAAACCAATGAGGAGGGAGTTGCAGTAGTCAAGGCGGGAGATGACCAGGGAGTGGATTAGAAGCTTTGTGGTGTCATTGGTTAGGAAGGGGCGTATCTTGGAGATGTTGCGAAGACAGAGGCGGCAAGCTTTGGATAGTGATAGAATGTGGGGTCGAAAGGTTAGTTCAGAGTCCAGGATTACACCTAGGACCTTGGCGTGGGGAGATGGGTTGATAGTTGAGCCGTTGATCTTGACAGGGAGATCAGGGGAAGTGGCACCTGAGGGAGGAAATATCATGAGCTCGGTTTTGGATAGGTTGAGTTTGAGAAAGTGATGTGACATCCAGGCTGATATGTCTGCTAGTAAGTTGGTAATGCGTGAGGAGACAGATGGAGAGAGCTGGGGGCTGGAGAGATAGATTTGGGTGTCATCAGCGTAGAGATGATATTTAAAGCCGTGGGAGGCAATCAACTGACCCAAGGAGGTGGTGTAGATTGAGAAAAGGAGAGGTCCGAGAACAGAACCTTGGGGGACCCCAACGGAAAAAGGAAGAGGAGAGGAGGAAGTAGAGTTGTAAGTGACACTGAAGGAGTGGTGGGATAGGTAGGATGAGAACCAGCGAAGAGTACAGTCACGGAGACCAAAGGAGTGGAGTTTTTTGAGGAGGAGGGGGTGGTCCACTGTGTCAAAGGCAGCAGAGAGATCCAGGAGAAGTAGTACAGAATAGTGTCCATTGGCTTTAGCCATTAGTAGGTCATTTGAGAGTTTAAGGAGAGCAGTTTCCGTGGAGTGTTGAGGGCGAAAACCGGACTGAAGGGGATCAAGAAGTTTATTCATGGTCAGATGGTCGCTTAGTCGGTTGTAGACCAGTCTTTCAAGAAGTTTGGAGGAGAAGGAGAGTAAGGAGATGGGACGTAAGTTGTTGAGACTGGTGGGATCCAGTGAAGGCTTTTTTAGTATGGGGGTGACTAGCGCATGTTTGGGAAGATGCCACAAGAGAGGGAGAGGTTGAAAATGTGAGTTAGAGAGCGTAGAATCGAGTACTACATACTTGTCCCCCCTGTTCCACCACATACATAAAATAGGGCTGCTGGTGAGCTAGACCTCACTGGCAGACTTTCCCACCTACTGTGGACATCTCTCGATTGATAGACCAACCCCCACACAGTGGTTAAACGAGTCTTATCTAGCATCTCCTATACACGAACCTACACACACCACTGACCTTATCCGGTTAGTAAATTATTGTGATCCCCGACCTACCTTGCCCACACGCACATACCCTTCAGCCCATCCCATCACCTCCACCACCGCAGCGCGTACTATCCTCCTAAATACATCCACACACCTATACAATGACGAATCCATCCAGCATCACACACAGCACCAAGCTCAAAATAATCTCACTAAACGTAAAAGGCCTCAACACGCCAGAGAAACGCTCCAAATTACTCCTCACCATGTACCGCAATAAGGCTGATATTATTTTCCTTCAAGAAACCCACTTTCGATCCAACTCCACACCAAAACTACAAAATCACCGGTATCCCACAGTATATCACGCTACCAACCCGTTGCACAAAACAAAAGGAGTCTCAATACTCATTGCTAAATCCTGCCCCATTCAAATCACAGACTCTTTAATAGATGTGGAAGGCAGATACCTATTTCTCAAAGGATCCCTCCTCAATAGAAAATTCACATTGGCTAATATATACGCCCCCAACTGCTGTCAGGTACCTTTCTTTCGAAAAATTACGGATACACTCACAACCTTCCAGGAAGGAACCCTCATATTGGGAGGAGACTTTAATGTTCCACTTAACCCTATCCAAGACACATCTACCGGCTCCTCCTCACTCCCGTATTCGGCCCTTAAGACAATTAAATCGTTACTCAATCAGCTATTACTACATGACTCCTGGCGCACCCTGAACCCAAACGTTAAAGACTTCACATTTTATTCCGCTCCCCACGACAGATATTCAAGGATTGATTACATCTTTCTAACACAAAAAGATTTATCTCTAATCCACCACACTTCAATTGACCCCATGCTTATCTCCGATCATCACCCCACCTCTCTAACACTTAAAATCCCAAACACGACACCCCGCTCACAAACATGGAAATTGGATCCGTCATTACTGAATGACCCTTCCATCATGGCTGAGGTCGAATCTAACCTCAAACATTTCTTTCAAGAGAATGTTTCGACGGACACGTCCCCACTTACCATCTGGGAAACACACAAATGTGTAATCAGAGGAATCCTAATCGTGGCAGCTGCTAAACACAATCGAATACGCAGAAAACAATACCTAGACCTCGTCAACAAAATCCATAGGCTAGAAAATGCTCACAAACAAACCCAAGCCCTCTCCACTATGACAGAACTGATTCAAACTAGAAAAGATCTACTTGATATATTAGACACCCAAATTCGACGCAAATATATCCTTTCCAAAAAAACGTTTTATGAATACAGCAACAAAGCCAGTAAAATGCTAGCTCGGGCTTTACAAGTGACAAAAGCTCACACAACGATTCACTCTATCACTGATCCAGCAGGATGCAAATTTACCAAAACCCCAGACATTGCACAACAGTTTGTCCAATATTATAGTAAACTATATAACCTTCACCCATCTAATTCCTCCTCAGATAAAAACAAATGAACAGAAATGATAGTCGATTTTTTGCAACAATATGGCCCTACCCCTATCTCGTCTTCCGTGGCCCAAGATCTGGCCTCCCCCCTAACCAGAGAAGAAACAGACCTAGCTTTGAAACAACTAAAATCAGGTAAAAGCCCCGGCCCCGATGGCTTGACAGTCGGCTACTATAAAACTTACGCAGAAACACTCACCCCCTTCTTCTTAAAAGCCTTTAACTCCTTTGCAACCCCTACGACGCCGCCTCGAGACCTTCTAACTGCCCATATAGCTGTAATTCCAAAACTAGACAAAGACCCCTCCCTAGTTACCAATTACAGGCCCATCTCGCTTCTTAATGTGGACTTAAAATGGTATGCGAAGACTTTAGCGAACCGTATACTACCACTATTGCCCCAACTTATAGATCTGGACCAAGTTGGCTTTGTTCCGGGAAGAGAGCCGAGAGATAACACTCTAAAAGCTCTTAATATCCACCATTGGCTTACATCCAGCCGTTCTAGCGGATTTATGCTTTCTCTCGACGCGGAGAAGGCGTTTGACAGAGTGGCCTGGGACTATATGTCAGAAACTCTACGGATGATAGGTCTTCCCCCAACGATGCTCAATTTCATATCGGCCCTTTACTCTAACCCTACTGCCAAGGTCCATGTAAACGGCCACCTGTCGGACGCCTTCTCCGTGTCGAATGGAACCCGTCAGGGATGCCCACTATCCCCTTTAATTTTTATTTTATCCCTGGAACCCTTCCTGCGACGCCTGAGAGCCAATCCAGACATTAAGGGAATTGCCATCAAACGACACACATACAAAGTAGCTGCCTTCGCGGACGACATACTCCTCTTTCTCACTGACCCCCTCACGACAATACTGAACCTCCTTAAAGACTTTAAAAATTTTCATACCCTTTCTAACCTCCAAATAAATTACTCGAAATCGACAGCCCTGAATATTACCCTCGCCCCTGAAACTTGTCAACAATGCCAACTCAACTATCCGTTCTCGTGGAATGCTAAAGCAATCCCATATCTAGGTATTCTCTTACCGACCTCCTTGAAAGACTTATACACCCTAAACCATGCGGCAATTTTACAGAAAATACAATTAGACTTAAAAAAATGGTCCACAGGACTTTTTTCTTGGTTCGGTAGAGCCGCGATAATCAAAATTAATATTCTGCCCAGACTTTTATATATTTTGCAAACTATCCCCATTAAACTTCCGAAGACATTCTTCTTAACCTATCAAAAAGCCTGTAAATCATTCGTATGGGCCAAACTACGCCCGAGACAAGGCTTCCTGAGACTAACCGCCCCCAAACTCTTAGGGGGCATAGGTCTTCCTGATCTCCGCAAATACCAACAAGCGTGCCATCTTACAAGAATTATAGATTGGAACATACACTCTGCACATAAAGACTGGATCCACATAGAGCAATCATTCTCAGACCTCCCACTGTCTCATCTCCCCTGGATCACTAACTCTAATATCCCCCCTGAATCCAAACATCACCCATTAATTAATCCCACATTGGCTTCCTTCCACACAACCTGTAACCTCCACAAACTCTCTTCACCTAATGGCCCAATGACCCCACTACGGATGAACCGATGCATCCCACCTTCTTAGCAGACCATTGGCCCCACCCTACTGTACGAGCAGAGCACTTTTTCGAAGGAAATCATTTCTTATCCCAACCAGCGCTTGCGTCAAAAATGAACATGAGATCCTTCCCATTCTGGACATATGTCCAACTGAGACACTTTTTTAACAAACCTAAACCCAGACCAGACTGGTCCAGACAGACCACCACATTTGAAAACCTATGCTCCAGTGGGGAACCCCAAAAACACCTGATATCCCAGACATATGCACTCCTATTCACAGCCCGCACACCAACGAAACACTGGACCACCAGACAATGGGAACAAGACCTCTCGATAAACCTTACCGACGCAGAATGGGAGAAAATATATACCTTGACCCACAAAGGATCACTCAATGTGCAAGTACAGGAAAACGCCTTTAAAATACTGTCAAGATGGTACAGATCACCACTGACACTGCATCATATTGACCCGTCAATTACCCAAACATGTTGGAGATGTAAAACTGAGATTGGATCGTTCTTACATGTCTGATGGTCCTGCACAAAAATTCAACCCTTCTGGAAAGAAGTACACAAATTGATCAGCCAAATAATGACATACACGTTAGACTTCAACCCTGCATTACTCCTACTCCATCACTCCAAATTGCCAATGTCGACTTACCTCCGATCTCTGGCCATGCACATGGTGAACGCTGCCAAGCTATGCATCCCCCTCAAATGGCGCTCAACGGACCAACCATCCATCGCAGAATGGTTTACCCGCATACAAAAAACGATGGTCATGGAGGACCTCATACATCAGGCCAAAGAAACACAACCTAAATTCATCAAAACATGGACATGCTGGATACACTTTACTACCACTGATGAATACAAACAATACTTCAAATAAAAGCAGTATAGATGCTGTGACGATGCCTAGGATAACGTATATTTACCTTACCCTGGATAAACACTGTTCCTTTCATTTCCCTTTCCATTGCTGATGAATCCAAAAACCCCCAAATTCAAGATGACACTCACAAAAGTTATACCTTCTGCTGATAGTACTCACAACAGCCCACACACTTATACTTTCCCAATTCATCCCCTACAAATCCCTTCTACAAACACCTACCTACGTCTATAATCACCCAAACCGAGCTTTAAAACAAGCTTTACGAGGTGAACCTCATGAATAGATAATTCATACCCCCACCCCCACCCCCACCCACCCTATATCAACCATCATCCTTGATAAAATGCAAAGCTAGAGTTCTAGGACTCAGTAACAAAATCTCTAACGTATAGATTCTTTAACGCTTCACAGAATATCTACCCTCACTATATGATCTACTATTACGGTTTATATATAATAACTCAACTTTCTCACTCACAAGATCAGCGGCTGCGTCCGCAAATACATACTGTAATGTATTTAAATTACCCTTGTGCTGTACTCTCCCTTTTTTGTATTTCTCCTTGTTACTTCTGTTTAAAAACCAATAAAAATATTTAACAAAAAAAAAAAAAAAGTGAAAAAGTAAATATATGTGTGCGCACTGCTCTAATGAAAAACACCTGTCTGTGCTGCCACTTAATATTCAATAAATATGTAAATGAAGTGAAACAAATGTCAATGTAAAAAAGAGAGAGAGACAAATAATTCCACAGTAGCGCACTAAATTAATCTACAAAACTCCTAAATATTAATATTGTGAAATAATCAACATAAAACACCCATACATAATGAAAAGTGTCCATATGGCATATTCAAAAAATAAATATGCTCCAACATGTGCAAATCAATATGGTAATACAGTCCAATTGAAAGTGATAAAAACATTTTTATATTATGTTATAAAATTTTGCTAACAGGTAATTTTTCTCCTTCATTGATGTACGCTGATGAGGCTGCATTGATGGGCACCGATAGGCTGCACTTATGGGCACCGATAGGCTGCACTTATGGGCACCAATGGGCTGCACTGATGGGCACCGATAGGGTGGCACTGATAGGCAGCACTGGTGGGCACTGATAGGCGGCACTGGTGTGCACTGAGAGGTGATACTGAGAGGTGGCACTGAAGGGCATTGATAGGTGGCATTGGTGGGCACTGAGAAGTGGCACTAATAGGTGGCACTGATAGGTGGCAGTGATGGGCACTGATAGATGGCAGTGATGGGCACTGATGGGTGGCAGTGATGTGCACTGATAGGTTACACTGAAAGGCAGCACTGCTAGGTGGGACTGATGAGGCACTGATTGGCACCACTGGTGGGCATTGATAGGTGGCACTTATGGGCATTGATAGGTGGCACTGGTGGGTACTGTGGGCACTGGCAGGTGGCAATGGCAGGTGGCACTGTCAGGCACAGAGGAGGAGGCAGATGTGCCTCCTTCCTCTTCGGGACCGATGTCCCTTGAGCATAAGCCGGTGATCAGCTTTTTTTTCTCCTCACGCTGTCAGCATGAGAAGAAAAAAAATGATTACCAAGCTTTTGTTTACACACGTGATCAGCTGTCTTGGTGACTCAGTGATCACAGCGTGCGCCACGTGCGCCCTGCAGGGGGCGCGCAAAGCGGAGGACGTCCTATGATGGCCTCCCGGAAATTCAAGTGGTATAAAAGTAATGCACTTACATCATAAATGATTCAAAATTGCCTTGTTAAAATTCCAAACATGCCAGGTGACTCAGTGTTGTGATCTCCCTACAGCTTCCTTCCTTCACATGCAGTCAACATCTCAGCATTATAAAAAGAAAGGAATTTTGCCTGGATCAACCACCAATGAAAAAATAATCTAGATTATTTAATAAGATCAAATATTCATCCAAAGAAATAGGTTGGATGCAGTTTGGGTTGCCTTGTGAAGCATACAAAACAACAAGGAAAAAGAGATTCCCCCAAAGAAGGCAATCACCCAAACACGATCTGCCAAAAAAACAATATATTTATTAAGCTACAAAACACCACACAAAAGTACAAAAATTAGGCAAAATAGGGAGAATGTCAAATGACCATATTAAAATTGATAACGTTATCATTAAAAACAACGGAGCCGCGGCCAAACATACCCCATACACACACCAATCACAGCAGCAGATTCCTAATATATTGGCCAGTATTGTATGAGATAAGTCCTCAGATCAATCCAAGTGTGGATAGTGTGGCGGTGTGGGGGTAAGGGTGGATGAATGGATGTTTGATAGTAATTAATGCAACGAATTCAACACAGCTTAAACACAGCTTTGAGATTTATAGCAGTCCGGGAGCTAGACCCATAGCGTGGGTAAGATGACAGCAATGACCGGCAATAACTACTGAAGGTGGTTGTAACCCAGGACATACAAGCAGAGCAGTTGTATTAATGGAAAGCAGTAGGGGGAGCAGGCACGACTCAGGCTGTATTAGAAATAAAAATTGGAGTGATACTTCTCTCACCAAGTGGATCAGCGGCTCATGGAGTCATAAGCTCTACCCCAGATGATTGCTTGTAGATGTCAGTCCAAACTGCATTTGCATTTGCCGTCAGGTGGGAGATGTCCCGCTGTGTCAGCGCCTTCTGTTAGAAGATGAAAGCCGGCCGTCAGCTGTTAGTTCCCGGTCAAACATTCAAACACCGTGAGCTCGCGGCTCCGAGGTGACGTGCTGACGTCACGTGCTGACGCGTTTCACCAGCCAATCACCGCTGGTTTCCTCAGAGCTCAGAGCTGTATTAGTCGAGTTCTAACTGAATATTTTGAGAATCTTTTGAGGAAATACCTTATTTTAGTTTTTATTCTTTATTTTTTGGAGATGAGATAAAGATAAGTTAAGTTAAAATTGTAATTATAAACTATAAATGATAAAAGTTTCACGACTGGCTAGATGGTTAACAGCGGCATGCACATTACTGTGTCTCATCATACTCCACCAATATAACACACTACTTATGTGTCCCTAAATCATATATGATTTAGGGACACATAAGTAGTGTGTTATATTGGTGGAGTATGATGAGACACAGTAATGTGCATGCCGCTGTTAACCATCTAGCCAGTCGTGAAACTTTTATCATTTATAGTTTATAATTACAATTTTAACTGGCAGAAGGCAGGTTAATTGGACAGATGGACAATATTGCGATGATCCATGTCCATTGACTTAAAAGTCCACCAAATTTGGTCACTATGAGGTAAAGTGATGAGGAGGGAGATACTTAACCACTTGCTTACTGGGCACTTAAACCCCCCTCCTACCCAGACTAATTTTCAGTGCTGACGCACTTTGAATGACAATTGCGCGGTCATACAACACTGTACCCAAATGAAATTTTTATCCTTTTTTTCCCACAAATAGAGCTTTCTTTTGTTGGTATTTAATCACAGCTGGGATTTTTATTTTTTGCTAAACAAACAAAAAAAGATGGAAAATTTTGAAAAATCATGTTTCATAGTTTGTTTTAAAATTTTGCAAACAGGTAATTTTTCTTCTTCATTGATATGCGCTGATGAGGCGACACTGGTGGGCACTGATAGGCTGCACTGATGGGCATGGATAGGCACAGTTTAGGCAGCACTGATAGGCACAGATAAGGCGGCACTGATGGGAACAGATAAGGCGGTACTGATGGGCACAGATAAGGCGGCACTGATGGCCACTGATAAGATGGCACTGATGGGCTCTGATGGGTTGCACTGATGGGTGGCACAGATGGGTGGCACTGATAGGTACCACTGATAGATGGCACTGATGGGCACTGATAGGTGGCACTGATGGGCGGCACTGATTGGCACTGGTAGGTGACACTGATGGGCACTGATAGGTGGCACTGATGTGCAGCACTGTTGTTGAGGCACTGATTGTGGGAACTGATAGGTGGCACTGTAGGCACTGATAGGTGGCACTGATGGGTGGCACAAATGGGTGGCACTGTGGGCACTGATGTCCATCTTGTGGCTGCCGGTGATCGGCTTTTTTTTTCAGCGCGAGGGGAAAAAATAGCTGATTACCGGATCTGTTGACATCACATGATCAGCTATCATTGGCTGACAGATGATCACGTGGTAAGGGATCTGTGATCCAGTGAGCCTCATAGACTCGCTGAGGCAGGGGGTGCACAGGGGGTGCACAGGCCACTCGGGCATGGGAGGAACATCAATGGATGTACTCCTGGCAAAGCAGGTCTGCGCTGTAGCCGTCATTAGGCTATAGCTCGGATCTGAAGTGGTTAAGCTTTGTTGCTGTGCTGCCACTTCCTGTGATGAAGTCTGAAGTGATGAAATGCATCGGGACGTGGCTACACGGCAACACTGAGATGGTGACTCCATGTGTAGGAAGGAAGCTATGAAGAGATCGCAACAGTGAGTCACCTGGCATGTTTGGAATTTTAACAAAGCGATTTAGAATCTTTTATGATGTAAGTGCATTACTTTCAATAAACCAATTACCTTAAATTGTTTTTACACTATTGGAGGTTCTGCCTCAATTTGTATCCCCAGATGCGGAGAATGTCTTTATTAATTTGGATGGAGAATGGTGTGTAAATGCATCTCTTAAATAACATCTAATAAGGCAATATTTGCCAGACATGAGAGTGAATGGCAACAGCATCTGGTGAGCTTTATTCTTAAGGGAGTGGAATTTGCACACATCCCTTTGGTGAAGGATTTTGGTGGATCAACAAGATTTTGTTTCACTATTTTTTCATCACCTTAAGTTGGACTGTATTACCGTATTGATTTCCATATGTTGGAGTATATATATTTTTTGAATATGCCATATGGACACTTTTCATTATGTATGGGTGTTTTATATTGATCATTTCACAATATTAATATTTAGGAGTTTTGTAGATTAATTTAGTGCGCTACTGTGGAATTATTTGTGTCTCTCTCTCTTTTTGACATTTGTTTCACCTAATTTGCATATGTATATATAATACTTAGTGGAAGAATCTGCCTTCACTATCACCACCTAAGTAGTCTCAGTGTTGTAATAAGACAAATAACAGCCTTGGATTTCATTTTAAGTGCATTTAGTCCACATTCTCATGTCAAATCGCATGTCAAATCCCCGACTATTGCCGGAAACAGCACCGTCCTGAATCTGTGTGATGCTGACTTTGGGGCGCCACAATGATTCCTAAATGTAGTTCCTGCACTACTTTTGGTGACTTTGGGGGCAATTTCAATAGACATCTGTGCAGGAACAGCACAGATGTCTCAGATTTCGCTCCTGAAGTTGGACGTAAATGCGGGTTTGAAATTCAAAAACCTGTCTCCAGTGTGAACCTTGGATTAAAGCCACTTTTAAAATTGGAGTAGGAAATGGTTAAGACCCCCTTTTTTCTGCTTTCCATAGGGGAGATTTCCCTTTTATTTCCTGTTCAGGGACACAGCAGGAAGTAGGAGAAGCCCAATTCAAAGTGAAAGTATATGCTAACTTTGACAATTGTCATCACAACAGGATTAATCATTTGAAAATGTATCCTTATTTCCTATTGGATTTCCCATTACTTTGTGTATCAGAGACAAGGGTCCCCAGGACCACTAATAAGATTGGCTCATCCCTAGTCCCACAGGAGAATTTCAAACACCTACCAGTTCGGTTCGCACCAGAGCTTGCGAACAGGCAACGAACACGTGAAAACCGTTAAAGTCTATGGGACACGAAAAATCAAAAGTGCTTATTTTAAAGGCTTGTATGCAAGTTATTGCCATAAAAAAGTGTTTGGGGACCCGGGTCCTGCCCCAGAGGACATGTATCAATGCAAAAAAAGTTTTAAAAACGGCCATTTTTTCAGGAGCAGTGATTTTAATAATGCTTAAAGTGAAACAATAAAAATGAAATATTCCTTTGGTGCAGTTTTCCCGTGTTTAGAACAATACCACAGCAAAATTACATTTATAAAGGAAAAAAGTCATTTAAAACTGATCGCGGCTGTAATGAATTGTCGGGTCTCGGCAATATAGATAAAACCCATTGAAAAAAATGACATGGGTTCCACCCAAGTCCATTACCAGGCCCTTTGGGTCTGGTATGAATATTAAGGGAAACCCCGAACCAAAATTTTAAAAAAATTGCGTGGGGGTCCCCCCAAAATCCATACCAGGCCCTTCAGGTCTGGTATGGATATTAAGGGGTACCCTGCACAATTTTTTTTTTTTTAAATGGTGTAGGGGTCCCACTAAAATTAATACCAGACCCTTATCCAAGCACACAACCTGGCAGGCTGCAGAAAGAGAGGGGGGACGAGAGAGCACCCCCCTGAACCATACCAGGCCACATGCCCTTAACATGGGGAGGGTGCTTTGGAGTCATCCCCAAATCATCTTGTGCCCATGTTGATGGGGACAAGGGCCTCATCCCCACAACCCTTGCCAGGTGGTTGTGGGGGTCTGCGGTTGGGGGGCTTATTGAATCTGGAAGTACCCTTTAACAAGGGGACCCCCAGATCCTGGCCCCCCTATGTTGTATGGATTTAAAGGGGAACCCTGAACCAAAATAAAATAAAAAATGGTGTAGGGGTCCCCCCAAAATCCATACCAGACCCTTATCCGAGCATTCAACCTGGCAGGCTGCAGAATAAGAGGGGGATGAGAGAGCACCCCCCTCCTGAACCGTACCAGCCACATGCCCTCAACATGGGGAGAATGCTTTGGAGTCATCCCCAAAACATCTTGTGCCCATATTGATGGGAACAAGGGCCTCATCCCCACAACCCTTGCTCAGAGGTTGTGGGGGTCTGCGGGCGGGGGGCTTTTCAGAATCTGGAAGCCTACTTTAAAAAGGGGACCCCCAGATCCCACCCCCCCATGTGAATTGGTAACGGGTACATTGTACCCTGACCAATTCACAAAAAAGTGTCAAAAATAGTAAAAATGACAGGAGACACTTTGGGACTTTATTCAAAAATAAAAAAAATTAAAAAATCCAGCAATGTAAATCCATCTCACACCGCCCAACGAACCGAAAAAAGAAAAAAAGTGACAGCTCTGCATCTATGGGAGGCTCCCGCACACTGCATGCTTCTTCTCGATGACAGCTGTTATATAGCTGCGGGCGGGGCCACTCGGTGACGTAAACGGGTGACCCCGCCTTCCTCTGACATCACGTGGTGTCAGAGGGGGTCACCCGTTTACGTCACTGCGTGGCCCCGCCCTCAGCTGTCATCGAGAAGAAGCGTGCAGTGTGGGGGAACCTCCCATGGAGGCAGAGCTGTTGCATTTTTTTTTCTTTTTTCGGTTCGTTGGGCAGTGTGAGATGGATTTACATCGTGGGAAATTTTTATTTTTTTATTTTTTAATAATGTCCCAAAGTGTCTCCTGTCATTTTTACTATTTTTGTCACTTTTTTTGTGAATTGGTATGGGCACAAGAAAAAGGAGAGAAAGTGCTATTCAACTATATCATAGTTGTTGCCAACATCCCTGAAGTCAGAATATATTAGGAGGTTACCCCCAACAGGTTAAAGGGACTTTAACGGCAACTCATTTAAGATTTAAAATTTATTTTATTCAGTAGAAAAAGTATATATATATCATAAAAGACATAAAGAGTCTGTGACAAAAAGGTAACAGAAACAGTGTCATAGAATCTATAAAAAAACTATACAACGATATACTGTATGTGCGAAATTAAAGACTATATTCAATGGTCTTGCCACGAAATCTTACGCGTTTCGGGACTTAGGCATAATGTCCCTTCATCAGAGACAGATCGTGGATCATAGACCCATACATATCAGTAACGGAGCATCTATGCCAAAATCGCTGCAGTAACGGTGTCAGATACCCCAGGTCTGACAGATGTAACAAAGACCTGAATGCATCGGCTGGCCCAACTCTATCCACACTGATCCAACCCACAGACATAAGGGGGCATCCCGCGGCTCTGCCACACAAACTAAAGCCAAATCGCAGGTACTATAACATGCTGTATCATCGGGATATCCACAGTTCAGGCCAAAACAGTCTGCATCACTATAGGAGAGAGGAGAATATTGCCATGTGTATGCAAGCACAGATCGAACCAGGGAATTAGTCCATATGAGGGCTAGGTATCAGGATACAATGTTGAGTCCTGGTGAGGCATGGATTGTCCTATTGAGCGTCCTGGCCGGTCACCGCCAAGTGCGGTAATGATAAATGTACCCATTACCAATTCACACAGGGGGGGCCCAGGATCTGGGGGTCCCCTTGTTAAAAGGGGCTTCCAGATTCCGATAAGACCCCCACAACCACCGGTCAAGGGTTGTGGGGATGAGGCCCTTGTCCCCATCAACATGGGGACAAGATGTTTTGGGAGCGACTCCAAAGCATCCTCTCCATGTTGAGGACATGTGGCCTGGTACGGTTCAGGAGATGGGGCGTTCTTTCATCCCCCCTCTTTTCCTGTGGCCTGCCAGGTTGTGTGCTCGGATAAGGGTCTGCTATGGATTTTGGGGGGACCCCTATGCCATTTTTAAAATTTTTTTTTAGATTTGGGGCAGGGTTCTCCTTAATATCCACACCAGACCTGAAGGGCCTGGCATGGATTTTGGGGGGAACCCCATACAATTTTTTTTTTAATTTTGGTTTGGGGTTCCCCATAATATTCATACCAGACCCAAATGACTTTTTTCCTTTAGAAATGTCATTTTGCTGTGGTATTGTTCTAAACACAGGAAAACTGTGCCACTTTACAGGCATACTATAGACACCCCCCAGGCACGATATTTAAAGGAATATTTCATTTTTGTTGTTTCACTTTAAGCATTATTAAAATCACTGTTCCTGAAAAAATTTTAAAACTTTTTTTTGCATTGATACATGTCCCCTGGGGCAGGACCCGTGTCCCCAAACACTTTTTATGGCAATAACTTATATAGCATATAAGCATTTAAAATTAGATCTTTTGGTTTTTCATGTTAGTGTCCCGCAGACTTTAACGGGGTTCTGCGACTTTTGAATTTTCCGTGAGCACCGCATATTGTTCGTTGTTTGCTGAATGTCTGAAAAACCAAAGTTCGGCCCGAACTTAAGCTCGGGCCGAACCATTTGCCCATCCCTAGTGGGGACACAGATAGCAATCAAAAACCTGACATGGGCTCTAACCTTTCCCTAATCCATCAACAACAATACAAAAAGCTTTGCATACATTTAATCTTCAGACATTTAAAAGTATCTCACCAAGGGGGCACATGCGCTGCGCAAACCGAGGAGGAAGCAAGGGCTGAGAGCTCCGTGAGCCGTGGAGATGAACGGCACTTCCCTGGGGCCATCCACACTGAGTTTCGATCCAATTCTTCCTAACACCCCCGGCGGAACATCCAGCGCATGCCAGCACCCAAATTCAATCTCTCCTGCCTGACTCCCCTTTGATGGCCTTTTCCTGTGATAGGATTCATAGGGCCCTGCGCCCTCCCCCACCTTCAGAGAAGCCTCCTAGAGACATAGTGCTTTGCCTCAAGGACTTCTTGATTAAAGACGATATCCTCAGGGCCTCAAGAAACACACCCAACATTCGCCTAGATGGTACTCCTGTTCAAATTTACCCGGATATCTCCCCCACTACCCTTGACAAGCGCAGGAAGATGAAAGAGGTTACATCAGTGCTTCAGTCCGCAAGTATTCGCTACCGCTGGGGCTTGCCTTTCAAGCTTCAGGTGCCTCATAATGGCACGACATGCACCGTGACCACGTTGACGGAAGGCAAGGAGTTGCTGGTGAAACTGGGCCTCCTAGATGCGGCTTCCCTGCCCAGACTACCATCCACTCCACGCCACTC
Organism: Aquarana catesbeiana; assembly: GCF_042186555.1. Classification (NCBI taxonomy): domain Eukaryota; kingdom Metazoa; phylum Chordata; class Amphibia; order Anura; family Ranidae; genus Aquarana; species Aquarana catesbeiana. Next base: position 391,272,139 of record NC_133327.1, on the reverse strand, counting down.
TGCTATTTGGGCTACCCCGCCACCCAGGAGAGATCGCCAAGATCAACGTCGTGACTAACAGAAACAGCAACTCTCTTTTTCACTTTTTTTGTCTCTTCTCTCTACTCTTTTTGTTTTTCTTCCTCAAGGTTGAGAACTACGATCCTCTCCCGCCATGCTTTGATGCACCTGCACTCTCCCGGCTCCATGCTGAATCCTGGTTGCATCCGCTTGAGTGACCCCACACTTCTCAATATTGGGGGCTTGCTGGCTCTTCATCTGTTTAGTGATGTTGGAGCAGGCGGACCCCTCACAGGTAAACTCTCCTGTCATATCTGCATCTGTGCAGATTACACGGACACAAAAATTTAGAGTGTTGGACCTCCTGGTCCAAATGGACACCTATTTTTGGGTCTATGGGACGTCTTTCCCCAAGACCCCCCTAGACTATGGTTGGCCATTTTTTGGCCTGGTTCTCAGGTTCCTAGTTTTCTTGTTAATTTTTGTTCCTGGTTTTATTTTTTTGCTTTTTTTGTGCTACCCAATTCAGAAGGTTTTGTCATTGTGATACATGTGTTGCTATCTTTGACTGAACATACAAATATCTTAATAGGGTTATACTCCTTAGCTGTGTCTCACCCTGGGATAGATTGTATAGTTATTATGGTGCTCCCTCTCGGCCTGGACCCCTTTCTGATCCTAACGGTCTCACCATTGATACAACATGGGTATTAAGGTGATTTCTGACAATGTATAAGGGTTTAACACCCCTCAAAAATGGAGAAAAGCATTTAAAGCTTATAAATCCCTTGGAGCGGATATTATTCTCCTACAGGAGACTCATTTCTCCAGTGATAACCACCCATCCTATTTTGATAAAACTTTTAAACAATGCTACTTCACTACCTATGGGTCCAGGTCTAGAGGGGCCGCTATCTTCATTAAGAATTCGGTGTTATTTCAGGCTCAACAGATATATAAAGATCCAGGCAGTCGTTTTGTGATAGTTCAAGGCTCCATCCAGAATTTAGAGTGTTGGACCTCCTGGTCCAAATGGACACCTATTTTTGGGTCTATGGGACGTCTTTCCCCAAGACCCCCTTAGACTATGGTTGGCCATTTTTTGGCCTGGTTCTCAGGTTCCTAGTTTTCTTGTTAATTTTTGTTCCTGGTTTTATTTTTTTGCTTTTTTTGTGCTACCCAATTCAGAAGGTTTTGTCATTGTGATACATGTGTTGCTATCTTTGACTGAACATACAAATATCTTAATAGGGTTATACTCCTTAGCTGTGTCTCACCCTGGGATAGATTGTATAGTTATTATGGTGCTCCCTCTCGGCCTGGACCCCTTTCTGATCCTAACGGTCTCACCATTGATACAACATGGGTATTAAGGTGATTTCTGACAATGTATAAGGGTTTAACACCCCTCAAAAATGGAGAAAAGCATTTAAAGCTTATAAATCCCTTGGAGCGGATATTATTCTCCTACAGGAGACTCATTTCTCCAGTGATAACCACCCATCCTATTTTGATAAAACTTTTAAACAATGCTACTTCACTACCTATGGGTCCAGGTCTAGAGGGGCCGCTATCTTCATGAAGAATTCGGTGTTATTTCAGGCTCAACAGATATATAAAGATCCAGGCAGTCGTTTTGTGATAGTTCAAGGCTCCATCCAGAATAAACAACTAACCCTGGTCTCAATGTATGCGCCTAATGCCTCACAGGCTACATTTTTAAAAGAATTTTTCCAGACTCTGGAAAAGTTCCACTCCCCCCATCTGTTAATTGGAGGGGATTTTAACTTGGTAGCCCACTCAGGGCTAGATAGAAGCAGAACATGCCCAACCTCTAAGGCCTTTCCCAAATCCCTTCAACATTCCTTGAGGTCCTCTCAACTGATAGATGTGTGGAGGGCCCACAACGTAGGCTCTAAAGAATACACTTTTTATTCCCACCCCCACGATAGTTACTCTCGCCTAGATTATATTTTCTGCACTCCTTCTCTGACAGTGAACTCTACCTCGGCCAGTATACATATTTGCCCCTAGTCGGACCATCACATAGTTTTCACCCATATTTCTTGTTTGTCCCGCATACAGCCAGGTCTTGGCGCCTTAACGACGCACTGCTTACAGACCCTGTGATCCTGGCCCAGCTGTTGGAGCGTCTCAAGGAATATTTTAGGCTCAACAATGTTGAAGATATCTCTCCTATCACCCTTTGGGCAGCCCATAAGGCTGTGATGAGGGGCCACCTAATAGAAATCTCCACTACTCAAAAACGTCAAAAACAACATGAGACCCATAAACTCACTTTAGAGCTAGAACGATTGTACCATAGACACACTCAGACACCTTCAACGGAGTTGCTCCTCCAGATCACTGAAAGGAGAAGGGCCCTGGACGACATACTTTCAGGACACATAGAAAAATCTCTTAGATGGTCCAAGGCTCGTTTCCTCCTTCATAGCAACTCCACGATGTTTGCGCGTAAGCTCAAACAGTCCACCCAGCCGACCCACCTTTATAAATTGAAGGATCATAACGGCAACCTCACCTCCCATCCCAAACAGGTTCTAACTATCTTTTCCTCCTTCTACCAGAAACTATTTTCGGGCCCAGATCCCTCTCTTCCCCCTCCCACACAGGCCTGGTTAGATACCCTCTCGCTTCCCCAGTTGTCAGAGGAGCATTTGGGAATCCTCAATGCCCCATGTTCGTCAGAAGAAGTGGCTTCTGTCATCTCCTCCCTTAAACCCTCCAAAGCCCCAGGCCCGGACGGGTTCTCTGCAGTCTACTATAAAAAATTCGCAGAATCCTTACTTCCTACACTGACTAAAATGTATAATCATGTCCTCAAAGGGAAACAATTCCCAGAGGAAATGCTGCTAGCAAACATGTCCTTCATACCCAAACCGGGCAAAGACCATACTCTCCCTCAAAATTTTCGCCCCATTTCTGTTATTAATAACGACCTAAAAATATTTGGAAGGATCTTGGCAGACAGACTGGCTAAAGTTATAAAGACCTTGATATCCCCCGACCAAACCGGCTTTATCCCATCGAGGCAGATCATTGACAACATCCGTCTAGCCACCAACATTCTTCAGGACGCTCATATGTACTCAAAACAAGTTCTACTTTTGAGTTTGGACATAAACAAAGCATTTGACAGTGTTCTTTGGACGTATCTAGACACAGTGTTATCAAAATTTGGATTTAGTGGGGCATTTATACATGGCTTTAAAGCCCTTTACCATCACCCCAAGACCCACATAAAGCTTCTGGGATGTAACTCAGACTATTTTTCTATGCAGTGTGGCACTAGACAGGGGTGTCCCTTCTCCCCTCTTTTGTTTGCACTCGTTATGGAGCCCCTGTCTAGGTCCATCTCCAATGACCCAAACATTAAGGGATACACAAAAGGGGATCGAGAATTTAAACTTAGCATTTATGCAGACAATGTACTTTTATTTATTTCGGACCCTTTAATCTCCCTCCCCAACCTCATGTCCTCTCTAGACTCCTTCCATAAGCTGACGGGCCTGGGAGTTAACCCTACCAAGTGTTCGGCATTACTCATTCACCTCCCACAACTTTTATTGACCACACTTAAAGAGAAATTCAAATTTGCGTGGAATCACATCTCCTTACAATATCTGGGTATTAAACTAGCCCCCTCTCTCAAACAGATATACTCTTTAAATTACCCTCCGGCTTTCTCTAATGTTAAACACCTTTTAAATCAATAGTCCTCATATCGTATATCATTTTTAGGTAGAATCCAAGCAATTAAAATGAACATCCTTCCTAAACTTTTGTTCCTCTTTAGATCTCTTCCTCTATATGTTTCTCGCTCAGCTCTGTTGCTGATACAGACGGATCTGCTCAGATTTATATGGCAAAACAAAAAACCCCAAATGGGACGTTTGTTGATGTATAGAACTCAGGCAAGGGGAGGCTTGGGATGCCCGGATCTATGGAAGTATTTCTTGGCATCCCGTCTTATTCAATTAGCGCAGTGGCATACCTCCCCGCCTCTATACCGTGGCTACAGTATGAGCAGATCTCGGTGGCTCCTTATTACCTCCCGGGTCTTTTATGGTCCCACTCCATATCACCAAAAGATATCACCCCACTTAATACTATAGTAGGCTAATCACTTTATCTATGGTCCCTTTATTCTAAGAAGTTTAAGCTGCAATCTGGTAGGCCCTTTCTGTCTACCTTTTTAGGAGAACCTTCCTTCCCTCCGGCCTTTTCTTCTATATCGTCATTTCTTAGCTGGATCGCAAGGGGTTTGGTGAACCTTGAATCTTTGTTGCAAGATGCCTCCTTTTGCTCTTACGCTTACCTGCAGCAAATCCACGCTAAATACGACACTTTTACTCAGCACTTATCACAGGTGGAGTTGAGCTGTCAAAGACTCCGTTTGAGTTGCTGTATGGAGAGGCCTCGAGAGATAAGGGGACCATATCCATTCTTTATAGATACCTTAATGACTTCAACTCCCCTCAAAAATCCAAGGCAATGGAGGCTTGGGAGGTTGAGATTGCCCAAGAGTTCACTGTAGAGGACTGGCTGGACATGATAGATAATATGCACAAATGTACGCGATCTATATCCATCAAAGAGACAGTTCTTAAACTTCACACTAGGTGGTATTACACTCCGAACCGTCTTCACAGAATATATCCCTTGGTACCTGGCACATATTTTAGAGGATGCCAGGACGGGGGATCGCTGTTACAAACGTTCTGGAGTTGTAGGGCCCTAGAAACCATTTGGCATAAGACAACGTCTCTTATAACACTTCTCTCTGGAGTCTCAATCACCCTGACCTCTCAAATGTGTTTGCTATTTGCAGAGCTCCCAGCTGTTCCCCTCCCCCTACAAAAATTGTTTCACACTCTTTTTAGTGCTATTCAATGGGCAATAGCTATGAATTGGAAACGTTCCCATGTATCTTGGTCGCAGGTGATTTCGCGTATGAAGTCCATTAGGACTATAGAAAGAATACACCATACTCTCCTGGACTCCATGCACATTTTTGACCGTAAATGGAATGTTTGGACGGTTCACCTGCTTAGTGAAAGACTAGAGGATCCCTCTGCCCCAGTGGCTGAATCACAATAGGCCTGATTATAGTCCCAATTGATAGAATCTGTTTGAAGAGTGCCTCTAAAGCTTCATGGCCTCTAGGCTTCAAGTATAAGGGCACATAGCATCCTTGTGGAATGATGGCTATTTCGATATGCTTGGGTTGCACATTTGACACAATTGTGAGTTTCTTTTTCCTTACTTTTTGTTTAGTTTTTCTTTATATATTTCTCTCTTTTTTGATTCAATGGGTGCATTATGTATTGTAATGAGATATGTTATCTGCATTGTATGAGATATAATATTAAGCTGTCAATGGCTATTTTGCTACTGTACTTCTTGTACCCACAATGCTTGTACACCCAGATGTTATACCATTTTGCAATAAAAACGTTTGTAAACAAAAAAAGTATCTCACCAAAAATGAAAATCCTATTGCAAGGAATATTTTAAAACAATTCCTGCAAGAATAGGATAGGATCGGATGAAAACGGACAGGCGGTCCATTTTCATCCAATCTCCATAGAGGACAGCGGGGCTCTGAAAAGTCTGTCTCTACACAGTGAGCGGAGACAGACCTGTCACCCGCCTGCTCAGCGGGGATCAACGGATCGATCCCTGCTGTGAACAGGGCCTTATTGTCAGTTTCCTATTGCAAGGAATGTCCTAAATTGTACTTGATTCTCTGTGTGCCAGTGAGCGAATTGCACAAACAGAAATCAAAGGGGACATTCTAAGCACAGACACTATATAGAATTCCCCTAGCAAGTCAAGGCATAATTTTAAAATCAAAGCAGCTGGAGATTTAAAATAGCACCTTCTTGTGTTGTGATCATGCAATAAACTAAACCGTTTGGATACCACTTTGTGCTGATTCTTGGTGTGCTGGCAAATATCTACATTATAGTTGCATAAGTCTCCTGTCCATGTCTCTTGGCAGCCCCATTTCCAGGTGCAGGAGACAGTAATCCAGTTCTCCAGATGTGCCCTGCCCCCCTCCCTAAGCCTCTGTCCCCTCATGCTGATGTGATTGTAACCGGTACTGGAAAGCTAACGGTAAGTGCCCATGCCATTACATGGCTGAGGATTTAGGTTAGTAAAAGGGGCATTTAGTTTTATTTCAATGCCAGAGATTAGGTGGAGGGGTAGAGGGAAGGCAGGAGTTAAGCTTTGAATAAAACATTAGAATTAAATAGGTAATATCAATTTGAGGAAAAGTGAAATTTTCTCTTAAAATGGCTTTTATTGTTACATAAATGTACAACATACAGAGCATTGCACTGAATTTTGTCCATAATATTTGCAACCTATCTTATTCCTATAAAGATATAATAACTCTGTTTATGACCATTATTGCTTTGACAAAGCATGGGAAACATAGATTATACTAATAACTGCCATACTAATAGCCCTAGCTTGATGAATATGATATTTAATGCCCTTATAATCACAGAGATAAACCATCAAGCTTATATATTTTGAATAATCAGAGTAACAAAAACAATTGTTTGCCACAGCATGGTTCTTTATAGCTTCTCCTGCACAATGAATAAAACATATTGCTGTGCCCTGTTCGATTCCTTAAAGCTTCAGCTGTCACACAGTATTCCTGCATTTTGATCAATATTTCTGCTATGCTAAGTCCAAGTATTCAAGTATTCATCATGTCCTGAGGAGAGTGTGTGAAACATGGCCACCCTGATTTATAACCAAGGTCAGGCATGGCAGTCCAACTATGGCAGTCCAATTAGAATAGCATCAGATTTGTCAGCTAGGTGTAAAATACCTCTGCGCTCTAGAGTGAAACCTTCGTTTCATAAGTAAATTAAATGTAATAAATATCAAGAAACAGTTGGTAAGCAAGCCAGCCATCTGTGAAAGGGGAATCAATGAACTGAAAAAGCTTTTAAGACGGTTTGAAGATAAATGTCATTTTAAAATAAACACTGCCCTGTTTGATGTTTTTAAAAGCCATCTTACAGAGAAAATAGTTTAATATGGTTGTGTATTTGGCTTGTGGCTTACCAAAAAAGCAGATGTATTTCAGGGTAATTAAATGTAAAATCATTTTAAATCATAATTAGAGACTGTGAAATTTACACCTTGGTATGACCAATACAGCCTGCTTTTTCTCTAGGTACAGTATTAAAACATCCAAAAAAGGCATATGAAGAATATAAAAATAATATGAATGAAAATAGAAACTCACTTTATCCTAATTTATGAATGCTAAAATATGAACAGTGTTCAGTAGGATTTAAATTGTTCAAAAGAAAAGCTTAATTTGTTTGAAATACAGAGCGAGAAAGGGGAAGAAAGAACACTGATCCAAAGTTCTATAGTAAGTTGCTGATGTTTTAAAATTCCAGATCACCTGAATGCTCTATGTCTTGAGGAGAAATGGCTGCACACTTGGTTCACAGCAACCTGCCACCCATTGTTTCAAATAATTTTCCAAGTTCAAGTGACTAAATGATTGTGCATTAGATTGAAAATGAACTCCAACTGTGCCAATTTAACTTTGTACACCCCCCATTTCTATCGTGCTCACTCATACATTGGAAAAGTCAAAACTGCAGCTAGCAAATTGTTGTGAACTCTAAAGCTCACTGCAATACTTTTTTAGCCAAGAAGTTGATGTACAGCTTTAAAAAACTGTCACAAAATGTTGCTGCTTGTTACATAACTCCCACAATAAAGAGGTTATGTTTAAATACTACTGGCTATAAAATATAAGAAAGGGGGCAAGGGTAGAGAATTGGCACACAACTGAATAAAGGGAAGGAATACACTCACAATTTAGCAAACATTGTTAAACAGTAGGGAGGGGGCATTCTTAGGATATTGCCATATGAACACATAATTAAAAGAATTGCCATTTTATTTCTTAACACCAATATTTTGATGAGACACAGCACAGCTGGAGCAGTGTAAGTTGCATCTTGCTAAAACCTCGTTTCTAATAAATAGCAATTCCTTTGATTTTTGGAGGCTACATTAGTTCCCTTTCCTTTTAAAGGCTTTGTACCTTTATTTTTACCTGGTGATCCTTTCACACTTCCTGTCCTAGGTTGTCAATTCTCACTTAGGCCCCATGCACATAAGACGCCGGTGCAAACTCTGCTGAAAGCATGTTTTTAAAAGCTGAAAACGGCATTTAGAAAGGCCCATTTTGCTGCGTTTGTATGCCGCGTTTAGCCACATTTTACCGCATTTGTGTCTAGAAGCGTTTAGTTAAGATAACATCAAGACCCTTCCCAAGCTCAAAAAACAGTATTATTTAACTCTTTCAGCCATTTTGTGAGACCAGAGTGAGTAGCAGCAGCTGAGAGAGTAGCAGTGTACTTGTATTTAGCATGTCACTTGCCACGTCATTTGCCACAAGTTGCAGATTGTCATTTGCCACATCACCTGCCACAAGTTCTGGACTGTCCACTTGCCATGTCACCTGCCACAAGTTGTGGATTGTCCACTTGCTACGTCACTTGCCATGTCACCTGCCATGTCACTTGCCACATCACCTGCCACAAGTTGTGGATTGTCCACTTGCCACATCACCTACCACATCACTTGCCACAAGTTGTAGTTTGTCCACTTGCCACGTCACTTGCCACGTCACCTGCCACAAGTTGTGGATTGTCCACTTGCCACGTCACCTGCCACGTCATCTGCCACATCACTTGCCACGTCACCTGCCACAAGTTGGATTGTAATTTGCCACGTCACCTGCCACAAGTTGTGTATTGTACACTTGTCAGGTCACCTGCCACAAGTTGTGGATTGTCCACTTGCCATGTCACCTGCCACAAGTTGTGGATTGTCCACTTGCCACTTCATCTGCCACAAGTTGTGGATTGTCCACTTGCCACGTCACCTGCCACGTCACTTGCCACGTCATCTGTCACAAGTTGTGGATTGTTCACTTGCCACGCCACCTGCCACAAGTTGCTTGTTCAAATCTAACAACATATTGGTCATATTCCAATTATACTTTGGATAACAGAAATGCTAGTGGTATATTGGATTGGATCAAGGGTTCATTAGGGTACATAAATGGTCTATAAATCATTGCAAGCAATTACAATTGTTTAAAATATTTTTTAACGTTTTTTCATCGTTTGCCATCATTTTTTATATCTTTAATGTAAAAAAATAGGGCACCTTTAAAAACGCTTATAAATGCAAACACGGCTAAATGCGGTACCGGCATTTAGCTGCGCCGCGTTTAGCTGCGTCTGGCATCTAACGTGGAAAACTTTTGCGTCTGAACCAATTAATTTGATTCTGGAAAAAGGAGGTTAAACGCAACTGCCTAAAAACGCCAAAAAATTAGACTGTGTACATGGACACATAGAATAACATTGAATGAGTTCAGGGGCAGTTGAAAAAAAGTGTCCAACTGCCTCTGAACATGCATTTAACAGCCTCTTGTGTGCATGGGGCCTTATTGTACTGTATTTGAGGAGAGCTACAAACATCTTCAATTGTTCTATTTCTCATTACATAAGTAGAAGGGGGTTATGTAGTTCAACGAAGATAGCCTATAAAGCTGATAACATTGTTGGACTATCAGTTTTAGGACACAAGAAGATACAAAGATGCTGGGTTTTATCAGGGTCAATAAGGATTTTTCTGTATTTTTAGTAAATGTATTTTTGAGGACTGGTAAACTTCAATATATTTATTTGTGAACATATAGTTCTGTGTGCTAGAATGCTAGAAACTGCTAAAAGAAAATATTAGGATTAATAAATGAAGGCAGTATACTGCATTAGTATGATAGTGTGTATATATATATATATATATATATATATATATATATATATATATATATATATATATATATATATATATATATATGTGTATTTATATATATATAAATATTTATTCTGATATATTTGTGTACAGGACCATCAATACCAAATTCAAACAAGTAGGAAGTTGACTATTAAAGGAAACTTTAATGGTTTTGGGTATTTATATTTTATATATTGTTATATTATTATTACAGTATATATCTTATATAATATCTTTGTATCTTAATCCTACACTACAGGATGCAGGCCGGAAAAGCTTTGGGGCATACCCAAGTGGCATACCCCGCTCCATGAGACCTCTTTTTATGCTAGTGTCCTTAGGTGACCTCTTCTCCACTATGTAGAAGTTTTTCTATGCTGTTTAGGGGCATTCTGCTATTATAAATTCTTTATTTTACTATTAAATATTTAGGTTTTGATACCAGTCAATGAAGAGAATGGGTTCATAAAGCATTATGCATTTTTCTAAATAGAGGCTCCAGCAGAAGCTATTTACAGTCAGACTTTCAGACTCTCTCTAATAGAAACTTGGTACCCTGTCTGCGAAGAGTAGAAAGAGGAATATGGGAATATGGGGGTTAAGTTATTTCTCAGTTACCTGGAGGTGTATATTGGAGCTTCAGCTATTAAACTCTGTAAACAACAGGCATTTTTAACTAAGCAGATAAGGATAGTATGAGCCTTGAGTTCTAGAAAGAAAGAGCAGAGAACATTGAATAGTGCAGGTATTAAAAAACATTTAATAATAAAAAATTAACATTGCCTTTAAATAGAAGCAACTTGATCAATGCTTATCACCAATAATGAATCCCAAGGAACCAGAGCATCTGTTGGTAAGCCCTGGCATTTGTCGGGATAGGTTATTGATGGTAAATTTCTATGTCTATTGGCTGGTCTTTACATTTGTTGGGATATGTCATTGTTGGTAATAGGCACCGATCAAATTACTTTTATTTAAGTGCAATTTAATTTTTTTATTATTAAATAACTTTTTCACCTGTACTATCCAGAGTGCTCTGTTTTTGTTTCTGATTTTACAAGTATATTTGGCCTGTACAGAGATGCAAAGACAGTGTGTGTGTCTCTCTCTGCTAGCAAATCGTAAGTGAAAGTAAGTTGGCTGTACGTGTGTACTTAGTTCTAGCTATTTTACTGCCCCTCCTCTTTGGTTACAATCGGCCAATAACGTTCATCATCATCATTATTTTTATTTTACTTCCCCGACCCAATTCCAGCAGCGATCTTTTCAAATCTTTTCTCTCTATGTCGAAACTTTTCTCTCTATGTAGAATAATCTTGGACTAATAGAGTTAAGGTTAGGCACATTCAACCACAGGTTTGATGGACACAGATTGTTATTGTCAGCATCATGTCGAATCTCCTATCTATATCGAACTGTTGTCACAACAAAAACGAAAATAAAGCATTTGTTTATGTTGGATCTTTTGTTTTTCGGATTCTGCACTTTTGTTATCGTTTGTTAAAACGATAACGAAAATACCTGAAATTCGGACGAAAATGCATTCGGACGAAAATGAATGCACATGTCTAGTTATTTATGAAAGGCAAATCCACTTTGCACTCCAAGTGCACTGCAAGTGCACTTGGAAGTCCAGTCACTGTAAATCTGAGGGGTAGATCTGAAATGAGGGGAAACTCTGCTGATTTTATCATCCAATCATGTGCAAGCTAATGCTCTTTTTTATTTTCCTTGCATGTCTCCCTCGGATTTACAGTGACTGCACTTCCAAGTGAACTTGCAGTGCACTGTAGTGCAAAGTGGATTTGCCTTTCGTAAATAACCCTCTCAGAGTTGATTTGGTTCCAGTAAAGTGCAATACATTTAAAGCTTTGATAAATCTAGTGTTCCACCTGTTCACTGGAAATGATTATACAAAATGCAATATTTTCCATGTATTTGACTAAAAAATATACAACTCCTTTAACCACTTGAGTCCCATTTATCAAAGCCCTCTTTGAGCTACCGTTCTTCTATGTTACACGAAAAGTTGCGCTACAAATTTCATTTTGTTCTAATGTTTTACTATTTATTCCCCATAAATACTAAATAAATAAAAATATATATATCTGAATTTGCTACCAAATGAAAGGCCTACACAGTCCCTGAAAAAATGTTTAAAACTTAGACTATAAGACCTAAACGAGAAAATGTGCAGAAGTGAGACATTGTTGAAAGGAAAAATATGCTCCAGGACTCAAGTCAATTTAGGGAGAAAAGGGCCTAGGGACCCAAGTGGTTAAAGAATTGACCAAGTTGGATAGTTAAAGAATTCCACAGTAGACAAAGCCAGAAGAAAAATATAATTATGACATTTGTGTTGTTACAGGTGATATAGGCAGAGAACACTAAAGAAAGTTTGCATTCTCTGATACTATGCTGCATCTTTATGCACTTATATAAGCAAAATTGGGCAGAGACAGACACAAAGATATATGTACATGAGAGTACACGTAAGAAAGCTTTACAGGCAGTGAGCATCCCTTTTTTGTTTGTACATACAGTGGGTATAGAAAGAATCACCCCCTTTAAAATATTCATATTTTCTTGCTTTGCAGCCTGAAATGAAGACAGACACAATTTTTGTTTAATCCAGTTGTATTTACTCGGTGCAACTTATAACATCCAAGTGAAAGATATAACATCAACATGTCAGAAAAAAAAAAATCAAAAACAGAATCACTGAGTTGGAAAAGGATCACTCCCCTTGTGTCAGCATTTTGTTAAACCACCTTTTGCTTTAATTGCAGACTTTAGTCTGTAGGGATACAGTGGCTTGCAAAAAAGTATTAACCCCCCCCCCCCCCCTTGGCTTTTTACCTATTTTGTTACATTACAGCCTTTAGTTCAATGTTTTTTTTTAATCTGAGTTATATGTGATGGATCAGAACACAATAGTCTAAGTTGGTGAAGTAAAATTAGAAAAATATATACATAAAACTATTTTTCAGAAATAAAAAACTGATAATTGGCATGTGCGTATGTATTTACCTACTTTGTTATGAAGTCCATAAAAAGCTCCGGTGCAACCAATTACCTTCAGAAGTCGCATAATTTGTGAAATGATGTCCACATGTGTGCAATCTAAGAGCCACATGATCTGTCATTACATATACTGTACACACCTTTTTAAAAGGCCCCAGACGCTGCAACGCCTAAGCAAGAGGCACCACTAACCAAACACTGCCATGAAGACCAAGGAACTCTTCAAACAAGTAAGGGACAATGTTGTTGAGAAGTACAAGTCAGGGTTGGGTTATAAAAAAGTATCCAAATCTTTGATGATCCCTAGGAGCACCATCAAATCTATCATAACCAAATGGAAAGAACATGGCACAACAGCAAACCTGCCAAGAGACGGCCGCACACCAAAACTCACGAACCGAGCAAGGAGGACATTAATCAAAGATGTAGCACAGAAACCTAAGGTAACCCTGGAGGAGCTGCAGAGTTCCACAGCAGAGACTGGAGTATCTGTACTTAGGACGACAATAAGCCGTACGCTCCATAGAGTTGGGATTTTTGGCAGAGTGGCCAGAAGAAAGCCATTACTTTCAGCAAAAAACAAAATGGCACGTTTTGAGTTTGCGAAAAGGCATGTGGGAGACTCCCAAAATGTATGGAGGAAGGTGCTCTGGTCTGATGAGACTAAAATTGAACTTTTTGGCCATCAAAGAAAACGCTATGTCTGGCACCCAACACATCACATCACCCAAAGAACACCATCCCCACAGTGGAAACATGGTGGTGGTAGCATCATGCTGTGGGGATGTTTTTCAACAGTCGGGACTGGGAAACTGGTCAGAATTGAGGTAAAGATGGTTGGTGCTAAATACAGGGATATTCTTGAGCAAAACCTGTACTACTCTATGTGTGATTTGAGGCTAGGATGGAGGGTTACCTTTCCCACAGGATAATGACCCCAAACACACTGCTAAAGCAACACTTATGTGGTTCAAGGGGAAACCTGTAAATGTGTTGGAATGGCCTAGTCAAAGCCCAGACCTCAATCCAATAGAAAATCTGTGGTCAGACTTAAAGATTGCTGTTCACAAGTGCAAACCATCCAACCTGAAGGAGCTGGAGCAGTTTTGCAAGGAGGAATGGGCAAAAATCTCAGTGGTAAGATGTGGCAAGCTCATAGAGACTTATCAAAAGTGACTTGGAGCTGTGATAGCCACAAAAGGTGGCTCTACAAAATATTGACTTTAGGGGAGTGAATAGTTATGCACATTTACTTTTTCTGTTATTTTGTCCTTTTTGTTTGCTTCACAATAAAAAAAACATCTTCAAAGTTGTGGGCATGTTCTGTAAATTAAATTATGCAAATCCTCAAACAATCCATGTTAATTCCAGGTTGTGATGCAACAAAACAGACTTGGGGTTTAAGTCTGGACTCTGACTAAGCCATGCAAGGACATTCACCTTTTTCTCCTTCAACCACTGTGTGGTCAATTTTGCTGTGTGCTTTGGATCATTGTCATGCTGGAAGGTAAACTTTTTTCCCACTGACAACTTTCTGGCAGAGGGCAGCAGGTTTTCCTCAAGAATTTGACTGTATTTTGCCCCATCCATTTTTCTTCTATCCTGGCAAGTGCTCCAGTCTCTGCTACAGAGTAACACCCCATAACAGGATATTACCACCTCCGTGCTTTACTGTAGGGATGGTGTTATTTGGATAGATTTCCACCAGACATATCATTTGGTGTTGAGGCCAAATAATTAAATTTAAGTCTCATCTGACCATAACACCTTTTTCCATGTGGCATCTTCAGGGTGCATTTAAGGTGGTCAGATGAGACTAAAGTTTAATGATTTGGCCATAACACCAAACGATATGTCTGGCGGAAATCCATCCAAATAACACCATTACTACAGCAAAGCATGGAAGTGGTAATATCCTGTTATGAGGGTGTTACTCTGCAGCAGAGACTGGAACACTTGTCAGGATAGAAGAGAAATGGATGGGGCAAAATACAGTCAAATTCTTGAGGAAAACCTGCTGCCCTCTGCCAGAAAGTTGTCAATGGGAAGAAGGTTTACCTTCCAACATGACAATGATCCAAAGCACACAGCAAAATTGACCACACAGTGGTGGAAGAAGACAAAAGGTGAATGCCCTTGCATGGCTTAGTCAGAGCCCAGACTTAACCCCATTGAAAATCTGTGAAATGACTTGAAGACTGCAGTCCACAAATCTTCCCCATCAAAATCAACTGAACTTGAACATTTATGCAAAGAAGAGAGGGCAAATATTGCAAAGTCTAGATTTGAAACGTTAGTAGAGACATATCCCAACAGGCTAATGCCCCGTACACATGGCCAGACATTGATCGGACATTCCGATAACAAAATCCGTGGATTTTTTCCAACGGATGTTGGCTCAAACTTATTTTGCATACACACGGTCGCACAAAGTTGTCAGAATTTCCGACTGCCAAGAATGCGGTGATGTCCACCACGTACGACGAGACTATAAAAGGGCAATTCAGTACTAAGCGCGGCACCCTTTGGGCTCCTTTTGCTAATCTCGTGTTAGTAAAAGTTTGGTGAGAGACAATTTGCGCTTTTTCAGACTCGTGGTTTTCAGATCGTATTTCTGCTGTTCAGTTTGTGCTTGTGGGTTTGTATCTGTTCTTCAGTGCGTGCAGCGAGTTACCATTGACTTGTCATTGTGTTCTTGTTCATTCGTTACTGATTTTCAGGTCGCTCTTCACAGGCCTTGCTGTTCTTCAGTGCGTTCTGTTACTTCGTTCTGAGCAGCCGACCGTTTTCTAGCCATGTTGCGTGTACATACTCATCGTAGAGTTCGTGCTGTGCGGGGGCTTGGTGTTGGGGTTCTTACTTTGACACAAGCCCAGTCCATGAACAGGGTGGGGAGGAGTTCATGGACAAAGAATTGGTTACTCCAGCGTGACCAGTTCTGTCACATGCCTTTGCTCCGCGAGATCTGTGAGAATAATCCTGAAGATTTCAGGAACTTTCTCCGTATGACGGACCCCGTATTTCACCATTTGTTGGCTTTGCTGCCCCCCATATCAGCAGGCAGGATACCTGCATTAGGCAAGCCATCACTCCGGAGCAGAGGCTAGTCGCCACCCTGCGGTACTTGGCGATGGGGAAAAGCCTGCAGGACCTCAAGTTCTCGACAGGCATTTCCCCCCAGGCTCTGGGGATCATTATCCCGGAGACCTGTTCTGCCATCATCCAGGTCCTGCAGAAGGAGTATATTAAGGTTGTAATTAAAGCAAAAGGTGGTTCAACAAAATACTGACACAAGGGGGTGATCCTATTTCCAACTCAATGATTCTGTTTTTGAATTTTCTTTTTCTCACATTTTGGAGTTATATCTTTCACTTGGGTGTTATACGTTGCACTAGTAAATACAACTGGATAAAGCAAAAACTGTGTTTGTCTTCATTTCAGGCTGCAAAGCAAAAAAATTTAATTATTTTAAAGGGGTGAGTCTTTTCTATACCCACTGTATATTTAAATGATGTTTACTCATAGCAAGCAGTCTTAAAATTCAATTCTAACAGGCAGAAAGACACAGAGTTTAAAAACAGCAACTTCCCTGGTGCCATATTGTTTTTGAATAATATTTGGTGCCATATATCTGACCAAAGTGTTTTTTTAATTATCAACACTCGTGTTAGAAAAAAACTTTCTGTCTCTTACTTTGTAAATATGTGATCCAAGTATCTGCCAAGTCAGACAACAGCCCAATTTATTTAATAACACTAGTGTAGCGGGCACCTACTTTTAGGTAGGTGACCTTTCTTGCTAGCTTCCTATGACAGGTAAATTTAGACAGGCTGATATTATTACAGCAGGCCTGTTTTGTTGATTTCCATGTTTGAGTGACAGGTAGTTTATGTGTTGGTCTCGGACAATCAATAATTTGCTTGGTAATCCCGGGTCACATGTTGTCTGGGAGGTCGGGTCAGTTGGAGTTCGAGTCCTGCTCCTGCTCTGAGGAGCGGGAGAGCCAGCCTGGATTCCCGGAGGGGGAAGTTGGAGGTTTCTCCCCTCCGGGAAGCCAACGGAGCTTCACCTCAGCGAGAAGGGTGGAGATCCGATCCTCATGGAGGAACAGCCGACATCTTACAGCGTGTACTACAAAACTAGTGAGGCCTTGGTTACAATGTAGTATATAGCTGGTATAGGTACCATCATCCCGAAATGCTATAATCAAAGGGAGATAAGGGGGTAGAGACGTGATGGCAGTTGCTGCTACTGTCTCTTCACGTCTATACCCCCCAAAAAGAAGGGGAATGGGACTATTCTGGGTAAAGAAGTACAGTGATAGACATAGAACAAATTAGAACTTATATAAATTCAAATTTTAATAGTAAAAAATACATGATTACAGACAAAGTATCTACATACAATCATAAAAACAAACAGGATATACCACACTGACTAAGCAAGTGGATCCCGCAAGTTGTTGAATAGGTGGTGTATGTAAAGCTTTTAATCTCGACCGGTTTCGCAGTTGGCACCGCTTCTTTAGGAGAAACACATCTATAACATAATGTAAGGTAGCTTTAACATATACATGTATGTACATTAGACCATTGCAGCAAAAACATTTACAAAGGTAACAAAAAAAAACACAGTACAAATAGAGTAGAAATGAGGGCAAGCTCACCCGCTCAGGTGGATTCCGTGGATATGCAGGACCTAATATAAATCCCCCCGCGGTGGACACGGGGGATTGTGGACAGACTCTAGTTAGGTAGAGATTGAATTAAGAAAAGTTGTAATTATTAAAATGATGATATGGTGACTGGTAAAGGGGCGTGCCATTCCCATGAAAGTGAGGTGGACCCGAGGTGGTAACGTGGGAGGGGAGGGGGATGTGGGAAATAGGTTAGGGGAGAGGAAAAGAAGGGAAAGAGTGGTGTAGCCAGGAGTAGGAGGGAGGGAGGGAAAGAGGAAGGAAGGAAGGAGGGGGGGGAGAAGAGGGAAACAAGGGGGGGGGGGAAGAGAAAGAAAGGGAAAGGAATAGGGGGGAAGGAGGGGGGGAGGGCCGGGGGAAGGGAGCCACCACGTAGGAGGAGGGGATAGATGGGGGAGAAAGGGGGGGAGAGAAAAGGGGAGGAAAAAGATGGGGAAGGGAGGAACGGAAGGGGGGGAGGAAGAACGGGGGGGAGGGGAAGGGAAGGGGGGAAAGAGGGAAAGGGAAAAGAGCCAGGGGAGGAATGGTGGAAAGGGAAGAGAGGAGGGACAAGGAAGGAAGGGAAGTTGGGAAAGAGGAAAAGCGGGGGGGGGTTTGGGTAGAGGTAGAAATGAAAAGAAAAGAAAAGCCACCAGAGATACCACCCATAGGAGTGCTTAGGGCTGTGAAAAATAGAATAATTATCTTAATACACATTGACAGCAACAGGGGCTGGCACTCACCAACTATTCAATGGATTCATATAATACGCATGAGCTGTGGTTAATGCAAGATGCCATATATGGATAACGTGGATAGAAGAGATAAAGTAGAACGATATGGGGTGATGAAACCTCAGATTACCGATTTGCAAAGCTGGTGGACACAGCGCATTATGGCCACTTCAGCTAAAGGTAAAAAATATAAACATCTAGATTAACCCATATGGTCAGTGTAAGGGGATCATAACCAATCAGGTCAGGTATAGAGGAAAGGTGCTGCATAGACCTGTCTAGCAAAGAAAGGAAACTAATGAGGTGTAGATGGACAGTAGTTAGAAAGGGGGAAGCTGAAATGAAAGTAAGAATGCCCTGTGGAGACTGCAAAAGCGTACAATGTATAAGAAGGTACAGGGATAAGAACCATTGAACACAAGCCTCTGTGCCTGGTATGGGCGCAGAGCAGTGTTAACACAGGGGACAGTGGAGCAAGCATGGAACAGCGCTGATACAAGGACAGATATAAAGGCGGTGCAGCAGCGAAGAGGAGGATGATGAAAGACTGACCTTATGATAAACGATCCATGCAGAGCTCAGCGTGCAGTGTCTGTCAGGCTCACATGGCGGACCTCGTATGGCTGCCATAAGAGCTCCCCAACCCGGAAGTCAGGGCACGCCAACGTGGGTGGCCTCTGACATCACCGGGTCTGTTTGCCCGCACTGCGCAGGTGCACAGTATCGTGCTACTGCGCAAGCGCGCGCCAGTGTCAAAGGGAATATTGTTCTCGGGCACATAGTCACAAGCAGACCTGTGGGGTTGCCAGGGCAAACACATGTCCGCCGCGGGGGGAGAAGAATGGGCCACCGCAAGGTACCAACACCTCCTTTCCCTTTCTTTCTCTTTCCTTTCCCCCCTTGTTTCCCTCTTCTTTCCCCCCCTCCTTCCTTCCTTCCTCTTTCCCTCCCTCCCTCCTACTCCTGGCTACACCACTCTTTCCCTTCTTTTCCTCTCCCCTAACCTATTTCCCACATCCCCCTCCCCTCCCACGTTACCACCTCGGGTCCACCTCACTTTCATGGGAATGGCACGCCCCTTCACCAGTCACCATATCATCATTTTAATAATTACAACTTTTCTTAATTCAATCTCTACCTAACTAGAGTCTGTCCACAATCACAAACAAAAACGGAAGGAAACTGGGCGATTGATCGTTTATGAGTGGCACATGGACTATTGATCACGTGAGTGAAAGCCCAAGGGAAGGGTACTATCAGAGACTGAGGGTTGTTGGTGCACAAATCAGTGAGATAGGCGGTAAGGGCCTATGAGTAGGAGGGAGGGAGGGAAAGAGGAAGGAAGGAAGGAGGGGGGGAAAGAAGAGGGAAACAAGGGGGGGAAAAGGAAAGAGAAAGAAAGGGAAAGGAGGTGTTGGTACCTTGCGGTGGCCCATTCTTCTCTCCCCGCGGCGGACATGTGTTTGCCCTGGCAACCCCACAGGTCTGCTTGTGACTATGTGCCCGGGAACAATATTCCCTTTGACACTGGCGCGCGCTTGCGCAGTACCACGATACTGTGCACCTGCGCAGTGCGGGCAAACAGACCCGGTGATGTCAGAGGCCACCCACGTTGGCGTGCCCTGACTACTAGGTTGGGGAGCTCTTATGGCGGCCATACGAGGTCCGCCATGTGAGCCTGACAGACACTGCACGCTGAGCTCTGCATGGATCGTTTATCATAAGGTCAGTCTTTCATCATCCTCCTCTTCGCTGCTGCACCGCCTTTATATCTGTCCTTGTATCAGCGCTGTTCCGTGCTTGCTCCACTGTCCCCTGTGTTAACACTGCTCTGCGCCCATACCAGGCACAGAGGCTTGTGTTCAAAGGTTCTTATCCCTGTACCTTCTTATACATTGTACGCTTTTGCAGTCTCCACAGGGCATTCTTACTTTCATTTCAGCTTCCCCCTTTCTAACTACTGTCCATCTACACCTCATTAGTTTCCTTTCTTTGCTAGACAGGTCTATGCAGCACCTTTCCTCTATACCTGACCTGATTGGTTATGATCCCCTTACACTGACCATATGGGTTAATCTAGATGTTTATATTTTTACCTTTAGCTGAAGTGGCCATAATGCGCTGTGTCCACCAGCTTTGCAAATCGGTAATCTGAGGTTTCATTACCCCATATCATTCTACTTTATCTCTTCTATCCACGTTATCCATATATGGCATCTTGCCTTAACCACAGCTCATGCGTATTATATGAATCCATTGAATAGTTGGTGAGTGCCAGCCCCTGTTGCTGTCAATGTGTATTAAGATAATTATTCTATTTTTCACAGCCCTAAGCACTCCTATGGGTGGTATCTCCGGTGGCTTTTCTTTTCTTTTCATTTCCCCCTCTACCCAAACCCCCCCCCGCTTTTCCTCTTTCCCAACTTTCCTTCCTTCCTTGTCCCTCCTCTCTTCCCTCTCCACCATTCCTCCCCTGGCTCTTTTCCCTTTCCCTGTTTCCCCCCTTCCCTTCCCCTCCCCCCTGTTCTTCCTCCCCCCCTTCCGTTCCTCCCTTCCCTGTCTTTTTCCTCCCCCTTTCTCCCCCATCTATCCCCTCCTCCTCCCTGGTGGCTCCCTCCCCCCGGCCCTCACCCCCTCCTTCCCCCCTATTCCTTTCCCTTTCTTTCTCTTTCCATCCCCCTCCCCTCCCACGTTACCACCTCGGGTCCACCTCACTTTCATGGGAATGGCACGCCCCTTCACCAGTCACCACATCATCATTTTAATAATTACAACTTTTCTTAATTCAATCTCTACCTAACTAGAGTCTGTCCACAATCCCCCGTGTCCACCGCGGGGGGATTTATATTGGGTCCTGCATATCCACGGAATCCACCTGAGCGGGTGAGCTTGCCCTCATTTCTACTCTGTACTGTGTTTTTTTTGTTACCTTTGTAAATGTTTTTGCTGCAATGGTCTAATGTACATACATGTATATGTTAAAGCTACCTTACATTATGTTATAGATGTGTTTCTCCTGAAGAAGCGGTGCCAGCCGCGAAACTGGTCGAGAGTAAAAGCTTTACATACACCACCTATTCAACAACTTACGCGATCCACTTGCTTAGTCAGTGTGGTATATCCTGTTTGTTTTTATGATTGTATGTAGATACTTTGTCTGTAATCATGTATTTTTTACTATTAAAATTTGAATTTATATAAGTTTTAATTTGTTCTATGTCTATCACTGTACTTCTTTACCCAGTACCGGAATAGTCCAATTCACCTTCTTTTTGGGGGGTATAGACGTGAAGAGACAGTAGCAGCAACTGCCATCACGTCTCTACCCCCTTATCTCCCTTTGATCTTACAGTGTGTAATCGTGGATGTCGTAGGCCACCCCTGCGGGGAGGGAAGCGGGCCACAAAGAGGTAGAGAAACTGAGAATCATTGCGGATGAAGTTGCAACAAAAAAACGGAAGGAAACTGGGCGATTGATTGTTTATGAGTGGCACATGGACTATTGATCACGTGAGTGAAAGCCCAAGGGAAGGGTACTATCAGAGACTGAGGGTTGTTGGTGCACAAATCAGTGAGATGGGCGGTAATGGCCTATGATTTTGAGTTCAGCATTGCCCCAGATTCCAATCAGTCAAGCGGGAGGAGTTATTCAGACTGGCTCTCCTTTAGCTTAATTTGGAAGTACCATGTCGGTGGGAAGTAGTGGTAAAGAGTTAGCGGTGAAGCTGCAAGCACACATATAGAGATATGGATCAATCTTTTAAAGCCATCCAGATGAAGGAGTTATTCAGAGTGACTTCTTATCAACTCATTCTCTATCAAATCTACTTCCATCGTCCCTGATTGAAGAGATTGTTTAAAATGATTTCCTGACTATCTGCAATTGTTCATAGATTTTTCTGTAAGGATCATTGAAAGATGACAATGTAACAAAAGAGCATCTCAAAGAAAGTCTTTCTCCCATCCCAGTTTATGTTGATGAATAAAGCATTAAGAAAAAGCATTAAGGACTTTAACTTTTAAATCTATGGGCTGCGAGGGTTGAGTAGTGAACGTGAATTACAGATATATGCAATATTCAGCCGCTCCTTCGGGGGTAAGTGCTAGATGTGGGGGCGTCGTCTGGGATATCTGTTTCACGTTTGCCACTGACCATCTCCCATAGCAACGAAAACCTGCATTTCAGTGATTGTTGCCAAGATAGCCTGCAGTATAACAGTACCTGCCACCAGGGGTCGCTGGGGAGGACTTTGAAAATATACAGCTACAGTTTCTCGCGTGCTGAACCAACAAGTGGGGGGTGAAGCCACGCCCCAGAGGAAAAAGTGTTAGTGTTCAGCATGCCACGTGCCAGAGCAAGATGGCGGAAGGTGTTGAGGACACGCTTGCCATGCAGCGGCTATCTGATGTGCAGGATAGGGTTCTGGTTGACACCGGTGTTCGGTTGGAGCTAACTGGAGGACTGGCGTTGGGAGTGATTGACGGAGTGGAGAAACTCTGTATGTTATGTCCTGGATGTCGGAGGCCTACAGTTGGAGTCACCGCCTGGGCTCAGTGAGGACATTACGGTATCCAGCTAACAAGATTGGGACCCGTCCAACAGGAGGTCAAATATTATTTTGTTAAAGGAAAAATGGGACTTTGTCTGCAGCAAGAATGGGTGATTCAGAAGGCTGGAAAGGGTCGTGTATCACCTACAGCAGCAGTAGAGGAGCTCCCGTCTGATTCGGCTGAATTGGAGCCACCAGCAGATCAGGTAGGATCTACTGAGAAAGCCTGTGACTTGGCTGGGGATCCGGGGACTGTTGAAGTTGTTGCTCAGTCTTCGGAGGGAACCCCTGAGGAGCCAGTTAGCAGTGAGCCCTTTGATTTGCCTGTCCAGAAGGAGCCTAAATTACAGGAGGGGGATCCCTCGGGTGAGCCGGACAGGGTAAGCGAAGATCAGGTTGTAGATTGGGGATCACCGCGGATCTTGCAGAAATACAGATCGATGAGTGATCTATTTGAATGGTCATCCCCTGAAGAGTTTGATTCAAGTGAGAAGGAATGTTTCATTGAAAGTTCAACTTCAATGGAGGCTTTCACAGGAGTGTCTAGTTCAGTTAAAGTTTCAGCACCTCCATTTAATGTGACAAACACCATTGTTTCTAGCAGGCCAGCTATGTTTCAGAAATGGGTCAGTAAAGCTACTGACGCATGTGTTTTGCCTGGCAGAGGAAAGGCTAAAGACTTGCCTAGACTCTCTAGATTCCAGAGAGAGGTCCAGCAAAAGGTGGCTCAAGAATGGGGTTTTGATTATCCATATGTCCCTGGACAAGCTATGGACATTGTGAAAAGTTCCCAGGAATCATGGGAGGATGAACTTGTGTGGGACTACCTTCATGTTCTTAGGCCATAAAGGACACCTGATAGTGAGGTTTGGGTTCGGTTCAAAGATATTCATCAGGAGTGGAAGCTTGGAAGAGCGATCCACAAGGACAGAGTATTGTTGGTAAAACCTGGACAAAATACCCGCAGTTACTCTATCTCGGTGAGAGGACCGGGAGATAGTCGAAAGAGATTGCCCGACCCGAAATATTATTTGTGAACAGGATTGTATTGACAGGTGTATGTCTTCTACCCAGATTGACTGCAGGATGGCAGATGGTTTAGGGTGGGTTTTCCCGAATTAAACTGTTAAGCAGGAGACTCACATTCATGGTGCCTAACAAGGACAAAGTTAAGGACACTAGGGCGTGTTGTCTCTGCTTAAATCCCTTTGTAGCACAAGTACTTCTTCAAGGACTCTTGTTTAAGAGCCAAACAGAAAGTTTGTTTTTTCCAAGGGAAAGACGGATTTATTTGCAGAGCATGTCTATTGGGATGCGCTTTGCAGGAGTACTGCTGGACTCCTTTTGAGGGAGCGACTATCCCAATGGGAACACACATGCCATAAAGAAATGTGTATTTGTTCAATTACCCGGTAGAGGATTATAACCCCCTCTGCATGGTAATGTTTGTGTAGTAGTTAGAAATATTGTGTGTTTTCCTTTAGGTATATTGGAGATGTGACGGCTGTCCATTCTACAGAAGAAGGCCTGTGGCAATCCGAGTATTCCTCCCACGGGAGCAGTGCTTTGGTTCCACTTGTATTGAATGTTAACTGTAGAGATCTACAGTCAGGCCATGTAAATACTTTTGTGCTGATATTTTATACAGTGACAGGTGATGTTAACCCTATTTAATGTTTATTTCCTTTTCCCCGTTCCCATTGATGTAATGAGATGCTCTTTCTTTCTTAAAGTTTTAGAGAGTTACTCTGAAATTTACCCCTTACAACTGGGGACAGTTGTGATTCAAGTGGGGGGTGTATGTAGCGGGCACCTACTTTTAGGTAGGTGACCTTTCTTGCTAGCTTCCTATGACAGGTACATTTAGACAGGCTGATGCTATTACAGCAGGCCTGTTTTGTTGATTTCCATATTTGAGTGACAGGTAGTTTATGTGTTGGTCTTGGACAATCATTAATTTGCTTGGTAAATCCCAGGACTCTCATATAAAAAGGGGGTCACATGGTGTCCGGGAGGTCGGGTCAGTTGAAGTTCGAGTCCTGCTCCTGCTCTGAGGAGCGGGAGAGCCAGCCTGGTTCCCGGAGGGGGAAGTTGGAGGTTTTTCCCCTCCGGGGAGCCAACGGAGCTTCACCTCAGCAAGCAGGGTGAAGATGCGATCCTCATGGAGGAACAACCGATATCTTACAGCGCGTAATTGTGGATGTCGTAGGCCGCCCCTGCGGGGAGGGAAGTGGGCCACAAAGAGGTAGAGAAACTGAGAATCATTGCGGATGAAGTTGCAACAAAAAAACGGAAGGAAACTGGGCGATTGATCGTTTATGAGTGGCACATGGACTATTGATCACGTGAGTGAAAGCCCAAGGGAAGTGTACTACCAGAGACTGAGGGTTGTTGGTGAACAAATCAGTGAGATGGGCGGTAATGGCCTATGACTTTGAGTTCAGCATTGCCCCGGATTCCAATCAGTCAAGCGGGAGGAGTTATTCAGAGTGGCTCTCCTTTAGCTTAATTTGGAAGTACCATGTCGGTGGGAAGTAGTGGTAAAGAGGTAGCGGTGAAGCTGTAAGCTCACATATAGAGATATGGATCGTTCTTTTAAAGTCATCCAGATGAAGGAGTTATTCAGAGTGACTTCTTATCAACTCATTCTCTATCAAATCTACTTCCATCGTCCCTGATTGAAGAGATTGTTTAAAATGATTTCCTGACTATCTGCAATTGTTCATAGATTTTTCTGTAAGGATCATTGAAAGATGACAATGTAACAAAAGAGCATCTCAAAGAAAGTCTTTCTCCCATCCCAGTTTATGTTGATGAATAAAGCATTAAGAAAAAGCATTAAGGACTGTGACTTTTAAATCTATGGGCTGCGAGGGTTGAGTAGTGAACGTGAATTACAGATATAGTCAATATTCAGCCGCTCCTTCAGGGGGTAAGTGCTACACTAGTTTTGACATATTTAGTCTGTGCTAGTAGACAGCCTTCACTGGTAATGTCAGAGATGAAAACAAACACATTCCTTTGTGTTTAGCAAATATTGTGGAGACATTTACAAATTTAGCTCTTTAGATAAAGGAACCTAAGAAAGCAATATGTGGCTGGAGCTCAGGGACAAAGTAAAACGCTATTTGTATGCATGTCTAAAACTATAGCATAATGTTAACTTTATGATAACTTCAGTTGGTACGAGTCAATGATAATAATAAACATAATTCGTGTTTTCCAAAAATGACAAACCCACTAATTCATCAGAAAAGCCACTATCTGGCAAGCGTGTGAGAGAGTCTAGGGCATTGTAATGACTGTGGAAATCACATTTGAGAACAATAAACTAAATATGAAAGTGCATTAACATTAAGATCATGTTGCGATAGCATTAAAATGAAATCCTTAAAACCTACAGAAGAGAACTCTATGTTCTTACAGTAATTCAGTAATCAAATATACAGAGAATCAAAACTTTGTCTGCCTTTTAAATACTTTATATGGTCTTTCAACAAGTAGAGCTTAGTGTCATCAAAAGATTACAATTCAGGAATTATGTTATAATGTAGCTCATTTAAAACATTAGGTGCCTTTGTCTCCATCAATTATTTAGCAGGGTTCTTAGGACAGACAAGCAGCTTTGTTCCTGCATATTTAATTTAGAGTGTGTTTTATAGCATACCTATCATACAGTCATTTCATATCACAGAACTGGTGATGGGAGAGAGCGGAGAACTGCTGGCAACCTCACATCAAAGTTGAGTAATGAGTTATGCGGCCAGTAAGAGACAACACTCTTAATAATAAATTAGCTATACCAAAGCTGGCAGACTACAAGATGTTTTTTAAGTTTGAGGTAGCAGCCAGCTCTGAATGCTCTTAGAAGCCAAAGCTTCACAGACAAATACAATTGGATGAAGCAACATTAACTGTAAGATATCTTCTGCTGTTCCGTGGTGCCAACATACTTCTCATCTTACATTATTTCAACCTGTAGGTCAAGACAATACCAGCTTGACTGACTTTGAGAATGTACTTTGAAGGGAAGGGCTTCGCTGTGCAGACATACATTAATATACAGTACTTACAGATTTTTCTGTAAAATAATTGTTTAAGGATGAGCTCTGGGTATCTCCAAAAATAAACATATAGAAGTTCAGTTCCCTAGTCAGGATGGAAGAACAATACTGCAATATTAGGATAACATCCTATAAGGAAATATACTTATTTCCTATTGAACAATGACATTGCCACATTCACTCCTGTGTGAATCAACATTCTGGTTAGAAAATATTATACCACCATATTAGGATAACCCCCTTTATAAGGGAGTATGCTACTTCCTTATTAACAACATGACCAATGACATTGCTGCATTACTATACCTGTGTGCAATGAACATTCTATTTAGGAAATACTAGGTATTTAGGGGAATGTAGTGATGTAGTATTTTTTTTTATTCCCTTTTTGCATTCTTGGGTGCAGCAGCCTGCAGTCAACCGATCTGTATCTCTTTAGGAGTGTGCCTTAAACATTAAGGCTACTTTCACACTGAGGCGCTTTACAGGTGCTATAGCGCTAAAAATAGCACCTGCAAGGCACCTGTAAAGCGCCTCACCTGTCACTCCAGTGTGAAAGCCCTCGGACTTTCACACTGGAGCGGTGTACTGGCAGGACGCTCCAAAAACTCCTGCAAGCAGCTTCTTTGAGGCACTTTAGGAGTGGTGTGTACACCGCTCCTTAAGCGCCCCTGCCCATTGAAATCAATGGGCAGCGCCGCCGAAGTGCCAGCAAAGCGCCGCTTTGCGGGAGCTTTTAACCCTTTTTCAGCCGCTAGTGGGGGTGAAAAGCACCCCGCTAGCAGCTGAAAACACGCTGCTAAAACGATGGTAAAGCGCTGACTCCCGGCGCAGCTCAGTGTGAAAGTACCCTTAGTGTATTTTTTTTCTGCCTGGTGTTGTTCAAATTGTTCCAGCAAGCTGTATGTTGCACCCTGGGTTGCAGTTAAAGCACTCCCAGCAGGTTCTTGGCTGGCTAAGAAAGCCTTCTACACCTACATCCTCCCTGTCACAGAGCTGCCAATTGTCTGCTAGCATTACTATTGCACCCCTTCCCCCTCATCCTTTTTGAGGCTGTCTATGAACATGTTGTTTCTTAAAACTATGTACAGAAGCTTTAATACATCCCCTTTAACCTGTAGTTTAAAAGATTTGTGCATCCTCAGTGTATCTTTCAAATTTTGCATATGGTATGCCCCCATAGCAAGTCTCAGATTCTTACCCCTCTTTTTTGCAATAGTTTGTTTATTAGCTAAACAAAAGGATGAACTGAATATCACATTTTCTGGAAAAATTTTAAATTTTCTGAATTTTGGAGACCTATTTTTAAAACTGGCTAAGAATCAAACCTAGGCAGATTCAGCCCCTAACAAGGAACTGCCACACATAGCAATATGATAAGCCCCTCCTTATGAGGAGGAATACAAGAGGGCTTCATGGTGCAGTATGTTCCAGCAAAAGTATTTATTTAAAAAACAAATCATACAAGAAAAAAGTCCATAAATTCAAGCAGTACAACACCCTTCTCACTCAGTTCTCAAGAATGCACTTTACCAGCAATCCAACCTCCAGCACAAAATGAATCAGCTGATTGGACTGTAAAATTTACTTTTAAATGAATCAATTACATCGTGCCTAGCCCTGATGAAGCGAGAATTCTTTTGCGAAACATGTTGGCTCTAGTCATGTATGAATTCTGGATTTTACTACTGAATGGTCATATGTTTGTATATGTATTGACAATACTACTTTTTACTGTATTTCAATAAATATTGTTTAATTTTATCAAGCGTGTTTGATTCTCACCTACTAGACTTAGTTTTTTCCCTTAAAGTCCCATTTATTTGAGGAGGGGGATTTCCATTCTCTCCCCATTCCCTTTTTTTTTTTTTCCCCTCCCCCCCCCTTCCTCCTTTTATAAGCTAAGCCCCTACTTATGAACTGCCCCTCCCTAGGAACTGTAACACACAACAGCATGGTACTCCCCCCCCCCCCAAAAAAAAAAAAGAAATTACGACTGGCAACCCTGCCATGGAGTGGAATCTTACCACAGAGACTTCTCATGCTAATACACATTTTACAAGGTGCAATATTTTACCCTAGTTTACAAATCTGATGAAGATCAGTAGACTTATGCCCCGTACACATGGTTGGACTTTGTTCGGACATTCCGACAACAAAATCCTAGGATTTTTTCCGACGGATGTTGGCTCAAACTTGTCTTGCATACACATGGTCACACAAAGTTGTCAGAAAATCCGATCGTTCTAAACGCGGTGACGTAAAGCACGTACGTCGGGACTATAAATGGGGCAGTGGCCAATAGCTTTCATCTCTTTATTTATTCTGAGCATGCGTGGCACTTTGTCCGTCGGATTTGTGTACACACAATCGGAATTTCCGACAACGGATTTTGTTGTCGGAAAATTTTATCTCCTGCTCTCCAACTTTGTGTGTCGGAAAATCCGATGGAAAATGTCCGATGGAGCCCACACACAGTCAGAATTTCCGACAACACGCTCCGATCGGACATTTTCCATCGGAAAATCCGACCGTGTGTACGGGGCATAAGAGTCTGTAAGAAGCTTTATGACTACAGCATCACCATAGAATGAAATAGATTTTTGTTAAAATTAATAAATTGAATATGTTTACCGGAGTGATTGAGTAAGAAATTAATTTGATTGTTTTTACAAGGTAAAGATATTTTTGCTTCTGTACATCATTTACTTGACATTTCCTTGGCTACAGGTGTGTTTGTCCTTCTCTGATTCAAGGTGACTCTAAAATGAACCATAATGACTTCTGAAAGCTCACAAATATTGTTTTATTAAAATTATACTTTATTTATAGCATGGTTAACAAACATAAGGACATTATCATGTTATGTTATTAACAAGTTTATATATATTTTTTTATTATACAGTGTGCTACTACAGAGACTTGCAACATTCAATACAGCAGTAATTGAGGAAATATGTTAATGGTATTGCTTTAATCAGTGTTCTGCTTTATTTGGTGCCATAATTAAGTTCTGCTTATAACAATAAAAAGTTTCATATATAAAACTAGTACAAGGTAGTACATCCCTAAAGCCATCTAATTTTAGATTGGATTTCTAAGGACATTAAAAACAATAAATGCTATGGGTAAAATCTTCAAGTATGGTAAGTGCAGTTTTGTCATACTGAAGTATGTGGGATGGTTTAAAGGAACATTAAAAGGTTTTTCCAGGTAACTAGCATCCATGCATGTTAAAAAAGATGAAGGAATATATACTACTTTGTTTTCAGCATACCTGGTTTGATATGTGCAGGGGCTATAAGTTAAGAATGTTTCCATGCTGCTTTATTATGACAGAATGTCCATAGAGGTTTCTGGTGATTTGTGTTTGAAAAATTGCAACACAGGGCCTCCAAGATCCCTGTGTATTCTTAAATGTGCATGTGTTTTGTTTTCCAGCTTTGAGCTACAAAAGCTGTAAGTCTTTCAATATATACAGTACCTTTATGAGTTACAGGCATACCCCACTTTTAAGTACACAGTGGGGTATATTTACTAAAGCTGGAAAGTGCAAAATCAGGCTCACTTCTGCATATAAACCAATGAGCTTCCAGGTATTATTACCAAAGCTTAATTTATTCTAAGCTGAAGTTAGAAGCTCATTGATTTCTATGCAGAAGTGAGCCTGGTTTTGCATTTTCCAGCTTTAGTATATAAACCCCACTGTGTACTTAAAAGTGGGGTATGCCTGTATTTTGATTCCTAAAAATTTTTTATTCAGACTTTCAAAAAACAATTGTCCAAAAAAAAAAAAAAAAAAAAAAAATGTCAGGAATGCTGAATTACATAGAAGGCCATCAGCTACTGCTACTACATGGATATGTAGCGCTGGTAGATTTACAATCTACCACAGATTAGGTAAATTTAGTAAATTGTGTGTTAGGAAGGTTAAAAGTATGCCTCTGTTCCAGCTTGGCTGACGTTGTGTGTGCTTCCGTGCTGACCGGTGGGTGTCACTGTTACCATTAGTCAGTGTTGGAAGGGCAACGTGTCGAAGTGTATAGATGCTCCTCTGTCTCGGAGGCAAGCTCGGTGGAGGTGGTCCTCCGAGTTGCATTCTGGGCGAGGGTATTTATGGGACAGACGCCATGTTCTAAGGTCCTTGTGCAGCCACCTGCTGTCCCTCCTGGCCGACAGGTATGCGTTAAGGAGCTACCTCGTGGTCCTCCGATCGGGAGGCCCACGATGCTACGGTGCAGGGGTGGGTCCAGAGGCTTGTCTGGGGCCTACCACCGTGGCTGAGGAATGGTCCCGAGCTGTCGGTCCTGTGGGACGAAGCTGGATAGCCGAGGAGATCCCAGGGGAGGACCCGTCTTGGAGAGATCATGCAGCGTGCTGGTCTATAGAGGGGCCTGGTGACTCGGCTGGAGGACGTATCCAAAAGAAGTAATTATACAGCATAGTGTCGCCGGTTCGACTTAAAGGTTCAGGCACTGTGACTGACTGTTCACTGCAGAAGATCTGATACAACCTGTGGCAGAGGATCATGCAGATTTACCCCCCCAAATAAGTCTGTGGCAGAGACTTTAGATTCGTGCTGCGTACTGGCTGCTAGACCGGTGAGAGAGGCCTATCCAGACGAGCAAAGAGGGCATCCCATGAGGGGAACGCATTCCACATAATTATCTGAATTCTATCGGGACATTTGTCGCTAAGATTTTGCAAGAAGATATTTGAGTTTCTCCTGAGAGTTTCCTTTTCCGTCTCTTTCCTGCTACTTCCTAAAGTTTGACTGTTCAATAAAGCATTGAAAACGTACTTCAGTGTTGGTGCATGTGTCGTCCAGCAGTAAACTCAACGGAACCCCTAGACCCGGTGCCGGTGAAACAGAGGGAAGCAAAGTGAAGGTAACAGACCCGCTTAAACCAGCAGCTCCACCGTGAGTTAGTGCTACATGTGGGGGCTCGTCCGGGATTTGTTGACTGACAACTATTGCAACCCAGTGGAGTGTTTTACCGAGGGTTTACAGAGAGAGCTGGACTTTGAAAGAAAAATCTTTTCAGGAAGAGGAAGTGTTAAACTGCAGGACTTTGCTTTTAAGTGCATAAACACTGGGCGCCAGAAGAGGCCCGGGAGCTATGTGACTGAAAAAACAAGTGGGAGGAGTTACCCTACTTGCTACCGCGTGGGACGCGTGTAGTGTGCTTGGTGCCAGAGGAGAAGAGAAGCCTCGTGATCGTGCTGAAAAGATCAGAGTGTGGCCATGTCTTTTCCGGCATTACAATCGGTTGTGGGACCCAGAGTGTTCCCTGCAAGCACCTTGATGAATACTGTGCAATCTGGAACTTTGCTCACGGATACTGGAGTTCGAATGAAACCACAGGGGAAGTTTGTCCTGTATACCTCGGGAGATGTTGAGGGACTGGGCATGACCTGCCATCGATGTGGAGGATTGGCTGTACATCTTCGTCCATTCGGCCGATGTCCGCAGTGTGGAGAGTATTTGTTTGTAGTGGAGCCACCTACTATGCCACCCTGTGCCTACCGGATGGATTGGGTGACAGGTATCGCTACAGTGGAAGCTGCTACCGCTACAGAGAGAGAGAGCGACGGGCCGCCACTTCGCCTGTTGCTACCGACAATGTTTCAGAAAGAGACACTGCTGCTGCCGTCTCATCAGGAGACATTACTTTGATTTCTGAGTCCACTACACCTGTTCCTGTGGTGCCTACTCAGAGGAAGGTGGGCTATGTGAAGGCTTCCCGCGGCCGTGGTCAAGAGGGACCTACCCCAGAGGTTACCTGAGCCGGAGCTACCAGAGTCTACGTCTGGAACGGGTAAGCCACTGTTGGGGACTGTAAATAAGTATTTGCCAGCAGAAGAATTGAGAGACTCAGAAATAGGATCCATGTCGGATCTTTCCGGGGATGATGACTTGTTCGAAACCATGTTGCAAGAGCTATTGTGGTCACAAGGCGAGGATGTTGCCTCCACAATAACCCTTCTTGAATGGACTGCCATAAGTTCTGGGAAGACGTCGCCCTGTGTAGAGACGCGCAGTGCTGTTGCTGGGACTTTGTCAAAAGTTATTGATTCGCTACAGACACTGGCTGGGTCTATGGTGAAAAAGTCATTAGACTCCTGTGTACGGCCTGGTATGGGAAAAGACAGATCTTTGCCAAAACTTGCTCGCTTGCAAAGGATGTTAAACAAGCGTGTGGCCGCAGAGTATGGATTAGAATTCCCCTATGTGGCCCAGGATGTCATGCGGGAGATTGAAGCTAATCGGGAACTTTGGTACAACGAAGCTATTTGGGACTACTTGTCTGTGCCTAAGCCCTTTAGAAAGACTGGATGTTCTGTCCGGATGGATGAACGTTTTAACGGATGCTTTGTTCATTGGAACTATGGTCGGCATGTCTATGCTGATAAAGTGATAATCTGCAGACCGGGAAAGGACAATGCTGTATACTTTATTACCACTGTAGATAAAGAAGGAAAATATGTGACTCTACCAGATCCTCGGTTTTACTGGTAATTATGGACACTATTACTTTGAAGTTAGCTAGTTAGATAGCGACAGGGCAAAGAGATCTGCATGGTCAAGATCTACAGATCCTGTTCTGTGTTTAAATCCAAGGACTTCTGTTTGCTAGCCGGATTTCTTTTATAAGAAAAGTTCTTATGCAGGGATGGACTCCAAAAGTACATATTCTTTCTAATATAAATCATAGGAAGAGAGTCTCGTTTTAAATGAGGCTTTGCTCCCAGTGTTGTGTAGTGTGTATATATGTGTGTTTTAGATACGTTTGTTTTTCAGGGATCATCGGATCATATGTATAGCTGGGAGGCTTTTCAGCTAGTTAGTTAGTGAGGTTGAAAAAAAAAAATTATATTGTGGTTTTGTTCGCGGCTGTGAACATAATGTTTTATAGATATAAGTCTCATAATGTCTTTAAACTGTCCTTTTTCTCTCTCTTTGCCTATCTAAAGTTATGAGAAACTCAAATGCTACTCTCAGGCTTGAGAGTTACTGTTACTGTGTTCAGGACAGACATTGGGGACAACGTCTATTGTAGTGGGGGGAGTATGTAGCGCTGGTAGATTTACAAGAAAGATAAATGGCGCAAGAACACAAATCAAACATGAATAAAATGAGAATAATACACATGAACGTAAAAAAAGTCCAGGAAAAAACGGGCAGTGTGACTGAATCTCCTGAGTATGCAAAATCAAAAATGTAAAATTATATAAACTCTGCCAAAAACGTCCAGAGAGTGACAAAATAATAGTCAATGAAAAAATATATATAGTTCAAAGGAATCTAATACTCTGCAACAGCGGCAGCTTACTTGAGAGTGGAAGCAACAACTCTGAAAGATAATGTAAGAACAAAGGCAAGAAGCGCCAATCTAAGTGCAGTATCATAAAAGGCTTTAATTAAAATAGTATAAAAACAACAGCCAAGGCTACTTGGCTACTCACAAGGACAGGATAAATACAGGCAAGGACATATAGTGGGTCCAGGGATGTCCTCCTCAGATGTTACAAAGGTGCATGGTGCAGGTTCCGGTAAAGATGCTGTCAGCGCTATGTGGTGCGGGTGGTCTGTGGGGTCTCTGCTGTGGGTGCTGAGCTGCACGGAAGATGGGGAGGTCCGAGTGTCCACAAGGAGAGCCGGAATCTACTGGGACATGAGGACCCAGGGCCGTAGCAGGAAACAGGAACCAGATGGAGACCGGCGTGGAACGCAAACATTGTACCAGGAACCAAAGAGTGGAAGTGACGTATGGACGTGTCAGATGACGCGTTTCAATGCTTCTGCATTTTCTTCAGATCTAACAGGCTAATGGAGCAAGAGTCCTTTATGTAGGAACTATGGAGTCGGTTGCTAGGCAACAACTTAAACCGAGCACAACATACTAAGTAAAATAAAGAGGTCGGATGAAGTATAGGAATTAAATTCGGTACACCAAGCAAATGTAAGAATAAAAAGTAAAAAGTAAGAAAGATTGATACTAAAGGAGATAAATATATATGAGGGGAGAGAAATGAATAAATGAAAAATAGTGAAAAATACTGAGTAATGAGTGATGAATGATTTATAATAAATGGATAAGAATATAGAAGGAAGAAATGGAAAATGAAATATAGAAAAATAAAAATGGAAAATAAAATAAATAATGAATAATAATACTAATAAATAAGTAAATAATAAATGGTAAATAATCAAATAAAAAATAAAATATAAGAAAATGAAAAAAATATATATAAAAAATATATATAATACAAAGAAATAAAATATAGTATGTAAAGTAATAATAATCAATAAGAAAATGTAAAAAATGGAATAAAATGAGAGAAAAAAACCTAAAAATAGATGAGAAAGAAAGATAGAAAGAGAAAAAGAAAAAGAAAAAAAAAAGAAAAGTGTATATATGAGTAACTGTTATTTAGAAACTGTTGTTTAAAAACGTATTGGTATAAGACACATATATGTAAAAAATATATATATACATATATACACGCATGAAAATCAAACATGTATAAAAATACATGCAAAAACACACATATACATGCATATTAATGGATATAGTAACCCTAAAATTAAGAATACTGGAGAAACCTGAAGTAATTGTAGGAATGGTTATATGCAAAAAACACACATACATGTAAGCATACATACACACACCCATGCATATACATATGCACACACATATGTATGTATACACATAAAAGAATTTTCTATATATATAAAAGGTCGAACTGAATTAAAATAGTGTGTGAGAGAAGTTTGGCCCAAAGATTTCATGAATGGGTATAGCTATAAGCTGATTAGGTATACGAAACAAATCCCCATGCATAAAAAAGAAAAGGGGCAGTGAGAAAACTACTAATATAAATAAAAATAAAAATAAAAAATAAAAAATACAGGTAGGGTACGGTTGAAGGAAAGTCTGAGGGAGGGAGCAATGGAAAATATAAAATAGATAATGAAAGAGGAAAAAGCAAGGGGGGGGGAGGTTTGTGAACCTACATAAATTTATGTACTGTATATATGATACTGATCAAACCCTAAACCAGAGGCATATTATACTATATAACTGTATTGATCTCTATATCTTCGTTAAGGCCATTAGGTGCCATACTGTTTAAGGTAAAGATTCAGAAAGTTTCTTGCCTACATAGGCGTTGGTATCTTTCTGCAGGGGTAAAATGGTCTGATATAGATTCAATGATCCACACATTTAGATCTGCAATATTTTGTTGGTGATGGGTAATAAAATGACGTGCAGTACTATATAAAGGGTTGTTCACCTGTACTGCTCTTCTGTGTTCTCCGAACCTGGCACGCAGGGTCCTGATGGTTCTGCCTACATACAGCAGCCCACAGGGACAAGAGATACAATATATGACATAGGTAGTGGAACAATTGAAAAATTACTTTAAAGTGTATTGATTACCATTGGCGTTGAAAGTTTTTTGCCATATGTGACATGGGAACAG
Source organism: Aquarana catesbeiana (assembly GCF_042186555.1). NCBI lineage: Eukaryota > Metazoa > Chordata > Amphibia > Anura > Ranidae > Aquarana > Aquarana catesbeiana. Next base: position 391,235,721 of record NC_133327.1, on the reverse strand, counting down.
GTGAGGCATTTACAATCTACCGCAGATTAGGTTAATTTAGTAAATTGTATGTTAGGAAGGTTAAAAGTTCGCCTCTGTTCCAGCTTGGCTGACGTTGTGTGTGCTTCCGTGCTGACCGGTGGGTGTCGCTGTTACCATTAGTCAGTGTTGGAAGGGCAACGTGTCGAAGTGTATAGATGCTCCTCTGTCTTGGAGGCAAGCTCGGTGGAGGTGGTCCTCCGAGTTGCATTCTGGGCGAGGGTATTTATGGGACAGACGCCATGTTCTAAGGTCATTGTGCAGCCACCTGCTGGCCCTCCTGGCCAACAGGTATGCGTTAAGGAGCTACCTCGTGGTCCTCCAATCGGGAGGCCCACAATGCTACGGCACAGGGGTGGGTCCAGAGGCTTGTCTGGGGCCTAACACCATGGCCAAGGAATGGTCCTGAGCTGTCTGCCCTGTGGGACGAAGCTGGACAGCCGAGGAGATCCCAGGGGAGGACCCGTCTTGGAGAGATCAAACAGCGTGCTGGTCTATAGAGGGGCCTGGTGACTCAGCTGGAGGACATATCCAAAAGAAGTAATTATACAGCATAGTGTCGCCGGTTCGGCTTAAATGTTCAGGCACTGTGACTGACTGTTCACTGCAGAAGATCCGATACATCCTGTGGCAGAGGATCGTGCAGATTTACCCCCCCAAATAAGTCTGTGCCAGAGACTTTAGATTCGTGCTGCGTACTGGCTGCTAGACCGGTGAGAGAGGCCTATCCAGACAAGCAAAGAGGGCGTCCCATGAGGGGAACGCATTCCACATAATTATCTGAATTCTATCGGGACATTTGTCGCTAAGATTTTGCAAGAAGATATTTGAGTTTCTCCTGAGAGTTTCCTTATCCGTCTCTTTTCTGCTACTTCCTAAAGTTTGACTGTTCAATAAAGCATTGAAAACGTACTTTAGTGTTGGTGCGTGTGTCATCCAGCAGTAAACTCAACGGAACCCCTAGACCCGGAGCCGGTGAAACAGAGGGAAGCAAAGTGAAGGTAACAGACCCGCTTAAACCAGCAGCTCCACCGTGAGTTAGTGCTACAGATATGTTAATGCATAAATACACATATTTGTTACAATTAGGTACTTCAACTTTTTTGTCTTTGTAGTCTTCCTACATGTACACTGGGCATATATACTTGTTGAGCATTCACATATTTTAAAGGTACTTGTCTAAAAGAGCTTTACTGATGTTCATGCAAGTCAGAAATGCTTTGTCTTACTGTATTGGTCTGCCTTAACTAATACATATGTTTCTATGATAGCATTAGTAAAATGCAATCTGTTGCACATACTTTTAGGTAGTTGACAGTTGTTTTGCAGGCTGCTCCATCCAAATTTTTGCTCATGAGTCCCTAGATATAATTTAGAAAAAAACTATATTTTCCATTGGGCCCAAAGGAGAATTCATGATGACAATAAAATACTGCTTTAAATTTCTACACACATACTGTACAATGACACATGGGCTGTGAACCAATTTAGGAGTCATAAATTATTGCACACACAAAGCAGTTAACTCTTATACCCAATGAAGGCTGTTATTTTGTACTGAAGAACCAGGTTTTAAAATTTAATGAACACTGCTTATTGCTGACAAACAACTTGGGAAATTAGAAATCAACAATGCATTATATTACTGTTTAGGTGAGTAAGACTCAACTGAACATAAATGTAGCATTTACCAAAATAAAACTGATCATGATGACTACTACAGATAGGTAAATAAGAAATATTTGACAAAATTAGCCAAATGCATTTAGCTAAAACCTTACTTTTCAGTGTGTAGGAACATTTGGCAAATCTATTGAGAACTACACCATTCATAAATATTGACTGTTTGGATTTCCAGTAGATTAGACATATCTGCATGCACATATTTAAGCACAATAATAATGTGTGATTTTTTAAAAATATGAGATTTTCAAGTTTATCTCTCTGTAACTGAAATGTTTCTGTAATAGTTAAATATTCTATGTGGTCACAACACCATTGATTTACATGTTTGTAGGATCATATCAAACCATCCAGATGTACTCTATCAAAGCCCATTAAAATCAATGAGGTTGACATCATTTAATCGTAAAAATGGTTTCACTTGAGCAGTGTTAAAGCGGGAGTCCAGCGACCAATCTTTTTTTTTTTTTAGGTCATTGAGACACTTTGCTAATCCCAAAATAATACTCACAGTTTGGGTGTAATATTTCTGCCTCTGTCTGTTTTCGTACTGAAGAATAACTTAAAAAATGTGATGCTGGCTGTTTCCATCTTGCTGTGGGCATGTGAAGCCCACAAGCATTGATTTCTGGGATGCGGTGAAAGCTGTTCATGCACAGCTTGTTCACGTGCATGATCATTGTTTCCGCATTGAATCTTGGGAAGTCTGACACTAAGCTCCCAGGAGACAGTGCGGCGCCGGGGAAAGGCAATAAACACGCCTACTCCCATGGGAGGAGAGACAGGAAGTGCCACAATAAAGTACAGGTAATTACAGCGATAATTTTTTTTTTTCGTGCGGCATTTGAACATCTATGCAATTAACTGAAGGGGGTAAGATTAAGTTAAAAATTTGAGTGGAACCCCGCTTTAATTTCGTTGATGAAAACATTTTCGTCATAATTTTCATCAGCGGAATGTTTCCATGATGATGAAAACTAATCAAAATTGACCCCACATTTTCACCAATTGATGAAAACTATAACTAAAATCAATTCCCATTTTTGTCAATAAACGAAAACAGAATGAAAATGTGAGGGAGGGACATTTACGCACGTGAATTTCCGGTTTCCTCAGGCTCCGCCTGTAAAGCTCGTGACTGTTTCCCCTCCCAGCAAGCAAGGTAGTGACCGGAGCGTGCTTAGTGGCATGGCATGCTTAGCACTGTGCAGCATTACAGGCCTCCTCAGACAACCGCCCAGAGTACTGTGTGCATTAGTCTCCTGAAGCCACTGTCCAGAGCACTGTGCAGCATTTACAGGCCTCCTGACTGTCCAGGACATCTTGTGTATTACAGGCCTCCTTAAACCACATCCAGAGCACTGTGCATTACAGGCCTCCTCTGACCACCGTCTAGAGCACTGTGCATTACAGGCCTCCTCAGACCACCCAGAGCACTGTGCAGCATTTACAGGCCTCCTCAGACCATCGTCCAAAGCACTGCACATTACAGGCCTCCTCAGACCACTGTCCAGAGTGTCTGTGTAGTTTATTCAACCCTTAATACCATAAATTATAACATGAGATTAGATACTCCAGGAGTATAAATGAGTTTGGAAATCCTAGAGAAATGCTTAAATAATGCACTACAATTTAAAGTGATACTAAAGTCTCTTTTTTTTTTAATAGCAAACATGTTATACTTATCTGCTCTGTGCAGTGTTTTTGCACAGAGCAGTCCAGATCCTCCTCTTCTTGGGTCCCTCTTCGGTGCTTCGCTGATGTCTCAGCCAATGAGGAGGGAGAGTCCCGGGCAGCCGAGTCTCTTGTGCAACATCGCTGAATTGAGATGGGCTCAGGTAAGTATTAGGGGGCTGAGGGTGGCTGCTGCACATAGAAGGCTTTTTATGTTAATGCATAGAATGCGTTAAGATAAAAAACCTTCTGCCTTTACAGCCACTTTAACTAAGCCCATTAGATTTTAGTCAACTAAAATGTATTGGAGATTTTATTTAACTAAAATGTAGGATCAAGACTAAATTATGACTAAAACTAGAATGGCATTTTAGTTTAAAAACTATGATCAAAACTAAATTGAAATTTTACACCAAAATTACACTGCACTTGAGACTCAAACACATGGTAATTTGATTGATCTAGTTGGAACAATTGGGTCATGTCTGGTTGATGTTGGTACACACATCTATAAAGTCTAACTTCATTCAAAATTATGGACATGAGGCAGAGTCGCAACCTCTGACTCTTTATTGCTGACAATCTCTCTTAATTTGGGAGATTTCTCTTCTCTGAATTTACAATAGTCTCCTTATGCCTGAAATCATTCACTCTACTCTAATGGTTAGCAATTTTATGACTATGTGATCCCATTACATTTGATTTATTTCTTTGCAAATTGTGACAGCGTAGAACATATAATAAAAACATCCAAATATACTTCCTCAATGCTGGTTACAGTTAGTGAGCATGGCATGATTGGGTTTTAACCACTTGCCTACTGGGCACTATTACCCCCTTCCTGCCCAGGCCAATCTTCAGCTTTCAGCACTGTTGCACTTTGAATGACAATTGTGCAGTCATGCAACACTGTACTCAATCTAAATTTTTATCATTTTAATCACACAAATAGAGATTTCTTTTTGTGGTATTTAATCCCCACTGGGTTTTTTTATTCTTTGACAAACAAATGAACAAACTAACAAAGACAAAAAATTTGGAGAATAAAAAAAAAACTTTCATTTTATAACATTGTTTGTTATAAAATTTTGCAAACAGGTAATTTTTCTTCTTCACTGATATGCGCTGATGAGACTGTACTGCTGGGCACTGATGGGCTGCACTGATGGACACTAATGATGCGGCACTAATGGGCATTGGTGGGCACTGATGGGGCTGCACTGATAAATGGCACTGATGGGCACTGATAGGTGGCACTGATAGGCGGCACTGATTGGCGGCACTGGTGAGCACTTATTTACAGCACTGGTGGGCACACATTGGCAGCACTGGTGGGCATTGATTGGCAGCACTGGTGGGCACACATTGACAACACTGGTGGGCACACATTGACAACACTGGTGGGCACACATTGGCAGCACTGGTGGGCACTGTTGGAACTGGACTGATAATCAGGACACTGATAATTAGTGCCCTGATTATTAGTGTACATGTCCCTTTTAGAGAAGCCAGTTATCAGCTCTCCTCTCCTCTCCTCATGCTTACAGCATGAGGAAAGGAGTGCCGATGAACGGCTTCTATTTACATCCATGATCAGCTGTGATTGGACACACCTGATCACGTGGTAAAGAGCCACTGATTGTCCTCCAGACAGAGATCACAGAGCATGCTACCCACGCCCTGCAGCGGGCATGATCAGGGAAGGCTATCATATGATGTCCTCCCAGAACTAGCCGGCCGTGCTGTAGCTGTCATTCGGCTTTAGCACAGTCGGCAAGTGGTTAATAAGGATCTAATTTGAGAATCAAAAGTGTGATACGTGATAAATTGATGTTATACAGTTAGAATGATCGTTTCATTCCTGCTTGTGCACAAATTACATGTCTAGTCAAAACTTTTTTTTGTCAAACAACAACATTAAATGTAACTTATGCTGTCACAGATTCTGGTTTTGTTAATAATTATATTCTTTTCAACCTGTGCTAATACTGTAAAATATTTGTTCCAGTTTATGTGGTAGTACAGGACAGTGATTGTTCATTACTGTACTGCTCACTCTATCTCTCTACAAGTCTTATTAGGTAGTTACAATTCTATGGATGGAAATCGTTCTTTAAAGATCTGACTTAATGCATTTTAGTGCACTATTGTGTTATTTATTTTCCTTCACTGATCATTTAGCAAGGATGCTGACTGTACTGTCAGCATTCCTTTCTCAGTAGAATGGGTATATACATCTGGCAATTCCTTGATATGCAAACAGATCATGAGGGCAGATTCCTCTTGCTCAGTGGGAAGCTACAGTCACATGCCTTCACACTGGCAAATGTATATTTGCCTAACTCTAACCATCTCTCTTTTCTCAAAACTTTGTTATCTTCCCTTGAGAGCTTTCTTAAAGGGACCATCATACCTAGAGGTGACTTTAACTTGACTATAGATCCTCACAAAGACACCTTATCCGGATGCTCTCCCCCTCGCCGTTACGCTTGATCACGGCTCAAAAAACTGCTGCATTCATACCAACTAATAGACTTTTAGAGGATTCTACATCTTTCAGAGAGCAGTGCATGGTTCTAGAATCAAATCATTCATAGTGAAACACTCCTCCATATCTAAGGTCTTTAAGGCAGGTATAAGTCAAATAGCTCTGTCAGACTATGCCAACCCAGAAGCCATCTAGAATACCTACTTTGCATCTCAATTAGATGATTACAAGACCCCAAGGTTAAAGCAAATGTCTTCAGTGAATTGAACACTTACTTTGACACCAATAATAACTCCATAAACAGCCCTCTCTCCCTCTGGACTGTTTACCAATGCTGAAGAACTAAAAGAAAAAAAGCTGATGGACTTTAGTAAATTACACAAACTTGAACTGAGACATAAAAAAATTCCAGATAAACTGCTTGAAGCAGAATATGTTCTGCTTCAAGAACACATGAGGAAAGTTTAAGGACCACTCCCTTTACAAAGCTAAACACATAACCATGCAGCTCATATTATGAGTACAGGGACAGATGTGGTCACTCATTAGCAAATTCCCTGCGATCCGAAATTGACCAATCATATATCCCTGTGGTGTCCCCACTGTCGGGCACAAAGCTCCATTCTACTCCTGATTAGGGATGAGCTTCGTGTTCGAGTCGAACCCATGTTCGACTCGAACATCGGCTGTTCGCCCGTTCGCCGAATTGCGAACGATATGGGCCGTTCGCGGCAAATTCGTGTGGCGCGTCACGGCCCATAATTCACTGCGGCATGGCAGTGCATTGCTTGCTGATGATTGGCCAAGCATGCACTATGACCCGCATGCTTGGCCAATCACAGCGCCGCCTGAACAAAGAGCCATAATTGGCCAAAGCCAAGGAGGCTTTGGCCAATTATGGCTCAGGGGATTTAGTACACGCCCCACACTATATAAGGCCGCCTGCACGGCGGCCCTGTGTAGTGTGTGTTCCGGCGTTCATTGAGAGAGAGAGAGAGACAGACAGTGTCATTTGATTTGAGTTAGATAGATTAGGCAGAACAGTCAGTCAGTTAGCTGCACTTACAGTGTATTGTGTATATATATGCATCCCAGGTGTTGCATATATATATATATACACTGTATTCAGTTTAGCTAGATCCGTTCCTGTTATCTTCTAGACTATTTACATTTAGTGCAGTGCGTCCTGCTCACAGTGTTCAGCTAGATCCGTTCCTGTTATCTTCCTACTGACAGGCAGGCTTGTCTGGTTACAGTATATAAAGCTACCTGAAGAAAATTACTGGTGTTCTATTTGATCCTATTAGTACCACGGTCAGGCAGCTAGACTATTTACATTTAGTACAGTGCGTCCTGCTCACAGTGTTCAGCTAGATCCGTTCCTGTTATCTTCCTACTGACAGGCAGGCTTGTCTGGTTACAGTATATAAAGCTACCTGAAGAAAATTACTGGTGTTCTATTTGATCCTATTAGTACCACGGTCAGGCAGCTAGACTATTTACATTTAGTACAGTGCGTCCTGCTCACAGTGTTCAGCTAGATCTGTTCCTGTTATCTTCCTACTGACAGGCAGGCTTGTCTGGTTACAGTATATAAAGCTACCTGAAGAAAATTACTGGTGTTCTATTTGATCCTATTAGTACCACGGTCAGGCAGCTAGACTATTTACATTTAGTACAGTGCGTCCTGCTCACAGTGTTCAGCTAGATCCGTTCCTGTTATCTTCCTACTGACAGGCAGGCTTGTCTGGTTACAGTATATAAAGCTACCTGAAGAAAATTACTGGTGTTCTATTTGATCCTATTAGTACCACGGTCAGGCAGCTAGACTATTTACATTTAGTACAGTGCGTCCTGCTCACAGTGTTCAGCTAGATCCGTTCCTGTTATCTTCCTACTGACAGGCAGGCTTGTCTGGTTACAGTATATAAAGCTACCTGAAGAAAATTACTGGTGTTCTATTTGATCCTATTAGTACCACGGTCAGGCAGCTAGACTATTTACATTTAGTACAGTGCGTCCTGCTCACAGTGTTCAGCTAGATCCGTTCCTGTTATCTTCCTACTGACAGGCAGGCTTGTCTGGTTACAGTATATAAAGCTACCTGAAGAAAATTACTGGTGTTCTATTTGATCCTATTAGTACCACGGTCAGGCAGCTAGACTATTTACATTTAGTACAGTGTGTCCTACTCACAGTGTTCAGCTAGATCCGTTCCTGTTATCTTCCTACTGACAGGCAGGCTTGTCTGGTTACAGTATATAAAGCTACCTGAAGAAAATTACTGGTGTTCTATTTGATCCTATTAGTACCACGGTCAGGCAGCTAGACTATTTACATTTAGTACAGTGCGTCCTGCTCACAGTGTTCAGCTAGATCCGTTCCTGTTATCTTCCTACTGGCAGGCAGGCTTGTCTGGTTACAGTATATAAAGCTACCTGAAGAAAATTACTGGTGTTCTATTTGATCCTATTAGTACTACGGTCAGGCAGCTAGACTATTTAAATTTAGTACAGTGCGTCCTGCTCACAGTGTTCAGCTAGATCCGTTCCTGTTATCTTCCTACTGACAGGCAGGCTTGTCTGGTTACAGTATATAAAGCTACCTGAAGAAAATTACTGGTGTTCTATTTGATCCTATTAGTACCACGGTCAGGCAGCTAGACTATTTACATTTAGTACAGTGCGTCCTGCTCACAGTGTTCAGCTAGATCCGTTCCTGTTATCTTCCTACTGACAGGCAGGCTTGTCTGGTTACAGTATATAAAGCTACCTGAAGAAAATTACTGGTGTTCTATTTGATCCTATTAGTACCACGGTCAGGCAGCTAGACTATTTACATTTAGTACAGTGCGTCCTGCTCACAGTGTTCAGCTAGATCCGTTCCTGTTATCTTCCTACTGACAGGCAGGCTTGTCTGGTTACAGTATATAAAGCTACCTGAAGAAAATTACTGGTGTTCTATTTGATCCTATTAGTACCACGGTCAGGCAGCTAGACTATTTACATTTAGTACAGTGCGTCCTGCTCACAGTGTTCAGCTAGATCCGTTCCTGTTATCTTCCTACTGACAGGCAGGCTTGTCTGGTTACAGTATATAAAGCTACCTGAAGAAAATTACTGGTGTTCTATCCCAGCTTAGTGCAGCTACAGGCCATTAGTATGTCTGGAAGGCCAAGAAGGAGAGGCAGACAGTCACAAGCCAATAAGAGAGGGCAAGCAGGCTCTGTGTCTAGTGCTGGTCGTGGAGACGGTGCATCCTCATCAGCACGTGGCCATGGGACACGCTGGGCCTTTTTTTCGGCAGCTGGCCGTGTTGAGCCGCAACATGCGGAAGACTTGGTCGAGTGGATGACCAAGCCGTCCTCATCCTCCTCATCCTCTCTCACCCATGCCCAGGGTGCTTTGTCTGGCAAAGCAGCGACCTCTTCCCTCAGCTCAATGTCATCAGTGACTCCTTCCCTAGCTCCACCATGTCCTCATGAGGATTCCCTCGAACTGTTTGACCACAGTGTTGGGTACATGCTCCAGGAGGATGCCCAGCGTTTGGAAGGCTCTGATGATGATACTGAGCTCGATGAAGGCAGTAACATGAGCACGGACAGAGGGGGTGCCCAAGAAGGACAGCAATCTGGCAGTCATGCTCCCCCTGCTGCAGCATACTGCCAGGTTTGCTCCAGTGATGAGGAGGGAGGGGATGATGAGGTCACTGACTCAACGTGGGTGCCTGATAGGAGAGAGGAGGAGGAGGAGGAGGAGGAGGCGGCACATCACCAACGAGGCAGGATGCCCTCCAGGGGCCAGCCTAAGGGCAGCACATTGACTGCATCACACCCCAAAGCTCCACATGTGCAGGGCGCTGCAGTCTATGCGCGTTATTCAAAAAGTTCTTTGGTGTGGGCCTTTTTTGAGACGAGTGCATCAGATCGCACCGCTGCTATTTGCAACATATGTCTCAAGCGTATCTCACGTGGCCAAAACATCTCCCGCTTGGGTACCACATGCTTGACCAGACATATGTTGACCTGCCATGCAGTTCGTTGGCAAGCGTATCTAAAAGACCCACACCAAAGAACAAAGAGGATCTCTCCTTGCTCCTCATCAGCTGAGATTTCCAACCCCACTAGACCTCCAGTCCTCTCTGAGACCTGCAGTGAGAGGAATGAAGGTGTAGAATTAGGTGTGTCACAGCCAAGTACTTGTGGGCAATCTGCTTTTGGTACACCGACGTCAGATTGTACCAGGCAAATTTCCCTGCCCCAGCTGCTGCACCGCCGAAAGAAGTTTGCTCCCAGCCATCCACATGCCCAGCGGTTGAATGCTAGCTTGGCAAAATTGCTAGCACTTCAACTGCTGCCTTTTCAGTTGGTAGACTCTGCCCCCTTCCGTGAGTTTGTGGAATGTGCGGTTCCTCAGTGGCAGGTACCCAAACGCCACTTTTTCTCACGGAAGGCGATTCCGGCTCTCTACCGGCATGTGGAAGGCAATGTCCATGCCTCGCTGGACAGGGCGGTCAGCGGTAAGGTGCATATTACCGCTGACTCATGGTCCAGCAGGCATGGACAGGGACGTTACCTAAGTTTCACGGCACATTGGGTGACTCTGCTGGCAGCTGGGAAGGATGCAGGACAAGGTGCAGTAGTGTTGGAGGTTGTTCCGCCACCACGCCTCCAAAATGCTGATTGTGACACACTTCTCTCCTCCACCCCCTCCTCTTCTTCTTCCTCCATGGCCTCTTCCTCGGAACCAGCGGTGCTCCGTAGTCGTTCAAGGGGCTACGCAAGTACGCAGGCCAAAAGATGCCATGCGGTGCTTGAGCTGGTGTGCTTGGGGGACAGGAGCCACACTGGGGCAGAGGTTCTGTCAGCTCTGCAGGGGCAGGTTCAGAGGTGGTTGACGCCACGCCAACTTAAGGCAGGAATGGTGGTTTGCGACAATGGCACCAACCTCCTCTCTGCCCTCCGACAGGGACAAATGACCCATGTGCCCTGTTTGGCTCACGTCCTTAACTTGGTGGTGCAGCGGTTCTTGGGCAGGTACCCGGGCTTACAGGATGTCCTGAGGCAGGCCAGGAAAGTCTGTGTGCATTTCCGCCGGTCATATAATGCCAGTGCTCGGCTGACGGACCTCCAAAAGGAGTTTAACCTGCCCAAGAACCGCCTAATCTGTGACATGCCCACCAGGTGGAACTCAACGTTGGCCATGCTGCAGCGGCTGCACACGCAGCAGAGGGCCATCAATGAGTACCTGTGTGACTATGGCACCAGGACAGGGTCAGGGGAGCTTGGTTTTTTTTCCCCACGCCAGTGGGCCATGATCAGGGATGCATGCACTGTCCTGTCACCATTCGAGGAGGCCACGAGGATGGTGAGTGGTGACAGTGCATGCATCAGTGACACTGTCCCCCTTGTCCACCTGTTGGAGCACACGCTGCATGGAATAATGGACAGGGCACTTGAGGCAGAACAGAGGCAGGAAGAGGAGGACTTCCTTAGCTCTCAAGGCCCCCTTTATCCAGACAGTGTTCCTGCGTGCCCGCCGATCACACAGGAAGAGGACGAGGAGGAGGAGGAGGAGGAGGAAGATTGTGTCAGTATGGAGGTGGAGCCTGGCACTCAGCATCAGCAGCAGTCTTTAAGGGATCAGTCCCAAGAAACACATGGACTTGTACGTGGCTGGGAGGAGGTGGCTGCGGACGTTGTCGTCCTTAGTGACCCAGAGGACTCCGGACCGAATGCCTCAGCAAACCTACGCTGCATGGCCTCCCTGATCCTGCAAAGCCTGCGTAAGGATCCTCGTATTCGTGGTATCAAGGAGAAGGACCAATACTGGCTGGCAACCCTCCTTGATCCACGTTACAAGGGTAAGGTTGCGGACCTTATCTTGCCATCGCAGAGGGAGCAGAGGATGAAACATCTTCGGGAGGCCTTGCAGAAAGGTCTGTGCAATGCGTTCCCAGAGACTGGGAGGTTACAAACTCCTGTTTCTGGACAACGTGTTGCTGAGGCTTCGGTCAGTCAAAGAAGGAGCGGTGGAGAAGGTGGCCGTCTGACCGATGCGTTCAGACAATTTTTTGGTCCGCAGCCCCAAGGTATGATCGGTTCCAGCAACCATCGCCAGCGTCTGTTTTACATGGTGCAGGAATACCTAGGGGCAAGATCAGACTTGGACACCTTTCCCACCGAAAATCCTCTGGGTTACTGGGTCTTGAGGATGGATCACTGGCCAGAGCTTGCACAGTATGCAATTGAGCTACTGGCCTGTCCTGCATCCAGCGTTCTTTCGGAACGCACATTCAGTGCTGCTGGAGGCGTGGTAACCGATCACAGGGTGCGTCTGTCCACCGACTCGGTCGATCGGCTGACCTTCATAAAAATGAATGAGTCTTGGATCACCACCAGCTACCAAGCACCTGATGCTGATGTAACCGAATAATTTTTTTTGAAATCTCAGATCCCTTCAAAGACTGCCTATGCTGATGCTGAGTGACTATCCCTGAGTAATTATCCTCTTCCTCCTCAATCATCACGCTGATAGCTTGTAAGAACATTTTTGGTTCTGGGCGCCACCACCAGTGCCTAAGGCACAATTTTTCAGCCCCTGTTTAACAGGGGCGTGTTAATTACAATTTTTGATGTAATACTTTGCAGCAGGGCTCGTTCCTGCATTCCAACTAGAGTGTCTGTGAGGGGTTGCAGTGTTGTGGCACCAGCACCAGTGCCTAAGGCCCAATTTTTCTGCCCCTGTCTAACAGGGGCGTGTAATTACAATTTTTGATGCAATACTTTGCAGCAGGGCTCGTTCCTGCGTTCCAACTAGAGTGTCTGTGAGGGGTTGCAGTGTTGTGGCACCAGCACCAGTGCCTAAGGCCCAATTTTTCTGCCCCTGTCTAACAGGGGCGTGTAATTACAATTTTTGATGCAATACTTTGCAGCAGGGCTCGTTCCTGCGTTCCAACTAGAGTGTCTGTAAGGGGTTGCAGTGTTGTGGCACCAGCACCAGTGCCTAAGGCCTAATTTTTCAGCTCCTGTTCAACAGGGGCATGTAATTACAATTCTTGATCTAATATTTCACAGCAGGGCCCTGTGAGGGCTTACAGTGTTGTGGCCACAGCAACACCTAAGGCCCAAATTTCTGCTGAGTATATAGGGCAGGACCCTACTTTCAAACATCTAACTTACAAACGACTCCTACTTGCAAACGGAAGGAGACAACAGGAAGTGAGATGAAATCTACCCCTAGGAAGGGAAATTCTCTCCTGTAAGAGTTAATATTGGAAAACAATTTCTCCTTTCCACTGATGCTTTCCAATCCTTGTTCCACAAAAAACCCAAATTTTCAAAAAACATTTTTCATTGGGACAAAAAGTGAGGTGAAATCTTCTGAAGAGGAGGAAAGACAGCAAAACAAATGTCACAGGGGTGATAACCCTTCCCTATGTTTTCCAAAAAGCTTAAAAAAGATTTTTTGGCTGGAGCTAAACGCTTTAAAAATTTTCCCGTTCAAAATTACAAAGAGATTCTACTTAACAACAAACCTACAGTCCCTGTCTTGTTTGCACCGCCTGTATACTGCTGTTCAGAGTATATAGGGCCTTTCCTTATTTTAATTTGGGTGCGGGGTTCCCCTTAATATCCATACAAGACCCAAAGGGCCTGGTAATGGACTGGGGGGTACCCATGCCGTTTGTCTCACTGATTTTCATCCATATTGCCATGACCCGACATGACATTAAACCCGCAAGCAGTTTTAAATGAGATTTTTTCCTTTAAAATTGACATTTGGTGCAGGGACTGTTCTAAACACGGGAAACACGAGCCACTTTACAGGCCTACTATAGACACACCCCAGGTACGATATTTAAAGGAATATTTCACTTTTTTTTTTTACTTTAAGCATCATTAAAATCACTGCTCCCGAAAAAACGTCCGTTTTTAAAAGTTTTTTTTTGCATTGATACATGTCCCCTGGGGTAGGACCCGGGTCCCCAAAACCTTTTTAGGACAATACCATGCAAATTAGCCTTTAAAATGAGCACTTTTGATTTCGAACGTTCGAGTCCCATAGACGTCAATGGGGTTCTAACGTTTGTGCGAACTTTCGGTCCGTTCGCAGGTTCTGGTGCGAACCGAACCGGGGGGTGTTCGACTCATCCCTACTCCTGATACTGCAGACACCTTTTGTACTTTGTATACTAACTTATACAACCTACAAGTACCTGCTTCACATGCTCAAATTAATAGTTATTTCAGATTATTTACAGGCTGTGGCGCTTTCCTCCCTTATGGAGGAGGAACATGACTCTCTTTCCCAATTTATCACAAAAGAAGAGCTAGCTAGAGCCCTAGCCGACTCCCCAAAAGGCAAAGCTCACAGCGCAGATTGCCTCAGGATTGCCTACTAGAAGACTTACCGGTCCCAACTCTCTTCTTTTTTCATGGAAGCCTTTACTGCCATTACAGAAGGTCATGATCTCCCACTAGATCTTTTACGGACTGTATTTCAAGTATCCCCAAACCAGGAAAGGATCTCCTCCTCTGTGCCAGCTACAGGCCATCTCCCTTCTAAATTATGACATTAAGCTGTTCGCTAAAATACTTGTGAAAAGAATGAGTTTAGTAAGTTACGGTATCATCTCTTCAGATAAAGCAGGATTTATCCAACCCAGCGAAGAAAGAGGTAAAACTACAAGAACTTTAAATGTTATTGAAAAGGTGAAAAAAACAACACTCTATACTCCTTCTACTGATTCTGAAAGGATCTTTGACAGGGTGGACTGGGACTTTCTTAGTGAAACTCTCAAGTGTGTAGGGATGCCCACACCTGTTTGATCTTTGATAAGTACCCTTTATTTCACCCCATCAGCCACTGTTATAATTAATGGTTTTGATTCCAACCCAGTAACCATTCACTGATTTTTGTGCTCAACCTAGAGCCGTTTCTGCAACACATAAGGTACAATCTGACCATTCGGGGTTTACAAATTAGTGGCTACCATCAAAAGGTTGCAGTTTACACTGAGTACCTTATTTTTTTCAATAATTTTAAAGTGAACTTGCAAAAGTCAGAAGCCCTCAATGTCTCCTACTCTGCTTCTGTCCTTGCTTCTCTACACCCCCATTTCCCATTTTGTTGGGTCACACGGGTCATTAAGTATCTAGGAACCACAATTTCTTTGAATCTCAACTTTCTGCCATACTAAACTCTCTGACTGCTGACCTGGAGAAATGGAATACACTGGCCCTCTCATGGTTTGGCAAGTGTAATGTTCTTAAAATGAACACAGTGCATTGCCTCTTATACCAGTTGCAAACATTACTTATCAGAATTCCTTAGGCCTTCTTCAGACCTGTAGGGTGGTGTGGCATTTGTCAAATTTTTATGGTAAAGAAAAGCATCCTCCCCTTGAGTTTGGTTCTTAATAAGATAGCTCTGTTAATGCAGAGCTATCTTACTAAGATCCAAACGCAAGGGCTGGATGGGATTCCCAGATTCTGCCATATACTATACCACAGTGAATATGATGAGAGTAGTGGATGCAGATATGCGTATCAAAAATTATTGGTAGAATCTACACCCACTCCCCTTGCAGGACTCCCTTGGGCAGGTAAGCAGCATAACAAAGATTCCCATAATACATCACCCAGAGATCTCCCCAGGGCTGTCAGAAAGGGTCTTCAAACTATGGTCAACTACAACTATGTTTATCATTGCTAATTGCCGCACATTATGTATCTTATCAACATTTTAAATTTGGATGTAAGCCTTTAAATAAAAAAAGAAAAAAAAAAGAAAGGACATATTAAAATAAAAGCAAAATGCCACATGCCAAGCTCTTTTTTTAACATTACTGTATCACCAACAAAACATAGCTTTCCTTGCAAGTGCAATAGTTGTTTCAGAAAATTTTTCATTTACATGATTCACACTAATAAAATATTGTTCAACAATGTCCAGTAGATTTTGAGTGAAGTCAGTCAGGGGCGTAACTAGAAATCACAGGGCCCCATAGCAAAATGTTGTATGGGCCCCCCCCCAACCCACAAAAAAAAATGAACTAATGCCATTGAACAACAGATTACCACACTCATGTGGCACAGTACCCAGGCAGCTTATATTAATTTCGAACAACAAAGTATGCAGTATACTGTATGCAGTAGAGCTGGGCGATTTTCTCCCCAAAAAAATGTGCGATTTAAAAAAAAAAAAACTCAATTAACGATTCAAATCGAGTTTTTTTTTTTTTGATAGACACCGCGGCAGTCCTGAGGAGCTGCGGGTAGGAGTTTTTAGGTAAGGCCGCGGCTTCGTCCTAGTACGCGGAGTCCGGCCTCGCGGACTAGGCCGAAGCAGCGGCCTCGCCTAAAAATTCCTGCCTGCAGCTCCTCAGGACTGCCGCGATGTCAGCGACAGTCCTGGTGAAAATAAAAAAAATCTAAAAAAATCGATTTGCTGAAAATTTGAATCGATTTGAATCTCAACTTGATTCAAGATTCAAATCGATTTTTCCCCAGCCCTAGTATGCAGCCCCTGAAAGACACACATGCATACCCTCATCAGTACAGACACCCCCTACCTCAGTGCAGACCCCCCAGCAGTACAGACACCCCTCAGTGCAGACCCCCCAGCAGTACAGACACCCCTCAGTGCAGGACCCAACCCCCCAGCAGTACAGACATCCCCCCAGTGCAGACCACCCCCTCAGTACAGACACCCCCCAGTGCAGACCCCCCCAGCATTACAGACCCCCCAGCATTACAGACACCCCCAGCAGTGCAGACCCCCCTCAGTAGTACAGACCCCCTCAGTAGTGCAGACACCACCCCCAGTGCAGACTCCCCTCAGTGCAGACACCGCCCCAGTGCAGACCCCCCAGCATTACAGACCCCCCTCAGTGCAGACCCCCCATCAGTACAGACACCCCCCTAGTGCAGACCCCCGAGCATTACAGACCCCCCTCAGTGCAGACACCCCCCACCTCAGTGCAGACCCCCCCAGCAGTACAGACACCCCCCCTCAGTGCAGGACCCCCCCAGCAGTACAGACACCCCCCGAGCATTACAGACCCCCATCAGTACAGACACCCCCCCAGTGCAGACCCACCCAGCATTACAGACCCCCCTCAGTGCAGACACCCCCACCTCTGTGCAGACCCCCCAGCACTACAGACACCCCCCTCAATCCAGGACCCCCAGCAGTACAGACACCCCCCAGCATTACAGACCCCCCTCAGTGCAGACCCCCATCAGTACAGACACCCCCCTAGTGCAGACCCCCCAGCATTACAGACCCCCCCTCAGTGCAGACACCCCCCACCTCAGTGCAGACCCCCCCAGCAGTACAGACACCCCCCCTCAGTGCAGACCCCCCAGTGGTACAGACACCCCCCCTCAGTGCAGGACCCACCAGCAGTACAGACACCCCCCTCAGTACAGGACCCCCCAGCAGTACAGACACCCCCCCCTCAGTGCAGGACCCCCTCAGCAGTACAGACACCCCCCCTCAGTGCAGGACCCCCCAGCAGTACAGACACCCCCCTCAGTGCAGGACCCCCCCAGCAGTACACACACCCCCCCTCAGTGCAGGACCCCCCAGCAGTACAGACACCCCCCACAGTGCAGGACCCCCCCAGTACAGACACCCCCCAGCAGTACAGACACCCCCCAGTACAGACACCGCCCAGCAGTACAGACACCCCCCAGTACAGACACCCCCCAGCAGTACAGACACCCCCCAGCATTGCAGACACCCCCCTAGCAGTATAGACGTGCCCCCCCTCCTCCAGCGGTGTGTGTCCCTCGAGGCTCGAGCGCAGGCTCCTCCTCCTCTGTGGATGTAAACAGAGAGGAGGGGAGGTGGCTTTGGTCCGCACCACTGAGGGACAGCGAGCCGTGCGGCTGCCACTACCTAAGAGAACATATTTGGGGGGCACACCGTACAATGCATTTAAATTCAAGATGGTGCTGCTGTAAGACCTATAAACAGTACAAAATATTTTACAGCGCACACATACAAGAATGACATTTCCTGCAGGGCTAGTTAAAAACACCTGAACATATACAAAAAATACGGGAGTTTGGTCACACTATATGGTCATATAGTGCTAAGCCCACTTACTGCGACAAAGTACCCCGAATTAGTGGGTCCTACACTAGTAATAGAATGGAAGATCCTCTGTCTCAACCAAGGGGAGCTGAACTCCTCTATGTGGGAGAACTGAAAGGGATACATCCTAATCACTGGTGGCCACTAAATAGGAGGTAATGAGGAGGGGGAGGGGTGCTCCAGCCCAAACACTTGGTCAGGGCCTATTACAACATACAAGAACATATTTGGGGGGCACACCGTACAATGCATTTAAATTCAAGATGGTGCTGCTGTAAGACCTATAAACAGTACAAAATATTTTACAGCGCACACATACAAGAATGACATTTCCTGCAGGGCTAGTTAAGAACACCTGAACATATTCAAAAAATACGGGGGTTTGGTCACACTATATGGTCATATAGTGCTAAGCCCACTTACTGCGACAAAGTACCCCGAATTAGTGGGTCCTACACTAGTAATAGAATGGAAGATCCTCTGTCTCAACCATGGGAGCTGAACTCCTCTATGTGGGAGAACTGAAAGGGATACATCCTAATCACTGGTGGCCACTAAATAGGAGGTAATGAGGAGGGGGAGGGGTGCTCCAGCCCAAAAACCTGGTCAGGGCCTATTACAACATACAAGAACATATTTGGGGGGCACACCGTACAATGCATTTAAATTCAAGATGGTGCTGCTGTAAGACCTATAAACAGTACAAAATATTTTACAGCGCACACATACAAGAATGACATTTCCTGCAGGGCTAGTTAAGAACACCTGAACATATTCAAAAAATACGGGGGTTTGGTCACACTATATGGTCATATAGTGCACCATCTTGAATTTAAATGCATTGTACGGTGTGCCCCCCAAATATGTTCTTGTATGTTGTAATAGGCCCTGACCAGGTTTTTGGGCTGGAGCACCCCTCCCCCTCCTCATTACCTCCTATTTAGTGGCCACCAGTGATTAGGATGTATCCCTTTCAGTTCTCCCACATAGAGGAGTTCAGCTCCCATGGTTGAGACAGAGGATCTTCCATTCTAGTACTAGTGTAGGACCCACTAATTCGGGGTACTTTGTAGCAGTAAGTGGGCTTAGCACTATATGACCATATAGTGTGACCAAACCCCCGTATTTTTTGAATATGTTCAGGTGTTCTTAACTAGCCCTGCAGGAAATGTCATTCTTGTATGTGTGCGCTGTAAAATATTTTGTACTGTTTATAGGTCTTACAGCAGCACCATCTTGAATTTAAATGCATTGTACGGTGTGCCCCCCAAATATGTTCTTGTATGTTGTAATAGGCCCTGACCAGGTTTTTGGGCTGGAGCACCCCTCCCCCTCCTCATTACCTCCTATTTAGTGGTCACCAGTGATTAGGTTGTATCCCTTTCAGTTCTCCCACATAGAGGAGTTCAGCTCCCATGGTTGAGACAGAGGATCTTCCATTCTATTACTAGTGTAGGACCCACTAATTCGGGGTACTTTGTCGCAGTAAGTGGGCTTAGCACTATATGACCATATAGTGTGACCAAACCCCCGTATTTTTTGAATATGTTCAGGTGTTTTTAACTAGCCCTGCAGGAAATGTCATTCTTGTATGTGTGCGCTGTAAAATATTTTGTACTGCCACTACCTAAGGGTGTCACCCCTCTGGTAGGTGTCACCGGGTGCGGCCCGCACCCGCCTATCAACGCCAGTCATCGGGCCCCAACTCGGCTGCGGGCTCCATAGTGACCGTGTGTGTTGCTATGGCGGTAGTTCCGCCACTGATGTCAGTGATATTGAAGGTGAGATATCAGACTGAGAAGATTTCCAGAAAAGAAAAAAACACAAACACACTCACAGTTGACAGATTTGCAGCATAGAAGCATGCCTTTACTTGCTTGCTTATGATTTTTTTTTAACTTAGGTGACTCGATTTTAAAATTGAAAAGGTACTGGGATTAGAAATTACTGGCACTATTACACTTGTATACTGGGATTAGAAATTACTGGCACTATACCACTTGTATACAGTTCTTTCAAAGGAAATTTGTAAATTCTATATGTGGTATTCCTAGTTAAGCCACAAGTAACTGGTTTACTTATAGTATATTTTTAAGAAGAAATCAATACTTGAAAATAAAAACAGGACTGCTTCCTTAGAGGTGTACTCACTTTTGTTGCCATCGGTTTATACATTAATGGCTGTGTGTTGAGTTATTTTGAGAGGACAGCAAATTTACACTGTTATACAAGCTGTACACTCACACAATGTATGACGAGTCTTAGCTGGTCTTCAACTTTAACTTCAAAAATAACCCATTTATGAAGTTACCCATAAACTTGACTCTTGTAGACCTGATAATATCACCAGTATATTATATGTTTTATATGTATTATATGTTTTGTTGTGCTGAAATGCCTAAAAATACACAGTGAAAACTTTGCATTGAATATTGGTGCCCAGAGATTCATCCGCTACAAGATAAAAATAAAATGCTCCAGCATGAGAATTAACAGGAAACTTAATAGGGTCAGACCATATAGAAATTCTTTCTATCATATTACATTACTCATCCAATCCACGCGCATGCTCCTGAAGAGTGAATTAATCCACGAAATGCATAGAGCTACTATATGCTGTGTCTCTGTTCATCATGTGTTTTAATTGATATTCTTTAGTATGTGTATTATGTGATATTAACTGTCTGCAATCATGTGGCAACTTGCCTTTATTGTATGTTTTATGCACAGGGTATATATATAGGAATTGTATTGGATATTGTAGATTTTTTCATGATTACAATTATGTACTATAATATTGACTTATACAATAAATTCAATCTTTTTACACCTATGTGCTTCATTTAAAGTCCCGCTTCCTTATCCCCCTTTTTCTATTTAGATAGGGATGGAGGCACCGGACCTTACCAGGTCACCGCCTCATTTAAAGTCCCAAATTGTTCCTCTCTTTCTTTTCATGTTTGTGTGTGCATTCATACACTTTTTTTTTCTATAATTGTATATTTCTTTTTTTTTTTAGTAAAACAATACAGAGATATTGTAATAAATCTTATACAAAAAAATTGAAGCATGTCTTAGCAAATGGGAACATATACATATGACAGTCTCTAGAGAAGATACAGTCCATCAAATATTATTATTATTATTATTATTATTATTATTCTTATTATTATTATATGTGATTTATATAGCCCCAAGAGTTTACACAGTGCTTTACAATGTATAGGGGAGACAACACAATTACAGTACAGTTCAATACAAAATGTACAGGAGGGCCCTGCACGTAGAGCTTACATTCTAAAGGGAGGGGGTGGTGGTACAAGAGGTAATTGCTGCAGAGAATGAAATATGAAATCTGCATAGCATTCAAAAGAACTGCTATCGAGGTTACGGTTAAGGTCCATGTAGCTGAGTAATGTAGCCACTGGAGCCTCTTTTTGTTCTGTTATTGCTCCCTTTTGGGCCCGTGGAGAGCAATCTAAAGATGGGCTAAGACATTGTGAGTTAACAAAACAAAAGAAAAACAGTAGAAAAAGAAACGGGGGGAGGGGGGGGGGGAGGTACACCATTGGTTTCAACATTGCATGTATACATTAATGGGAATAGGATTAGACCATTTGAATGGGTAAGAACTGGCTAAGTGTATGGTATTTGATCAGAGATATTGGAAGTTGCCTCTAAATTGAATTGAGAGTTATCCCAGGGAACCCATATCTTTGAGAATTGAGGTGGGGAATCATGGATCACTGATGTCATATGTTCCATTCTATGTATCTGTGCTATGGTCAGTATCAATCAAGGCTGTGTAGGAGAATTCAAGGATAGCCAATAGGTGGGAATTACTCTCTTGGCAGCCAAAAGGCTACAGGACATCAATTTCTTAGCGTGTTTAGGTATTCCAGGAACTGGGAGGCCCAGTAGATAATGAACTGGATCTAATGGGAAGTCCATCCCTAACACTGTCTGGAGTAGAGATTGGACCGAGATCCAAAAAGGTAGGATTAACGGGCATTCCCAGAAGATATGATAATGTCTTCCTACATCTTGTACGCATCTCCAACAATTCTGGGATACAGAGGGGTCTTATTTATGAATAGCTTCTGGGGTCCTATACCAGAACATGAGGACCTTGTAAGCTGTCTCTCTCTGCTCCACGCATCTGGAGGCTTTCGATATGGAGTCCCAGATCTTTTGCCATTGAGGGAGAGAAATAGGAGTTTGAATTATTTTGGCCCATTTCCGCATATAGACATGAGAATTTATCGTAGGTGGGCTTGATTCATGAAGGATTTTGTATATAGAAGATATGAGGCCAGGTTGGTAAGGGCCTTGGGCACATAGTATTTCAAAGGCATTAGGCTTTTCTAAGGTTAAAGAAGGTGATACAGAGTGAAAATAATGTTTAAACTGAAGGTAAGTAAAAAAGAGCTTTTTGGGGATTTCTCATACACTTTTTTTAAATTAACAAATAATTATATATACTTACTGCACTATGTTTTTTTTGCACTGGATTTCAGTCTTTTTTGTATGTGGAGTACAGTTGTCTGCACTGTGGGTAGTGTGTTTTCATTAAACACTAGTTTGCATATATGATACACTGTCCATTGGTCTATGCAGCATATGCAAATTTGAATGTGACCACTAGAGATGGACTGAACAAGAAAAATAAATTATATTTCAATAAATTTTCTGTGCAAGCTTTCATCATTTTGTAAACAACAGCCGGGGAGTCAGTCTGTATGATGAGATCACAATTTAGCGCAATTGGTACAAGATTAGAGATTTTTTTGATTAATTCTGGTATCTCTTTAGCAGACTTTGGATGGAAATAACAGATTTTTGCACCACAGTGAGTTAGCCTTATGTGAAGAAACCAAATTATAGTAGACTCAAGCCAAGATTAACATTTTTTTTAGATAAAGTCTGGTGTATCTTTAGTAGACTTTGGATAGAATTAATAGGTGCGGAAAAACTGGTCTTTGGGTGTTCTTGGTGCCTTGACCCTGTAACATTCTAGAGGTTCTCTTAAAGAAAACAAGAATTGGCCTTGCTGTAAAAAAATTAAATTTGACCCCCATGTCACTCAGTTGTGGAAAGATTGGTCTTTGGGTGTTGGCGGTGCCTTCCCCCATAACCTTCTAGAGGTACAATTGGCCTTGCTGTAAAAAATTTAAATGTATTGCACCTGTCAAACAGGGGCAGAAAAATTGGTCCTTGGGTGTTAATTTTGCCCATGAAACCTATACCAAAATAATACTTCAAGATAAAATCAACACCCACAAAGCTAGGAAGCCCAGACAGTCTTGCGAAGATTTGAGATCCGGATAACACTTAATCAGCAGCATCAGCATCAGGGGCTTGATAGCTGCTGTTAATTCAGGACTAATTCATTTTTACAAATGTCAGCTGGTCAATGGAGTCTGTGGACAGATGCGCTCTTCTATCTGTCACAAAACCTCTGGCAGCACTGAATGCCTGTTCTGAAAGCACGCTGGATGCAGGGCAGCCCAGCAGCTCAAATGCATACTGGGCAAGTTCTGGTCAGTGATCTATTCTCATGACCCAGAAACCCAGTGGATCATCCACTGGAAAGCTCTCCATGTCTGTTTTCACCCCTAGATAATCTTCTACCATATGATGCAGATGCTGCCAAAGTGATCTTGAAGCTGACAGCCCAGGGCACCGAGGACTAAAAAAAAATTAGAAATGCATCACTGAGGCCCCCTTCTCCACTGCTTCTTCTTTGACCAACAGAAGCCTCAAAACTAGCTTTTCCATGAGACTGTAACCTACCAGAGTCTGGAATGTTACATAAACTCCTCTTTAAGGTGTCCTCAAAATATTTCATTCTGTGCTCCCTCTGCAAGGGCAGGATGAGTTTCAAGACTTTCCCCTTGTAACTGTGGTCAAGGAGGGTTGCCAACCAATAATGATGCTTATCCATGATGCCACAAATTCCCAGGTCCTTTCACAGGCTTTCAGAATAAAGGAGCTCATGCACCGCAAGTTTGCGGAGGCATAAGAAGCAGAGTCCTTGGGGTCACTGAGGATTACAGTATCTGGAACGGCCTCTTCCCAGCCATGTACTATTACCAAGATTTCTGGGGACTGAAAACCATCTCTTAAGGTTTGACATATGTCTTCCTCTGCTTCTATGCCTCCAAAACTGACAGAATCCTCCTCCTACCTCTCCTCTTGTGTGGTCTGTGGCATCGCAAGAATGGTGTCTGCATAAAGCAGGCCTTAAGAGGAAAGGAAGTCCTCCTCTTTCTCCTCTGCTCTGCCTCAAGTGCCCTGTCCATAATGCCATGCAGAGTTTGCTCCAGCAGGAACACAAGAGGGATTGTGTCACTGATGCATGCATTGTCACGGTTCACCATCCTTGTCGCCTCCTCAAATGGTGACAGTGCAGTTTATGCATCCTTTATCAGCAGCCATTGGCGTGGGGAAAAAAGCCAAGCTCCCTGAGCCTGTCCTTGTGCCATACTCACACAAGTACTCATTGACGGCCTTCTGCTGTATGTGCAGCTGCTGCAGCATTGTCAAAGTTGAGTTCCATCTGGTGGGTATGTCACAAATCAAGCGGTTTACAGGTACGTGGAATTCTTGCTGAATTTCAGCCAACCAAACACTGGCTGTATATGACCTTCTGAAATGGCTACAGACTCTTCTGGCCTGCTTTAGAAGATCTTGCAATCTTGGGTACCTGTTTAACCACTTCAATACAGGGCATTTTCCCCCCTACCTGCCAAGGACAATTTTCAGCTTTCAGCGCTGTCACAATTTGAAAGACTATTGCTCGGTCATACAACACTGTACCCAAACTACATTTTTATAATTTTTTCCCCACAAATAGAGCTTTCTTTTGGTGGTATTTGATCAACACTGGGGCTTTTTTTGCTAAATAATCTAAAACAGACTGAAATTATTGAAAAGTTTTTCTTTGTTTCTGCTATGAAATTTCGTTTTCTCCTTCACTCATGGGCATTGATGAGGCTGCACTAATGGGCACTGATGAGGCGGCACTGATGGGCACTGATAGGCTACACTGATAGGCTACACTGATATGCAGCACTGATGGGCACTGATAGGCAGCACTGATGGGCACAGATAGGTGGCACTAATGGGCACTGATAGGTGGCACTGATGGGCACTAATAGGTGGTACTGATAGGCGGCACTGATGGGCACTGAGTTGGCACTGATAGGTGGCACTGATGGGCAATGATATATGATATTGATGGTCACTAATAGATGGCACTGATAGGCAGCACTGATGAGGAGGTACTGACAGGCGTTACTGATGGGCACTGATTGGCACTTTGGACACTGCTTGGCACTTTGATGGGCATTAATTGGTGACTTTGGTGGGTACTCATTGGCATTGTGGTGGGCACCTATGATGGGGCTGCACTGATAATCAATGTGCTGATTAACAGTGCACACCCCCTCTGACAGGAGAGCCGCCAATTGGCTCTCCCTGTCAGTGCAAACTGAGGAAAGCCAATTACCGGCACTTCCTGGTTCATGCTGTGATCATCTGTGATTGGTCACAGCTGATCACATGGTAAAGAGCCTCCGTCAGAGATGCGATGTGTCAGAGTGACACGCCACACCACCGATCGCCACGCTGTAAGCCCCCGCGACTTATCCTGCTGGACGTCCAGCAGGATAACTGAACCACTTCCCAGCCGTCATTCTGCTATCGGTGGGGCGGGAAGTGGTTAAGAAATGCTGCACCACCAAATTGATGACACGTGCCAGGCATTGCCCATATGTCAACTTTCCCTGTCGAAGTGCAGACAGAAGGTTAGTGCCATTATCACACTCCATTATTCCTGGCTCAAGCTTCCATAGTGTAAACCACCTCTGGGTCTACCTTTGCAGAGCTGAAAGAATCTCTGCTCTGGTGTGGCTCCTGTCCACTAGACACACCAGCTGAAGCACTGCATTGCATCTTTTAGCCTGACTCCTTGAATGGCCTCTTGAACGCTGAGGGGATACTGGTGGTTCATAGGACAATCCAGCAAAGGAGGACATGGAGGAGGAGGAAGGGGTGGAGCTGACAAATCTTGCATCATCACTGCCAGCTGTATGGAGACAAGGTGGCAAAACAAGCTCCAGCACTGAGCCCTGTCCTGCAACCTTCGTAGTAGGGATGAGCTTCGAGTTCGAGTCAAACTCATGTTCGACTCGAACATCGTCTGTTCGCCAGTTCGCCGAACAGCGAACAATTTGGGGGTGTTTGCGGCAAATTCGAAAGCCGCGGAACACCCTTTAAAAGTCTATGGGAGAAATCAAAAGTGCTAATTTTAAAGGCTTATATGCAAGTTATTGTCATAAAAAGTGTTTGGGGACCTGGATCCTGCCCCAGGGGACATGGATCAATGCAAAAAAAAGTTTTAAAAACGGACGTTTTCTCAGGAGCAATGATTTTAATAATGCTTAAAGTGAAACAATAAAAGTGTAATATTCCCTTTAATTTTGTGCCTGGGGGGTTCCTATAGTATGTCTGTAAAGGGGCGCATGTTTCCCATGTTTAGAACAGTCTGACAGCAAAATGACATTTCAAAGGAAAAAAAGTCATTTAAAACTACTTGTGGCTATTAATGAATTGCCGGTCCGACAATACATATAAAGTTCATTGATAAAAACGGCATGGGAATTCCCCACAGGGGAACCCCGAACCAAAATTAAAAAAAAAAATGACGTGGGGGGTCCCCCTAAATTCCATACCAGGCCCTTCAGGTCTGGTATGGATATTAAGGGGAACCCCGGCCAAAATTTAAAAAAAAATGGCGTGGGGTCCCCTCAAAATCTATACCAGACCCTTCAGGTCTGGTATGGGTTTTAAGGGGAACCCTGCACCAAAATTAAAAAAAAATGGCGTGGGGTCCCCCCAAAAATCCATACCAGACCCTTATCTGAGCACGAAACCTGGCAAGCCGCAGGAAAAGAGGGGGGACGAGTGAGTGCCCCCCCTCCTGAACATACCAGGCCACATGCCCTCAACATTGGGAGGGTGCTCTGGGGTAGCCCCCCAAAACACCTTGTCCCCATGTTGATGGGGACAAGGGCCTCATCCCCACAACCCTTGCCCGGTGGTTGTGGGGGTCTTCAGGCGGGGGGCTTATCGGAATCTGGAAGCCCCCTTTAACAAGGGGACCCCCAGATCCCTGCCCTCCCCCCTGTGTGAATTGGTAAGGGGGAACAAAAGTACCCATACCATTTCACAAAAAAGTGTAAAAAATGTTAAAAATGACAAGAGACAGTTTTTGACAATTCCTTTATTTAAATGCTTCTTCTTTCTTCTATCTTCTATCTTCCTTCGGTTTTTTCCTCCATCTTCTTCTTCTGGTTCTTCTGGTTCTTCCTCCGGTATTCTCGTCGGGCATCTTCCTCCGCGGTGCCGGCGTCTTCTTCCCTTCTTCTTCTCGGGCCACTCCGCATCCACCATGATGGGAGGCTCCCGCTGTGTGACACTTCTCCTCTTCTGACGGTTCTTAAATAATGGAGGGTGGGGCCACCCGGTGACCCCACCCCCTCTTACGCATGGGGACTTGACAGGGACTTCCCTGTGGCATTCCCTGTGACATCAGAGGGGGCGGACAGGGAAGTCACCGTGCGTCAGAGGGGGGCGGGGTCACCGGGTGATGGATGCGGAGCGGCCCGAGAAGATGAAGGGAAGAAGATGCCGGTGCCGCGGAGGAAGATGCCAGATGAGAACATCGGAGGAAGAACCAGAAGAATCAGAAGAAGAAGAAGATGGAGGAAGAAACAGAAGGAAGATAGAAGAAAGAAGAAGCATTTAAATAAAGGAATTGTCAAAAACTGTCTCTTGTCATTTTTAACATTTTTGACACTTTTTTTGTGAAATGGTAGGTATGGTATTTTTGGGGGGACCCCACACCATTTTTTTTTTAATTTTGGTGCGGGGTTCCCCTTAAAATCCATACCAGACCTGAAGGGTCTGGTATGGATTTTGAGGGGGACCCCACACCATTTTTTAAAAAAAATTTTGGCGGGGGGCGTGGCCAAGGCAGGCATGTGAGAGGACGCATCTCCCACAGCTCCCGGCAGCGATCCGGACATCGATCCTCCCCATGCCCACATACAGATCCAATACAGCCTTATACAGCATGGGTACGATCCGGAGACCCTAGGGGAACATCCGCCGGCTTTTTGTACCAGGGGAAAGTTCCGAAAAGGACAGACGGAGATGATGGTCCTGGAGGCCCAAGATGGCGCCGCAGCGTCTCCTGTGAAACATACACCGTGCGGACAGGACAAAATGAAAGACACCGGTCCTAAAACAAGTAAGATGCCTAAAATCCCTGGTAAAGACACCCCTAGAGACATGGTATACTATGCTCTGAAAATGGCTGGGACACTGGGAGCGGAACAGACAACTCGCCATACTGGGACACAATCTATGCTGGAGGCCATGCAGGCAGACAATATACAGGTGCACTGGGGAGAGGAGGAGGGGGAGCAGACAGTCCATGCATCTGAGGAACCACACAGCCCAGCGGACCTGGACACTGTTCAGCCTACTTTAGCTGACATACTTAAGGCTGTGAATAATTGTACAGCTTCTGTTAACACTTTGAAGGAGCAGTTTGGGGGCTTGAGAGAAGCTGTGTCACTACTAAGGCAAGACATGCAAAAGATACGTGAGCGTACCACGGCTGTGGAAAGCAGGGTCAGCGACATGGAAGATCAACTACCACCCATGACACAGGATACCAGAACGGCATTACAATTAGCCAAGGATGCGTATGACCGCACAGAGGATATGGAAAATTGCTTAAGGCGCAATAATGTTCGCATAGTGGGGTTGCCTGAGAAGGTGGAGGGCAGGGACCCCACTACATATGTTGAAAACTGGCTAGTTGAAATTTTTGGCAAAAATGCCTTTTCTCCATTGTTCGCAGTGGAGCGGGCTCATAGAGTGCCCTCACGTCCTCCTCCACCAGGGGGCCCTCCAAGATCCATCCTGGCAAGGATTTTGCATTATAAGGATAGAGAAGCCGTGTTGAGACAGGCTCGAGAAAAGGCGAATGTTCTACATAACGGTGTCCGGGTATCTTTTTACCCGGATTTTTCGTCAGAAGTCCAGAGACGCAGAGCCAAATTCACGGATGTGAGACGCAGACTGCGACTCCTTCAGCTTCCTTATGCTATGTTATATCCGGCAAAACTGCAGATCGTGGTGAGAGGCCAGGCTCAGTTCTTTGAATCTGCTAAGGAAGCTTGGTTAGACAGGAATGAACAGGCACTGAAGTGGCAAGGTCCACAAGAAGAGGATTGAACCGAACAAGCAGACTGTTCTTTGCGGTGCTAAACTACTTAAAGATGTCATCCTGAATGACTTTTTATGTTGGTAACTAGAGCATACCCTCTTTACAAAATTGTCCGAAGTTCCTTGACTGGGGGACAATATATGCCTATTGGATCAAAAATTGAACTCACAGATGACCATCTTTACTACAATTGAGAGATGGAATATTGCAAGCACTGTTAAAGTTGCCATGTTGGCAGGATGTGCAGTTTGTAGCACAAGCAAGTTTCTTGTTTTACTACCCCCAATTGTTATGGGGAGGAACTCATTGGCGAAAGACACAAGCAGACTGAATGCTCACTTGGTTATATACGAATTTAATGATCTCACAGCAAGCAGCAGACCCAGAAGAACCTCGGTACAGAAGAAGATACACTATCTCGATCAGGTGCGCGTAAAATACCGGCCAATATTCCTTGCTAATCAGAAGACATGACGGACATCTCGATAGTATCTTAAAACGTTAGGGGGCTTCACTCCCCGTTGAAGCGCGCTATGATCCGTATGTGCTTAAAGAAATATATCCCCGGAATACTCTGCTACCAGGAGACCCACTTGACTGCAGACACTGTGAGCTTCCTTGGGTACTCGGGTGGGAAAGGCCTACCATTCCACACACACTTCCTACTCTAGGGGGGTGAGCGTGCTGATTCATGGAGCCCTGGACTATGAAGAATTTGCAAAGGAAATTGATAGTGAAGGTCGATAGGTTTTTCTTCATTGCAGGCTGGATACATTGATCTGTGTGCTGGCTGTGGTATATATTCCTCCCCCTTTCACGGCAGCGGTGCTTAGGTCTCTGCTTACATTTATGGATGGCAGGCCTGACACAGCGTTGTTGGTAACGGGAGACTTCAATTGCTGTTTAAATCCAGTCGAGGATAGACACCCAGGACCCGGTGCCTCTGCCCTCTCCAGGGGTACCCCCCTGGTGCGGTTGTTGCAAGAGGTGGGCTGGGTGGATGTCTGGAGACATAGGAATCCAGGGGTCAAACAATTTACATGTTTTTCTAAATCACACGTTTGTTTATCCAGAATTGATCTGGGGGTGTGCAGCTTAAACATGCTCCCGTTTGTGACTGATATGATACCTAGGCCTCGTAGCGTATCGGACCACTCTCCAGTGGTTATACGGATTACAATAGCCCGCATAGTTACAATACCTAAAGCCCCTTGGAAATTCAATGCCTTTTGGCTGAAACTGTTCCACTCTCATGAGGGGATAGTAGGGAGCATGTGTGAGTTTTTCTACACCCAGGATCCAAATGATTCTATAGTCGGGCAATGGGATGCCTTTAAAGCATATTTGAGGGGTGTGCTAATTGCTGAAATGAATAAGGTCAAACAAGCCTCATCTGCTCTTTAAACTGAAATTGAAGCTAGAGTACAAGAGAAGGAACAATTATATGTTGCGGACCCTTCAGACTCGACCAAGGAGGAATGGCAGGCATCTTTATCTGCATATCATCAACTGCTATCCTCGTCGGCCAACAAGAAGAGATTCTTTGCAAAACGGGCATTTTTTGAGGAGGGCGAGAAAACGGGTCGTATACTGGCAAGACTTATATAAGCCAGGTACATCTTATACTACAGAGGAATTAGAACAATACTTGGGGCAGATAGACTTCCCCAAATTAAATAAGGATCAGAGATCAAACTTAGAAAGCCCCCTCACAGTAGAAGAATTACAGAATGCGGTTGGATCTTTCCCTAACTGTAAAGCGCCAGGGGAAGATGGGATCCCCATAGAGATATACAAACAATACCCTACTGAATTACTGCCCCATCTGCTCAAAGTTTTCAATAGATCTCGGGAAGAGGGGCGCTTGCCAATATCAATGTCCAGGGCCAATATTGTTTTGCTTCTTAAACCTGGCAAGGACCCAACAGATCCAGGGGCGTATCACCCGATCTCTCTGTTACAGAGCGATGTGAAAATATTAGCTAAAGCTTTAGCCATTAGACTAAACGGAGTAATCATTTCAATCGTGCATGGTGACCAAGCTGGTTTCATGCCTAATAAGTCGACCGCAGTCAATTTAAGAAGGCTATTCCTCAATATGCAATCAAGGGCGGACAATATGGGTTCTAAGGCCCTGCTGTCGTTAGATGCCACTAAGGCATTTGACAGCATAGATTGGGACTATCTATGGTCAGTTTTGCAAAAATTTGGATTTGGTCCACAGTATATATCTTGGGTTAGGCTTCTTTATAGCCAGCCGGAGGCCGCTGTGAGGGTATCTGGCTTCTTGTCTCCGAGCTTCGCGTTGTGGAGGGGCACACAGCAGGGATATCCCCTGCTTCCCCTCCTCTTCGCGTTGGCAATTGAGCCACTGGCAATTGGGATCAGGGCAAATCGGCGCATCACAGGTTTCTGTTATGGTGACATGCAGGAAAAAATTATGTTGTATGCTGATGACACCATGCTTTTACTTGATGACATGGACCTCTCTCTTCAGGAGGCCATGTCGACCATATCCGAATTTGGGAAATTTTCCGGCCTTCTTATAAATTGGTCTAAGTTGGCCCTTCTTTTACTGGATGGAGAAGAATCACAGACTGTGAGCGCCGCTTGCCCAGTTCCGAGGGCCACTTCCTGTAAATATTTGGGGATTCAAATTACGTCACAACCCAGGGATTTTATACATTTGAATGTTTTCCCCCTCCTACAACGTTTCCGGGATAAAATCAAGACTTGGAACTCCCTCTCATTATCGGTAGCAGGTAGAGTAAACCTGGTAAAAATGATTCTTATGCCACAGTTACTCTACTTCCTACATAATACCCCTGTGGTCATTCCCTTAAAGATATTTCATATAGTTAATGCCATTTTCCGAACTCTCATTTGGAAGAATGGGCCTGCCCGGTTCAAATTGGAACATTTACAGAGACCTAGGGATTGTGGTGGATTGGCATTGCCCAACCCATGGCTGTACTACCTTGCTGCCCAACTACAACACTTGATTGGTACATTTGTTCCGTCACAAAACTCATCACACAAGCTAATGTTACATACAGTAGGTAGGGGACCGATTCATATGGCTTTGGAGGCACAGGCCTTCACTAGGCCACATGAAAAATACCCTACTTTCAGTCTGGTACAAAAGGTATGGAATAAATCCAAATATCTCCAGAATATTGATGGCTATACGGAATACAGTCCCCTGTGGCATAATGACACTTATGGGGAATTAGCTAAATTACAAAGTGGGGCTCGATGGAAAAAGTTTGGAGTTACACATATTAAATATATTTTTTGGGATGGGGTGTTGCGTACGTTTGCTGATCTAAAAGAGGCGTATAATTTGCCTGCATCAATGTTTTTTTATTACATGCAATCTTGACACGCAGTGATGGCTCAGGGCCGCTCCTCGGAATGGCACTTGTCACCAGCCTCGATATTTAACCTCCTGAGGGATGCTGACTCATCTAAAGGATTTATTTCTCAATGCTATACCATCCTGTTGCAATCCGTGATGAAGCGGCATCCCCTGAGGGTGAGGGAGAAATGGGAAATGGAGGCGGGACAGCTTGACGAGGATCAGTGAGAAGAGATTTTTCAAGCGGTGAACTTATGTTTCCTTAATGTGTCTCAAAAACTTACACAACTATATATACTGTTGAGAACGTACTATACTCCCCACAGGTTACATTTAATGAGTCGGTAGGCGGAACCAACATGTACTAGATGCAAACGTGAGCATGGGGATCTTATACATATGCTGTGGAGGTGTCCCAAGCTCCACACGTATTGGGCAGGAGTGGTGCGGAACATTAACTCAGTCTTTAATGTGAATCTTCCACAGGACCCTAGAGCATGTCTCTTGGGGGTCTTGGAGGAATATGAATGGGAAGGACAATGTAGAGAGGCTATACATAGAGTACTTTTTCAGGCCAGAAAATTGATTATGACCCATTGGAAGTCTGATAAGCCCCTGACCATTAAAGAATGGACTGATAATGTTAACAGAACTCTGAAGTTGGAAAAGTTGATATATCAACATAGAGGTAGTATGCAAAAATTTGAAAAAATATGGGGTCCATGGTTGGATGTACCGGGATTGGCCCCTATGGAGCTGGTGTACGATAGGCTACTAGGAATCAATGCCGGGTGAGGTACAAATTGAGGTTGAGTGTACCTGGAACCATGTATTGAAGGAGCTATATTGTTGCCGATGATTGTTCACTGGATTGTGTAGTATATAAGAGAAATCCTATGGGTCTGCCCAAAATGCTTGTATTGTCTTTCCTGTAAACTTAATAAAATTTTGTTGGATTAAAAAAAAAAAAAAAATTGTCCGGGGTTCCCCTTAATATTCATACCAGACCTGAAGGGCCTGGTATGGAATTTAGGGGGACCCCCCACGTCATTTTTTTTTTTTATTTTGGTTCGGGGTTCCCCTGTGGGGACTTCCCATGCCATTTTTATCAACTAACTTTTATGTGTATTGGCGGACCCGCAATTCATTAATAGCTGCGAGTAGTTTTAAATGACTTTTTTTCCTTTGAAATGTCATTTTGCTGTCAGACTGCTCTAAACACCAGAAACATGTGCCCCTTTACAAGCATACTATAGACACCCCCCAGGTAAGAATTTTAAAGGAATATTACACTTTTATTGTTTCACTTTAAGCATTATTAAAATCACTGCTCCCGAAAAAACGTCCCTTTTTAAAACTTGTTTTTGCATTGATCCATGTCCCCTGGGGCAGGACCCAGGTCCCCAAACACTTTTTGTGACAATAACTTGCATATAAGCCTTTAAAATTAGCACTTTTGATTATTCATGTTCGTTTCCTATAGACTTTAACGGTGTTCACGTGTTCAAATACATTTTTTGCCTGTTCACATGTTCTGGTGTGAACCGAACAGGGGGGGTGTTCGGCTCATCCCTACTTCCTAGTTGCAAGCAGAGTTACTCAGTGTGCTGTGAACAAAATATACCGTCCCTGACTATGCTTGCTGGACCACATTTCAGCAGTAATTTGAACCTTGCAGGTGACTGACTTGCCCAACGATGCCAAAATATTGCCTTCCAATTGATGGTACAGTTGGAATGGCCTTATATGCAAAGAAATAGAGATTGGGAACCTGCCATTGTGGTACAGTCCATTCTGCAAATTCACGGTAGGGGCAGAATATACAAGATGGAAAGGCAGGAGTTGTAAAGCCAACAATTTGGACATGCTGGAATTTACATGCTAGGCATGTGGGTGTCAGGGAGTGTATTTTTTTATTTTTTTGCTGCAGCAGATGGGGCAGAGGCAAATGTTTCTGCTATAGTTTACATCTGGTGGTGTGCTGCTTGCAGACATGTTGCAAAGACCTGTGATACCCTTTGCTATACTACCATTCCTGCCAGTGGAGGCTGCTGAGGGGTCATGAAATAAAGAAGGGGTAGACATTAAAGATGAGGAGTGAGGAGGAGAATAATTGTGTGCCTTGTGTGTGGCTTTCAGGTGCTCTTGCCAATGGGCTGAGTGGTGGGAGGTTAAATGCCTTGTCAAGTATGTGGTGCCCAAATGGCTGGTGTTTTTGCCATGCTTGAACTGCTTGCGGCAAAGACTGCAAATTGCAACAGTGTGATCTGCTGCACATGTGCTAAAAAAGGCCCACACAGCTGAGATGTGGGAAGTGGGCAGGAAGATAACCGCTCCACAATCTGATCGAATAGGGTGGCTGCTCTCTACTCTTCCATGATGGCTGCGTATCGAGGTCACCCTGCACCATTGGGGTTGTTTCTTCCCTTCACATTCCTACTCTGCTCTATCCGGCACCCAAATCGCGTCAGTGACCTCATCATCATCATCATCCCAACATCCTCATCATCACTGGAGCCAAATGGGCAATACCCCGCAGCTGGGGGAACATTACCGCCAATTTGTTGTTTATTAGTGTTCTCCCCTCTCTGTAGGCTCATGTGATTCCCTTCCTCTACCTCAGAACCAACATCAAAATAAAGTAACATCTGTGCATCCTCAGAAAGCAAGTGGCTGATGCCTGCTATGGCAGGAGTCATAGAGGATGAGGAGTAGTGCCAGGATAAGGCCATCCAGCGCTCAGGCAAAAAATAGAAAACTGCCCCTCCCCCCCCCCCCCCGGGATTGGGACAGTAGTGGTGTAAGGTCTGTAATGTTTGTGACATGCACTGAAATAGTACTACCAGTGTTACACTGCAGCAACCTGGAGAGTTTAAAATTGGTGCACACATATGGGGTATTGGTTGGTGGTGTCACGGGAAGGATCTGTTGTATCACTGGAAGTATAAAATGGCCTGTGTTGATGGCATCACTGGGAAGGAAATATGACGTTACCTTGTTGGTGTCAGTCTGAGGAGGACTGGTTGGCATCTATGTCAGTGGGATGAGGGAGGGGTGCATGGTCCTAAAGGGCTCTAGGGGGGCTCTGAGGGAGTAAGGGGGGCTGAAAGTTCTCTAAGGGCTTGTTCAGACATGTGTCTATCATTGCTGGTATTTGACAGGTGATAAGGTGGCCATATGTTGCTACCACCGGTTTTAACCCTAAAAATGCTGACCTACAGTGTGTAGTGCATGCCATTTCAATTTTGCCATGTGTACAGCCCTGGCTGGAATTATCTTATTTTTCAGGTGGGTGGTTGAGGCACTAAAACACTTACCTCCCTCTCACCTGTGTGAATGAGCCCCAATGCCTTGCTTACATTTATGCTTGAAGGGGTCATTTAATAAGGTGGTTGAGCTGCAGTTTTACTGTCACCACCCCTTTAACCCCTTCCCGATCAGCCGCTGCAGTTATACTGCGGCAGGTTGGCACATGCACGAGCAGTCGTAGCTGTACATCGGCTCTTTAAGACGCTGTAGCAGCATGTTCCCGGACCTGATGCGCATGCCCAGTGGGCGGGATGACTGCTGGGCACCCATGATCGCTCATGACAGAGCAAGAACCGGGATCTGTGTGTGTAAACACACAAATCACGGTTCTGTCAGGGGAGAGGAGACAGATCATGTGTTCCTACAAAGCAGGAACAATGATATCTCTCCTCCTCTAGTCAGCTAAATTCCCCCCACAGTTAGAAACACACATAGGGATCACAATTAACCCCTTGATCGCTCCCTAGTGTTAACCCCTTCCCTGCCAGTGCCATTTATACAGTGATTAGTGGGTATTTTTAGC
Organism: Aquarana catesbeiana; assembly: GCF_042186555.1. NCBI lineage: Eukaryota > Metazoa > Chordata > Amphibia > Anura > Ranidae > Aquarana > Aquarana catesbeiana. The sequence goes on along the minus strand of NC_133327.1, from coordinate 391,199,262 downwards.
TCTGATCGCTGTATAAATGTCACTGGTCCCAAAAAAGTGTCAAAAGTGTCCAATCTGTCCATTGCAATGTTGCAGTCCCGATAAAAATCGCAGACCGCCGCCATTACTAGTAAAAAAAAAAAAAATAATAAAAAAACTTAAATCTATCCCCTATTTTGTACAGCTACGGCGATTCGTGTAGCAGTGCCAACCTGACACTGTATAACGTAGGTGGCTGGTCGGCAAGCAGTTAAAGAAGAGTTCCAGCCATTTGTTTATTAAATGTCAGCAGCTACAAAAAGTGTAGCTGCTGACTTTTAATAAACAGACACTCACCTGTCCCACAGTCCAGCGATATGGCCGCCCGAGCCCTCGGTTCTCTCCCCCGCCTCTCCCTGGTGCCGGCATCACAAATATGGGCACCTGGCTGTGACAGCTTGCTTAGCCGGGTGTGCACTGCACATGTGCAAGTCGCACTGCATGTCCTGAATGGCTGGGCAATCTTCTGGGACTTGTGACGTGTCCCAGAAGATTACAGGGAGGGGGGAGAGGAGAACTTACGCTTAGGTCACCTAGGCGGCCTGAGTGGAAGTGTGAGCTGGATACCTGCTAGGTACCTGCTCCCACCCAAAAAATGACATGCCAAATGTGGCGTGACAGGGAGTCAGGAGTCCTTAAAGCAGAACTTCCACTTTTGGGTGGAACTCCGCTTTAACTATAAATGGCACTGCTGTGCATGATAAAAGAAAAAAAAACTGCGCTTATGTACTAAAGGACAGTGCACTTCTGTGTTTCTCAGGAAAGCCACAATTCTGTGCACATTTTTGACATGTAAGCACATGAACCTAACCTTACAGTGGGTTTGTGCAGCTTACCTGCAGTTTTAGGTGTGCTCCTGATGAATTCTATTGAACTGTGCATTTTCTGAATGTGCATCAAAGATGCAGCATGCAAGACTGTGATTTTCTTTCATGAAATCACACAGTCTAAAAGAATTGAATGAAAGTGCACCTAAAACTGTGGATAAATTGAACATACAATCACGCTGCAGCTAAACCACAGCACAACTGTGTGAATTCGCTATTAGGGATAAGAAAGGAGTAAATTGTTTAGGAGGCTGAGGTGGTAAGAGAAAAGTGATGGTGGAGTGCAGCGAATGTGCTAGGCTACATGATGGGGACAGGACAGTTAAAGCAAACTGGGATGGAAAGGTTGTCAGACAGAGGGCTGTGTGGAATGCTCAGAGTTGAGACAGGAGGCTGCAGGAAGTGTGTAGTGAAGATTTATGGAGGGGACAGCAGATATGAGAAGAAGGGAAAAATAAACAGAGCAGAGGAGCAAGGAGGCTTGGTGCTGACTTATGCCCCGTACACATGATCGTACATTGATGGATTTTTTCAGATGGATGTTGGCTCAAACTGGTCTTGCATACACATGGTCACACAAAGTTGTCGGAATTTCCGTACATCAAGAACACGTCAGAATTGTGTACACACAATCGGAATTTGCGCAAATTTGTTGTCGGAAAATTTGAGAACCAGATCTCAAATTTTGTGAGATGGAAATTCAGATGGAAACTGTCCGATGAAGCCTACACACGGTCAGAATTTCCAACAACAAGCTCCGATCGCACATTTTACATTGGAAAGTTTGACCGTGTGTACGCGGCATTACTGTGTGATCATGCAGTCAAGGTAGAGAGAGAGATGTAGAAGGGGCAGAGCTCAGATAAACCAGACCAAGTGAGGGAAGAAGGGTCCTGGGAAGGAGAGCAAGTTGGGGGCAGGAGTGTAGCTTGCTGGAGGATAGCATGATTAATAGCTACAGTAAATAAATAAGGAACAGTAAATAAATAAGATGAACGGAGAAGTCAGGGAATCAGTAGATACTGCAGTGGATAAACGGCACAGTCACTCCTGTCAGTGACACAGGAGCAGCAACAGAAGCTTCCAGTGTGCCCCCCTCACCACAGATTAGGACCCCTGCCCAAGGCAAGTGCCCCTCCTGCCCACCCCTTGTACTGACCCTGATGAGGAGGATGAGGATGGTTTAGTAAGCCAGTCCACTACCTCCTCTACATGCTGTCGTTGTATACCTCAGGCAACATCACTAAACAGAGAGAAATGTGCTCTGCCTGAGGACAGACCACGTCTACCTTTGCCTGTGGACACAGACGCTGCTGGCCTCCTCATAGTGACATGGGAAAGTCTGCCTCTCCTTGTTGGCCTCCCAGATATGATGGGGGGTTACATAATTACATATAGTTACATAGTAGGTGAGGTTGAAAAAAGACACAAGTCCATCAAGTCCAACCTATGTGTGTGATTATATTCAGTTATTACCTAAATGTAATAGAAACTGGGAAATGTGTGATTGGATGCACTTTTTTGAATGAAAAGTGGTGTTTGGTGCACTTTAAATTGAGGACGGACACCGACAGACCTATAAAAAAAATAACAAAATAAAAAAAGGTGAACACCAGCGTCGCAGTCCGAAAAACTGTGACTGACAATTGGAAAAAGGGGGCAGGCAGAGGACAAAAAAAAGACAAAAAAAAAAAGAACACTCAGCACCAAAAAAAAAAGGAGGGGTATACAGCACTGTATACAGTATTAAATGTTATGTAATGCTGTGGTAAATACTTTACCACATTGACACACTACAATACAATATACTCACACACTATACTAACACTACACTAATGTCCCGTACACACGGTCGGACTTTGTTCGGACATTCCGACAACAAAATCCTAGGATTTTTTCCGACGGATGTTGGCTCAAACTTGTCTTGCATACACACGGTCACACAAAGTTGTTGGAAAATCCGATCGTTCTAAACGCGGTGACGTAAAACACGTACGTCGGGACTATAAACGGGGCAGTGGCCAATAGCTTTCATCTCTTTATTTATTCTGAGCATGTGTGGCACTTTGTCCGTCGGATTTGTGTACACACGATCGGAAGTTCAGACAACGGATTTTGTTGTCGGAAAATTTTATATCCTGCTCTCAAACTTTGTGTGTTGGAAAATCCGATGGAAAATGTGTGATGGAGCCTACACACGGTCAGAATTTCCGACAACAAGGTCCTATCACACATTTTCCATCGGAAAATCCGACTGTGTGTACAGGGCATTACACCTTACACTCGTCACAATAAGTGAACACACTAACTCGCTTGTAGAAAACTGAGCCCTGCTCTATCTATCTCCACTCCAACACAATGCAAAAGCTTTCTACGGGAAGTTACCTTTAATAGTGTGGGGTGGGACTATGAGCACTAAGCCATGATTGGAGAAAGTCATCATCACTTTGTCTAATCAGGGCTCTGAGAATGCTAATTGGCGAAGCCTTGCACCTGACCAACAGTCAGGTGTAAGGTTTCATCCAATTAGGGACCTAAAATGCACTGTGAAGCGTGCAGCGCAATGTGGGACCCGCAAATTCAGATGTTCGCTGAACTGGTAAACAGGTGTTGTTCAGGACAAACTTTTGCTTAGTTCAAACTGTTTGCCCAATACTAGTGACGACATATTGTTTGTTGGAGTTGGTATAGCCTATCTATGTTTCTGGGTTATGAAAGAGTGATGGAGGGTCACACAGCTTATGCGTTTGTTGTTACCTTGATAAAATGAGTCCACATTTCCCCCGAATATCACATTTAGCACACTGGCTATCTGTGTAAAATATGCAGACATATTTTGTTCTTGACTCTTTTACTTCATTCAGTTCAAGAACCAATTAAAGATGGTGGATGTATTTCAAATAAATTCGTTTAATGCCTTCTCATATTAATATTCTATTTGGAAAATAATAAATGTGCACTATGTATTAGAACAACTCACTGTCAAGTCATGTGTGTTTTAAAGATTGTAAGGTCTACTCATCGGGCTTCAAAATTAATATCAAAACAGCAGTGCAGATAACTCTGGGTGGTGAACAGATCACCCACACCACCCTGGCCCCAACCAGTTTTTCTGGACAAGTGGGCTGACTTCATTAGGGGACCGCTATGTTTTCCTCTAAGAATCCTCTGGTATAGTTCTTAATATGATGATTCTCTGTTATGCCGCGTACACACGACCGGACTTTATGGCATACTTTGTCCTGCGGACTTTTCGACGGACTTTACGATGGACTTTCCGAATGAACGGACTTGCCTACACACAATCAACCAAAGTCCAACGGATTCGTACGTGATGACGTATGACCGGACTAAAACAAGGAAGTTCATAGCCAGTAGCCAATAGCTGCCCTAGCGTCAGTTTTTGTTCGTCGGACTAGCATACAGACGAGCAGACTTTTCGACCGGACTCGAGTCCGTCAAAAAGATTTGAAGCATGTTTCATTTCTAGGTCCGTCAAACTTTTGGGGAAAAAAAAGTCCACTGGAGCCCACACACGATCGAATTGTCCGACGGACTCCGGTGCGCCGGACCAAGTATGCCGTAAAGTCCGGCCGTGTGTACGCGGCCTAAGAATCAGTAATCAAGAAGTTGAAAACTTCACAGTAGAGACATTGAATACGTGGTCCTCAAACATCAGGGTCCAACCCTTTTCGATACTAAGAAACAAAGCAGTAGGAAAACAACACTATATCACTATCATTTGATATGAAGTCACTCTACTCTTTTGCCAATATGACTGTTGCCCAAACACAAGTCTTAATAAAATGTCAGCACAACCTTTTCAGGATAATTTTCTTTTTAACTTTTCATTTCCTACCTCTATTCTTTTACTTACCCTTACAACCACTGCAACAAGACAAGTAAAATAAAATAAAGTTTAATCCTGCAAAAACAAAATATTAAAGATAGTACAGTTTCTTCAAACACTGAAATAATATAATTTGAAAACATGTTGGGTGAGAAAGGGACTTTACAAAGACAGTTTTAAACACACACACTTTTCTTTGTAACAAGTGGATGAACAAAGATAAAAATAATAGAGATTTAATTATATAAATTACATCTTTTATTGTGGTGAATCCAAATTAAATTTTGCTAATATATTAAATATCATGTCCTGTAATTACAAGACATCCAATTAAATCTTGGTATGAGATAAAGTATATCCTAGCTGGGTGATAGATATTAAATCATATCTCCCAGCTCATTAGGAAATGTTCATTAATTAGGGTTTTGGGGTATTCTAAGCATACTATTTGCAGCTACATCAACTTTCTAACTGACTGTAGCTTATTGTAATGCGTATATACTTTAAACTGTATTGTACAGCTGTTACTGCCATGCCATATGTTTTTTAATTGTTTAGTTGCTAAAAATACAAATATACTTTATGTATATTTTATGTAGATATAGATATTGAGGGCCTGTGAAATCTTTGTTTATCTTTATAGCTTGCTGGTTCCACTGGTGTTTCAATCATATATAGCTGTTTTATGATGGAAATTATATGTTTAAATGAAATGTTTAGGGGATGTTTTATCCTATTAATATTTGAGACCCACTCCCACTGTGATTGGACACAGTGAGAGCCAATCAGTGGGTCCGGCGGCCGTGATCGTTCATAGGAGAGCTAATCAGGAACACAGATGTCTCTCTTCCTACAGTCAGTTCACCCCCACCCCCACAGTTGGAAAGCATTCCCTAGGAGCACACTTAACCCTTTGATTGCCCCTGATGTTAACACCTTCCCTGCCAGTGTAATTTATACAGTAACAGTGCATTTTTTTTTTGCACTAATCACAGTATTGGTATCACTGGTCCCCAAAAATGTCACTCAGTGTCCGATTTGTCCACCGTAATGTTGTAGTCCCGTTAAAAATCGCTGATCGTCGCTATCATGACCAAGCCATTTTTGTGATACGACACTGTGTTACTTTATCTGACAACTGCGCAGGCGTGTGACGCTGTACCCAAATAACATTTATGTCCTTTTTTTTCTCACAAATAGAACTTTCTTTCTTTTGGTGGTATTAGATCACCTCTGTGTTTTTTGGGTTTTTTTTGCACTATATACAAAAAAACCCAACATTTTTATAAAAAAAACAATATTTTTTTACTTTCTGCCATTAAACTTTCCAAATAAAAAAAATTTAAAAAATCAAATTTCTTCATCAATTTAGGCCAATATATATTCTGCTACATATTTTTGGTAAACAAAACCCCACTACGGGTATATTGATTGGTTTGCACAAAAGTTACAGCGTGAACAAACTATGGTATATTTTTATTAATTTAATTATTTTATTTTTTTACTAGTAATGGCGGCGATCAGTGACTTATAGCGAGTCTACGATATTGTGGCAGAAAAATTGAACACCTAACTGACACTTTTGACACTTTTTGGGGACCAGTGAAACTAATACAGTGATCAGTGCTAAAAAATATACACTGTCACTGTACTAATAACACTGGTGGGGAAGGGGGTTAACATCAGGGATGATCAACGAGTGTCCCCTGGGAGTGATTACTAACTATGGGGGAGGTGTTTTGACTGGAGAAATGTAATGATCCATGTTCCTGCTAAGCAGAAACACAGGAACGGCACAGAACGGCGTTCTACCTTTCTCCTGAACAATCAGCGAGTCTCGGGGGACATAGAGTCTGCCGGAACCTGCTGATTGGCTCCTGCTGTCACAGCGGGAGGGGGTCGCCGGCGGCACATGCGCCCCAGACTCTGCCTAAGTATATGTGCGTGGGGCGGTCGCTAAGCAGTTCATTTTATGGTCTGTGAGCTTCTTTTTTTTACAGCACCACATCATTTCTCTTAAGAGTGTAATAAATGTAAAAAAGTGCACAAAAACACTTTAAAACCACAACCCCGTTCCCTAAACCAACCCCCATGCCTTTATGCACAATTGTTACCAAAATACACCAAATGTAGACTTTGGGTGTGTGTTTGGTACAAATTGGCTAGCATCAGGACAGTAAGAAAGCACTTGAATAATCAGCTTTTGAAGAGAGAGACAAGGCATATTTTATTTTGCAATACAAATTAGATCTAAGAAACAAGAGCTACAAATATTGTTCAGTGGCTGAACAATATGTTAGCAGTTTGGTTAGGCCGCAATATAAGAGGGAGAGATGAGTCAGGTTTTATCTTGAAATAGAAATTAGAGTATTTTTTAAGAGACTAGTAGCCAAAAATATTACACAGGGGCAGGACAGTTCCATCCTATGTCAACTGGAGCGGCAAAAAAGCTAAACTCTAACTAACCCCAAATCTCTCAACCGGAAGCCCTGCTTTGTCTCAGCTTTTTGCACTGCAACCCCTCCCCTAGTGGAAATTTCCTGGCCTGGGTTGCCCCAGTATGGCAGACTCAAATCCATTTTTTTATATAAATTATTTATTAAAATTGTTACTTTCATATGAATTAATATTTTTCTGTGTTTTTTGGTATTAATACTGTGGTTGGGGTGTACGTGTAGAAAAAATTGTGAAATAAACGCGCTGTCTTATACAAATAATGGTAGCTGCCAGCACATCAGATAATCTGTGAATAAGTGAACAAATAAAGTAATATAGTGCAGCGCTGATGAAGATGAAATAAGCAAAAAAATTATACCAATATAAAGTGAATATGATAAATGAATATTCAAAACAAAAATACACAGCAATAAAATATCACAACGATAATGATAAAATAGTATAAACCAACAGTGTCAGTGCATATAAAGTACATAAAGTCCATACATGACATCAAATATAGTGACTGTGAATCTGTATGAACTGGTTGTCTGTAGATAATCCACCACCATAAGGAAAGGGGCTTACCAGACAGGTTGAACCCAACTAGGCATATGCCTGATGAGTCAACCAAGCTTTTGGTGTAACACACCCAAGGAGGTACAGCAACCACGACTTCCAAAATAGACCCAGAGGATGCCTTATTAGGACGAAACGTCGGGACGGGCTCTGCTGATGCCACTGTGTTGCTTTGATTTTATGCAATGCTTTTAATGTCTTCTCAAATGTGAGTGACCATTTTATCATTTTTCAATAAATGCTTTATATTTTACGGTATTACACTATGTGGCCCTATTTTTTCTCCTTTTGCCATATGTCATATTGAGAGGAATCGCTCACGAATTCCGGTCACTATTTCTATGGTATACAGCTACTGATGTCAAAACGGTCACGGATCCCTATCTGATTTGGTCTATTTTGGAAGTCGTGGTTGCTGTACCTCCTTGGGTGTGTTACACCAAAAGTTTGGTTGACTCATAAGGCATATGCCTAGTTGTGTTCTACTTGTCTGGTAAGCCCCTTTCCTTATGGTGGTGGATTATCTACAGACAACCAGTTCACACAGATTCACAGTCACTATATTTGATGTCATATATGGACTTTATGCACTGACACTGTTGGTTTATACTATTTTATCATTATTGTTGTGATATTTTATTGCTGTGTATTTTTGTTTTGAATATTCATTTATCATATTCACTTTATATTCGTGTACGCCACAGAGGCCATCTTCAATTCCTCTGCTTTGTCAGCAGGATAATCTCCTACGAGGCACTCAGCAGATAATCATTTTTTTTAATATTTATATAATTATAGCCAGGGAACTGGAGGCATAAGGAGAAAACTGCCCACTCTTCCCAAATTAAGGATAGTCCAGAAAAAAAAAAATGACAGGCATGCGTTAGTAGATGGCGAGCCTTGATAATATGACCTCTCCATTCTCCTCACCCTCTTCCTCCTTCCCTTTCACCTTACCACTTCCTCCGTGTCCCCTCCCTCTACTTCTCCCTCCTTTTCCCCTTTCTCTTTCACCCCTCCCTCCTCAGCTGTGATTATGACATAATACAAAGCTCTGTGGAAGCTGTTCTTTTCACTCCATCAGTGTCTCATCACTTAGAAGGTAAAGTGGCTGACAATTTTTTTTTCTGTTTATTCTTCCCTGGTGTAGAGCAGTTAGTTGTCTGCAAATACTGCTAATGCATAAGTTCCCTCCTCATCTGCCAATCCTGCCATAGCCTGATAAACTGGCTATGAGACGTTGACAGAATTACATGCCACTACTATCCTCTGGGTAATTTTGCAGAGCTCTGCAAACACTACCTTAGGCAATAGGAAAATCCTTGACCTTAACATCATCCTGTCACAATGCAAAACCATTTAGGGTTCCTTGAAGGATAGGACCACCAGATCAAAAACTCACCTTGCAGAGGTCATGGCTATAAACAATACCACCTTATATGTGAGGTTAGAGGGGAATGTCTCAAAAGCAATTTATGAAGCAAAGAGAAAAACAGATTCATACTCAACTAGAAAATGAAAAGGAGGAGCTACACGTCAGATTCCCTGTAAAAAGGTCTTAAATTAAGGAGTGATAGGCCAATGGTCTCTGAAATAATATAGAAAGAGCACAAACCTGGCATGCTATAGCGCTAAAGAGCCAATATTGGTTTAGACCCAGCTTCAGGAGGGAGAGTATTCATCTCTAGGAGAATCACCTATGGTTAAAGCCCTAAGTCTCACAACAATATTGTCATTAGGGATGAGCCGAACACCCCCCAGTTCAGTTCACATCCAGAACATGTGAACAGGCAAAAATTTGTTGGAACACGCGAACACCATTAAAGTCTATGGGACACGAACATGAATAATCAAAAATGCTCATTTTAAAGGCTTATATGCAAGTTATTGTCATAAAAGGTGTTTGCGGACCTGGGTCCTGCCCCAGGGGACATGTATCAATGCAAAAAGAAGTTTTAAAAACGACCGTTTTTCAGCAGCAGTGATTTTAATAGTGCTTAAAGTGAAACAATAAAAGTGTAATATTCCTTTAAATTTCCTACCTGGGGGGTATCTATAGTATGCCTGTAAAGGGCGCATGTTTCCCGTGTTTAGAACAGTCTGACAGAAAAATGACATTTCTAAAAGGAAAAAAAGTAATGTAAAACTATTATTGCTAGCGCCGGCTATAATGAATTGTCGGTCCGGCAATACACATAAAAGTTCATTGATAAAAACGGCATGGAATTTCCCCACAGGGGAACCCCGAACCAAAATTTAAAAAAAAATGTGTGGGGGTCCCCCTCAATTCCATACCAGGCCCTTCAGGTCTGGTATGGATGTTAAGGGGAACCCTGCGCCAAAATTTAAAAAAAAATGGCGTGGGGGTCCCCCTCAAAATCCATACCAGATCCTCCAGGTCTGGTATGGATTTTAAGGGGAACCCTGCGCCAAAATGTAAAAGAAATGGTGTGGGGTCCCCCCAAAAATCCCTACCAGTCCCTTATCTGAGCACGCAACCTGGCAGGCCACAGAAAAAGAGGGGGAAAAGAGAGCACCCCCCCTCCTGAACCATACCAGGCCACATGCCTTCAACATTGGGAGGGTGCTTTGGGGTAGCCCCCAAAGCACCTTGTCCCCATATTGACGGAGAGAAGGGCCTCATCCCCACAACCCTTGCCCGGTGGTTGTGGGGGTCTGCGGGCGGGGGGCTTATTGGAATCTGGAAGCCCCCTTTAACAAGGGGACCCCAGATCCCGCCCCCCTGTGTGAATTGGTAATGGGGTACAAATGTACCCCTACCATTTCACAAAAAAGTGTCAAAAAGGTTAAAAAACACAAGAGACGGTTTTTGACAAGTCCTTTATTAATTTCTTCTTCTTTCCACTTCTTCCATCCTCTTTCTTCTGGTCTTCCTTAGGTGTCCTTCCTCTATCTTCTTCTTCTCCATCTTCTTCTTCCTCCATTCTTCTTGTCTCGCATCTTCCTCCGGCTTCTTCTCTGCTCCGTCCGCACGATCGCCTCAGTGGGAGTTTTCTGCCGTGTGACGCTTCGGTTCTTCTGACACTTCTTATATAACGGAGGGCGGGGCCACCCGGTGACCCCGCCCTTCTCTGATGCATGGGGACTTCCCTATGGCTTTCCCTGTGTTGTCAGAGGGGGCGGGGTCACCCATTTACATAACCGGGTGACCCTGCCCCCCTCTGACAACACGGGGAAAGCCATAGGGAAGTCTCTGTGAAGTCCCTGTGTGTCAGAGGATCACCGGGTGGCCCCGCCCTCCGTTATATAAGAAGTGTCAGAAGAACTGAAGCGTCATGCGGTGGAAGACTCCCACTGAGGCAGACCGTGCGGACGGAGCGGAGAAGAAGCAGGAGGAAGATGCGGGACGAGAAGTGCGGAGGAAGAAGAAGATGGAGAAGAAGAAGATGGAGAAGAAGAAGATGGAGAAAGAAGAACACCGAAGGAAGACCAGAAGAAAGAAGATGGAAGAAGAAGCAGAAAGAAGAAGAAATTAATAAAGGACTTGTCAAAAACGTCTCTTGTGTTTTTTAACCTTTTTGACGCTTTTTTTGTGAAATGGTAGGGGTACAATTGTACCCCATTACCAATTCACACAGGGGGGCTGAGATCTGGGGGTCCCCTTGTTAAAGGGGGTTTACAGATTCCGATAAGCCCCCGCCCACAGACCCCCTCAACCACCAGGCAAGGGTTGTGGGGATGAGGCTCTTCTCCCCATCAAAATGGGGACAGGGTGTTTTGGGGTGCTACCCCAAAGCACCCTCCCAATGTTGAGGGCATGTGGCCTGGTACAGTTCGGGGGGGAGGCACTCTCTCTCCCCCCCCCTCTTTTCCTGCGGCCTGCCAGGTTGAATGCTCGGATAAGGGTCTGGTATGGATTTTTGGGGGGACCCCAAGCCAATTTTTTTTTAATTTTGGCATGGGGTTCCCCTTAAAATCCATACCAGACCTAAAGCGTCTGGTATGGATTTTAAGGGGGACCCCCATGCCATTTTTTTAAAAATTTTGGGGCGGAGTTCCCCTTAATATCCATACCAGATCTGAAGGGCCTGGTATGGAATTTAGGGGGACCCCCAAGCATTTTTTTTAAAATTTTGGTTCAGGGTTCCCCTGTTGGGAAATTCCATGCCGTTTTTATCAATTAACTTTTATGTGTATTGCCGGACAATTCATTATAGCTGGCGCTAGCGATAATAGTTTTACATAACTTTTTTTCCTTTAGAAATGTCATTTTTCTGTCAGACTGTTCTAAACACGGGAAACATGTGCCCCTTTACAGGCATATTATAGACACCCCCCAGGTATGAAATTTAAAGGAATATTACACTGTTATGCCCCGTACACACGGTCGGACTTTGTTCGGACATTCCGACAACAAAATCCTAGGATTTTTTCCGACGGATGTTGGCTCAAACTTGTTTTGCCTACACACGGTCGCACAAAGTTGTCGGAATTTCCGATCGCCAACAACGCGGTGACGTACACCACGTACGACGAGACTAGAAAAGGCCGGTTCAGAACCAAGCGCGGCACCCTTTGGGCTCCTTTTGCTAATCTCGTGTTAATAAAAGTTTGGTGAGAGACGATTCGCGCTTTTTCAGACTCGTGGCTTTCAGATCGTTTTCTGCCGTTCAGTTTGTGCTTGTGGGTTTGTATCTGCTCTTCAGTGCGTGCAGTCAGTTCATATCGGAGTTTTCTGTGCGATCTTGCCCGCTCGTTGCTGTTTTTCAGGTCGCTCTTCACAGGCCTTGCTGTTCTTCAGTGCGTTCTGTTACTTCGTTCTGAGTAGCCGACCGTTTTCTAGCCATGTTTCGTATGCGTACTCCTCGTAGAGTTCGTGCTGTTCGGGGGCTTGGTGTTGGGGTCCTGACCTTGACACAAGTCCAGTCCATGAACAGGGTGGGGAGGAGATCATGGACCAAGAATTGGTTGCTTCAGCGTGACCAGTTCTCTCATATGCCTTTGCTCCATGAGATCCGTGAGAATAATCCTGATGATTTCAGGAACTTTCTCCGGATGACGGACCCCGTGTTTCACCGTTTGTTGGCTTCGCTGACCCCTTATATTAGCAGGCAGGATACCTGCATGAGGCAAGCCATCACTCCGGAGCAGAGGTTGGTCGCTACCCTGTGGTATTTGGCCACAGGGAGAAGCCTGCAGGACCTCAAGTTCTCGACATGCATCTCCCCCCAGGCTCTTCTTTGTGGACATTTACTGCTTGTGTTTGTTTGAGCTGACCCTGACAGAAATGTGTGGAGTCCAGAAAATGTCGTGATTGTGTAACCTTATACAAAGCACTGTTGGCTGTTATTTACTAAATGCAAAGACACTTTTCACTACAAGTGCACTTGCAACTGCACTGAAACTGCACTTGTAGTGCAAAGAGGATTTGCCCTTAGGAAATTACCCCCATTTTCTCATAAAACAACAATTACATCACCCCAAAAGTGTTATAGCGTTGAGACAATAATCCACACATTCTTGATGAGCAATCTTTTTAATACCTGCACAATCACATGTGCATTTACCAAAGGTTTTTCTGACAAACCAACATGTTTGTTGTATAACAATTTTTGTGGTGTCATTATCCAAAATCAAAATGTGCATTTTATAGAAAACAGGCATGTGTAAAACCCACAAGAAAGACACAAATCTTGATCTTACAAAGTTCACATTTGGTAGAACTTGAAGGCAATATCAGACATGAGTATTTAGGAAATGGGTTTGATATTGCGTTCAGATGGGGGGAAATCACCCCTGGAAAAGCCAAATTTGGAAGATGCACACAAATTTCACAATGTCAACATGTGCTATCTGCCATCACGGGGGATCAAGGGACGTGTTTTGGGGGAGAAAGCCCTTCCTCACCGCTACTTTATTATTGAGGAAGGGGTTGCACCCCCAAAACGCGTCCATTGATCTCCCGTGATGGCAGATAGCACATGTTGACACACTGTGTGCATCCTCCAAATTTGGCTTTTGGAAAAATCACAAAAACATTTCGCACATTGTAGCACACAAAAGAAGAAAGTGATTTGGAGGGGCTTTAAACTCGCCCCAAAACATCAATGATGTTTTTATATTTTGGAATAACATCATTGATGTTTTGCTTGATGATTTCCAATTGTAAATTACACCCCATGATCTCCCCGATCACGATCTGGGCACTTTCTGATGTGAAAGGATCTTCATCCACAACCTCACGATCACCTAAAAAGAGAGGAACCCAAAATAAATTAGGTCAAAAAAAAATGCCGCCATCCATCTCTTATCTGAGCCTGTGGTCGCAGACACTCACCTGTTGTGGTGACTAGTTCCACCACGTCTTCTTCCTCCTGCTCATCTTGTGTTGGGGGGATTTCCCCTTCTTCCAGAGGGGGGGGGTCTCTGGTCTCCTCGGATAAGGGGTGTCCTCCGAGTCTTTTCTCCCCTATGTAAAACAAAAATGGTATAATTAGCACACAGATATTTGATGGCAGAACTAGAAATAGGAAACATTGCTTGGAAGTGGGGTACAATTGTCTATTTTAGCAGAGTTCCAAGATGTAGCTTTTTTTTTGTCCTTTGTCAACCTGCAATACTTTACCTGTTTAGTACAAGCTTCACAGATGGAGACCCCCCTATAGTATACACTGGAGCACCTGTGTGCCCCCCCTAATAAAAAGGGTGTTCTTGTGTCCCACACTAGTGCTCCAGTGTCCAGATGTTAAAACAGCTGCTCAGTGTCCTCTCCTTACACAGAATCTAGTTTGCATTTCATTCTATTAACAAAGCCATCTACACAACCAAATTCTTTGAAGACAAGTATAGGGCCTCAAAATGGTGGCCAAATGCATATAGCCTAAACAATGGTATTTTATAGTCCGAAATAAAAATGTGTGATCCGAACGATTAATGTGCCCATGAACATGAAAGTTGCCATTTTAAACTGTACAACAGTTCCTAAAAGCACATGGAGCAGCACGAACGTAATAAACACAAAAAGAATAGGAACACAGCACAACTACTTACTTTTTTGCAGCACTCTCCGGATCTTTCTGTACTGCTCATGTTCTCGTAATTTCAGGTCCGACCACCGCTTCCTGAGCTGATCTTTCGATCGTCGTACCCTGAATTTCCGGTGCAGACTCCTGACCACTTTCGCCATGATCTTGGCCTTTCAGACATTGGGGTTGGGGTAAGGCCCATACTTTCCATCATAGTCGGCCTTCTTCAGGATGTCCACCATCTCCAACATCTCCCCAAAGGACATATTTGAGTCCTTTAATCTCCTTTTGGATTGGGACGTTTCAGGCTCCGGCCTTTCCTCCTCCTCGTTGCTGTACTTAGCACGATCCTGCTGTCTATCCGCCATGTGCTCTTCCTCCACTGCACTGAACGAAAAGGGGCGGGGAATAGAATAGAAAGAACGTCAGGGGCGGGCGGAGTTATACGCATGCGCAGTGTGTATAAATCGTAACGCGCGCGTCTTACGTACGATCTGTGAGCGGAGGAAGGAGCATCGGAGACGCCGATCATGCTAACGAAGGTAGGATCTAAACTTGGGCCTATACTGCTTCTAAATTGAAGCCTATATTGTAACAAGATTAGGGGAGTTTGGCCTGACATTAGGGTTTGTCTTGTGTTGTGTCTTGCAGAGAAAATGAATGGGTTCAACGACCACAATTTCCTGCCCCTGTTCATAGACAAGTACAGGGAGCTGCCCTGTCTGTGGCAGGTAAGACACCCCCACTATAATCACAAACAAAAGAGGCAGGCAGCGCTGGAGAAACTGCTGGAGTTGGTGAAGCCGGTGGTCCCCACAGCAACCATCCCTTATTTAAAAGCTAAAATTGGTGGCCTGAGGAGCACATATCTTAGGGAGCGCAAGAAGGTCACAGATTCCCAGAGGTCTGGAGCTGCAGCAGATGACATTTATGTCCCCAGGTTGTGGTACTATGAAAGACTGCGATTTCTGTCAGACCACACTGAAGTCAGGGAATCCCTCTCCACTCTTCCTTCCACTCTTCCTTCCATCCCAGCTGAGGCTTCTGATGTCCAACCTGGGCCTTCCAGCCAGGAAGAAGTGGAGGAGCCCAGCTGGAGTCAGGTATAGCATTCTTCTACAGATTTCTGGGCAATAAAGAAATGATGTTTACTAGATGTTATTATTGATCATTAATTGCTGATTTAAAAAAGTGTTTTACATATCAATAGACAGTAGTGGGCACCCAAAATTGGGACAAGAATGAAAAATGCTGGGCTCAGAAGGATAGTCTGTTATATTTGTTAACATTCAATTTGCAGCAGTCAGGAGGTGAAAATTGTGTGTGATTGATGTAAAAAAAACTAAAACTATGTCCCTTTTTCATACACAGGAAGACCTCAGCCAGGAGGAGGCTGTGGAATGTGGCAGTCAGGAGGAGGCGGGGATTAGTGTCAGCCAGGAGGAGGCGGGGATTAGTGGCAGCCAGGAGGAGGTGGGGCTAAGTGTCAGCCAAGAGAAGCCTGGGACAAGTCACAGCCTGACTGAGTCTCAGGTTCCTCCCCTCCACCTGCCATACAAAAGGGCCAGGAAGGCCACTCCCAGTCCTGTGCAGGATTCAGCATACAGGCTGATCCAGGAGGCTTCTGCGTCCCTCAGAGCCTTCCCCAGTCCTGAAGAGGCCTTTGCCTGCATGGCTGCCACCAAATTGCAGGGCATGCAGGAGGGCCAACGGAAGATCTCTGAGGACCTGATTTATAAAGTCCTACGCAGGGGCGGACTGACCATTCGGGCTCTCGGGCACTGCCCGAGGGCGCCATGTCACTAAGGGGCCCCATCAGGGTTGCCAGCCTCAATAAAACCAGGGACAGTATGTAAAAATCTGTGTTTTTTTAACCACTTGCCGACCGCCGCACGACTATATACGTCGACAGAGCGGCACGGGCAGGCAAAAGGACTTACAGGTACGTCCTTGCCTGCCCGCGGGTGGGGGGTCCGATCGGACCCCCCCCGGTGCCTGCGGCGGTCGGCAAATCTCCCCCGGCGATCGGTGGTGAGGGGGAGGCCATCCATTCGTGGCCCCCCCTCGCGATCGCTCCCAGCCAATGGGATCATTTCCCTGCCTCTGTATTGTACACAGAGGCAGAGGAAATGATGTCATCTCTCCTCGGCTCGGTATTTTCCGTTCCGGGCCGAGGAGAGAAGACTGCAATGTGAGTGCACAACACACACACACACAGTAGAACATGCCAGGCACACAAAACACCCCGATCCCCCCCCCCGATCGCCCCCGATCACCCCCCCCCTGTCACAAACTGACACCAAGCAGGTTTTTTTTTTTTTTTTTTTTTTCTGATTACTGTATTGGTGTCAGTTTGTGACAGTTACAGTGTTAGGTCAGTGAGTGTTAGGCCCCCTTTAGGTCTAGGATACCCCCTTAACCCCCCCTAATAAAGTTTTAACCCCTTGATCACCCCCCGTCACCAGTGTCGCTAAGCGATCATTTTTCTGATCGCTGTATTAGTGTCGCTGGTGACGCTAGTTAGTGAGGTAAATATTTAGGTTCGCCGTCAGCGTTTTATAGCGACAGGGACCCCCATATACTATCTAATAAATGTTTTAACCCCTTGATTGCCCCCTAGTTAACCCTTTCACCACTGATCACTGTATAACCGTTACGGGTGACGCTGGTTAGTTTGTTTATTTTTTATAGTGTCAGGGCACCCGTCGTTTATTACCGAGTAAAGATTTAGCCCCCTGATCGCCCGGCGGTGATATGCGTCGCCCCAGGCAGCGTCAGATTAGCGCCAGTACTGCTAACACCCACGCACGCAGCATACGCCTCCCTTAGTGGTATAGTATCTGTACGGATCAATATCTGATCCGATCAGATCTATACT
Source organism: Aquarana catesbeiana (assembly GCF_042186555.1). Taxonomy (NCBI): domain Eukaryota; kingdom Metazoa; phylum Chordata; class Amphibia; order Anura; family Ranidae; genus Aquarana; species Aquarana catesbeiana. The sequence goes on along the minus strand of NC_133327.1, from coordinate 391,181,688 downwards.
AGCGTCCCCAGCAGTTTAGGGTTCCCAAAAACACAGTGTTAGCGGGATCAGCCCAGATACCTGCTAGCACCTGCGTTTTGCCCCTCCGCCCGGCTCAGCCCAGCCCACCCAAGTGCAGTATCGATCGATCACGGTCACTTACAAAACACTAAACGCATAACTGCAGCGTTCGCAGAGTCAGGCCTGATCCCTGCGATCGCTAACAGTGTTTTTGGTAGCGTTTTGGTGAAATGGCAAGCACCAGCCCCAGGCAGCGTCAGGTTAGTGCCAGTAGCGCTAACACCCACGCACCGTACACCTCCCTTAGTGGTATAGTATCTGAATGGATCAATATCTGATCCGATCAGATCTATACTAGTGCCCCCAGCAGTTTAGGATTCCCAAAAACGCAGTGTTAGCGGGATCAGCCCAGATACCTGCTAGCACCTGCGTTTTGCCCCTCCGCCCGGCCCAGCCCAGCCCACCCAAGTGCAGTATCGATCGATCACTGTCACTTACAAAACACTAAACGCATAACTGCAGCGTTCACAGAGTCAGGCCTGATCCCTGCGATCGCTAACAGTTTTTTTGGTAGCGTTTTGGTGAACTGGCAAGCACCAGCCCCAGGCAGCGTGAGGTTAGTGCCAGTAGCGCTAACACCCACGCATGCACCGTACACCTCCCTTAGTGGTATAGTATCTGAACTGATCAATATCTGATCTGATCCGATCAGATCTATACTGGCATCCCCAGCAGTTTAGGGTTCCCAAAAACGCAGTGTTAGTGGGATCAGCCCAGATACCTGCTAGCACCTGCGTTTTGCCCCTCCGCCCGGCCCAGCCCAGCCCACCCAAGTGCAGTATCGATCGATCACTGTCACTTACAAAACACTAAACGCATAACTGCAGCGTTCGCAGAGTCAGGCCTGATCCCTGCGATTGTTAACAGTTTTTTTGGTAGCGTTTTGGTGAACTGGCAAGCGCCAGCGGCCTAGTACACCCCGGTCGTAGTCAAACCAGCACTGCAGTAACACTTGGTGACGTGGCGAGTCCCATAAGTGCAGTTCAAGCTGGTGAGGTGGCAAGCACAAATAGTGTCCCGCTGCCACCAAGAAGACAAACACAGGCCCGTCGTGCCCATAATGCCCTTCCTGCTGCATTCGCCAATCCTAATTGGGAACCCACCACTTCTGCAGCGCCCGTACTTCCCCCATTCACATTCCCAACCAAATGCAGTCGGCTGCATGAGAGGCATTTTCTTTATGTCCTCCCGAGTACCCCTACCCAACGAACCCCCCCAAAAAAGATGTTGTGTCTGCAGCAAGCGCGGATATAGGCGTGACACCCGCTATTATTGTCCCTCCTGTCCTGACAATCCTGGTCTTTGCATTGGTGAATGTTTTGAACGCTACCATTCACTAGCTGAGTATTAGCGTAGGGTACAGCATTGCACAGACTAGGACACACTTTCACAGGGTCTCCCAAGATGCCATCGCATTTTGAGAGACCCGAACCTGGAACCGGTTACAGTTATAAAAGTTACAGTTACAAAAAAAGTGTAAAAAAAAAAAAACACAAACAAAAATATAAAATAAAAAATAATAGTTGTCGTTTTATTGTTCTCTCTCTATTCTCTCTCTCTCTATTCTCTCTATTGTTCTGCTCTTTTTTACTGTATTCTATTCTGCAATGTTTTATTGTTATTATGTTTTATCATGTTTGCTTTTCAGGTATGCAATTTTTTAGACTTTACCGTTTACTGTGCTTTATTGTTAACCATTTTTTTGTCTTCAGGTACAGCATTCACGACTTTGAGTGGTTATACCAGAATGATGCTTGCAGGTTTAGGTATCATCTTGGTATCATTCTTTTCAGCCAGCGGTCGGCTTTCATGTAAAAGCAATCCTAGCGGCTAATTAGCCTCTAGACTGCTTTTACAAGCAGTGGGAGAGAATGCCCCCCCCCATCGTCTTCCGTGTTTTTCTCTGGCTCTCCTGTCTCAACAGGGAACCTGAGAATGCAGCCGGTGATTCAGCCAGCTGACCATAGAGCTGATCAGAGACCAGAGTGGCTCCAAACATCTCTATGGCCTAAGAAACCGGAAGCTACGAGCATTTTATGACTTAGATTTCGCCGGATGTAAATAGCGCCATTGGGAAATTGGGGAAGCATTTTATCACACCGATCTTGGTGTGGTCAGATGCTTTGAGGGCAGAGGAGAAATCTAGGGTCTAATAGACCCCAATTTTTTCAAAAAAGAGTACCTGTCACTACCTATTGCTATCATAGGGGATATTTACATTCCCTGAGATAACAGTAAAAATGATTAAAAAAAAAAAAATGAAAGGAACAGTTTTAAAATAAGATAAAAAAGCAAAAAAATAATAAAGAAAAAAAAAAAAAAAAAAAAAAAGCACCCCTGTCCCCCCTGCTCTCACGCTAAGGTGAACGCAAGCGTCGGTCTGGCGTCAAATGTAAACAGCAATTGCACCATGCATGTGAGGTATCACCGCGACGGTCAGATCGAGGGCAGTAATTTTAGCAGTAGACCTCCTCTGTAAATCTAAAGTGGTAACCTGTAAAGGCTTTTAAAGGCTTTTAAAAATGTATTTATTTTGTTGCCACTGCACGTTTGTGCGCAATTGTAAAGCATGTCATGTTTGGTATCCATGTACTCGGCCTAAGATCATCTTTTTTATTTCATCAAACATTTGGGCAATATAGTGTGTTTTAGTGCATTAAAATGTAAAAAAGTGTGTTTTTTCCCCAAAAAATGCGTTTGAAAAATCGCTGCGCAAATACTGTGTGGAAAAAAAAAAATTAAACACCCACCATTTTAATCTGTAGGGCATTTGCGTTAAAAAAATATATAATGTGTGGGGGTTCAAAGTAATTTTCTTGCAAAAAAAAATTATTTTTTCATGTAATCAAAAAGTGTCAGAAAGGGCTTTGTCTTCAAGTGGTTAGAAGAGTGGGTGATGTGTGACATAAGCTTTTAAATGTTGTGCATAAAATGCCAGGACAGTTCAAACCCCCCCCAAATGACCCCATTTTGGAAAGTAGATACCCCAAGCTATTTGCTGAGAGGCATGTCGAGTCCATGGAATATTTTATATTGTGACACAAGTTGCGGGAAAGAGACAAATTTTTTTTTTTTTTTTTGCACAAAGTTGTCAATAAATTATATATTGCTCAAACATGCCATGGGAATATGTGAAATTACACCCCAAAATACATTCTGTTGCTTCTCCTGAGTACGGGGATACCACATGTGTGAGACTTTTTGGGAGCCTAGCCGCGTATGGGACCCCGAAAACCAAGCACCGCCTTCAGGCTTTCTAAGGGCGTAAATTTTTGATTTCACTCTTCACTGCCTATCACAGTCTCGGAGGCCATGGAATGCCCAGGTGGCACAACCCCCCCCCAAATGACCCCATTTTGGAAAGTAGACACCCAAAGCTATTTGCTGAGCGGTATAGTGAGTATTTTGCAGACCTCACTTTTTGTCACAAAGTTTTGAAAATTAAAAAAAGAAAAAAAAAATTTTTTTTTTTGTCTTTCTTCATTTTCAAAAACAAATGAGAGCTGCAAAATACTCACCATGCCTCTCAGCAAATAGCTTGGGGTGTCTACTTTCCAAAAAGGGGTCATTTGGGGGGGGTTTGTGCCACCTGGGCATTCCATGACCTCCGAAACTGTGATAGGCAGTGAAGAGTGAAATCAAAAATGTACACCCTTAGAAATCCTGAAGGCGGTGATTGGTTTTCGGGGTCCCGTACGCGGCTAGGCTCCTAAAAAGTCCCACACATGTTTTATCCCCGTACTCAAGAGAAGCAGCAGAATGTATTTTGGGGTGCAATTCCACATATGCCCATGACCTGTGTGAGCAATATATCATTTAGTGACAACTTTGTGCAAAAAAAAAAAAATAATAAATTGTCACTTTCCCGCAACTTGTGTCAAAATATAAAATATTCCATGGACTCAACATGCCTCTCAGCAAATAGCTTGGGGTGTCTACTTTCCAAAATGGGGTCATTTGGGGGGGTTTGTGCCATCTGGGCATTTTATGGCCTTCAAAACTGTGATAGGTAGTGAGGAGTAAAATCAAAAATGTACGCCCTTAGAAATCCTGAAGGCAGTGATTGGTTTTCGGGGCCCCGTATGCGGCTAGGCTCCCAAGAAGTCCCACACATGTGGTATCCCCATACTCAGGAGAAGCAGCTAAATGTATTTTGGGGTGCAATTCCACATATGCCCATGGCCTGTGTGAGCAATATATCATTTAGTGACAACTTTTTGTAATTTTTTTTTTTTTTTTTGTCATTATTCAATCACTTGGGACAAAAAAAATGAATATTCAATGGGCTCAACATGCCTCTCAGCAATTTCCTTGGGGTGTCTACTTTCCAAAATGGGGTCATTTGTGGGGGTTTTGTACTGCCCTGCCATTTTAGCACCTCAAGAAACGACATAGGCAGTCATAAATTAAAGGCTGTGTAAATTCCAGAAAATGTACCCTAGATTGTAGGCGCTATAACTTTTGCGCAAACCAATAAATATCAACTTATTGACATTTTTTTTACCAAAGACATGTGGCCAAATACATTTTGGCCTAAATGTATGACTAAAATTGAGTTTATTGGATTTTTTTTAGAACAAAAAGTAGAAAATATCATTTTTTTTCAAAATTTTCGGTCTTTTTCCGTGTATAGCGCAAAAAATAAAAACGGCAGAGGTGATCAAATACCATCAAAAGAAAGCTCTATTTGTGGGAAGAAAAGGACGCAAATTTCGTTTGGTTACAGCATTGCATGACCGCGCAATTAGCAGTTAAAGTGACGCAGTGCCAAATTGTAAAAAGTGCTCTGGTCAGGAAGGGGGTAAATCCTTCCGGGGCTGAAGTGGTTAAAAATCCCAAGATTATAGCTGCCCCGCCTCTCCAGTACCTTTTCAGTGTGTGTATGTGTATTCTGTGTGTGTATATTGTGTGTCTGTGTGTGTATACTGTGTGGCCCCATAATCTCCTATTGCCTGGGGGGCCCCATAATCTCCTATTGCCTGGGTGCCCCATAATCTTCTCTTATTGCCCGGGGGCCCCATAATCTTCTATTGCCCGGGGGCCCCATGAGTTGTCAGTCCGCCCCTGGTCCTACGTAAGGGGGAGAGTGGGGAACTGACACACAAGACGGATGTCATTGAGATCGACGATCCTCCTCCTCCTCCTGCTGCCACAACTCCACCACCACAGCCAAAGGCTGGAAGGAAGCGTGGAAGGAAGACCAAAGAGTGATTGCCCTGGGTTCAGTCTGGTCTGACAAAAGCTGCAGTCTCTCGTATGACCACAGCCTGGGGACACAGATGTCATCTGCTGCTTTCCGGATCTCTGGGACTTCTGGACCAGACTGCCCTCCCTTAGATATGGACTCCTCAGGCCACCAATTTTGCTTTTAAATAATTGATGTCTGCCCTGGGGGTCCAAGGTTTCGCCCACTTCTGCAGTTTCTCCAGCGTTGCCTCCCTCTTTGTTTATAGTTGTGACCCCTTAATAAAATATTTTTAGGTAAATTCTACTCTCCTGTGTGTGTTTTCATCCAAAAAGGACAGTTTGTTGGTGACGATTCAGGTACATTTCTAACATAAAATGTGAAAATAACAAGAGACAACAACACCAAGCAATCTCCTACAGATTAAATAGAACAACATATCAATGGTGTTGTGGGAACTTGTCACAAAAAACACACAAACATTTTCGGGAGTACAAATCAAAATCACCAAAAAAAAAAATTAAAAAAGAGAAACACAAAAAAAGATTCTACATTAAAGTCAAAAAAATAAAAAAAATATGTTGTCAGATGTGAGAAATCAAAATATATTGAGGGAATCCCGATAAATAGTAACGAAAGAAGTTTGTGAGAAGTGTGTGTGAATATGAGCATCAAAACGACTTAATTCTTGTCACATTATAAAGAAGAAGAGAGTGCGCTGTATTAAACCATTTTGAACATTGCAGCGTGACGAAAGTGTTGTATCCATTACGAACGCTAAGTTTACCAGAACGAGCTGTCCCGTGTCGGAATTTCTTCTGAGCATGCGTGGCACTTTGTGCGTCGGAACAGGCCACACACGGTCGGAATTGACGCGATCGGATTTTGTTGTCGGAAAATTTTATCTCCTGCTGTCCAACTTTGTATGTCGGAAAATCTGATGGAAAATGTCCGATGGAGCCCACACACGGTCGGAATTTCCTACAACACGCTCCGATCGGACAATGTCCATCGGAAAATCCGACCGTGTGTACGGGGCATTATTGTTTCACTTTAAGCATTATTAAAATCACTGCTCCCAAAAAACGGCCGTTTTTAAAACTTTTTTTGCATTGATACATGTCCCCTGGGGCAGGACCCAGGTCCCCAAAAACTTTTTATGACACTACCATGTATATAAGCCTTTAAAATTAGCACCTTTGATTTCTCCCATAGACTTTTAAAGGGTGTTCCGCGGCTTTCAAATTTGCAGGGAACACCCCAATTTGTTCGCTGTTCGGCGAACTGGCGAACAGCCAATGTTCGAGTCGAACTCATGTTCGCCCTGAACATAAAGCCCATCCCCAATTGTCATGTGTGCCTCCCAAATCAAATTGAGAGTTGGGTTATATGTGAACAAAATTGTCCTGCTAAATCACATATTGGAAAGAAAAGCCCCCTTCCTCAACTCCTCCTACACTTCCTTCTTCACCTCCCTTCTTTTTTTTTCTTTTCCCATAAAGCTGCCTCTGCCCTGGCCAAGCAAACACATGCAGGAGAAGCAATGCAAACTGGGTAAAGTTAATGGCAGCTGGGAAGGGAGGCCCAGTTAGTTTCTCTGAGACCACCCCATTTGGTCTCGTTTCAATATGCCTTGTTTCTCCTTAGTCTTTTCCTGTAAGTCTCTCTCCCTGTGGCCATAGACTGCCCACCCTTCCCTACAGTGAGAGTTTGAAACTCAGAGCAGCACCCACCAGCACCCACCCCACTGTTTTCATTAACATAAGTCCCCAAACCCCCTATAAATAAGTTCCCAAATCCCTCACATGGGTGTCAAGGATATACCACTGGCTGGAGGTGGCCTAACAGGGCCGGTCCTAGACGGGGTGCACGGGGTGCAGTGCACCCAGGCGCCAGAGAGGTGGGGGCGCTGAAGTGCCGGAGTGCTCCCTTCCCTCCTCCTCTTGATTGCGTCTGGCTGCGGCGCTCTCCGCCGGTGTTAAAAGAAGAAAGGCGCCACCGCCGCTGTGTGTGCTGCTCAAGCCCCTCCCTCCTGAGCGGCTGGTCTCTGCGTGGAGAGAGACCAGCCGTACAGTGATGTCGTGCGGGGGGGGGAGCGGAGGAGCGGTATGTGCCCGACACATTCTGCTCTGTGTCTCCCACTCCTGCCTACTTTAAACTCCTCTGCTCTTCACCCGGTTGTATATATGTACCCTAATGGAGGGGGGGCTGTACTAATGGAGGGGGGGGCTGTACTAATGGAGGGGACGCTGTACTAATGGAGGGTGGGCTGTACTAATGGAGGGGGGCTGTACTAATGGAGGGGGGGCTGTACTAATGGAGGGGGGGCTGTACTAATGGAGGGGGGCTGTACTAATGGAGGGGGGCTGTACTAATGGAGGGGGGCTGTACTAATAATGGGGGGTCTGTACTAATAATGGGGGGTCTGTACTAATGGGGTCTGTACTAATGGGGTCTGTACTAATGGAGGGGGGTCTGTACTAATGGTGGGGTCTGTACTAATATTGGGGTCTCTACTAATGGAGGGGGGTCTGTCCTGGGGGGTCTGTACTAATGGAGAGGGGGTCTGTCCTGGGGGGTCTGTACTAATGGAGGGGGGTCTGTCCTGGGGGGTCTGTACTAATGGAGGGGGGTCTGTCCTGGGGGGTCTGTACTAATGGAGGGGGGTCTGTACTAATGGAGGGGGGTCTGTACTAATGGAGAGGAGGTCTGTACTAATGGAGAGGGGGTCTGTCCTGGGGGGTCTGTACTAATGGAGAGGGGGTCTGTACTAATGGAGGGGGGGTCTGTACTAATGGAGGGGGGGTCTGTACTAATGGGGTCTGTACTAATGGAGGGGGGGTCTGTACTAATGGGGTCTGTACTAATGGAGGGGGGGTCTTTACTAATATGGGGGTCTCTACTAATGGAGGGGGGTATGTCCTGGGGGGTCTTTACTAATGGGGGGTCTGTACTAATGAGGGGGTCTGTACTAATGGAGGTGGGGTCTGTACTAATGGAGGGGGGGTCTGTACTAATGGTGGGGTCTGTACTAATATGGGGGTCTCTACTAATGGAGGGGGGTCTGTACTAATGGGGGGGTCTGTACTAATGGAGGGGGGGTCTGTCCTGGGGGGTCTGTACTAATGGAGGGGGGTCTGTCCTGGGGGGTCTGTACTAATGGGGTCTGTACTAATGGAGGGGGGGTCTGTACTAATGGAGGGGGGTATGTACTAATGGAGGGGGGGTAGGTACAAATGGGGTCTGTACTGATGGAGGGGGGGTCTGTACTAATGGAGGGGGGGTCTTTACTAATATGGGGGTCTCTACTAATGGAGGGGGGTCTGTCCTGGGGGGTCTGTACTAATGAGGGGGTCTGTACTAATGAGGGGGTCTGTACTAATGGAGGTGGGGTCTGTACTAATGGGGGGGTCTGTACTAATGGAGGGGGGGTCTGTCCTGGGGGGTCTGTACTAATGGAAAAGAAAAAAGGAGCAGAGAAGAGGATTGTGGGACATATAGTCCCGAGAACTGGCAGCCCCACTGTAACACGGAAACTGCAGCCCACACAGCATGCTCAGCTGAATGGGAAAGAGAGAGAGAGAGAGAGAGACAGGAGCCTGGGAAAGTTTTCAGGGAAGTACACCCAGGACTCCAGAGGGAGAGGACAGTGCTGAGAGAACACCATCAGAGAGAGAACCCTGCTGCCCTGCGCCACCAGAGGGAAAGCCACACAGCCTAGCGCCATCGCTGGCATTGAAAGGAATGGAGTCATTGCAGGAATACAGCGGAGTCACCATGGGCAATTCAGAGTGAGCTGACTCCTGATCAGAGGAACCGTTGCTGTATCGCTGGGTCAGGTGAGAGGGCCGATCGGCCAATATGTACTATGTCTGCAGTCTCTGATCATCTCCTGTATTATGTCTGCAGTCTCTGACCATCTCCTGTATTATGTCTGCAATCTCTGATCATCTCCTGTACTATGTCTGCAGTCTCTGATCATCTCCTGTACTATGTCTGCAGTCTCTGATCATCTCCTGTACTATGTCTGCAATCTCTGATCATCTCCTGTACTATGTCTGCAGTCTCTGATCATCTCCTGTACTATGTCTGCAATCTCTGATCATCTCCTGTACTATGTCTGCAGTCTCTGATCATCTCCTGTATTATGTCTGCAGTCTCTGATCATCTCCTGTATCATGTCTGCAGTCTCTGATCATCTCCTGTACTTTGTCTGCAGTCTCTGATCATCTCCTGTACTATGTCTGCAATCTCTGATCATCTCCTGTACTATGTCTGCAATCTCTGATCATCTCCTGTACTATGTCTGCAGTCTCTGATCATCTCCTGTATTATGTCTGCAATCTCTGATCATCTCCTGAACTATGTCTGCAGTCTCTGATCATCTCCTGTATTATGTCTGCAGTCTCTGATCATCTCCTGTACTATGTCTGCAGTCTCTGATCATCTCCTGTATTAGGTCTGCAGTCTCTGATCATCTCCTGTACTATGTCTGCAGTCTCTGATCATCTCCTGTACAATATCTGCAGTCTCTGATCATCTCCTGTATCATGTCTGCAGTCTCTGATCATCTCCTGTATCATGTCTGCAGTCTCTGACCATCTCTTGTATCATGTCTGCAGTCTCTGATCATCTCCTGTATTATGTCTGCAGTCTCTGACCATCTCTTGTATTATGTCTGCAGTCTCTGACCATCTCCTGTACTATGTCTGCAGTCTCTGACCATCTCCTGTATTATGTCTGCAGTCTCTGATCATCTCCTGTACTATGTCTGCAGTCTCTGATCATCTCCTGTATTATGTCTGCAGTCTCTGACTATCTCCTGTACTATGTCTGCAGTCTCTGACCATCTCCTGTATTATGTCTGCAGTCTCTGATCATCTCCTGTATTATGTCTGCAGTCTCTGATCATCTCCTGTACTATGTCTGCAGTCTCTGATCATCTCCTGTACTATGTCTGCAGTCTCTGATCATCTCCTCTATTATGTCTGCAGTCTCTGACCATCTCCTGTACTATGTCTGCAGTCTCTGATCATCTCCTCTATTATGTCTGCAGTCTCTGACCATCTCCTGTACTATGTCTGCAGTCTCTTATCATCTCCTGTATTATGTCTGCAGTCTCTGATCATCTCCTCTATTATGTCTGCAGTCTCTGACCATCTATTGTACTATGTCTGCTGTCTCTGATCATCTCCTGTATTATGTCTGCAGTCTCTGATCATCTCCTGTACTATGTCTGCAGTCTCTGATCATCTCCTGTACTATGTCTGCAGTCTCTGATCATCTCCTGTACTATGTCTGGGGGTTCTTTCTAACAGACTCTCTAACAGAAGCCCTCTTTGTGTGCATCAGAGAGACTCCCCTCCAGGTCTCATTAGTGTACGTTCTTCTTGTATTTTTTTTATTGTTAAAAGATCATGGGAGGATCCTAGGGTAACAAAGAGTTCTAAGGAGAGCATCTCTGTGTTTGAGTCATTGCCATAGAAACATTTGCAAAGGGGAGGAGTTGGTAAGATGACCACGCCCATGTGGGGGGCGCCAGAAATATTTCTGCACCCAGGCGCCGGTGACCCTAGGATCGGCCCTGTGGCCTAATATGTGCTTAAGGTCCTAGCCTGTCTTGCTGTATGTGCTATGCCGGAAGGGGGCATTCAGTGAGGGGAGGATTTGAGACTGAGACTCTGACTTCTAATAAGATAAATCAGACCTGAATCACAGGGGATTGCCAAATACCCACTGCAGATGTATAAAACATTTATTGTATATACGTTTAAGTAAGAAAAGACCAAAAACTTTTTGGGTATATAATGTTTGGTAGGGGGTTGCAGTTAACCTGGAGTGAGAATGTGTGGTGATTTGGGTGCATGTTTTTTTACATTTTTACTTTTTTTCAAAGGATGCAGTGAGGTGCTAAGAAAAAAAAACAGCTCTTGAATGAACCTTCAGCAACAACTGGCTGATGCACACTAATCACCCCAAGCTTTGGTAATAAGGCAGGTAGACCACTGGCTAGGTCAATTAGCACTAAACCAAATTGCACTTATATCCCCAAACTTTGATGCCCTAAAAAGGCTTGGTACATCATTCTGAAGACATTGCTTGGACCTTTCAAGAATATTATAGGACACTTTATAATATTACCAACCCCCTCATGGTACCTACCAACACGAAGGGACGCAAAATAATGGCCCAATACATCTTAAATACGGCCCTTTCAAGATTAGATGAGGATACTGGTAACTTATTGAATATGCCTTTCACGACACAGGAAATTCAACAAACAATTAAGTCACTTCCATCAGGGAAAAAGTCCAGGCCCTGATGGTTTTTCAACTGTGTTTTATAAACAATTTTGGATACTACATTCGACTCAATTTCAGGTTCATGTACTTTTTCTCATCAAATGCAGGAAGCTCATATTACTCTTTTTTTTATAAAGACCAGAAATGTTCAAGTTATTGTCCAATTTCTTATTAATAAATGTTGACCTTAAAATATATGCTAAAATAATAGCAGATTGTTTACAAGCAGTTATTCCTTCTATTATTGGTTTAGATCTGGTGAGCTTTGTTCCAACTCGAGAAGCAAGGGATAACACTATTAAAGTATTGTCTCTTATCTCACACTGCCAGCTGTAAAAAGTCCTGTTGTGTCTTCTTTCGCTAGATGCGGAAAAGGCATTTGATCACCTAGATTAGAAGTTTTTGAAAGCAACATTAGAACAGTTAGGTTTATCTTCAGGTTTAATTAAAAAAAGATGGCCTTGTATTCTGCTCCATCAGCTCGTATTAGGCCTTCTGTAGGCCTTCTCTATAATGGCCTTCTTTCGGACCTGGTTCGAATGGAACCTGCCAGGCAGTGGTGGCTGGTGAAGATTTAGGATGGGGGAACGCCAGACCCCGCCCTTCCTTTTTGACCCCTCCCACTTGAAAATGGTCATGGTTTCAGTGAATTAGCAGGCGTGACTCAAATGGTGTGACTCTAAGGGGTGTTGTTAGCGTCTGAGATGAATGAGGGATGGAGGGAGAGGGAGAGAGAGAGGGAGGGACAGCAGGCCCAGATCCTACACAACAATAGAAATATGTGTATTCTAGAGAGTTTAACAATCAGCAAATAAAGATACTCCAAACACCTGGTGTTAGCCCTTCAATCATCCTGGCACCATGGTTGTTATGGTGTAAGGATGATTGAAGCGCATTATTTCTATAATTACATTGTAATATAAAATTGAATCATTCAACTCATCATAATGCCGAATCAGTGGGAGCCCTGAGCATGTCACCTGCCATGTCGCCTGGCACCAGATGCCATCACGTGTCCCCAGCGCAGTCCATCCTTACATCAGGTTCCCCCAGCAGAGTCCATCCTTACATCAGGTGCCCCCAGCAGAGTCCATCCTTACATCAGGTGCCCCCAGCAGAGTATGTCCTTACATCAGGTGCCCCCCGCAGAGTCCCTCCTTACACCAGGTGCCCCCAGCAGAGTCCCTCCTTAAATCAGGTGCGCCAGCAGAGTCCCTCCTCACATCAGGTGTCCCCAGCAGAGTCTATCCTTACATCAGGTGCCCCCATAGAGTCCCTCTTTACTTCAGGTGCCCCCAGCAGTGTCCCTCCTTACATCAGGTGCCCCAGCAGAGTCCCTCCTTACACCAGGTGCCCCCAGCAGAGTCCCTCCTTACATCAGGTGCCCCCAGCAGCGCAGTCCCTCCTTACATCAGGTGCCCTCATCAGCGGAGTCCCTCCTTACATCTGTGTCCCCATCAGTGGAGTCCCTCCTTACATCTCTGTCCCCATTAGCGGAGTCCCTCCTTACATTTATGTCCGCATCAGCGGAGTCCCTCCTTACATCTGTGTCCCCATCAGCAGAGCCCCTCCTTACATCTGTGTCCCGGTCAGCGGAGCCCCTCTTTACATCTGTGTCCTCTTCAGCAGAGCAGAGTCCTCCTTACATCTGTAAACATCAAAACTAGCCTTGTAGGATAAATGTCATTTTTGTATGTGTGCGCTGTAATCTAGTTTGTACTGTTTTTGGTCTTATAGCAGCACCATCTTGAATGTAAAGCATTTTAGGGTTTGCCCCCCAAGTATGTTTTTGTATATTATATGGACCCTGACCAGGTTTCTTGGGCTGGATCACCCCTCCTCCTCTTCATTACCTCTTATTAGTGGCCACCAGTGCATAGGAGGAATCCCTTCAGTTTTCCAACATAGAGGAGTTTATCTCCCATGGTTGAGACACAGGTTCTTTCATTCTATTACTAGGGTACTTTGTCTCAGTAAGTGGGCTTAGCACTATATGATCATATAGTGTGACCAAACCCTCGTATTTTTGAATATGTTCGGCTGTTTTTAACTAGCCTTGCGGGATAAATGTCATTTTTCTATGTGTGCTTATGTGTCCTTACATCTGTGTCCCCATCAGCAGAGCAGAGTCCTCCTTACATCTGTTTCCCCATCAGCAGAGCAAAGTCCTCCTTACATCTGTGTCCCCATCAACAGAGCAGCAGGGCCCTCCTTCATGCCGCGTCTGTCTCCCCCCTTCAGCGGCAGCTAGTTCCTGGCTTTCTCCATGTGTTCAGTGGAGAGGGGAGAGGCCTCCCCTCTCCACTGAACACAAGGGGATTCGCTATTAGTCCTGAACACAAGGGGATTAGCGATCTTTTTGTAGCCCGCTGGAAGTGACTTTGTTCTCACACTGAGAACAAAGCTCCCGACCGTAGTGATGCACTACGGGCGCCGGGCGGAAGATGTTCGGTGCAATGGATTGCGCTGCAAAGAAGCTCCAAATCCCACCAATGAAGCACCTGCAATATTGCATAGACGTGGCACTTCCCATAGTGTCCGGTGCCCTAACACAGGACTTTTTTTTTTAAAGGGCCATGTTTAAAAAAACCTAAATTTTTATTTATTTATTTTATTTTTTGTGACTGTCTGGGGGGGGCGGCGCCAGGGGTGTCCCCTCTCACCATTTCTGTATATATTAGCAATGGAGCATTTGGCCTTGTGTGCTAACAACTCAATACAGGGTGTTGAAATTGTTGGTAATTGTTGGTAAGCAATATAAGATAAGTTTGTTTGCCGCCGATCTCTTGCTTCACATAACTAATCCAATAATTGCATTTGCTTTTAAAGGAATTTGAACTTTTCGGTACTTTAAGCAATTTTAAAATGAATGCGGCAAAATCACATTGTCTAAATATTAATCTTGCAGAGGATATTCAAGTTTCTCTTGCTGATAATTTTTCATTCTAATGGGCCCAGTATTCTATCAGTTGTTTGGGGATTTAGATACCTAGACAACTGTATAAATTGTATGAGACTAACTACCTTCCACTTGTGAACGTTATGCAATTTTGTCTTAAGAAATGGTCACTAATGCAACACTAATGGCTGGGAAGGATTTCACTGTAATGCCCCGTACACACGGTCGGACTTTGTTCGGACATTCCGACAACAAAATCCTAGGATTTTTTCCGACGGATGTTGGCTCAAACTTGTTTTGCCTACGCACGGTCGCACAAAGTTGTCGGAATTTCCGATCGACAACCACGCGGTCACGTACACCACGTACGACGAGACTAGAAAAGGCCAGTTCAGAACCAAGCGCGGCACCCTTTGGGCTCCTTTTGCTAATCTCGTGTTAGTAAAAGTTTGGTGAGAGACGATTCGCGCTTTTTCAGACTCGTGGCTTTCAGATCGTTTTCTGCCGTTCAGTTTGTGCTTGTGGGTTTGTATCTGCTCTTCAGTGCGTGCAGTCAGTTCGTATCAGAGTTTTCTGTGTGATCTTGCCTGCTCATTGCTGTTTTTCAGGTCGCTCTTCACAGGCCTTGCTGTTCTTCAGTGCGTTCTGTTACTTCGTTCTGAGCAGCCGACCGTTTTCTAGCCATGTTTCGTATGCGTACTCCTCGTAGAGTTCATGCTGTGCGGGGGCTTGGTGTTGGGGTCCTGACCTTGACACAAGTCCAGTCCATGAACAGGGTGGGGAGGAGTTCATGGACCAAGAATTGGTTGCTTCAGAGTGACCAGTTCTCTCATATGCCTTTGCTCTGTGAGATCCGTGAGAATAATCCTGATGATTTCAGGAACTTTCTCAGGATGACGGACCCCATATTTCACCGTTTGTTGGCTTCGCTGACCCTTAATATCAGCAGTCAGGATACCTGCATGAGGCAAGCCATCACTCCGGAGCAGAGGCTCGTCGCTACCTTGCGGTATTTGGCCACAGGGAGAAGTCTGCAGGACCTCAAGTTCTCGACAGGCATCTCCCCCCAGGCTCTTCTTTGTGGACATTTACTGCTTGTGTTTGTTTTAGCTGACCCTGACAGAAATGTGTGGAGTGCAGAAAATGTAGTGATTGTGTAACCTTATACAAAGCACTGTTGGCTGTTATTTACTAAATGCAAAGACACTTTTCACTACAAGTGCACTTGCAACTGCACTGAAACTGCATTTGTAGTGCAAAGTGGATTTGCCCTTAGGAAATTACCCCCATTTTCTCATAAAACAACAATTACATCACCCCTAAAGTGTTGTAGCGTTGAGACAATAATCCACACATTCTTGATGAGTAATCATTTTAATACCTGCACAATCACATGTGCATTTACCAAAGGTTTTTCTGACAAACCAACATGTTTGTTGTATACCAATTTTTGTGGTGTCATTAGCCAAAATAAAAATGTGCATTTTATAGAAAACAGGCCTGTGTAAAACCCACAAGAAAGACACAAATCTTGATCTTACAAAGTTCACATTTGGTAGAACTTGAAGACAATATCAGACATGAGTATTTAGGAACTGTGTTTGATATTGCGTTCAGATGGGGGGAAATCACCCCTGGAAAAGCCAAATTTGGAAGATGCACACAAATTTCACAATGTCAACATGTGCTATCTGCCATCACGGGGGATCAAGGGACGTGTTTTGGGGGAGAAAGCCCTTCCTCACAGCTACTTTATAATTGAGGAAGGGGTTGCACCCCCAAAACGTGTCCATTGATCTCCCGTGATGGCAGATAGCACATGTTGACACACTGTGTGCATCCTCCAAATTTGGCTTTGGAAAAAATCACAAAAACATTTCGCACATTGTAGCACACAAAAGAAGAAAGTGATTTGGAGGGGTTTTAAACTCGCCCCAAAACATCAATGATGTTTTTATATTTTGGAATAACATCATTGATATTTTGCTTGATGTTTTCCAATTGTAAATTACACCCCATGATCTCCCCGATCACGATCTGGGCACTTTCTGATGTGAAAGGATCTTCATCCACAACCTCACGATCACCTAAAAAGAGAGGAAACCCAAAATAAATTAGGTCTAAAAAAAATGCCGCTATCCATCTCTTATCTGAGCCTGTGGTCGCAGACACTCACCTGTTGTGGTGACTACTTCCACCACGTCTTCTTCCTCCTGCTCATCTTGTGTTGGGTGGATTTCCCCTTCTTCCAGAGGGGGGGGGGGGCTCTGGTCTCCTCGGATGAGGGGTGTCCTCCGAGTCTTTTCTCCCCTATGTAAAACAAAAATGGTATAATTAGCACACAGATATTTGATGGCAGAACTAGAAATAGGAAACATTGCTTGGAAGTGGGGTACAATTGTCTATTTTAGCAGAGTTCCAAGATGTAGCTTTTTTTTTGTCCTTTGTCAACCTGCAATACTTTACCTGTTTAGTACAAGCTTCACAGATGGAGACCCCCCTATAGTATACACTGGAGCACCTGTGTGCCCCCCCTAATAAAAAGGGTGTTCTTGTGTCCCACACTAGTGCTCCAGTGTCCAGATGTTAAAACAGCTGCTCAGTGTCCCCTCCTTACACAGAATCTAGTTTGCATTTCATTCTATTAACAAAGCCATCTACACAACCAAATTCTTTGAAGACAAGTATAGGGCCTCAAAATGGTGGCCAAATGAATATAGCCTAAACAATGGTATTTTATAGTCCGAAATAAAAATGTGTGATCCGAACGATTAATGTGCCCATGAACATGAAAGTTGCCATTTTAAACTGTACAACAGTTCCTAAAAGCACATGGAGCAGCGCGAACGTAATAAACACAAAAAGAATAGGAACACAGCACAACTACTTACTTTTTTGCAGCACTCTCCGGATCTTTCTGTACTGCTCATGTTCTCGTAATTTCAGGTCCGACCACCGCTTCCTGAGCTGATCTTTCGATCGTCGTACCCTGAATTTCCGGTGCAGACTTCTGACCACTTTCGCCATGATCTTGGCCTTTCGGACATTGGGGTTGGGGTAAGGCCCATACTTTCCATCATAGTCGGCCTTCTTCAGGATGTCCACCATCTCCAACATCTCCCCAAAGGACATATTTGAGTCCTTTAATCTCCTTCTGGATCGGGACGTTTCAGGCTCCGGCCTTTCCTCCCCCTCCTCCTCCTGGTTGCTGTACTTAGCACGATCCTGCTGTGTCTCCGCCATGTGCTCTTCCTCCACTGCGCCGAACAAAAAGGGGCGGGGAATAGAATAGAAAGAACGTTAGGGGCGGAGTTATACGCATGCGCAGTGTGTATAAATCGTAACGCGCGCGTCTTACATACGATCTGTGAGCAGAGGAAGGAGCATCGGAGACGCCGATCGTGCTAACAAAGGTAGGATCTAAACTTGGGCCTATACTGCTTCGAAATGGAAGCCTATATTGTAACAAGATTAGGGGAGTTTGGCCTGACATTAGGGTTTGTCTTGTGTTGTGTCTTGCAGAGAAAATGGATGGGTTCAACGACCACAATTTCCTGCCCCTGTTTATTGACAAGTACAGGGAGCTGCCCTGTCTGTGGCAAGTGAGACACCCCCACTATAACCACAAACAAAAGAGGCAGGCAGCGCTGGAGAAACTGCTGGAGTTGGTGAAGCCGGTGGTCCCCACAGCAACCATCCCTTATTTAAAAGCTAAAATTGGTGGCCTGAGGAGCACTTATCTTAGGGAGCGCAAGAAGGTCATAGATTCCCAGAGATCCGGAGCTGCAGCAGATGACATTTATGTCCCCAGGCTGTGGTACTATGAGAGACTGCGATTTCTGTCAGACCACACTGAAGTCAGGGAATCCCTCTCCACTCTTCCTTCCACCCCAGCTGAGGCTTCCGATGTCCAACCTGGGCCTTCCAGCCAGGAAGAAGTGGAGGAGCCCAGCTGGAGTCAGGTATAGCATTCTTCTACAGATTTCTGGGCAATAAATAAATGATGTTTACTAGATGTTATTATTGATCATTAATTGCTGATTAAAAAAAGTGTTTTACATATCAATAGACAGTAGTAGGCACCCAAAATTGGAACAAGAATGCAAAATGCTGGGCTCAGAAGGATAGTCTGTTATATTTGTTAGCATTGAATTTGCAGCAGTCAGGAGGTGAAAATTGTGTGTGATTGATGTAAAAAAAACTAAAACTATGTCCCTTTTTCATACACAGGAAGACCTCAGCCAGGAGGAGGCTGTGGAATGTGGCAGTCAGGAGGAGGCGGGGATTATTAGTGTCAGCCAGGAGGAGGCGGGGATTAGTGGCAGCCAGGAGGAGGCGGGGCTAAGTGTCAGCCAAGAGAAGCCTGGGACCAGTCGCAGCCTGACTGAGTCTCAGGTTCCTCCCCTCCGCCTTCCATACAAAAGGGCCAGGAAGGCCACTCCCAGTCCTGTGCAGGATTCAGCATACAGGCTGATCCAGGAGACTTCTGCGTCCCTCAGAGCCTTCCCCAGTCCTGAAGAGGCCTTTGCCTGCATGGCTGCCACCAAATTGCAGGGCATGCAGGAGGGCCAACGCAAGATCTCTGAGGACCTGATTTATAAAGTCCTACATAAGGGGGAGAGTGGGGAACTGACACACAAGACGGATGTCATTGAGATGGACGATCCTCCTCCTCCTCCTGCTGCCACAACTCCACCACCACAGCCAAAGGCTGGAAGGAGGCGTGGAAGGAAGACCAAAGAGTGATGACCCTGGGTTCAGTCTGGTCTGACAAAAGCTGCAGTCTCTTGTATGACCACAGCCTGGGGACACAGATGTTATCTGCTGCTTTCCGGATCTCTGTGACTTCTGGACCAGACTGCCCTCCCTTAGATATGGACTCCTCAGGCCACCAATTTTGCTTTTAAATAATTGATGTCTGCCCTGGGGGTCCAAGGCTTCACCCACTTCTGCAGTTTCTCCAGCGTTGCCTCCCTCTTTGTTTATAGTTGTGACCCCTTAATAACATTTTTAAGGTAAATTCTACTCTCCTGTGTGTGTTTTCATCCAAAAAGGACCGTTTGTTGGTGACGATTCAGGTACATTCCTAAAGTACAATGTTAAATTAACAAGGGACAACAACACCAAACAATCTCCTACAGATTAAATAGAACAACATATCAATTGTGTTGTGGGAACTTGTCACAAAAAACACACAAACATTTTCGGGAGTACAAATCAAAATCACCAAAAAAAAATTAAAAAAGAGAAACACAAAAAAAGATTCTACATTAAAGTAAAAAAAAAAAAAAAATTATGTTGTCAGATGTGAGAAATTAAAATATATTGAGGGAATCCCGATAAATAGTAACGAAAGAAGTTTGTGAGAAGTGTGTGTGAATATGAGCATCAAAACGACTTAATTCTTGTCACATTATAAAGAAGAAGAGAGTGCGCTGTATTAAACCATTTTGAACATTGCAGCGTGACGAAAGTGCTGTATCCATTGCGAACGCTAAGTTTACCAGAACGAGCTGTCCCGTGTCGGAATTTCTTCTGAGCATGCGTGGCACTTTGTGCGTCGGAACAGGCCACACACGGTCGGAATTGACGCGATCGGATTTTGTTGTCGGAAAATTTTATCTCCTGCTGTCCAACTTTGTATGTCGGAAAATCCGATGGAAAATGTCCGATGGCGCCCACACACGGTCGGAATTTCCGACAACACGCTCCAATCGGACATTGTCCATCGGAAAATCCGACCGTGTGTACGGGGCATAAGATTCACATCCTTCCTAGATTTCTTTATATTTTTCAAACAATCCCAATAAGGGTTCCACATTCTTTTTTTAGATTGACTCATTCTATAATACTAAAATATATTTGGCCTAGATTCCCGGCTAGACTCAGATATGAAATTTTAGTGAAGAGAAGAGATGCTGGTGGTACAGGCCTGCCGCACTTAGAATTATACCATGCGGCGGCTTTACTTAGTAGGGTGCTAGATTGGTTTCATCATGGATCTCTCAAGCAGTGGGTTACACTTGAGTCTGACCTAGTGACTGACTTCTCTCCCATGGCTTCTTCCTATTAATCGGTCACATTCAACACAAGTAACTCCTTTGATTTAATCTCTGTTATATATATGGGATAAATTCATCACATCATACAATGTATCTTGTGCCATTGACTCCAATCTTGGGTAACCCAGGTTTTCCACTGTGACTGACAGAAAAATGTTTCCTTTGCTAGGAACCACTACATCCCTCGCCTATCTGTCATTCATGTATGGATAGAGGCTTGAAAACCATGGGTGAGCTTTGTTCCCATCCTTGCCCAAAGGCAGGTGAATGGCTTCAATATTTTTAGCTACATCATTTTTAGAAAGGGCTGAATAGCTTAAGTATTTGTAGGGACTTAATTCAGTTTGAGGAGATGTGCCTTTCTGATTCAAAATGTCCTCATGCATTATCCAAAACGTACGGTGTTTTATTATCGCATGCAGTTCCAGATCACCCTTTTTATGTCCGAGACTGGGAGCGAGAACTAGGTAACAATCTGTCCCATAAAGAATGGGACAAGGTGTTCTACTTTACTTTTAAAATAACTTTGTCGTCCTATTCACAGGAACATAACTACAAGATAATGATGAGATGGTACCGCTGCCCGGTCTTACTAAATAAAATGAATCCAGCTATGTCTCACCTATGCTGGAGATGCGGTGAATCGAGGGGCACATTATTACATCTATGGTGGTCTTGTTCGAAAATAAAACCATTTTAGTCGGCTATATTTAAACTCAGCCATGTGGTCACTGGTAAAAATTGGCAGGAAACTCCTGAGGTAGCGCTTCCCTTTTTAATTCCTGGGTCAATTAAATCAATTAAAAATGGAATATTTAGATTTTTTTTGATGGCAGGAAGAGCCTTAATCCCAAGACATTGGAAGTCCCAAATAATACCAACAATACAGGAATGGGTAGTAAAGATGAACTATATAATGCGGATGGAAGAGCTGATAGGTACAGCAAATAACTTCTGGGAGGTCTGGGCCCCTTGGGTGGAGTTGCTGGAGTCTCCTCAGATGTTATCTTTTCTGTAACTGTAAGCCTCGGTTCACACTGGGACGACTTGTCAGGCGACCTAGTTGCCTGACAAGTAGCGTCCCGTTCTCTGCAATGGAACCGTTCTAATCGCTCCGACTTAGAAAAAGGTTCCTGTACGACTTTGGGGGCGACTTGCATTGACTTCTATACAGAAGTCGTTTTGCAAGTCGCCGCTGAGTCGTGTCCTGGGTCGCCTGAGGCAGTCACGCTGTAAGTTGTGCTGCCTCAGTGTGAATCGAGGCTAACTGTTAGGATCCTGTCTGTTCAATGCTATATTTATTTATTTATTTTCATTTTGGTGTGTGGGCTGTTTGTTGTTGTTTGTTTTTGTTTGGTGGTGTTGTTTGTTTTTGTTTGGTGGTGTTGTTCGTTTATGTCTTTTTTTTTTTTTTTTTTATGTGTGCATACATGTATGTAAAAATTGGCATTGATAACGAATATGTCAGCATGTTATATTTAGTTATATTTAGGCAACTTTCAGTTCTTTATTTTGTGAAAATACAAGTGGGAATGGGAAATATAACACTTGGCTAACTTAAGGATATTTAGGCCATGGTCACTAAGCATAATTATTCTCTTTCATTTCTTTTTTTTTTCTTTTTCTTTTTCTCTTTGTGTAAATTGTTGTACAATACCATTCTTTTCAATAAAATATATTAAAACACATAATCACCCCAACCTAAAAGTTATAATCTATACAAAAAGGAAAAAATGAATACAAAAAAGGTGTTGGCAATTGAAGAGTTAGCTATCAATTAGTTGTTGCAGTCAGAGACCTATCCTTAAAAGTATTTTGGTGTGTTCAGATCTGTGTAAACATGCAGGGCACATAAGAAAATGTACCCAAGAACTGTGCTATACATAGTATACTGTATTTATTGGCTCTTATAGACTAATTGTAAGGAATGCCCATTGGAAAATGATGCATTTTACTGATTTAAAAAATTATTTGTTATAACAATTAACAATTATAAAGGGGGCAGTCGTAATACCTAAAAATGTGTTGTCATCCTCTCTTTGATCTTCTATATGATCCTATACTGGAATAAAACTGTATCTGGACTATAAATCTGTGGTGTGGTTCTTCAATACAAGATCTGTTGTTTTGCACTTCAAATCAAACACCATTATAATACTATTGGATCACTACCCCCTGTGTGCTCTCTTGCCCCCCCCCCCCCACAGCACTGTCAGCTGGCTCCAGATGACATCAATTAAGTAGCCAAGCTTGAGCTGAAGAATTCCCTGGGAACATTCATAGGAGCCAGGTAACTATAGAGGCAGGGAGTAAAGGATTTTATTGAAAGTGCGGCATTGTGACAGCATTGCAGGACACAGACATCAATCATCACTATTAACAGTGGTGATCCCCGGGGACATACAGGAATACACAGCCATTCTGTGTGACCAGCAGGTGGCTAACAATTAACCCCTCAATTGCCAGATACCTCTTCCATGTACTTAAAAAAAAAAGTAAAAAAAAAAAAACAAAAACGGCATCCACTGGTTGACTTACAAAGGACAAGAAAGAAAGCAGGATGATTGCCAGTGGGGGAGGGGCAGTAGTTGGGGGGAGGCCTGGCAGATAGTAATGCAGAATGTGATTTTCTGAACCCCATCCGGTGGTGGCTGGTGCTCAAAATTTTTTTCGGGGGGGCTCCAAACAAACTAAAAAATACTGAAAAATACCATCAAATGCCGCCACTGTGCCCGCCAAATGCCGCCACTGTGCCCGCCAAATGCAGCCACTGTGCCCTTCAAATGCTGCCACTGTGCCCATCAAATGGAGCCACTGTGCTTGCCAAATGCAGCCACTGTGCTCATCAAATGCTGCCACTGTGCCCATCAAATGCAGCCACTGTGCCTGCCAAATACAGCCACTGTGCCCTTCAAATGCATCCACTGTGCCCTTCAAATACAGCCACTGTGCCTGTCAAATGCCACCACTCTGCCTGCCAAATGCAGCCACTGTGCCTGTCAAATGCAACCACTCTGACTCCCCTTGCCTGCCCAATCGCTGACTGCCTGGCACTTACCCCATCTTTGTAGGGGATCAGGCAGCAGGTGACAGCGGCAAGCTGTGGGATGGTGGGATGAGCAGTGAGTCAGGCGGCGGTCCCTGTGTCCTCCATTTGTCTCTTCTTCCTTCCTGCTAGGTGTCCAATGGAAGCACCTGTGCCTTCAGTCAATCAAGTGACAGGTATTAGACCCGCGCCTCCTGATTGGCTGAGAGGCGGTGCAGTGCTAGAAAAGCAAATATTTATTCGCTTTTCTAACACATCTGGTGCCTGGCCATTGAGGGGTTAATTGTGATCCTCACATTTGGCTCCCTCCCCAGCAACTGTGGGGTTAAATCTGCATCTGTCTGTGACACATTCACTGCCCTAATGACACCAACCTCTACCCTACTGACACCATCCTCTGCCCTACTGACACCATCCACTGCTCTACCAACACCGTCCACTGCTCTACCGACACCATCCACTGCTCTACTGACACCTCCACTGCCTTACTGACAGCATTCACTGCTCTACTGACACCATCCACTGCTCTACTGACACCATACTCTGCCCTACTGACACCATCCACTGCTCTACTGACACTATCCACTGCTCTACTGACACCATCCACTGTTCTACTGACCTCATCCACTGCTCTACTGATATCATCGACTGCCCTACTGACACCGTCCACTGCTCTACTGAAATCAACCTCTACTATACTGACACCTCCCTCTGCTCTACTGACACTAGCCTCTACCCTATTGACACCATCCACTGCCCTACTGACACCAACCTCTACTATGCTGACACTGTCCACTGCCCTACTGACACCAACCTCTACCCTACTGACACCGTCCACTGCCCTACTGACAACAACCTCTACCCTACTGACATTGTTCACTGCTCCACTGACACCACCTACTGCTCTACTGACACCAACCTCTACCCTACTGATGCCTTGCATTGCTCTACTGACATCAACCTCTACCCTACTGACACTGTCCACGGCCCTACTGGCACCATTCACTGCTCTACTGACACCAACCTCTACCCTACTGACATCAACCTCTACCCTACTGACACCATCCACTGCCCTACTGACACTGTCCACTGCCCTACTGACACAGTCCACTGCTCTGCCGACACTGTCCACTGCTCTACTGACACTGTCCATACACTGTTCACTGCAATACTAAAAACATTCACTACCCTGCTGACACAGTTCACTGTCCTACTGACACAATTCACACACCATCCACTGCTCTACTGACTGACACTCTCACTCTTAAGGTGGGCTAAGTTTATATTTTTACAGCAACATTTGCTTTATTATATTTTTTACGTTTTCCTTACTATTTAGTTAGGCCCCTCTAGTTAATTTCTTTAAATAAAAAAAAAGCATGCCGAACCCCCGGTGATCTTTGATCTCTTTCATGTTGTTCAGGTAGATCTCCACCTCTCAAAGATTGCCTACCCCTGCTTTACATTGTGTTGTTGGGGAAACGGATTGCCGCAGCACCCTGCGTAGGTTATTCAGTAAACTCGGGGGGGCCCGGAGC
This sequence comes from Aquarana catesbeiana, assembly GCF_042186555.1. NCBI lineage: Eukaryota > Metazoa > Chordata > Amphibia > Anura > Ranidae > Aquarana > Aquarana catesbeiana. Next base: position 391,156,596 of record NC_133327.1, on the reverse strand, counting down.
AAGCGTGCAGTGGAAATGGCAGGTGGTAATGGGGGGGCCCCAAGCCAATTTTTGCACCGGGGCCCACAAGCTTTAAGCTACACTTCTGATCGGTATAGTGGTCCTTACATTGTATATTAAAATACACAGCCCCAGGGTAGGTATCAATGATCAGGGAGATCATGTGCCGAAACAGGAAGCGAGAGGAAATCCCCAAAAGCGAGAGAATCCTGGGGTGTCATCAGAACTAGTGTCCCCATTGGAAGATTTTCCCTCTAATACTGTTCTGGTGTCAACCCAAAATTTGGGATTTTCTTTTACTTTTGATGATAACAGTAAACAGGACAAATAGAGAGGGTGCATACTGACAGGTGTTCCAATCCCTCTCTACTCTATCCAAAGGTAAAAAAAAAACTTTATTGTCACATGTTGCAGGTTCCCATGCTGCACCTAGTGTTTGTTTTGCAGCAGTGAATATATGCTCTACATTAATTAGTATTATTATTATACAGAATTTATATATTATATTATTATTATTGCGAACAGTTTGCGCAGCGCTTTACAACATGAAGACAGTATAGTTATAATACAGTTCAATACAGGAGTAATCAACAGGCCCTGCTTGTCAGAGCTTACCATTTAGGAGGGAGGGCCAAGGGATACAAAAGGTATTAGCTGTGGGGGATGAGCGGATGGAGAAAATAAGTACAGTTGTTAGGTTGGGGCAGAATAGGCTTCTCTGAAAAGGAGAGTTTCCAGGGATCGTCTAAAAGCAAACAGAGTAGGATCAAAACTATAGTAGCAACTAATGGCTTAACCACTTCAGCCCCGGAAGGATTTGCCCCTTAATGACTAGGCCATTTTTTGCGATACGCCACTGCGTCGGTTTAACTGACAATTGCACGGCCATGCGACGTTGTACCCAAACAAAATTGATGTTGTTTTTTTTGCCACAAATAGAGCTTTCTTTTGGAGGTATTTGATCACTTATCAAATATATTATTAGTAAAAAGGTCAGGTCTGAGCATGTAGGCCCTTTACAAAAAAAGTGGGTGACTGGGGACAAAGATTAAATACTTTCTTCAGCTCTGTGGATTCAAAGGAGCATGGGGGAGCTCATGTCCATATTGATATTGACACAGCCCCAAATGATCCAGAATGGCTCAAAAGGGATTTGGTCCAGAAATATTTAGCAGAATAAAGGTGGATAAAGCACCTGGAGCAGATGGCATCCACCCATGGATCCTGAAAGAATTGAGCTCTGTTATTTCAAGGCCATTGTTTCAAATTTTTAGGGACTTGTTAATAACTGGAATAGAACCACTGGATTGGCACAGGGCCAATGTGGTGCCCATGTTTAAAAAGGATGAAAGTCTTTACCAAGTAACTATAGACCTGTTAGTTTAACTTCTATAGTCGAGAAGATACTGGAGAGTTTATTAAAAGATCATTTTTTTTAAAAAAAATATTTTAAGCAACAGACAGCATGGATTCATGAAAAACAAAAGTTGTCAAACAAACCTGATTTCTTTTCATGAGGTAAATAACACCTTGGACAGAGGAGTGGCTGTGGACGTGGACTTTACAAAAGCATTTGACACAGTTCCCCAAACACGGCTCATTCTGATGGAAACTGTCCGATGGAGCCTACACATGGTCAGAATTTCCGACAAAGGGCTCCCATCGAACATTTTCCATCGGAAAATCTGACCGCGTGTACGAGGAATTACTCTGAATGATCTAAGGTTATCAGTGGTGTACCTCAAGATTCAGTGCTGGGATCCATACTTTTTAACATCTTTATAAATTATATAGGGTCTGGGATTAAAAGTAACATTTCTATCTTTGCAGATGACACTAATGCCCCGTACACACGGTCGGACTTTGTTCGGACATTCCGACAACAAAATCCTAGGATTTTTTCAGACGGATGTTGGCTCAAACTTGTTTTACATACACACAGGCGCACAAAGTTATTGGAATTTCCGATCGCCAACAACGCGGTGATGTCAAGCACGTACGACGAGACTAGAAAAGGCCAGTTCAGAACCAAGCGCGGCACCCTTTGGGCTCCTTTTGCTAATCTCGTGTTAGTAAAAGTTTGGTGAGAGACGATTCGCGCTTTTTCAGACTCGTGGTTTTCAGATCGTTTTCTGCCGTTCAGTTTGTGCTTGTGGGTTTGTATCTGCTCTTTAGTGCGTGCAAGCAAGTTCCGCGTGACTTAGTCATTGTGTTCTTGTGCGTTCGTTACTGTTTTTCAGGTCGCTCTTCACAGGCCTTGCTGTTCTTCAGTGCGTTCTGTTACTTCGTTCTGAGCAGCCGACCGTTTTCTAGCCATGTTGCGTATGCGTACTCCTCGTAGAGTTCATGCTGTGCGGGGGCTTGGTGTTGAGGTCCTGACCTTGACACAAGTCCAGTCCATGAACAGGGTGGGGAGGAGTTCATGGACCAAGAATTGGTTGCTTCAGCGTGACCAGTTCTCTCATATGCCTTTGCTCCGTGAGATCCGTGAGAATAATCCTGATGATTTCAGGAACTTTCTCAGGATGACGGACCCCGTATTTCACAGTCTGTTGGCTTCGCTGACCCCTTATATTAGCAGGCAGGATACCTGCATGAGGCAAGCCATCACTCCGGAGCAGAGGCTCATCGCTACCCTGCGGTATTTGGCGACAGGGAGAAGTCTGCAGGACTTGAAGTTCTCGACAGGCATCTCCCCCCAGGCTCTGGGGATCATTATCCCAGAGACCTGTTCTGCCATCATACAGGTCCTGCAGAAGGAGTATATGAAGGTAAGATTTTTATCCTTTAATGTCACATTTTATTGTATTTAATGTTTGATAATGTATTGTATTTCTTTCCTCATTCCCTAATTACCATGATTGGAATATGTCCCCTTTGTCCTCATGCATGCTGGATTTTTGTGTAATTAATTTTTTAGGTCCTTCATACAGATTGGCCTTCAATAACCTCCCCAGCATGCTCTACGGGCCCTATATTCACCTAATGTAGTCACTTAAAACAATGTATTTTATCAGCTCCATAGTAGTGCTTTACCCCAAACACCCCCTAAAATGTTTTGAAATGTTATTTTCGCTTTAAATTCAGGCAGAGTGGCAGAGGCTTTTTTTTTGTGGTGTTCCCAAATCATTTTTAGTAACCCTCCCTCCCCCAACTGCTAAGTCAGCTGATCCCAATTCTCTATCTATCCTCAATCATCTATCTGCTGACTTTGCCAAACCCATACACACTATACCCATCTCTTTTGTGGTCAGATTTATGGATGAATTCCCCAAAGCATGTAGTGCAAGGGCCTGCCTGTATACTTTCCAATGGTAGTGTTTAAACTTTTTAGATCCTATTATTATCTTGATAGGTAATAGCAGAATGTCCAAATGTGCTCAAATGTGTACAGTGTGTATTTATACCTTTGTATTATGACACTTCTTACCTGTCCAGTGGGCTGCCAATAGTGTAACTAAGGAGGGGCTGTTCCAAGTAATACCCTGTATTTAGGCATTCATCTCTCAATGAAGTGAAGAGGGTTACCTGTCCACGATTCCCCCCCCCTATAATGTTAGAAATGGCCCATGAGAGGGGGGGGGGGGAATATGATAGGTGTACCTTATACTTTGGTGTTGTTAAATTCCCCTTAATAAATGCTATCTGGAGGTTGCCCCAGAATGTTTGTGCCTAATCTGCTTGCCATGTTTCTGAGCAAAAATATTAATATTTATTTTTTTTCCTCAACAGTTTCCTTCCACGCCACAGGAATGGCAGACTGTGGCCTCCCACTTTGCCGAGCGGTGGGACTTTCCTAACTGCAGAGGGGCAATTGATGGGAAACACGTCCACATCATCCCACCACCCAACTCGGGGTCATACTATTTCAACTATAAGGGGTTCAATAGTATTGTGATGTTGGCGGTGGTGTCGGCTAATTACGACTTCTTGTATGTGGACGTGGGGAAGAATGGCCGGATGTCCGATGGTGGAGTAATTGCCCAGACGGAGTTCTACAGGCATCTCCAGAATGGCAGCTTGGACTTGCCAGCTCCAGAGGACAATGTGGAAGGACTCCCATTTGTGTTCATTGCTGATGAAGCATTTGCGCTGGGGGACCATCTTATGTGGCCATTCCCGATGAGGACCCTCACCCCGGAACAGAGGGTTTTTAATAACCGGCTGGCCAGAGCCCGAAGAGTGGTGGAGAACACATTTGGAATCCTGGCCAGCCGGTTCCACCTATTTCTGACACCTATCTATATGGCGGAGTATAAACTTAATCATATAATCATGGCGTGCTGTATTCTCCATAACTTTTTACGGAAACATTCGGCCAACTATGCTGACTCAGTTGGGCCTGAGGCCGGAGTGATCCCTGAAACAACACTGACGGTGCTTGAAAGCGGCCGTCCTGGCTTGCCCTCCCTGAGTGCCCGTGATGTCCGGTTACGATACCTGGAGTTCTTTGCGGGTAGGGGGGCTATCAATATGCCTGCAAATTTGTGAAGCCTTTTTCAAATAAAAAAGCAAAAAAAAGAAATTCGTTGTGGACATTTACTGCTTGTGTTTGTTTTAGCTGAGCCTGACAGCAATGTGGGGAGTCCGGAAAATGGCGTGATTGTGTAACCTTATACAAAGCACTGTTGACTGTTATTTACTAAAGGCGTATACATTTTTTATACTACAAGTGCTCTTGAAACTGCAATAAAAATGCTCTTGTAGTGCAAAGAGGATTTGCCATTAGGAAATAACCACCATTTTATCCGAAAACAGCTATTACATCACGACAAAAGTGTTGTAGCGTTTAGACAATAAACCACACATTCTTGATTAACAAACTTTTTAATACCTGCACAATCACATGTGCATTTAGAAAAGGTTTTTAAAACAAACCAACATGTTTGTTGTATAACAATTTTTGGGGTGGCATTATCAAAAATAGAAATGTCCATTTACGATAAAACAGGCCTGTGTAAAACCAACAAGAAAGACAAAAAACTTGAACTTACAAAGTTCACATATGGTAAAACTTGAAGGCAATATCAGACATCAGTATTTAGGAACTGTGTTTGATATTGCGTTCAGATGGGGTCAAATCACCCCTTGAAAAGCCAAATTTGGAAGATGCACACCAATTTACGAATGTCAACATGTGCTAGCTGCCATCATGGGGGATCAAGGGACGTGTTTTGGTGGTGCAACCCCTTCCTCACAGCTACTTTATTATTGAGGAAGGGTTTGCACCCCCAAAACGCGTCCATTGATCTCCCGTGATGGCAGATAGCACATGTTGGCACACTGTGCATCCTCCAAATTTGACTTTTCGAAACATTGCATAAAAATTTTAAACATTGTACCACACAAAAACAAAAGTGATTTTGTGGGGTATTAAATTCGCCCCAAAACATCAATGATGTTATTATTTTTTTTAATCACATCATTGATTTTTGTCTTGATGTTTTCCAATTCTAAATTATACCCCATGATCTCCCCGATCAGCATCTGGGCACTTTCTGATGTGAAAGGATCTCGATCCCTAACATCACGATCACCTAAAAAGAGAGAAACCAAACAAAAACAGGTATCAAAAATCTGCCAGCATCCATCTCTTACCTGAGCCTATGGTCGCAGACACTCACCTGTTGTGGTGCCAATTTCAACCACATCTTCTTTCTCCTCCTGCTCCACTTGGGTTGGGGGTATTTCACCTTCTTCCACAGGTGGGGGGTCTCTGGTCTCCTCGGATGAGGGGTGTCCTCCGAGTCTTTTCTCCCCTATGTAAAACAAAAATGGTATAATTAGCACACAGTGATTTGATGGCAGAACTATAAATAGGAAACATTGCTTGGAAGTGGGGTACAATTGTCAATTTTAGCAGAGTTCCAAGATGTCGCTTTTTTATTGTCCTTTGTCAACCTGCAATACTTACCTGTTTAGTACAAGCTTCACAGATGGAGACCCCCCTATAGTATACACTGGAGCACCTGTGTGCCCCCCCTAATAAAAATGGTGTTCTTTTGTCCCACACTAGTGCTCCAGTGTCCAGATGTGAAAACAGCTGCTCAGTGTCCTCTCCTTACACAGAATCTAGTTTGCATTTCATTCTAGTAACAAACCCATCTAAACAACCAAATATTTTGCATCCAAGTAGGCCCTAAAAAATGTTGGCAAATGCATATGGCCTAAACAATGGTGTTTTAGAGGGCGAAAAAAAAAATGTTGGATACGAACGAATAATGGGCCCATGAACATTAAAATTGACATTTTAAACTGTACAATTAAGATAGGCATATGGAGCAGCACGAACGTAATAAACACAAAAAGAATAGGAACACAGCACAACTACTTACTTTTTTGCAGCACTCTCCGGATCTTTCGGTACTGCTCGGGCTCTCTTAATTTGAGGTCTGACCACCGCTTCCTGAGCTGTCGTACCCCGAAATTCCTGTGCAGACTTTTGACCACTTTCGCCATGATCTTGGCCTTTCTGATATTGGGGTTGGGGTAAGGCCCATACTTCCCGCCATAGTCGGCCTTCTTCAGGATGTCCACCATCTCCAACATCTCCCCAAAGGACATATTTGTGGCCTTAAATCGTCTCCTTCTGGATTGGGACGTGTCCGGATCCGGGCTTTCCTCCTCCTCCTTCTTGTTGCTATAATTAGCACGCACCTGCTCTGACTCCGCCATGTGCTCTTCACCCACTGCGCCAAACAAAAAGGGGCGGGGAATAGACTAGAAAGAATGTCAGGGGAGGGCGGAGTTACACGCATGCGCAGTGTGTATAAAGCGTAACATGCGTGCGTAGTACATACGATCTGTGAGCGGACGAAGGAGCATTGGACGCGCCGATCGTAAGAACGAAGGTAAGAGCCAAACTTGTGCCTATACTGCTTTTAGATTGAGGCCTATATTGTAACAAGATTAGGAGAGTTTTGTCTGACATTAGGCTTTGTCTTGCAGTGAACATGGATATCTTATTAAAAGATAATGACTTCATGTCACTATTCATTGATATGTTAAGGGAGCTGCCATGTCTGTGGGAGATCAACAACCCACATTACAAGAACCAAACAAAGAGGAAGGCAGCACTGGATAAATTGTTGGAAATTGTGAAGCAGGTGATCCCCACGGCAGACATCACATTTTTGAAGATCTTAATTGGTGGCCTGAGGAGTACATATCTAAGGGAGCGCCAGAAAGTCCAGGATTCGCAGAGATCCGGAGCAGCAGATGACATCTATGTCCCCAGGATGTGGTACTATGACAGGCTGCATTTTCTGGCAGGCCAGACTGAACCCAGGTCATCACTCTCCAGTCTTCCTTCCACGCTTCCTTCCCACCGAGCTGAGGCTTCTGAAGCCCAACCTAGGCCTTCCAGGCAACAACATGTGGAGGAGCCCAGCTTGAGCCAGGTATAGCATTCCTCTAAATAGTTCAGGTTGTCCAATCAATGATGTTAACTAGATGTTAGTTTGGAGTACTAATTTATGGTTGTGATTGATGATGCAAAAACTAAAACCATGTCCCTTTTTCATACACAGGGAAGTCGCAGCCAGGAGGTGGCCGGGCCGAGCTGGCTGCCTGATATGCCGGTCCCTCCCGAACACCTGGAAAGAGAAAGTGGCAGGAGGAGGAGTGCCCTAGAGGAGGCTGCCATAGGTCTCTTTTGGAGGGCTACAGAGGCCCTGGGAGCACCACACACCGTGGAGGAGGACATTGCTGCCATCATTGCCTCAAAAATACAGAGGATGGAGGAGGGACAACAACTTATGTGTGAGTCGCTCATATTGGAGGCTCTTAATAAAGGTATGAGGGGCCAAATTACATCTCAGACACACCTTTGTGAACTCACAGATGGTCCTCCTCCTCCTCCTGCAGGTCCTCCTACTCCTCCTTCTCCTCCAGGTCCTCCCAGTCCTCCTCCTCCTCCAGGTCCTACTCCTCCTCCTGCCACATCTCCAACAGCACAGCCACAGCCCGGAATGAAGCGTGGAAGGAAGACCAGAAAGTGAGGACCCTGGATCCAGTCTGGTCGGCCAAAAGATGCAGCCTCTTGTGGTACCACAGCCTGGGGACACAGATGTTATCTGCTGCTTTCCGGATCTCTGTGACTTCTGGACCAGACTGCCCTCCCTTACATATGGACTTCTCAGGCCACCAATTTTGATGTTCAAGAATTGATGTCTGCCCTGGGGGTCCCAGGCGTCGCTAATTTCTCATGTTTATCTAGTGTTGCCTCCCTCTTTGTTTGGTTCTGAGCCCTTAATAAAGGATTTTTGGTTTGAATTATACTTGCCTATGTGTGTTTTACTTCAAAAAGGACAGTTTGTTTGTGAGGATTCAGGTACATATCAAAAATACAATGTGAAATTAACAAGGGACACCAACACCAAGCAATCTCCTTGAGATTAAATAATAAAAGATATCAATGGTGTTGTGGTAACTTGACACACAAACACACACAAAAATAGTCTGGAGTAAAAAAAAAAATAACATTAAACAAAGATCAGCCTTGGAAAAAATACAAACATAAAATCTAAACCAAAAATGGCTTTAAAGCCAAAAAACAAAACAAAAAAACAAAAACAAAAAAACATTCTGTCAGATGTGAAATAACAATATATTGAGGGAATCCCGATAAATAGTAAAGAAATACGTTTGTGAGAAGTGTGTGTGTGAATATGAGCAGCAAAACTACTTAATTCTTGTCACATTATAAAGAAGAAGAGAGTGCGCTGTATTAAACCATTTTTAACATTGCACCGTGACGAAAGTGCTGTATCCATTGCGAACGTTAATTTTACCAGACCAAGCTTTTCCGTGTCGAAATTCCTTCAGAGCATGCGTGGCACTTTGTGCGTCGGAACAGGCCACACACGGTCGGAATTGATGCGATCGGATTTTGTTGTCGGAAAATTTTATCTCCTGCTCTCAAACTTTGTGTGTCGGAAAATCCGATGGAAAATGTCCGATGGAGCCCACACACGGTCGGAACTTCCGACAACACGTTCCAATCGGACATTTTCCATCGGAAAATCCGACCGTGTGTACGGGTCATAAGCTATGCAGTGGACTTGTGTCTTTTTTCAACCTAACTATGTAACTATGTAACCTCTGCAGTTTTTATTTTTTGCGCTATGAACAAAAAAAGAGTAATAATTTTGTAAAAAAAATATTATTTTTTTACTTTCTGCTATAATACATATCCAAAAAAAAATATAAAGAAAACAAATGTATTTATCAGCTTAGGCCAATATGTATTCTTCTACATATTTTTAGTAAAAAAATAGGTGAATATTGGTTGGTTTGCGCAAAAGTTATCACGTCTACAAACTATGGGATAGATTTGGGGACTTTTATTTTTTAAATTTTCATTTTTACTGGTAATGGCGGCGATCTGCAATTTTTAGCGGGACTGGCTATAAAAATGCACTGATCAATGTACAAAGGACACTGGCAGAGAAGGGGTTAACACTAGGGGGCGATCAAGTGGTTAAATGAGTTCCCTCAGCGTTTTCTAACTGTAGCAGGGGTGTGCTGCCTAAGATGACAGAGATAGATGTTCCCGATCATTGGGAACAGCAGACCTCTGAGATATCCCTTGCCAGAACAGGGATCCGCTTTGTTTACAATAGCAGATCCCTGTTCTGCCTCTGTGTACAGTGATCGTGTGCAGTGGGTGGACATCAAGTCCGCTGGACCCGCAGGCGCTCCAGTAGCGCACTCCAGCAGCGCGCTCCCGCAGCGCACCCACAGTCTCACATGCACGGACCGACATACAGGTACATCAGTTCGTGCAGGAGAGCCGACCTGCCGCAGTATAAGTGCAGTGGCTGGTCAGCAAATGGTTAAGAAGCAAACCCACCATATTACTAAACCAAGTTCCAACTAAACCAATCCAAGAAAATGGATCCCACTTACTCCAACTCCCACTTACTCCAGCTCCGATATCCCCTTTTTAAACCCTCATGATGTGTAATAAATGTACAACACTCTATATCTGACAGATCTGTTATTTTCCCACCTTCTGTAAAAGGGTGGTAATCCTGATCATTCTGCTGAAAAATTACACATTAATAGTTTATATACGTGGCAGCTGGTGGTTTTTTATTTTGGGGGGCAGCAAATAGCCCCCCCGGTCCATCGGTGGCATCGGCAAACCCCCTCCCCCCTGGGAGGACAGCCGGGACATCAAAGTCCTGCACTTACCCCATCTAGGAAGTGGGCGGGCAGCGTGTCCGGTGGCTTTCTTCCTCCTCCTGTGGTGTGGATCACGGTACCTTCTGCCGTGCATCCCTCTCCTCCTCCCAGGCATCCAATAGGATCACCTGACCTTTCAGTCAATCGGGAAACGGGTATCGGACCCGTGCTTCCTGATTGGTGGAGAGCCAATCCAGTGTTTCAGTGTTTCATCCAACCAATATTCATTTGCTTTTCTAACACACCTGGGTGGGCTCCGAGCGCAATGCTCTGCACTCCGAGTCCACCCTATTTTTAAGCCTATTAGGGCTTTAATCAGGTGCTTCAAAAAAACACCCCCACCATTGTAATTCATGGGGGGGGGGTTTAAGCACTTGATTAGGTGGGTGGCCGTGGATAGCTTAATGCTATGAATCTATCGATTAACCATGTAGGGGGTGGCATGGATAGAGGGAGTGGCGCACCCTGCACCCTTAATGGACGGACCACCCCTGGTTTATACAGATTGCATTCCTCTGGGCTATTTGTTATTTAGGGGTTCAACTGAGTTTTTGAGTTTTGGGTTTCCTAAAACTGTATAGACAACAAATGATTAGTGCTTATGTTGCAGTGAAATGCATAACAAAGGCATGGGAATAACATGTTATTATTTTCAGGGGAAAAATATTTGATCTATGAAAGTTGGACATGTAGGATACAGCTAGATTATTTGAGGTGTACAGAACTGTGCAGACACAAAGATCTGTGGTCATAGAATCTGATAAGATGAAGGTAATTTACAGGAAACATAATTATAATCCAGCCCTATGTGACAAGAGGCGTGCTGTCTCATCTGTGTTCCATTTGTAACTATAAATACACCGTAGTTACAACAAAAGAGAATGCATGTTTATAGTAATTCGAGAAAGATTTCTATAAAATAAGTGCAGACAATGTGGTAGTGTATGTGAGTCATTTTCTTTGCTGCTTAACACACAGTAAAATGACAAATACGGCAGTGACTTGTTAAGTGCAAGGACCCTCTTTATGTTCAATCAAACAATAGTGCCACAGCCAGTGTAGACTGCAGGTTGTTCCAATTGCAACCATTTAAGAAAAATGTTTGCTATTAAAAGGGAGCATCTGGTACTACACAATCCAAAACAATAGAGAAAAATGGAAAAAGCTACTAACGTGAATTTAAAAAGGAAAAAAAAAAAAAAATAATCTAGTTATCAGTAGAAGTAGAAGAGCAAATCCTAAAAGAAAAAAAAATCATTGTATGATGCATATTTCTATTATGCTATTACTGCTGACTCATTTCTATTGTAATCCCTCTGAATCACTTATTTCAAATTAAGAAAAGTGACCCATGCTGTGAACTTTTCTCAGTCTCGTTCTAATAGCTGTCAGCAATTTTGAGTTACAAGATCATCAATCAATATTTTTTTCCTTTGTATTAAAGCTGTCACTGATCATATTTTTCTAAGTAAGGCTCAGAAAATGACATATGACAGCTATGAATGTAGTCAGAGTCATAAGAAGCCCACATGTTCAGATTCAGAATTTCTTTGACCTGCATGCTGATTGTTCTCCAGTATAGTATTTGTTCCCTACAATGAAGTGTTGAAAAGAGACAGCAGTTTGTGCTTAATTATTAATGTTTTGGTAGTTGTGTATAATGTTTACTTTGTGTGTGGAAATAAAATGCAAAACTAATTAACACTGGATGACATTTAGCTTGCTAAAGCACTGTATATAAACATAAACAATTGGCATATTTTTGTTTTTTTACTAAACCACCTTTTACTTTTTTCATCCTGTTTATATCTCAGAGGATTAGAGCTCCTCTGCCAATCACTAGGGCCAATAACTGACACATGACCCCTGCTCACCGACCCCACAGCTTTCAGTGCTGGCTGAGATGGGATAACGAGTAGCGAGGGATTGCTAGTAAGGTAAAGTAGAAGGTGGCTAAGGGAGCTCTTTTTCAGAGAAGCTGACACTTTGCCATGTTTGGGAAAAGTGACAGTGGGCTGGATTTACTTAAACTGGAAAGTGTAAAATCTGGTGCAGCTGAAGCTCTAACTTCAGCTTGTTCAATTAAAGTGATTTCACCTTAATGTATTCTATGCATTAAGGTGAAAAACCTTCTTTGTTGCAGCTGCCCCAGACCCTCTTTTTTCCTACCTGAGTCCGATCCGATCCAGCAATGAGCACGAGCTCAGCGGCTCCAGCCGCTGTCTCTCTCCTCATTGGACAGACTGATAGCAGCAAGAGCCATTGGCTCCCGCTGCTGTTAATCAAATCCAGTGACATGGGAGCGGAGGGCACGGCCGAGTCCTGCTGTCTGTGTCAATGGACACAGCAGCAGGACATAGCAATGGACATTGCCAGCAACATTCAGGAGCACAGATGATGACACCTCATCACATGACACGTCTCCTCCTGAGTCACAGTGGCAGTCTCTCTCCATGGCAGGTAGTCCCTTCAGTCCACTCCAGTCCAAACAGCACTGACAGTCCCACTCCCATCTTGCCTTGCTCCCATTCTCCAGACCCGCACACCAGGCTCCGGCCGCTCCGCCTGGTTCCATTGCACCATGACATCACACAACACACTCAGGCACCGCCTCCGCCTAACCCGCTCCTCAGCCAACACCACTGTAGCAGGCACTCGGATGGTCTCAGCCGGCTCCAGGTCAGAACTGTGCATGCGCAGTTCTGAGCCAATAATGTCACACCCCCATTTTTTATACTGGCAACCTTTTTGTGTCACTGGCATTTACTGGCAAGAGAAAAGTGTCCCTTTTTTACTGGCTGCCAGTAAAAATACTGATGGTTGGCAACACTGCTTGCGGCCAAGATAGCCATTGCAACTGCTTGGAAAAAAACACAGTTGTCTTGGCTGTGAGGAGGCGTAAGCTTATCTGGATCATGACCATTGAAAAGTTGTTAGCATCCTATGAGATACCTCCCTGCAATGCAAAAGAATTTGAAATCCATAGCTACAATATCTTCAATCTTCTTCATGATGTTGTTGTGGTGGCGACTGAGAAGGAATGGGCGGGCGCGCTATAGCTCTCTTCATCTTTTTCCTCCCCCCCAACCCGCCTTCTTTCTTCAATCTCCTTTCTGCTCTTTTCTTTTTCTTTTCTTTCTGTTGCTGTTATTCGCCTTCTACAAGATGTTAACCATCCATTTAGCCGGTGGTTACCAGGTTATGCATTCTTTCTGAGCCTTATTGGGCACTTGTTTTTTGTCTGCTTGGGACTTGTTTCCCTTAACTGAAGAGCGCTCACACTTTGTGTTTCTCCTTTCTTCATATTATGCAGGCACTGTTCTGCATCCATGTGTTGGTTTATGTAAAATTGCAATGACATATCATCATTATTGTTCTCATTTGTTTGCCAGTAGCACACTGAACCTGCATTGTGGACTATCACCTGTTTCCATATATGACCAATGCCATTATGTCTGTTATGGTCTGTGCCTTTTTTTAATGGAAATCTCATAAAAATCTTGAAACAAAAAAGAGCTAGCTACTGTACACCAAACAATAAATTATGTGATGTGATTATGCAGCACTAGAGAGTGAGTGTTAAGTGAACACAAATGTGGTGGTTATCACTAATTGGTGGATTGAAGTAGATGAAGCATGATTGAAACCTGGTTCATATTGGAGCATGATAAAGAAATTACTATTAACATTTTCTGAATAAATAATTGCACGTTTTAGACTTTTGATTGATAAAAGGACACTATGCATATTTTTTTCAGCATAATGTTATTGTATTTTTATTTTAAAGAGCACCTCACGTTTTATTTAAAGGCATACACTGGATGTTATTTATATATTTATTTGTTGATGTTATGCATTTTATATTTTGAAAGATTTGCACCATTTTTGGTTTGACGATGTTTTGATATTTTTGATGAGAACAGCTACTGCACTGACTCATAATTCAGTGGTGCAGTTCATTAGTATCTGTTAATGCAACACTAAAAGTAAACCATTAAATAAAATCAGTTGATAAAACAAAAATTGTGATAATATAACACAGCAAAGTAAAATAAAAATTAAAGGGCAATATTTCAATAGAGAACAATACAAAGATAAACAAAACCTCTAAAACCAAGAAATCTTGAGAGCTACAAAAAATCTGTAAATATGTAATCAGGACAGCTGCTAGCACTCATCATGTCCCATATAACTATGCCAATGCAATATTATAGAGGAAATGCTGCGTTATCTGGATGTTAGCATGAGTGCTTTGATGCAATGACACTAAATAAAAAATGTGTTGACATGCAAACAAAGTTTTTTTCTACCATAGTGCATGTGATCACAGCATCACAAACCTTATAATCTACATACAGTGGGGCAAAAAAGTATTTAGTCAGCCACCAACTGTGCAAGTTCTCCCACTTAAAAAGATGAGAGAGGCCTGTAATTGTCACCATAGGTATACCTCAACTATGAGAGACAAAATGTGGAAACAAATCCAGACAATCACATTGTCTGATTTTTGAAAGAATTTATTTGCAAATTATGGTGGAAAATAAGTATTTGGCCAATATCAAAAGTTCATCTCAATACTTTGTTATATATCATTTGTTGGCAATGACAGAGGTCAAATGTTTTCTGTAGGTCTTCACAAGGTTGTCACACACTGTTGCTGGTATGTTGGCCCATTCCTCCATGCAGATCTCCTCTAGAGCAGTGATGTTTTGGGGCTGTCGCTGGGCAACATGGACTTTCAACTCCCTCCAAAGGTTTTCTATGGAGTTGAGATCTAGAGACTGGCTAGGCCACTCCAGGACCTTGAAATGCTTCTTACGAAGCCACTCCTTAGTTGCCTGGGCGGTGTGTTTGGGATCATTGTCATGCTGAAAGACCCAGCCACGTTTCATCTTCAATGCCTTGCTGATGGGAGGAGGTTTGCAGTCAAAATCTCATGATACATGGATCAGTCGTCCTGTTCCCTTTGCAGAGAAACAGCCCCAAAGCATGATGTTGCCACCCCCATGCTTAACAGTAGGTATGGTTTTCTTTGGTTGCAACTCAGCATTCTCTCTCCTCCAAACACGACGAGTTGTGTTTCTACCAAACAGTTCTACTTTGGTTTCATCTGACCATATGACATTCCCCTAATCCTCTTCTGGATCATCCAAATGCTCTCTAGCAAACCTCAGACAGGCCCAGACATGTACTGGCTTAAGCAGGGGGACACGTCTGGCATTGCAGGATCTGAGTCCCTGGCGGCATAGTGTGTTACTGATGGTAGCCTTTGTTACCTTAGTCCCAGCTCTCTGCAGGTCATTCACTAGGTCCCCCCGTGTGGTTTTGGGATTTTTGCTCACCGTTCTTGTGATAATTTTGACCCCATGGGATGAGATCTTGCATGGAGCCCCAGATCGAGGGAGATTATCAGTTGTCTTGTATGTCTTCCATTTTCTAATTATTGCTCCCACAGTTGATTTCTTCACACCAGGCTGCTTGCCTATTGCAAATTCAGTCTTCCCAGCCTGGTGCAGGGCTACAATTTTGTTTTTGGTGTCCTTCAACAGCTCTTTGGTCTTCACCATAGTGGAGTTTGGAGTGTGACTGTTTGAGGTTGTGGACACGTGTCTTTTATACTGATAACAAGTTCAAACAGGTGTCATTAATACAGGTAATGAGTGGAGGACAGAGGAACCTCTTGAAGAAGATACAGGTCTGTGAGAGACAGAAATCTTGCTTGTTTGTAGGTGACCAAATACTTATTTTCCACCATAATTTGCAATTTAATTTAAAAAATTTGATTTAAAAAATCAGACAATGTGATTGTCTGGATTTGTTTCCACATTTTGTCTCTCGTAGTTGAGGTATACCTATGATGACAATTACAGGCCTCTCTCATCTTTTTAAGTGGGAGAACTTGCACAATTGGTGGCTGACTAAATACTTTTTTGCCCCACTGTATGTGTTGAAATGTATAAAGTGCCTCCGTGCTGGTAAAAAAAAATATATAAAGTATTTTCGTGCAAACTCCAAAAAGTTAATACAAAATAAAATAAAATAAAAAACTTCATGTATCAAATATACTGATCCAAATACATGCAAACAAATATATTTAAAGTGATCCAGTGATCAAAAGTGCTAAGTGCACACACAATAAATGTAAACATTTCATATAAATAGTAGCATCATTAAATATTGCAGTCCATTCCAAAATTGATCACAGCTTGTACTGGTGATAAAACTCGTGTTCTTGTGTTCACTCAGGTGTTCCCCCTTATGTGTGTACGCTCACTGTAGAGCTTGTGACCTCACAATTAAGTTCAGTTAGAACATGCTTAGGAACCACCCCTGGGTTCATTGTCAGTAATGAAGTCCTGGGCTGCTCAGTTTTGCTGCTTCCACATTTTGCAAAACATAAAGAGACTTGATAGTGCGATACCATTTTATAAAATAATTTTATTAATAAACCATAACCCCTCTGACAGGGTACTCACATTTGCTGGATGGTTCAGTGCACCACTCTATAGAAAGCCAAACAAAACACCAAAAAAGCCAAAATAGTGTGCCTCTCCTTTCTGAAACAAGTCAGCTGTCTCCTGCTCTGTCCTGTCCCCTCCCCAACATGTGTCGATATAGGGATGAAGCGTATCTTCCTCACAATCCCCCTGAGGAAGATCCATACTGGAATCAGATCGCATGGATGTTCTCATCCATGCAATCCAATTCCTGTCCAAATTCACAGTTCACACTGTGATCTGTGAACCAATCTGGGGTGTCATTAACATTGTATTGACACCCACAGTGGTTTTCAGAGGGTGGGGTGATCTGCCTGCGGGAGAGATACGATGCGGGAACCGGCGATGAAATCGCGCTGGTTCCCACATCGCTACAGTGTGAACATAGGCTAAATGTCCTAGCAGCCTTATGCCCTGTACACACGGACGGATTTTCCAACGGAAAACGTGCGATCGGAGCTTGTTGTCGGAAATTCCAACCGTGTGTGGGCTCCATCTGACTTTTTCCATCGGATTTTCCGACGCCCAAAGTTTGAGAGCAGGCTATAAAATTTTCCGACAACAAAATCCGATCACGTCAATGCCGACCGTGTGTGGACAATTCTGACACATAAAGTTCCACGCATGCTCAGAATGAATTCTGAGACGGAACTGCTCGGTCTGGTAAAATTAGCGTTCGGAATGGATATAGCACTTTCGCCACGCTGCAATTTTTCTGTTCTTCTTTATAATGCTAGAACAATGAAGTTGTTTTGCTGCTCATATTCACACAGACTTCTCACAAACTTCTTTCTTTATTATTTATCGTAATTTCATCAATATAATATTTTTATTTGTCACATCTACCTAAAAAATAATATTTTTGTGATCTTTTTAGATTAAATTTTTGATTTTAGGATTTTTTTTAAAGCCTGATCTTGTGTTTTATTTATCTTTTTTTTTTACTCCAGAATATATTTCGGTGTGTTTTGTGTGTCAAGTTACCATAACACCATTATTATCTTGTATTATTTATTAATCTCAAAGAGATTGGTTGTTGTCGGTGTCTCTTGTTAATTTCACATTGTATTTTTGAAATGTACCTGCCTCCTCACAAACAAACTGTCCTTTTGGAAGGAAAACACACATAGGCAAGTATAATTGAAAAAAAATTCCTTTATTAAGGGGTCCTAACCAAAGAAAGACGGAGGCAACGCTGGAGAAACAGCAGAAATTGGCGAAGCCTTTGGCCCCCAGGGCACACATCAAATATTTTCAGACAAAATTGGTGGCCTGAGGAGTCCTTATCTAAGGGAGTTCAATCTGGTCCAGAAGTCCAAGAGATCATGAACAGCAGCAGATGACATCTGTGTTCCCAGGCTGTGGTCATACAAGAGCCTGCATCTTTTGTCAGACCAGACTGAACCCAGGTCATCACTCTCTGGTCTTCCTTCCACTTTTCCTTCCCTGCTGTATCTGTGGTGGTGGAGTTGTGGCAGGAGGAGGAGGAGGAGGATGGTCCAACTCACACAGGTGTATTTTTGGTGTGATTTCGCCCCCACCCCCTTAGTTTGTGTTTTATAAAGGATGTCCTCACACATGAGGCGTTGGCCCTCCTGCATGTCCTTCAGTTTTGTGACAGCCATGCAGGCAAAGGCCTCTTCACGAGTGGGGAAGGCTCTGAGGGACACAGAAGCCTTCTGAATCAGCCTGAGTGCTGAATCCTGAACGTTACTCCCCTTCCTGGGTCTTTTGTTTGGAAGGCGGCGGGGAGGAACCTGCGATTTTGTAAGGCTCCTACTGGGCCTGGCCTTCACCTGGCTGCCACTAACCCCCACCTCCTCCTGGCTATCACTAACCCCCGCCCCCTCCTGGCTGCCACTAACCCCCGCCTCCTCCTGTGTGCCACATTCCACAGCCTCCACCTGTGTGCCACATTCCACAGCCTCCTCCTGGCTAAGGTCTTCCTGTGTATGAAAAAGGGACATCGTTTTAGTTTTTTCTTCATCAATCACACGCAATTTTTATCTCATGACTGTTGCCAATTGAATGTTAACAAATATAACAGACTATCATTCTGGGCCCAGCATTTTTCATCCTTGTCCCAATTATTTTTGCACACTACTGTCTATTGATATGTAAAACACTTTATTAAATCAGCAATTAGTGATCAATAATAACATCTAGTAAACATCATTTATTTATTGACCAGAAATCTGTAGAAGAATGCTATACCTGGTTCCAGCTGGGCTCCTCCACTTCTTCCTGGCTGGAAGTCCCAGGTTGGACATCAGAAGCCTCAGCTGGGGTGGAAGATAGGGTGGAAGGAAGAGTGGAGAGACTTTAGCCTAATGTCAGGCTAAAGTCTCCTAATCTTGTCCCAATATAGGCCTCAATCTAAAAGCAGTATAGGCCCAAGTTTAAATGTTACCTTATTTAAACTTGTTACCCTAAAAAGGAATGGATCACAGTGTTTCTCCAGGAGCAAAGGAACCAAGCAGCTCCACACAGACTGTCTGTTCACTATTTATATATTTTTAATTAATTTGTATATATTTTGCACTACTTAGGCAGAGGTGCACTTTATGTTTATGTTTTTGACTTAATTTAAGTCATTCTCATCTGTGGTGGATTCTGGGTGTGGATCTATCACAGATGTAGGTGTTTAGTCTACACCCCCTTATTTAGTGTGTTCACATGTATGATTTTTGATTTGTACAACTATATCACTGAAGATCGCTTTCCTTTTTGCATATTAATTAATTTTTGGTGGCAACATGCACCACCAATAGGGGTTACGGTTGGGGGTATAAACTGCCTTTGGTATAGCATAAACTGTCCTTGGTATAGCTTATACTAGGACAGTAAGGGACCACTAAACCCCCCCCCTCCCCAATACACCATCCCATATAGTCCTATAAGAAGCGCCATACCCCATTATAAATTTTTAATTCTGTAAAACACCATGTTTTGTCCATATGCAGTTCAAAACATTTTTTTCGGGCCTACTTCTGTTAAACAAATTTTGGTGTCTTGATGGGTTTGGAACTAGAATGAAATGCAAACAAGATTCTGTGTAAGGAGAGGATACTTAGCAGCTGTTTACACATCTGGACACTGGAACACTAGTGTGGGACAAAAGAACACCCTTTTTATTAGGGGCCCCCACACAGGTGCTCCAGTGGATACTATAGGGGTGACTCCATCTGTGAAGCTTGTACAAAACAGGTAAGTATTCAAGCTTGACAAAGGACAAAAATATTTTGTCATCTTGAAACTCTGCCAAAACAGACAATTGTACCCCACTTCCAAGCAATGTTTCATATTCCTATTTCTGCCATCAAATATCTGTGCTAAGTATACCTATTTTTTTTTACATAGGGGAGAAAAGACTCGGAGGACACCACTCATCCGAGGAGACAACAGACCCCCCACCTCATGAAGAAGTGGAAATCCCCCAAAGCCAAGCAGAGAAGGAGGAGGGAGATGTTATAGAATTTGTCACCACAACAGGTGAGTGTCTGTGACCACAGCTTCATGTAAGAGATGGATGCCGGCATATTTATAATACATGGTGTTTTTTTTTCTATATTTTTAATTGATCGTGATGTTGTGGATGAAGGTCATTTCACCAGTGAAAGTGCCCAGATCCTGATTGGGGAGATCATGGGGTGTAATAGGGACTTGGAAAACATCAAGCAAAACATCAATGATGTTCAAAACAAAATGAAGAGCATCATTAATGTTTTAGGGAGAGTTTAAAACCCCTCGAAATCCCTTACTTATTTGTGCTTTTTTTACAGATGATATTTTTCTTATTTTTTGACATATTCTCGAAAAGCCAAATTTTGAAGATGCACACAGTGTGTCAACATGTGCTATCTGCCATCACGGGCGATCAATATATGTGTTTTAGGGGTGCAACCCCTTCCTCAATAATAAAGTAGCTGAGAGGAAGGGGTTGCACCCACAAAACATGTCCATTGATCCCCCATGATGGCAGCTAGCTCATGTTGACATTCAGCAATTTGTGTGCATCTTCTAAATTTGGCTTTTCCAGGGGTGACTTCACCCCATCTGCTGAACGCAATATCAAAAACTGTTTAGAAATACTCATGTCTGATATTGCCTTCAATTTCTAACAAAGTTGAACTTTGTAAGTTCCAGATTTGTGTATTTCTTGTTGGTTTTAAACATCCCTGTTTTACCTTAAAAGGACATTTCTACTTTTATTAATGTGACCCAAAAATTTGTTATACAACAAACATGTTGGTTTGTTTTAAAAACCTTTTATATATGCACATGTGTTTGTGCTTGGATTAAAAAAATTGATAATCAACAATGTGTGGCTTCTTCTTTCAATGCTCATAAACTTTTTTTGAGGTAAAATTGGTGTTTTCTGTGACAATGGTGGTTATTTCCTAAGGGCAAATCCACTTTGCACTACAAGTGCAGTTTCTGTGCAGTCTCAAGTGCATTTGTAGTGCAAAGTGTCTTTTCCTTTAGTAAATAACACCCAACAGTGCTTTATAATGTTACAAAATCACGCCATTTTCCGGACTCCCCAAATTTCAGTCAGGGTCAGCTAAAAGAAACACAAACAGTAAATGTAAGGAAATATTTTTGAAGTGAATTTTTTTTATTTTAAAAATGTCTCAGACATTGTCTGGCATATTGATGGCCCCCCTACCCGCAAAGTATTCCATGTATCTTAGACGGACCTCGCGGGCACTCAAGGGGGGCAAGCCAGGACGGCCAGCTTCAAGCGGCATCAGGGTTGGTTCATTTAGATTAATTCCGGATTCAGGCCCAACTGAGCCAGCATAGTTCACAGAATTTCTCCTTAAAAAGTTGTGGAGAACACAGCAAGCCAGAATGATGTGATTGAGTTTATATTCCGCCATGTGAATGGGTGTAAGAAATAGGCGGAACCGGCTGTCCATTATTCCAAATATGTTCTCCACCACTCTTCGGGCTCTGGCCAGCCAGTAATTAAAAACCCTCTGGTCCGGGGTGAAGGTCCATATAGGGAATGGGCGCATAAGATGGTCCCCCAGTGCAAATGCTTCATCCGCAACGAAGATGAATGGGAGTCCTTCCGCATTGTCTTCTGGAGGTGGCAAGCCCAAACTGCCATTCTGGAGACGCCTGTAGAGCTCCGTGTGGACTCCACCATCTGACACCCGGCCATTCTTCCCCACGTCCACATACAGGAACTCATAAGTAGCCGACACCACCGCCAACATCACAATACTATTGAACCCCTTGTAGTTGTAGTATAACATTTATTTTAGAGAGTATTTAAAGACAAAGGTATAAGGTCTACCTATCAGATTCCCCCCCTCTCATGGGCCATTTTATACATTTTATGGGGGGGAGATGTTTTGGACAGGTAATCCTCTCCACTTCATTGAGAGATGAATGCCTGAATAATGTGTATTACTTTGGCCAGCCCCTCCTTACTTACACTATTGGCAGCCCACTGGACAGGTAAGAAGTGTCATAATACAAAGATATAAATACACACTGTACACATTTTAGCACATTTTTACATTCTGCTATTACCTATCAAGATAATAATAATAGGATACAGAAACTTAAAAAAGTACCATTTGAAAGTATTCAGGCAGGCCCTTGCACTACATGCTTTGGGGAATTCATCCATAAATCTGACCACAAAAGAGGTAGGTATATAGTGTGTATGGGTTTGGCAAAGTCAGCAGATAGAGGATTGGTATCAGCTGAGTTAGCAGTTGGGGGGAGGGAGGGTTCCAAATGATTTTGGGACCCCAAAAAAAAGCCTCTGGCACTCTGCCTGAATTTAAAGCACACATCACAATTTTAAACATTGTAGGGGGTATTTATGGTAAAGCACTACTATGGAGCTGACAAAATACATTGTTAAGTGACTACATGAGGTGAATATAGGCCCAGGAGAGCATGCTGCGGAGGTAAGTGAAGACAAATATGTATGAAGGACAAAAAATTTTTTTTAAAAATTTCCAGCACGCATGAGGACAAAGGGGACATTCACAGCATATTACAATCATGGTAATTAGGAAATGAGGAAAGAAATACAATATATTATCAAACATTAAATACAATAAAATGTGATGTAAAAGGATAAAAATCTTACCTTAATATACTCCTCCTGCAGGACCTGGATGATGGCAGAACAGGTCTCTGGGATAATGATCCCCAGAGCCTGGGGTGAGATGCCTGTCGAGAACTTGAGGTCCTGCAGGCTTCTCCCCGTTGCCCAGTACCGCAGGGTGGCGACTAGCCTCTGCTCCGGAGTGATGGCTTGTCTCATGCAGGTATCCTGCCTGCTGATATAGGGGGTCAGAAAAGCCAACAAATGGTGAAATATAGGGTCCGTCATCCGGAGAAAGTTCCTAAAATTGTCAGGATTATTCTCACGGATCTCACGGAGCAAAGGCATGTGACAGAACTGGTCACGCCGGAGCAACCAATTCTTGGTCCATGAACTCCTCCCCACTCTGTTCATGGACTGGGCTTGTGTCAAAGTAAGGACCCCAACACCAAGCCCCCGCACAGCACGAACTCGATGAGTACGTACACGCAACATGGCTAGAAAATGGTCGGCTGGTCAGAACGAAGTAACAGAATGCACTGAAGAACAGCAAGGCCTGTGAAAAGCGACCTGAAAATCAGTAACGAACGAACAAGAACACAATGACAAAGTCAAGGGTAACTCGCTGAATGCACTGAAGACCAGATACAAACCCACAAGCACAAACTGAACAGCAGAAAACAATCTGCAAACCACGAGTCTGAAAAAGCGTGAATCGTCTCTAACCAAACTTTTACTAACACGAGATTAGCAAAAGGAGCCCAAAGGGTGCCGTGATTAGTACTTAACTGCCCTTTTATAGTCTCGTCGTATGTGGTGTACTTGACCGCGTTCTTGGCATTCGGAAATTCCAAAAACTTTGTGCGACTGTGTGTAGACAAAACAAGTTTGAGCCAACATCCGTCTGAAAAAATCCATGGATTTTGTTGTCGGAATGTCCGATCAATGTCCGACCGTGTGTCCGGGACATTAAACTTGTGCTACACTAAAGGGTGCACCGATGATCCCACTCTTTAGTGGTCAATAGTGTCCCATCATTATTGGACAAATCTTTATATTTTTAACATGAAATCATTTTTATCCACTCTTGAATTAATCTACAGCAGAGATCCAAAATAGCATTAATACATTCCTGGTTGCCTGGCTCAAAAGAAAACATAAAAACAAACCATAAAAATTAATCTTTAACAAAATCCTTCTAAAACTATTCATATGTAAATGTGCACTTACTAACACATTCATATGATCACAGGCTTACAAAGGAATAAACTCCTGAAGAAGTCTAAGGCATGTACTGAGTAAGGTGGAGTTAAGATGATATCATAAGGTTGGGTGGAGCATAGGCATGTGTTTTTGGATTCTTGGCTTCAGCAGCTGCTTGTAATTGTATGTCTCCAAGAGCTTTGTTGTGTGCAAGTTTTCAGTGCACTTTCACGTGTGGTTTTAGGTTTTTAATAAAGATTCATTTTTATGTAAAAAAACACTATGGTTTGTTCTTATGTTCTCTTTTGAGCCCAGCAACCTGGGAAAATAATCTTACTCTTTTGGATCCCTGCTGTAGGTTAATCCCAGAATGGACAAAAAACTATTTATTACCTTTTTTAAAGTTTATCCACTTGAAATACCAGCCTGTAATACTCTTTCATTACCAAGCTATTTTTTCAGTTTTTTAGTTCTTTGATAATTCAGTTGGCAGCCGCTATGCAACACTGTACCCAAGTTCATTTTTTTATAATTATTTGGGGTATTTAATGCCCATCTTTTTTTACTTTTTTACTATAACCAAAAATGTGAAAATCAAATAAAAATGTAAAAATGACCCCTTTTTGGAAAGTACACATTTTTGCCACAATTTTTTGCAAATGAGGAGGTATTGCTGGCATTGAGGACCTTGAACCTTGATAAAAGTGCACTAGATGCAAAAATGTATAAATCATACATGGGGGGGGTGAAGGGGTTAATGTACAGATCACATACAGAGGCAAGATAGATATCAGATGTAGAAGATGGAAATAGGGGATGAAAGGATTAAAAAAGAATCCAACAGTCAGTGGAAGTCTCTCACAATGAATCAGCTACTGCAGCTGATCCAATCATTCTGTCCCCATTTAAAACTTACTACAGCTCCCCTCCTTCCTATGTTATACAGTAAGTATTATGTATACATTTGTTATCTCTATGATTGGTCATCACAGCCATCACAAGGTACCAAGCCACTTGGATTGGCTTGGTAAACTGTGTCTTTGAACCAAGCCCTCCAATGGCTTAGTTCACAGCCATTAACCAGGGCAACAGTTGTTAAAGGTGCATTATCCAGTGCCATACTTAAACAGTGCTGGGTAAATAACTGTTCATTACTTTGCCATTGATAAATGTACTGTGGTAGAGGAGTGACAAAGTCCCCCTTAGCCACTCCTGACCACTAAAGGGTTTACTGATGGTCTAGTCAAGTAAAACAAGAAGTGGGTATTTGTTGGACTTTTCTAATTACACCATACACATGGACTTTGATTTATTATGATTACGTTTGATATAATGCATTAGTCACTCTTGCACTTTCAGAGTTGTATTTTTTTCACTGAATATTGCCATTACATATTTTGCACTGTGTATTTTGTCACATATGAATTAAAGGGATAGATTTATTTTATGTTTGTATTTTTCTATATTAAAATATGGCACTTTAATGTTTAGCTTACTTTTCTTTGATATATTATCACAATTAACACATGATCATATTATTTTATTTAGTAGATTTTCAGTGTGCAGAATTCACAAATATATTATCAAATGAAAAGTCTCTATGGCAGAAATTGCAAGTCATTTGTAAATTAGTCGCAGTTTCTTTTTTTAAATTAAATAATAGCCAGCTTCATTAGCTGGTCATGTTT
The DNA here is from genome assembly GCF_042186555.1 of Aquarana catesbeiana. Classification (NCBI taxonomy): domain Eukaryota; kingdom Metazoa; phylum Chordata; class Amphibia; order Anura; family Ranidae; genus Aquarana; species Aquarana catesbeiana. The sequence continues at coordinate 391,130,947 of NC_133327.1, read as the reverse complement.
TCCAGTGCAGCTATTGTAGACTTTGGGACACCAGCAATATGTAATAAATAAGCATAATACTGTAGCTACTGCAGAAAGTAAGCAAAGACCGATGTAGCAGCTAAAAATTTTGCAACAAAGTTAGTAGTGTGACATCCCCCATAGAGTTAACTTTGATTTGTCTAATAGGATTTTTCCAAATTCTAAATGTTGAAGTTTTAATACTTTGGCAAAAACATTGATTAAATTGATACATTTGTATCTGCAGACTACATAGCATTTTTTTATTTATTTAACATTATTGTTTAAACTTTACCATTTTTTTTGTCCAATTAGCATTATATAATTTTTTTGTTTTTTGTGTTTCACCTGCTCTGCAAAGTGATAGACTGGAACTATATAGGTTGCAGTGGTCGTTGCAGTAGTATGGTGGGGATTTTGTATATACTAATAATGAGTCAATGATTCTGAAAAGGAGCCCTACCATGATGTGATAACATCAGCACCTTAGTTATAGTGCAGGTACTTCATATCCCTTTTCCTTGATCAGATAAGCCAGTGTTTTGGGAACCAAAACTGCCCCATCAATAGCCCCATCAATAGCAAGCTCCAGTTCAATAGCTTTCTTTAGCCTCAAAGCCAAAGCTTACAGAATTGGTAGTGACAGCCTGAATTACCAGCGTTAACTAAAAGAATATTTTACTCTACATCTCTTTACACTTTTAATTACATATTGACATGAAGCAATTAACATCAAGCAATTTTCTTTTCACATGTATTCACTCTGAAACAATATTAAAAAAGAAATAATTAACATCCCGGGGATATGCCATTACAGCTTTTTGGTATATTACATACAATTTTTAGAGAGAGAAAAAAAACTAGAACCAGAATTCACAATAATTTTAATAATGCTGAAGTGAAACATTAAAAATGACCAGCTTCTTTAAATAACATGCTTGGGGGATGCCCTGAACCTGCCTATGAATGGGTGAACCTGTACAATGTATATAACGTACTAAAGCAAAAATGACATTTAAAGTTATTAAATGGCATTTACAATACATTTCCTGCCTGCTTGGTTTTCTTTGAAATAAAAAAGGAGCTAGTATGGAAATGTAAATCAAGGGCATTTTTGCCTTTTTTTTCTTTCTAAAATGTCACATAAATGTGGTGCTCCACCTAAAATGCATACCAGACATTTATCTTAAAGGACTCAAAGGGCAACTCCATAAAATAATGCAATGGTATCACACGCAAATTCCCTTCAGTTCTGGTATGGATTTTAAGGCGTTACCACCAACCCTATATGTTGAGGTTAGAGGCAGTGCTGGGGAACAGGACAAGAAAGAAATTGAAAAAGGACAATGCATGTGGACAAAAGAAGCAGTAAAGAGGGATAATGGAAGAGGAGGAAAGACATAGTACATGGAGGAGGATGAGGGAAAGGTGAAGAGAAGAATGCTACAAAGGGGATACAATTGGTCAAAACTCAGTACAGAGAGATAAGCATGATTCCCATCAGAGTGTGTAAATGATACCACTTCTTCTCTCTTGGAACCTATTCCCACCAGTGCAGGCTCATGATGGTGAGCATAACTCATGTACACATGTGCACTGGTTTGTATTGTGCATATGCACATTAAATTGTAGTGTTTGCTTATTTAATTTTATTTAAAATCAACAAAAACTTAATTTAACTCTATGCATGACAGTATGTGCATGTTGCAACATAATTGTGTACACTGTGCTGCAAAAAAAATGCTGAACAGTGGATTTTAGTGCTGCTAAAAAAAAACACAGCAATTGACCAGTGGAAATAAGCAGTAAGTACTTCTGTCATTCTCCAAACTATCTCAGAACCTGGGATCCTCAGCCTAATAGGGCCCTGAACAGCTGCTCCAGGGCTAGAAAATTCCCTGCCAATGAGTTTAACAAAAGGCACTAAAAAAATTTGAAATCTGAAATTATAATGGTAGGAGTAATTTTTGTACAAAAACGTGTCTAGCATTGATGCATGCAATCTAAAGCAACCTATATATGAACAATCAAATATAAAATTAATGCAGAAAGATAAATAACACTATACTTCTTAATGGTTGGTATGAAACACTATAACTTACAAATTATTTGTACTGCCTTGTTAAGGCAGCCTTTAGGGTATTTTTCTGTGATGTTTTTTTTTTTTAATCCACTCCTGGAATAAATCAGTAAGAGCCAAACATTTTGGCTCTAGCTACAAAAGACTTGTTTCTTTAATTATTAAAACAGAATATGCACACATGTTTCTAAAGATTATATATGTATTGATCTTTTAACATAGAGCCCTGCATCAAGCTTGCATTAAAATGTATATTACCTTTTGACTTTATTCCATATTTAGAAAAATGTAATCTATACATATTGTGTGATAGCAATGAGCTAGGGTAATATAAAGTTAAATCATGTCAATACAGCTTTCGCTTTCTAGTAAATACAAAGCTAACTTTTACTTTGGCAGAAAATCACAGTCATTTTTCTTAAACTTAGTATCACAGCTAAACGTTTTAGCTCTTTTGCTTTTATTCCAAAGTTGTTATGTGTGTGGGGCATTAAATAGCATTATCTCAGTGACAGCTACCAAAGTCGTCTTGCTTGTGTCATAAATATTTAACGTAATCTGTAGCAGTCAACAAGAACAAAATAATCATTAATACAGGTTTTTCCTTGCAGAAGTGAAGACTAGAAATTAGCATTCAGGTCCACTCAAAAGTAATCTGCCCTGAACTCTCATACCGTAATTCTGTTGACCGCTGAATAAGGATTAATTTTTCCATCTTAAAGTGGATGTAAACCTGATTTTTTTTTTTTTTTTTTAATGAAGACTTCTACCTGGTACAGTAGAGGATGTCAGGTCACCTGTGCCTAGTCTTGCCGTGAAGAGTTAATCCAGCTCTGAGCAATCCTCCTACCTTTTTTTAGTAAGATAAAAAACTACGTACAGATATGTTTGTGTTACCACTTCTCCCACTGCTGTGACTGACATCTGTTTTCCTTATCTCTGAGCAGAGACCTTGTACATATATACAGAAACATTCAGGTCCACCAGTACATCTCGTGAATATCACATGAAACATTTTACAACATGTGCTACTCGCTATGTTGTGCATCTGATTACCTGACCTTGTGGGAAGCAGTACGTGGGGCGAACTATATGTACCTTCTCCACAAGGGTGAATGAGCATATAGCGAGTATTAAAAAGGGCCGGATCAATCATAGTGTGCCTAGACACTACTTACATTATCACAAAAATCCTTCTGGTACTATGTTTCAAGTCATAGACAAATTCATCCCACACTGAAGGGTGAATCTTGTCTGAGAGGTGTCTCAAAGCTTGAGAACTTCTGGATACATCAGCTTAAATGTTGTACTCTATATGGGTTAAACATTGATTGGGATATCAATGCTTTAATTAACCAAGCTGGAGAGAACTTTCCACCCACTCCCCTAATTAGAGGCTGTTTTAAACAATACATCTCTGTTCTTTTTCCACCATCCAGACGTATTGTTATTTGTACATAATTGTATATCATGTGTTCTTTGTTAGCCTCTGCTATTAGGGCTTTCTTTTACGGTTTACTTGGTTGTTCTGGTTTTTGTATATATTTTATATGTGATCTTTTATGACAACTAGACCTTAATATTTGGGAATGACTATTGCTGAGCCTGGTGATGTGAGGTCTCTGCAGGCCAGCCCTTGATGTATATGCGATCCAGTATATTTACATTTTGGGATATATGGCCCGTCACATGAGTCCCACTCATCACTTAGCAATGAAGGTACTATCCTCACCCCAAATTAAACTAGTTGATATTTATTTGTTTGCTACCATTCCATATCCTTCTGCCATAATTATATTTGTATATATGTATCTATTTTGCTTCTATATTGTCCAGCCATGTGGTCATGCTGAAGTTTCAATATTTGGAATCAGTTCCCCATTTATTGCTTTGCCCCTGGGCTTAGATAGTTATTTCAGTATACAAGTTTATACTTTTTTATATAATTTTTTTATTTATTTTAGCCGTATTATATATTGATAATTTTTTGTCATTTTTTTATGAATTCTTATAGCCATCAATTATCTGGATGATTGTTGGAATAATTTTGCGTTCCACGGCTCTTCCGGTTCCCGTTCAGGTATATCCTGCACTCGGCACCATCTACATATAAGTGTTGAATACAGGACGAGTGTTGGAACACATTTGCGTCCCATGGCCCTTCCATTTACTCGTCTGTATATACCCTGCACCAACCAGGCATGACACTTCTGATGTTTCAGCCCCCTATTAGCTCTTGTGCCCCTTTGCCCCTCCCCTGGGGTGTGTTCTGCCCCATTTGCATGTGACGCACTTCACATCCTGACTCCTCCATTAGCTAGTGAGGACGAGGCTTGGATAAGCTGGATGCTACCCTTGCACTACGTCTGTCCGACGTCTTTGATGCAGGATGTCTTTGCCACGTGATTGGCAAGTTGGACACCGATTGGTGGATGAAGGTGAGGTCCATAACGTTCGGTGTTTCTCTGCATCAACGTAACCCTCAGCCTTCCTTTTCTTTGGCTGTTTAATAGGAGGTCTGGAGCACACGCTGACTTCTACCGGAAGTGAAGCTTCAGGATGGCCAAATTAGGTGATGTTAGTTTTACTATATAAGCGCAGTAGTGGCTGGTACCTGCATACCCCAGTTGAAGTCTTTGCAGACGAAACGCATAAGGTTACTGAGCCTGCCAAGCCACCTCCACTGCTCTCTTTTACTTGTTTTATTGAACCCATTTTTATCCATTTGTTTGGATATTGGATTCCTTTATTTCAATAAAACTTCAAAAAAAATTTTGGGATTTACACCATGTGGAGGTTTCTTTCTTTTTTACATTCCTACTAATTCCATCATTTGGAGGATCGAGGTCGGTGAACTGCATCCAGGTCTCCTATTTTTCCATCAAAGAAGAATTTGTAGAACAGTGCCCCTGGAACCCGATCCATGCCCATTGGATTTCCGTATATATGCCTGTTTAATTTACCATCGCTGGCGTGTGGATCCATGCCTTGGGGTAAGAGTACCTAATCCCCTTATCCCTAGATGGTGGAGGCACAATCCCAGGTGTTATTTCAATGGCAGAATATATATGAACATTCAGAGATTGCCTGATATTTTATTTTGTCACTTTCTACACCATTTGAATGCTTGCTGTACCAGCATTTGGACTTTTTAGTTTTGACTGGTTATATTATGCCACTCAGTTATTTTTCAAGCTCCAATATCTTTAATGTCTAACGTTTTATTGCACTTTCATTGTTGTATTATTTATACTCATTCACTGTGATTTCACTTGTCACTAAACTTGCTGCTAGAACTTTTAGTGCTGGGACTTATGTACCCAGCTTTTTCCAGTAATTACACTGTATGTTTTACGCACTGGTAACATTCCACTGTATCCGGTATTTTTCTGGTAATTACACCGTATGTTTTACAGACTGGTAACAGCTCACTGTTTCCATATTTTAGTTTGTTTCCATATTATCACTATTGACAGGTAACTGTGAGTTTGATATATTTATTTTTCTTTTTTTTTAATATATTTTTAATATATATTGTAACGACACCCCGAGTATGAAAGGGGTGAAAGTCGTTTAGGACATTCCATACCCAAACACAAAGGCAGCTATACCGAACACTTCAATCAGCCGAACAAGGAACCCATACGAATAATTCTCCCCCAAATACGAAACAAGGCTCTGTCTTGAGGTTCAAGCAGGAATGAACCTTTATTCAAACACATGTTATACAGATCCCACTTCAAACCCCCCCCCTTGGAAACCAGGGCGGGTTAAACTGTCCAATGACAATGGACACACAGGTCAGGTGTGTTTAACTTCTCATCAGTAAACAGTCTTAACGGGGGGCTGCTGGAGGAATCTCCCCTCCCTCTTTTCTCACAGCAAGACACTTGGGCATCCCATAATAGTTGAGGCAGACAGCCACAATAGGCAATAGAATACAGTCACACCCCAACCATCACAGCAAATAGTACACAACATAATGAGACAGCACACATTATAGATACATATATACAGCATTGAGTCTGACTAGCACAGATCATAGTGGGGTTCTCATTCACCTTGTTCCCCTGTTAGTGACTCCCGTCATGATGGCATATCCAGGGTCCCCAGAGTCTGTGTGTCTTGGGGGACATGGACCTGAATCTAAAGTAACGCCACCTCAAGGGTCCCCAGGCATACAGCTCACAACAATCACAGTCCCCCCAAATGCCAGGGCCCATAATCGGTAGACAAGAGGCTGGCATTCAGTCCCCTCCAAAAGCCTCTTTCCAGGCTGCGCCAGGCTGGTGCACCCTCTGTTCCTTATCTTTTACAGTCAATAGCCTGGGTGAGACAGGCTCACCTCTAAGACCAAGAATATGCTAGCTCCAGATACTAGTCTACTCCAATGTGACCAGATGGATGTATATTGGTTTTGGATGCCAGCAACACTTCCAATGTGGTGTTAGCCTGTCAAAAATTGACATTTATTTCCTAATGGACTTGCTGTTTAACCTCTTCTTCAGTGTCCCTTTGACTAGGTCTTTGTGCTCAGGAGGCAGGAAAGACTTGACCACTATGACTTACTGTCACAGTAGTCACATGATCGAAAGCCAATCTCTGGACTATAGACTCGGTTAGCATACTGGGAGCATGCAGCAAAGAAACCTAACCATAAACAGAGACAAAAAGCTCCCATGGGCTTTAAGGCAGCAAAAATACAAAATAAATCATTTGGATATATAAAAAATATATTTTATTGATACAAAATGTCAAAGTTTCAAAAAGAAAGTGCAATTATAAAAACATGAGCTCTGCTATATATACCCTCTATACTACACAGGATGTCCTAATGGCATAGATAAACAACATTATATACGTGAACATTTTTTCAAACTTGATATACTGCTCAATAATTCCAGCGGGCTTTGATTTATGTTTATATATTTAATATATATTTATGTTCATATCTTTCTTAGGGAGATAAGGACATCTAAATCATGAAACATATAAAGTTAAAATATGTTTACATACAGAAAAACCAACAACATATATGTCCATACTATATTGGATCAACATTTATGCAGTGACCATCAATGATCATACCTTTAATGGAGAGGTTACAGGTGACCAGAACATACTAAAAAGCACCCAAGTAGATGGGTTTCAGAATGGTGGCCAAAAAAGGAGACACACCCTGCCCCACCGGGCCAGCAAAGAAACCTTGGCCATCCATAGATCTAATGGTGTTAAAGACCACCCTTTTTGCTGCTGCATAGATGCCGTTAAGGCTAACTTTACCTTTAGGAGCATGTTACACCCATATTTAGGGTGTAACGTGTAACATGCACCTATACACCCGCCTCCCACCAGCAGCACTCCCTGCTCTGTGATAGTAAGCAGGGGATTTTCTCCCTGTACCAGCTGTCACAATTTGAAAACAGAGGAGTTGTGTGGAGCTCCGACCACACAGCCCCATCATTCATTCACAGTTTCCTGTGAATGAATGAACTACAGGCACTGTTAGTCACTGTGACAGATGGCTTCTAGTTCTCAATGTACTGATTCATCCTGCAGTTCAGTAACCCCATATGGGAGGTACAGGCAGACAGCTATACTGAGATTATGCAAGATCCTGGCATTGCACCCGTGACCTGCTGATCATGGGTGCAATACTTTATATGCCATGTAAAAAAATAATGAAACCACATTTTTTTAACACACAAAAATATGTGCATTTATTTATTGAAAGGTGAGCTTATGTTTTAACCACTTTAGCCTCGGACCATTATACTGCACAAGCACCAGAGGACTTTTTCCAATTTGGCACTGCGTTGCTTTAACTGCTAATTGCGCGGTCATGCAATGCTGTACCCAAACAAAATTTGCGTCCTTTTCTTCCCACAAATAGAGCTTTTTTTTGATGGTATTTGATCACCTCTGCCATTTTTATTTTTTGCGCTATAAACGGAAAAAGACCAAAAATTTTGAAAAAAAATGATATTTTCTACTTTTTGTTATAAAAAAAATCCAATAAACTCAATTTTAGTCATACATTTAGGCCAAAATGTATTCAGCCACATGTCTTTGGTAAAAAAAAATGTCAATAAGCGTATATTTATTGGTTTGCGCAAAAGTTATAGCGTCTACAAACTAGGGTACATTTTCTGGAATTTACACAGCTTTTAGTTTATGACTGCCTATGTCATTTCTTGAGGTGCTAAAATGGCAGGGCAGTACAAAACCCCCCCAAATGACCCCATTTTGGAAAGTAGACACCCCAAGGAAATTGCTGAGAGGCATGTTGAGCCCATTGAATATTTATTTTTTGTCCCAAGTGATTGAATAATGAAAAAAAAAAAAAATGTACAAAAAGTTGTTACTAAATGATATATTGCTCACACAGGCCATGGGCATATGTGGAATTGCACCCCAAAATACATTCAGCTGCTTCTCCTGAGTACGGGGATACCACATGTGTGGGACTTTTTGGGAGCCTAGCGGCGTACGGGGCCCCGAAAACCAATCACTGCCTTCAGGATTTCTAAGGGCGTAAATTTTTGATTTCACTCCTCACTACCTATCACAGTTTTGAAGGCCATAAAATGACCAGATGGCACAAAACCCCCCCAAATGACCCCATTTTGGAAAGTAGACACCCCAAGCTATTTGCTGAGAGGCATGTTGAGTCCATGGAATATTTTATATTTTGACACAAGTTGCGGGACAGTGACAAATTTTTTTTTTTTTTTTACACAAAGTTGTCACTAAATGATATATTGCTCACACAGGCCATGGGCATATGTGGAATTGCACCCCAAAATACATTTAGCTACTTCTCCTGAGTACAAGGATACCACATGTGTGGAACTTTTTGGGAGCCTAGCTGTGTACGGGGCCCCGAAAACCAATCACCGCCTTCAGGATTTCTAAGGGTGTAAATTTTTGATTTCACTCTTCACTGCCTATCACAGTTTCGAAGGCCATGGAATGCCCAGGTGGCACAAAACCCCCCCAAATGACCCCATTTTGGAAAGTAGACACCCCAAGCTATTTGCTGAGAGGTATAGTGAGTATTTTGCAGCTCTCATTTGTTTTTGAAAATGAAGAAAGACAAGAAAAAACATTTTTTTTTCTTTTTTTAATTTTCAAAACTTTGTGACAAAAAGTGAGGTCTGCAAAATACTCACTATACCTCTCAACAAATAGCTTGGGTTGTCTACTTTCCAAAATGGGGTCATTTGGGGAGGGTTGTGCCACCTGGGCATTCCATGGCCTCCGAAACTGTGACAGGCAGTGAAGAGTGAAATCAAAAATTTACGCCCTTAGAAAGCCTGAAGGGGGTGCTTGGTTTTCGGGGTCCCGTACGCGGCTAGGCTCCCAAAAAGTCTCACACACGTGGTATCCCCGTACTCAGGAGAAGCAACAGAATGTATTTTGGGGTGTAATTTCACATATTCCCATGGCATGTTTGAGCAATACATCATTTAGTGACAACTTTGTGCAAAAAAAAAAAAAAAAAAGAAAATTGACTCTTTCCCACAACTTGTGTCACAATATAAAATATTCAATGGACTCAACATGCCTCTCAGCAAATAGCTTGGGGTGTCTACTTTCCAAAATGGGGTCATTTGGGGGGGTTTTGAACTGTCCTGGCATTTTATGCACAACATTTAGAAGCTTATGTCACACATCACCCACTCTTCTAACCACTTGAAGACAAAGCCCTTTCTGACACTTTTTGTTTACATGAAAAAATTATTTTTTTTTGCAAGAAAATTACTTTGAACCCCAAACATTATATATTTTTTTAAATCAAATGCCCTACAGATTAAAATGGTGGGTGTTTCATTTTTTTTTTCACACAGTATTTGCGCAGCTATTTTTCGAAAGGAATTTTTGGGATAAAAACACACTTTTTAAAAATTTTAATGCACTAAAACACACTATATTGCCCAAATGTTTGATGAAATAAAAAAGATGATCTTAGGCCGAGTACATGGATACCAAACATGACATGCTTTAAAATTGCGCACAAACGTGCAGTGGCGACAAACTAAATACATTTTTAAAAGCCTTTAAAAGCCTTTACAGGTTACCACTTTAGATTTACAGAGGAGGTCTACTGCTAAAATTACTGCGCTCGATCTGACGTTCACGGTGATACCTCACTTGCATGGTGCAATTGCTGTTTACATTTGACGCCAGACCGACGCTTGCGTTCGCCTTTGCGCGAGAGCAGGGGGGGACAGGGGTGCTTATTTTTTTTTTTTTTTTCTTTATTATTTTTTGCTTTTTTATCTTATTTTTAAACTGTTCCTTTCATTTTTTTTTTAATCATTTTTATTGTTATCTCAGGGAATGTAAATATCCCCTATGATAGCAATAGGTAGTGACAGGTACTCTTTTTTGAAAAAATTGCGGTCTATTAGACCCTAGATCTCTCCTCTGCCCTCAAAGCATCTGACCACACCAAGATCGGTGTGATAAAATGCTTTCCCAATTTCCCAATGGCGCTGTTTACATCCGGCGAAATCTAAGTCATGAAATGCTCGTAGCTTCCGGTTTCTTAGGCCATAGAGATGTTTGGAGCCACTCTGGTCTCTGATCAGCTCTATGGTCAGCTGGCTGAGTCACCGGCTGTATTCTCACGTTCCCTGTTGAGACAGGAGAGCCAGAGAAAAACACGGAAGACGGTGGGGGGGCATTCCCTCCCACTGCTTGTAAAAGCAGTCTAGTGGCTAATTAGCCGCTAGGATTGCTTTTACATGAAAGCCGACCGCTGGCTGAAAAGAATGATACCAAGATGATACCTAAACTTGCAGGCATCATTCTGGTATAACCACTCAAAGTCGTGAATGGTGTACCTGAAGACAAAAAATGGTTAACAATAAAACACAGTAAACGGTAAAGTATAAAAAATTGCATACCTGAAAAGCAAACATGATAAAACATAATAACAATAAAACATTGCAGAATAGAATACAGTAGAAAAGAGCAGAACAATAGAGAGAGAATAGAGAGAGAGAGAACAATAAAACAACAACTATTTTTTTTTATTTTATATATTTATTAATTTTTTTACACTTTTTTTTGTAACTAACTTTTATAACTGTAACCGGTTCCAGGTTCAGGTCTCTCAAAATGCGATGGCATCTTGGCAGACCCTGTGAAAGTGTGCCTAGTCTGTGCAATGCTGTACCCTACGCTAATACTCAACTAGTGCATGGTAGCGTTCAAAACATTCACCAATGCAAAGACCAGGATTGTCAGGACAGAAGGGACAATAATAACGGGTGTCACGCCTATATCCGCGCTTGCTGCAGACACAACATCTTTTTTGGGGGGTTCGCTGGGTAGGGGTACTCGGGAGGACATTAAAATGCCTCTTGTGCAGCCGACTGCATTTGGTTGGGGATGTGAATGGGGGAAGTACGGTCGCTGCAGAAGCGGTGGGTTCCCAATTAGGATTGGCGAATGCAGCAGGAAGGGCATGATGGGCACGACGGGCCTGTGTTTGTCTTCTTCTTGGTGGCAGCGGGACACTACTTGTGCTTGCCACCTCACCAGCTTGAACTGCACTTATGGGACTCGCCACATCACCAAGTGTTACTGCAGTGCTGGTTTGACTACAACCGGGGTGTACTAGGCCACTGGTGCTTGCCAGTTCACCAAAACGCTACCAAAAAAACTGTTAGCGATCGCAGGGATCAGGCCTGACTCTGTGAACGCTGCAGTTATGCGTTTAGTGCTTTGTAAGTGACAGTGATCGATCGATACTGCACTTGGGTGGGCTGGGCGGAGGGGCAAAACGCAGGTGCTAGCAGGTATCTGGGCTGATCCCGCTAACACTGCATTTTTGGGAACCCTAAACTACTGGGGACGCTAGTATAGATCTGATCGGATCAGATATTGATCCGTTCAGATACTATACCACTAAGGGGGGCATATGCTGTGTGCGTGGGTGTTAGTGGTACTGGCGCTAATCTGACGCTGCCTGGGGCGACGCATATCACCGCCGGGCGATCAGAGGGCTAAACCTTTATTCGGTAATAAACGACGGGTGCCCTGACACTATAAAAAATAAATGAACTAACCAGCATCACCCGTAACAGTTATACGTTGATCAGTGGTGAAAGGGTTAACTAGGGGGCAATCAAGGGGTTAAAACATTTATTAGATAGTATATGGGGGTCCCTGTCGCTATAAAATACTGACGGCGAACCTAAATATTTACGTCCCTAACTAGCGTCACCAGTGACACTAATACAGTTCCAGGTTCAGGTCTCTCAAAATGCGATGGCATCTTGGCAGACCCTGTGAAAGTGTGCCTAGTCTGTGCAATGCTGTACCCTACGCTAATACTCAACTAGTGCATGGTAGCGTTCAAAACATTCACCAATGCAAAGACCAGGATTGTCAGGACAGAAGGGACAATAATAACGGGTGTCACGCCTATATCCGCGCTTGCTGCAGACACGACATCTTTTTTGGGGGGGGTTCGCTGGGTAGGGGTACTCGGGAGGACATTAAAATGCCTCTCGTGCAGCCGACTGCATTTGGTTGGGGATGTGAATGGGGGAAGTACGGTCGCTGCAGAAGCGGTGGGTTCCCAATTAGGATTGGCGAATGTGGTTAATTGCTGGCCTGTCACTGGCCTTTTTGTTCCAAGGCCAAAACATTCAGTGTCCTGTACACACGGTCGGACATTGATCTGACATTCTGACAACAAAATCCATGGATTTTTTCCAATGGATGTTGGCTCAAACTTGTCTTGCATACACACGGTCATACAAAGTTGTCGGAAAACACGGTGACGTAAAACACGTACGTCGGGACTATAAACGGGGCAGTAGCCAATAGCTTTTGTCTCTTAATTTATTCTGAGCATGCGTGGCACTTTGTGCGTCAGATTTGTGTACACACGATCTGAATTTCCGACAACGGATTTTGTTGTCGGAAAATTTTATAGCAAGCTCTCAAACTTTGTGTGTCGGAAATTCCGATGGAAAATGTGTGATGGAGCCCACACACGGTCGAAATTTCCGACAACAAGGTCCTATCACACATTTTCCATTGGAAAATCCACCCGTGTGTACAGGGCATTAGTCTTTTAGACCTGAGAACTTTTTTCCTCATGTTTGTCATGTCTCTAATATGCCTTGTGGCAAAATTCAAATAGGATTTAATACATTTTTGTTTTGGCAAAGTATTTCTGGATAATCAAAAATATTAATAGTTCTTTCCTTATGCAAAATTAATTATTACAAAACATCTGAATTGAATGTATATTTAAGTGCAGTGTAGTCACCTGGTATAATAAGGTTGATTTAGTAAAGGCAAGTAGGCTGTTCTCTTTGCAAGGAAATTATCCCCAGAGCTTAGTAAACATGGTGAAATTTCACTTTGCAAAGAATACCCAATCATGTGCAAGGAAACTAACAAACAGCATTTTTGCTTGCACATGATGGGATAATGAAAGTCAGCAGAGCTTTACCTCAATCACTAAGCTCTGTCTATTTGTCTTTAGCAATTGAACTCCACTGTCTCAAGGTCTTTTAGCAGATTCTTGCTGTTGTGAAGACCAGTCAGAATTGTCATCATTGTACTGAGTTTTTAGTGAATAAAATACATAGTTTAGTGTGGTTTAGCAGCAGAAGAACTAGTGGAATAGCTTGGCTTTAGGTGGCGGAAAATGGCAATTTAGTGTATTTTAATAGGGGAAAATGCTCCCACCCAAGATATTTGCCTGCTTTATTACTTTTTTAATGTGGTAGGAAATTCTTGTAAAAAAATGGCCCCCCTGCAGGTTAATGTAATAATGTACTAGTGTGCACCCCATACTAGCACATTATGAGAGATTTATCTGTAAAACGGATCCCTTCGTATGTGCACGAGAGTCATGACCACAGCACAGAACTTTGAATGGATGGCACACTCAAGTGTACAGTGCCCATGCAGCTTCTACAAATGTGAATATCACCTCCTACAACTGTGAATAATGGTGCACATTTAGGAGAGATTCACTATACCTACAGGCAAGCCATATTATAGGCTTACCTGTAGGTACAAGTAAAAAAAAAAAGAACTTTACTACCGCTTTAAAATTACCCTAGCTGAAGAACAAATTGCTGCATTATGGAAATACTATACCACTGTAACGTGATCCTGTACAGTGCCATGTGATAAAATGTAGAATGTTTGCACTTTATCGCAGCTCACTGCAGGGCATGTTTGGGTTGCTTTGCAGTGTGAATGGGACACACAGAAAACAATTGTTTTCTGGGTGTCCTTGCGGTGACCAGCATTTTACACTGTAGTAAAATGCTGGTGCACCCACCTACATATTTGGTGGGAATGCCTAAAGCTCCAACCATATTGGCAAGATATCAGGGCCCAGATTAAAGTGATCCTAGATATTGAGATGCCTGACTCTCCCTTAGAGTTTTTGCTCCACGTGCCATCTATTCCTCACAGCCATTACCGTAAGTCAATCTTGCCTCACTTTCTGAATGCAGCTAGACATTTGATCCCAGTCCACTGGAAATCAGTTTGTATTCCTAGGCGAGTTGACTGGATCTGCCTGGTAAATAACATCATGGCTGCAGGGGAGTGGATGGCAATGTATAAGGGCCGACATAAAAAGTTCTATGGGATTTGGGCCACGTGGATACATTATACTTCCAGTGCTTCGCAAACCCCACAGCCATCTTCCTCCGAGTCCTCTAGACCTCCATAGTCAGAGTTCTGATGCAGCTTAGTTCAGTTTAAGATTGGACAGATTGGGAGAGACTTGCTCAGATCCATGGAATATTACTGAAATTATCATTTACTTCTCAGTTATAGTGCTGGCTGTTTTTGTCTTGGTTCATTTTGTTTCTCTATTATTCTTGTGCCTGACTTCCTTCCCCTCCTTCCTCTCCCTCCCTCCTACCATTCCCCCCCGCCCCACTTACCCTTGCCCTTCCATACCCTCCTCACTTGGTTTTACAAATGGACTCCTAGCTCAGGATAAGCTAGATAAACCTTGAGCACTAACCTGAGTGTCTATCTTCTTTTTCCTGGGGAATAAAGGTGGTATGTGGAAAATAGGGAAACAATTGCGCTAAGATAAATGTTAAATGGGGCTATATCCAAAGCACAGCCCCCCAAAAGCTGCAATTCTCATGTAAACATAAATACAAGGAAAACAATCGGAAAAAAAACAGAATCACGCTAACAAAATGTGATATCAATATTTAAAATAAATACTCAAAATAAATCACATGCATACATCCATTACTAATGAATGCCGAAAGTGCATTTGAATGAAAACTCAAACATCTACATGTGCACATATAAATTAAAAAACTAAAATATGTGCTTTAGAAAAAAGGAAAAATGTGGTACACAAATATAAATCGACTGTT
Organism: Aquarana catesbeiana; assembly: GCF_042186555.1. Classification (NCBI taxonomy): domain Eukaryota; kingdom Metazoa; phylum Chordata; class Amphibia; order Anura; family Ranidae; genus Aquarana; species Aquarana catesbeiana. Next base: position 391,115,476 of record NC_133327.1, on the reverse strand, counting down.
CATATAAAGTCCCGTGAAGTTATAAAAAACGAATGTTAATAAAATTGATGATAAACATCTAAACACACGTGCAAAATTTATAAAATAAAAAGTTCATAAGATGCCAGCTGAATGTCATCAGAAAGGTGTTGGGTGAAAAACCAAAACAGCAGAAATGGACTCTTACCAGAGCTCCATGATCCCCCATAACAGAGGATCTAGGAGTGCATGTATAAAAATACTGAATGGCTTCAGGAAAACCAGAGAACCTCAGTATCGGGCGGTCAACTCCCGACCAATTAGATCACGGTGGAACTCCCATGGTGCATGGAAAATATCTATAAAAACTCCATAGTGTAAAACCGTCATTTATTAAAGCGTTAAAACAAAAGGAAATACACTCACAATGTTGCAGTTAAAATCGTCCAGTGCCCCTGGATGACGTAAGTTATTATGAAACGCGTAGGACGGAGCGATGCACTGACGTCACCTCGTACTTCGTATACCCATAGGACGGGTTGTCTGCTCGTGCTCCGGCCGGCCGAGCAGTCTTCAGGCTCGATTTTAACTGCGTGATCTGATTGGTCAGGAGGGGACTGCCCGATACTGAGGTTCTCTGGTTTTCCTGAAGCCATCCAATATTTTTATACATGCACTCCTAGATCCTCTGTTATGGGGGATCATGGAGCTCTGGTAAGAGTCCATTTCTGCTGTTTTGGTGGTGGATTCAACTATAACCTTCACCCAACATCTTTCTGATGACATTCAGCTGGCATCTTATGAACTTTTTATTTTATAAATTTTGCACGGGTGTTTAGATGTTTATCATCAATTTTATTAACATTAATTTTTTATAACTTCACAGAACTTTACATGAACAGTCGATTTATATTTGTGTACCACATTTTTCCTCTAAAGCACATATTTTAGTTTATTAATTTATATGTGCACATGTAGATGTTTGAGTTTTCATTCAAATGCACTTTCGGCATTCATTAGTAATGGATTTATGCATGTGATTTATTTTGAGTATTTATTTTAAATATTGATATCACATTTTGTTAGCGCGATTCTGTTTTTTTTTTCCAATAAAGGTGGTATACTTACATGATATACAGGTGATACTCGAAAAATTAGAATATCGTGCAATAGTTCATTTATTTCACTAATGCAACTTAAAAGGTGAAACTAATGTATGAGATAGACTCATCACATGCAAAGCAAGATAGTTTAAGCTGTGATTTGTCATAATTGTGATGATTATGGCTTACAGCCATTTACCCCATTTACCCCAAATCCACAATCTCAGAAAATTTGAATATTACATGCAATCAATAAAACAAGGATTGTACATAGAACAATATCGGACCTCTGAAAAGTATAAGCATGCATATGTACTCAGTACTTGGTTTGGGCCCCTTTTGCAGCAATTACTGCCTCAATGCCGCGTGGCATGGAAGCTATCAGCCTGTGGCACTGCTGAGGTGTTATGGAAGACCAGGATGATTCAATAGCAGCCTTCAGCTCTTCTGCATTGTTTGCTCTCATGTCTCTCATCTTTCTCTTGGCAATGCCCCATAGATTCTCTATGAGGTTGAGGTCAGGCAAGTTTGCTGGCCAGTCAAGCACAGTAATCCCACGGTCATTGAACCAGGTTTTGGTGCTTTTGGCAGTATAGGCAGGTGCCAAGTCCTGCTGGAAAATGAAGTCAGCATCCCCATAGAGCTTGTCTGTGGAAGGAAGCATGAAGTGCTCCAAAATCCCCCGGTAGAGGGCTGCATTGACCCTGGACTTAATGAAGCACAGTGGACCAACACCAGCAGATGACATGGCTCCCCTAATCAACACAGACTGTGGAAACTTCACACTGGACTTTGTCAGACTTTACTTACCAGACCAGTGAGTCCATTAGGGCAGAGGGTGGTCTCCCATACGTATCCTACTCGTGGCCCCTGGTAGAGTGGACAGGAGGCACAGGAGTAAGGAATGGTAAGAGAGCCTTGTGAGGGATCCAGGTGCTGGAGGGAAGAAGATCTTCAAGCAGCAGGTGGTATACTGGAGCACAGGCAAACAGATGCTGAGCAGGAGCAGAGTGGGTTGGTCAAGGCACAGGCAGGGTTCGGCAACAGGCAGGCAACACGGTACAATAGGAGCAGGCAGAAGCAGGGTCAAACAAGCCGAGGTCAGGTACAGGCAGCAATCAGCAGAATGCCAGGGGCAAGCCGGGTCGTCAAGAGATCTTGGAAACATAGGAACGCAGGAACAGGCAAAGGGAACTATGGAACTGGGAGTTGTTGATCAGGCAGCACAGGGCAGAGTGCAGAGCAGACCTAAAAAGGCTGATTGGTGCCAAACGCCGCACACACGCACGCACGCATGAGTGCGCACATGCACTGTGCGCGCACCCGTGCGCGAACCTGCATGCCCCTGAATGCCAGTGCGCACGCCAGGGCCCACAGGAGCATGCACACCAGTGCCCATAGGAACACGCACAGCGGCACGCACAGGAACGCATGCGCCAATGCGCACTGGTGCACACCGGCGCGCACCAGCATGGCCAGCACGGTGGCCAACAAGTTAACCTCTCTGACAGTGCCCCCTCCTTAAAGGCAGCCTCTGGATGCCCAGCTGAGCCAGTCTGGGGGCATGGGCATTTTTGAACGCTTGTAAAAGTTCCTGGGCATGCAAATTGCTCTCTGGTTCCCAGGAGTTGTCCTCCGGTCCATACCCTTTCCACTTGATGAGATACTGAATTCTGTTGTTCCTCCTCCTGCAATCCAAGATTGCTTCAACTTCGAATTCCTCTTCGTTATCAATTATAATATGTTTAGGTGGGCCAGTAGTATGGCCAGTAAAGGGATTTGAAATAGTAGGCTTCAATAGGGATACATGAAAAACCGGATGCACCCTTAAAGAATCAGGCAGATCAAGTTCTTTACTTTCAATATATTTTTTATTTTGTCAAAAGTGAATGAAAAGATTACATCACATGTTATAGATACAGCGTGAGACATCTGTCTTGAGGCGACCAACACGGTCACATGGAGAACTTGTTAATCAAGGTTGTTATTACAAAATATATCTGCATAAAACAAACATAACCTGTCAAGTGAATTGATCAGAGTCACTGGGTGCCAAATATGGTCCAAGGAGCCCCAGCGAACGAGAGGGGTAGAAGGGGGGAAACCTCTGCCACCCCAACTGGGAATATGCTATGGCGGAGCTCCCCACCCCCTAGCATCCCCTCATCAAAGATAATGGAACTACTGATTTTTCTTGTGTAGAAAAAGAAAACGTAGAGGATTAATAAAACTGGTTTTAAAACAGTAAGTGTATAATCTTGTCTAAAGTTTTCTGGACAAGGGAACAACTTCGAGTCCTGTGAAAGATAGACTTCTAAGTAAAAAACAAAAAAAAAAACACACTCATGGGAACACATGGTATATATAACAGGGAATTAGTACATAGATATGTTTGCAAGAATCTAGGTTGTAGTCGAAGTTGGGACCGGGAGCAGGGTGATCCTCGACCCTGGCCCCGGTCACAACCAGTTAGTTAATGGCTGAAACCCAAGACTGACCGAAAGATGTGAGTGAGAGAAAAGAATAAAAGAGGGAAGAAAAGGGAGAAAAAAGGAGATGAGATAAGATAGAGGAGGTGAGTACGAGTCGACTGGGGGGAAAGAGAGCCGGAGGGTGACATCCAGGAGGAAATATTTAAAGAGTAACCCCTACAAAGGTAGCCCAGGGTTCCCAAATCCGTTCAAATTTGGCCGTGCGATCCAGGATTACACTTGCCATCTTCTCTTGGTTCAAAATCCATGAGATCTTTCTTTTGGCTAGAAGTGATGAAACTGATGTTTTTTTCCAAGCTTTAGCCAGGGTGAGCTTGGCACCTAAGATGATAAAGAATATAAGGCGTTGAGTAATCCTGGAGGCTTCTTTCACTGGGAAGTTAAGGAGCACTATGAGGGGGACATTTGGATAGGCATTGGGGTTAGCTTGCTGATCCAAGAGGAGATCTTGTGCCAAAATTGTCGAACTCTGGCACAGGTCCACCATATATGGAACATATCGCCCTTAAGACCACATCCCCGAAAACAGAGGGGAGACGCTGATGGGTACATGTGTGCTAGCTTCGAAGGGACCTGGTACCATCTAGTCAGCACTTTTAAACTAGCTTCCATTAGGCTGGAGTTAAGAATGCCTTTGTAGGATTGGAAAAGTTCCTGTGCCACGTTTCCAATGTCCAGTGTTGGGATAGGTCAGCTTCCCAAGCCTGCATGTAAGATGTCTTGGACTGCGCGGAGGACAGAGCTTTATAGATTACCGAGATGCCCCCCCTCTGCTCACTGGCCTGACCACACCATATTTCATAGGGGGTTATTTGGGGCCCATTCGGGAGTGTTTTACACCTTTTATGTAAGAAGTTTGAGATTTGAGAGAATCTGAAGGATTCAGAGACAAGCATATCTAGGTTACTAATACAGAATGCTTTGGAGAGTGGGCTAAGAGGTCTAAGGAAGTGCCCTATTCTGTATAGCCCTTTGTCGAGCCACCATATAAATGCTGATATGTCAAGGCCCGGAGGGAAATCAGGATTTCGGAATAAGTGTTGCAATAGTTTTGTGGGGGAGGTCAGATGTTGGTTGCATCTCAGACTATCCCAAAGTGCAAAGGAGTGTGAGAGGTTTGGGGAAAGTATGGAGGGTCTGAGTTTCCTAGGGCTCCAGAGAAAGTAGTCTAGAGTGTGGAGAGGGACTGCCTGCCTTTCTATGTGAATCCAGTCAGGTTGTTCCCAGCGTGAGTATACCGCCGATATCTGAGCTAGATGAGCAGCTTGCAAGTACCAAAGCAGATTTGGAAGTCCCATGCCCCCTTCAGTTTTAAATCTGAACAGGACTGCCTTGGGGAATCTGTGTCCCCCTCTGCCCCAAATGTTTTTGACGATTTTGGCTTGGAGTCATTTTAGGCAAATTTTGTCGACAGGAATCGGGAGGGCTCTAAAATAGTAGAGAATGCGGGGGAGTAGGGTCATCTTAATCGTGTTGATTCTACCCAGCCAGGACAGGGACATCCAGGACCACCGGGAGAGGTCTTCCTCCAGTTTTTTGTAGAGAGGTGGGTAATTGGCTTGGTGTAGGAGTTCAATCCTGGGAGTCAGTTTGATCCCCAGGTATGAGATGGTGGAGTCGCTCCAGGAGAACCAGAAGCTTTCCTTGAGCCTGGCCAAAGGAGAGTCTGGGATGTTAATATTGAGTGCCTGGGATTTATCGTAGTTAACCCTAAGGCCCAAGGCTGCCCCGAATTCATCTAGGAGGTGACATACGTTGGGGAGTGATGTTAGTGGGGAGGAAACAAATAGTAAGATGTCATCCGCAAATAATGCGCATTTATGACACTTGGGGCCACTTTGAATGCCTTGGATATTCGGATTGTTTCTGATGGCTATTGCCAAGGATTCAATTGCTATGGCAAAGATCAATGGGGATAGAGGGCAGCCCTGTCTTGTGCCTCTAGCTATGGGGAAGGATTCCGAGTAAAATCCCTGCAGACGCACCTGAACTGGGGGATGAATGACATTAAAAAATGAATTCCCAAATCCCCACCTTTGAAGAGTGTTGAAGATATATGGCCATTGGACAGCATCAAAAGCTTTTTGGAGGTAGAGAGAGTAAACATCCCTGTCTGGAAGGGCCCCCATCCCAGTTAGAATTGAGAAGGGATATATCAATCGATCGTCTAGTTTGGTCAGGTCCCTGTCTCCCTGGGATGAAGCCCACTTGGTCTTTGTAAATGTATAAGCTAATGAAGGAGGCCAGGCGGTCTGCAAGGATTTTAGTCAGAATCTTTAAGTCATTATTAATGAGAGATAATGGTCTATAGTTGCTAACCGAGCTGGCATCTTTATCAGGTTTAGGGATGACCGTAATGTAGGCCGTGTTAAGTGAGGCATCTAGTAGAGTCCCCTGTCTGAGTGTGTTAAAAAAATCGGGCAATATATGGGGCGAGAATGGAAGAGAACGATTTGTAATATGGTATGGAGAATCCATCTGGGCCAGGTGCTGAGTGAGATTTCAAGTGTTCAATGACTGCACTTACTTCCTCAACGGAGATAGGGGCGTCTAGTTTCTGGCGGTGTCTGTCCTATAATTTGGTGACTTGAATGTTGTCTAGGAAGTGATCCATCGTCTCTGTAGTGGGGCTGTTCTCACCACTGTATAGTGATTTGTAAAAGGTCAGGAATTCCCCCATAATTCGTTGAGGGTTCTGGGACAGAGTGCCGCCTTGGATTTTGATTTTGGAAAGGGCTGGGGATTTAAATTTCGGGGACAACCTGCCTGCAAGCATACAGCTGATGCTATTGCCTTGGCAATAGAATCGGGATCTATTCCACCGCAGCCATTTTTTGGCCTTTGTGGTCAGGGCGAGGTTTAATGCCGTGCGAGCTGCGTCCAGCTTGATGATGGGAACAGCTCTTGGGTCGGCCTTGTGTTTTTTAATTAAGGCTGTATAATCCTTATCTAACTTCTCTATGTCGGCTTTGTTGGCTTTATTAATCTGAGAGGCAATTTGAATCAGATGACCTCTAATTACGGCCTTATGTGCTGCCCAAAGGCATGAGGGGCTAGTTTCTGGCAGATCGTTAGTGGTGAAGTAATTGCAGATATTAGTTTTGATTTCTTTGGTTCTAATCGGATCACTCAGGATGGACTCATTAAGTCTCCAACGCCGGCAGGGTTTAGCACCTATCGGGCCCTGAATTGAAAGGATCACCATTGAGTGGTCCGACCAGACTACATCTTTGATATATGCCCTGTTTGTTAGTAGAATAGAAGCTGAAGCGATGAGGATATGATCGATTCTCGCGAAGGATCTATGGGGGTCAGAGAAGTGTGTGAAGTCTTGTAGGGTGGGATTTACTTCCCTCCATATATCAACGAGACCTTGTTGGAAGATTAGCTTGGCTATACGTAGGCTCTGTTTAGTGGGTCTGGTGAGGCGTTTGCCAGGGAGATGAGACTTGTCCAGTCCCTGGTCAAAGGCCGAATTAGAATCGCCCCCAAAGATCACTGTGCCCTCCAGCAGTGGTGTTAGTGTTGTAAACAGGCATTGAAAGAAGGCTAGTTGGCCTCTGTTGGGGGCATAGTATGAAATCAAAGAATATAGTTGGTTGTCTAATTCCCCCACAATGAGGATATAGCGCCCATCAGGGTCCCTGTGTTCAGATTTGAGGGTAAATTTGCATCTTTTGGATATGAAAATACCCACCTCCTTCGTTTTATCCTCCGCATTGGCTAGTGTGAAGAAGGGGAATTTGGAGTGTATAAAAGATGGGCAGAAGTGTTTGGGCAAATGCGTTTGCAGGGAGTTCAGGCCTTGAGCATTATGTGATATTATTTTAAGGGGTTTACTGGTGGGTCATCGGCCATCGACCAGTAGAGGGGGCAGAGCTAGGAAATCTGCAGCACTTACCATCTGACATCCACGGGTACCAAGACATCCCGCAGAGCAGGTGAAGACCGGTGAGATGTCCTGTTGTTGTCTGAGTAAATCCCCCCAGCCAACTCCTACGGGGAAATGTAAATTAAAACATTGTTGGAGAAGGAAAGAGGAAAAGCATGAAAGAAAGACGGGGGACAAGAGAGTCTCCCGTAGAATGGAGGGGACAGAATCCTCCATCAGAAAGTGTGGGTCACACTGAAGTCCCTCCAGGAGGCAGGGAATGGTCCTGTCCAGGGTAGGGTAGACTACCTGAACCACTAGACAGGAGGGGGCGCATAAACACCACTTCAGCAGAGTGGCCGCTTGATTTGGTTTGTAATTGACAGGATAAAGGCACTGGGGCCGGCATTCACAAAGTACCCTCCTACCTAACTTTGCCGTATGCTAAGAAAAACGTGGAGTCGAAAGTGCATCAGTTAACAGATAATGATTATAGTAGTTAAACAGTTAACAAATGAATAAATGTGGATCTGGATATATAAGGGTGAGCTGGGACTAAGGGCAAAGGGTGGACAGGTGGGGGAAGCGTAAATGACTGTTGGGGAAGGTGTACATCAGGTATGGCTCCCCATAACATTGTGGAGTGTATGAAAAGTTCACCGGGGCTAGTCAGGCACCATAGGTACTCCCCTCAACTCTCCACCAAACCTGCCCAGAAGTAGCAATGGAGCATCCCAATGGGACCAGGCAAATAAAAATCCTATTCAGTGTCGTCCCCAGGTTGAGTGCTACCCGAGACCGCCTCGGCCAAGGCGTGACGGCATCTAAACAGTAAACAGAAAACCCGTCTCGGGTATCACGAGTGGGGGGCCTCTGTCATCTCAGCTGACAGCTGAGAGGAAAAGGAGGCAAAAGAAGTGAGTCCTTGAGGAGGAACAGGTTATGGAAGTCAGGGAGGAATGGTTTCCTTGGACTTCTTGGATCTGGCCTTCTCCCAAACCAGATTCAGGGGACTGGTGGGCAGATGTCTTTTCGCAGAGTTGGGTTGAAGTCCTGACTGATGGGCATTAGGGTCTTGGTTGATGAGGCCCAGTTGCAGAAACAGTAGTTTAAGTTGGAATGGGAAGAGCCACCAGTATTTGATTTCTCTGTCCATCGGGATTTAGGGCCCTCCTTTTTTGTATAGTGGAGTGGGATAAATCAGCAAATATTTGCAGATGATGACCCTAGAACACTATTTTAGCCATAGATCTTGATTTTCTCATCACCTCCTCCTTGACTGAGAAGAAGTGCGGTTTCACCACAACATCACGGGGGAGTCCATCTGCCCTAGGAGGTCTGAGAGCTCTATGAGCCCTATCCAGCTCTAGTCTGTGTTGAGGTGTATCTGGGAGTTACCGCCTCTTGCTGGTCGACCGCCATACAACTAAAAATCTATTCGCAACAAGCCGCAGCTGCAACCGGAGCTCACCATAGAGCCGACTGCTATCCACCATGTCCCTATACGACACAGCAAGACGGAGCAAGCCACAGACAGCATTTGAATTACAAGAGGAGGAACCGCGGCACAGCTGGGCTACCATGGGAACGGAGGAGATGCTATCCGGCCCTCCGACCAGCAAGAGGCGGTAACGTTATTCATTCAGTTTCTGCTCTCTTTCCCGTATTTGCATGCTGCGTGGCTGAGTGTTAGTATATGCGGATTGTGGGAAAGTTTGATGTGATGGAATACCATTTATTGATTCAATGATTAACTTTGATATCTACATCACTATCAGGAAATTTTTAGTATATCTGCTATACTTTGTGAACAGTACTTGGCAGTGACCGCACTCATCATCCATGTGGTTCCTACCACACCACATACCCTACAGAGATTCTCCGCATGTCGTTTTTTACTTTTCCACGCTGCAGGAATGAATTTTTGGTATACCCTGAGCATGAGCATGCATTCATCTTTTTTCAATTATTTTCCATTTTCAAACTTCGACTTTATTAGCAGCTGGTGACATATTCAATGGGGCTCTCTTAGATGGGTTTTGTTAGCGGTCATTGAATCTCCACATCCCCAATCCCCCCCCGGGGGACCACACGTGCACAATGCCCCTTTGCTATTAGACTTTTTATACAAATGTGATGTGGCGATTAGCCATAGGGACTTTGTGCAAGTGTGGGAGTCTAGGCGCCTGTACCCTGTTTGTTATATGTTTGTCTGTGTCTGTCATTGTCTGGCATTTTTGTGTATCTGACATATGAGCATATTGGGTGCACCCTGCACCCGATATGCAAATTTTTTCATGTATGGTGGATCATATTTATATATATAATTGTTGGCGTAATTATTGCCAATTTTAACATTTGTTACTCCAATAAACTTTATTTATATTTTAATACCACTTTCCCATCATTGTCCATTATATCCATAGTAACTGTCTTTGGGCCCGAGAGAGCAACTTCTTTGTGCCTCTCTTTGACCCCTCAACCTTTTTTGAATATTTGTTTTAGTTACGGATATGACCTCTAAACTAGAGGAGTGACGTTGGGTAAGAGATATATTGAATACAAGCTATTTACTTTCTAGGTGGTTCCCTTCTTCCTCTCTCTTTTTTTCCATACCTTTTTCTATCAAACATCCTTTTGCTGTATTCCTAAGACTTAGCCATAGTTTCTTGTTATTGGTGGAAAAAAAAATCATGGTTTCAGAAACTGCGGGAACGGCACACTCAGGTATCGAACTGGGTAAAAAAGAGGGATGGAAACCGTAGTTGGCAAAGAATGGGGTTTGGTTTATGGCAGAATTCAAGGAATTGTTGTAGGCAAATTCTGCAATGGGTAGCAAAGAGACCCAGTCATCTTGAGAGAAAGTAGAGAAGCAGCGGAGGTATTGCTAAAAGGTTTGATTGGTTCTCTCAGTTTGTCCGTTTGTCTGGGGATGGTAAGCCGATGAAAATGCCAACTCAATTTCTAAGGAACCACAGAGAGCCTTCCAGAACTTCGAGGTAAATTGACACTGCAATCGGACACAATACTTGCCGGAACCCAATGCAGCCTTACCACTTCTTTAACAAAAATCTTCGCTGTGTTCATGGCCGAGGGTGTGCCCTTCATGGGGAGAAAGTGTGCCATCTTGGATAGCCTATCTATCACAACAAAAATGGTAGAAAATCCCTCCAAGGGAGGGAGTTCCACGATGAAATCCATCAATATCATTTTCCATGGTCTCTCTGGAACGGGTAAAGGTTTTAATAATCCTCAAGCTCTTGTCCAGGTATTTTTACTTTGGGCACAAGTGTTGCATGGTTCCACATAATCTTTACAAACCTTAGACAGTTGGGGCCACCAGAAGGTGCGCTGCACCAATTCTGTAGTCTTCAAGACCCCAAAATGTCTGGCTAGCTTATGGTCATGGCAGAGTTCCATTACAGCCACCCTTAAGGGTTCAGGGACTACGACTTTGTCTTTATAACAGAACAGACCTTCATTTAGATTGGTTTCAGGGTACAGAGACATTCCCACAGAGGCCTGCTTTATCCGGGTAATAAGATCCACTTGAAGGAGAAAAAAGTTCCCAGAGGGGAGGATCGTGTCAGGAGGGGGGGTCTCTTCTGAATCATGAAACATGCAAGAGAGCGCATCTGGCTTAACGTTCTTAAAACCTGGCCTATAGGTGATGTGGAATTGGAATCGGGCAAAGAAAAGTGCCCATCTGGCCTGCCATGGTCTCAATCTTTTGGCTGTCCTCAAATATTCCAGAATCTTGTGATCCGTATACACCAAGATGGAGTGTGCAGCACCCTCCAGAAGGTAACGCCACTCCTCCAGAGCCGACTTGATGGCCAGAAGTTCCCAATCTCCCACGTCATAATTCCTTTCTCACATTGAGAACTTGCGTGAAAAGAATACCACAGGATAAAGAAGAGCTTTTGCACCTTGCCGTTGTGAGAGCATCGCTCCAACTGCTATTTCTGAGGCGTCAACCTCCAGGACAAACGGTAAAGCAGGATTAGGGTGTTCCAGGATGGTAGCTGATGTGAAGAGCTCCTTTAGTTTTTCAAAGGCCGCCTGAGCCTTAGGAGTCCATGAGAATCGGGTTCCCTGTCTGGTCAGTTCGGTTAATGGGGTAATTATTGATGAAAACCCCCTAATGAATTTCCGGTAAAAATTAGAGAAGCCGATGAAGCGCTGCACGCCTTTCTTATCCATAGGCGCAGGCTAGTCCAGGATGGACACCTTCTGGGGGTCCATCTTGATGCCATCCACCGAGATGATTAAGCCTAGAAATTGGATGCATTGAAGTTCACACTCACATTTTTCGAGTTTTGTTGTTGTCTGAGCTGGGTTAGAACATTCCGGACGTGTCTGCGGTGATAGTCTAGCGAGGAAGAAAAGATCAGAATATCATCAAGATACACTATCACATACAAGTCCAGGTAGTCATGAAAAATATCGTTGACAAAATATTGGACTGTTGCGGGGGCATTGCATAACCCAAAAGGCATGGCAAGGTACTCGAAGTGCTCAAATCGAGTGCGGAATGCCGTCTTCCACTTGTCCCCTTCCCGGATACGAAATAAATTGTAAGCTCCCCGAAGATCTAGCTTCGTGAACACAACTGCAGTTCCCAACCTTTGGAAAAGTTCTGGCACTAAAGGCAGGGGATAACGATTCTTAATAGTTATCCTATTCAATTCCCTATAGTCAATACAAGGACGTAAGGAATGGTCCTTTTTTCCACCAAAAAAGATACCTGCGCCGGCTGGCGAGGTGGACGGGCAGATGAATCCCTTCTCCAGATTTTCATCGATATAGACCCCCAGTGTGCCTAGCTCCTGCTCAGTTAGTGGGTAGATTCTTCTGAAGGGCACCTCAGATCCAGGTAGGAGTTCTATTGGGCAATCATAGGGCCTGTGCGGGGGCAATGTTTCTGCTCCTTTTTTACTAAATACGTCCAAAAAGGCCCGGTAGGGCTCAGGGATGGATTGACGTAGTTCCAGATCTATGTCCAGGCAAAGGAGTTGGGAGATTTCCACAGAGGATCTGTACAGGCAGTTCTGTTGGCAATACTCAGAAGGAAATGTAACTTCCCCTGTGGCCCAGTTAATACTGGGATTGTGGGCTTGTAGCCAGGGTAATCCCAAAATGATGGGATAGAGAGGAGACGAGACGGCGTCCAGATGAAGGAGTTCCTGGTGATGGGAGCCAAAGGTGGCTAGCAAAGGAACGGTCTCTTGGGTGACCGGGGCAGAACGAAGAGTGGAGCCATCCGCCAGGTGTATAGTAAGTCCCTGGGCCTTGGGTTGAAGTGGGATGCGGTGATTAGCAGCGAAGGTCAGGTCGACCAAGCAGCTGCAGGCACTGATGGCCGTCACTGGGGTATTCCCTCCTGGGAACTGCAAAGTGATGGAGAGAGCAAGGTGAGAACCGGACTTAGGTAAAACAGATGCACACATTGAGGAAACAGGAAGGCACTTACGCATCTTGTTGGGGCAAGCCCTCATGTAGTGTCCAGGTTCACCGCAATACAGGCAGAGATTGCGGGCTCGTCTTCGCAGCTTCTCCTCGGGGGTCAGTTTGGGGCGGAGCAAGCCAAGTTGCATAGGCTCTGGGGCGTCTTGGACTGGTGCGGTAGAGATGGGAGAAAACTGACCGGCTGAACTGGGAACCTTAGGTAGCATCCAAGTAGGGCAGAACTGGTTAGTAGATTTCTCTGATCGGTGTTCCCTCAAACAACGGTCAATCTGGATGGACAGGTTGATGAGTTCATCCAAGGATGGGGGTATTCCTACACGTGCCAGCTCATCTTTAAGCGGGTCCGAAAGCCTCGATCTGAACTGGTAATGCAAGGCGGCGTCATTACAGTTCGTGTCAGGACTCCAGCGTCTGAATTCTACCTCGTAGTCTTCTGCTGCCCTGCGAGCCTGTTGTAGAGAGTGCAGATCAGCTTCCACAGTCGCAGTCAACTGCGGATCCTTATATAGTTGGGACATGGCCAAGAAAAAGGCTTCCAGACTATCCAGGGTTACTGATTTTTGTTCCAGCAGGTGGTGGGCCCAGGTTTGGGGTTCGCCGGACAACAAAAAGAGGACAAAGCCCACCTTGGTTGCTTCTAGAGAGAAGGTGCATGGTTGCAAGGCAAAATAGAGCTTGCAGGCATTGCGAAACGCACGGTATTTGCTACGTTCTCTGGTAGACCTTTCAGGAGTGGGTACTCTGGGCTCTGGAGAAAGCATTTCTACGGAGGGTGCAGATGAAAGTCCAACAGAAGATGCTCCCTGGGGATTGGAGGGAGAGGATAAAGCTTGAACTTGTTCCTCCAGTCTTGAATAGCCTTCCTGCAGGCTCTTTACGGCTTGAGTAAGACCCGCCAGATGTCTACAAAGTTCATCCATTCAGGAGGCCCCCTGCCCGGACTCGGTCATGGCTGCCTGATACTGTCAGACTTTACTTACCAGACCGGTGAGTCCGTTAGGGCAGAGGGTGGTCTCCCATACATATCCTACTTGCGGCCCTTGGTAGAGTGGACAGGAGGCACAGGAGTAAGGAATGGTAAGAGAGCCTGGTGAGGGATCCAGGTGCTGGAGGAAAGAAGATCTTCAAGCAGCAGGTGGTATACTGGAGCACAGGCAAACAGATGCTGAGCAGGAGCAGAGCGGGTTGGTCAAGGCACAGGCAGGGTTTGGCAACAGGCAGGCAACACGGTACAATAGGAGCAGGCAGAAGCAGGGTCAAACAAGCCGAGGTCAGGTACAGGCAGCAATCAGCAGAATGTCAGGGGCAAGCCGGGTCATCAGGAGATCTTGGAAACACAGGAACGCAGGAACAGGCAAAGGGAACTATGGAACCGGGAGCTGTTGATCAGGCAGCACCAGGCAGAGTGCAGAACAGACCTAAATAGGGCGATTGGCGCCAAATGCCACACACCGATGCACACCAGCGCACACGCCCGCGCCCGAGCATGCACACCAGCGCCCATAGGAACACGCACAGCGGCGTGCACAGGAACTCACACCGGCGCACACTGGGGCGCACCAGCGCGGCCAGCACCGCGGCCAACAAGGTAACCTCTCTGACAGACTTTAAGCATCTTGTAGTGTGTGCCTCTCCATTCTTCCTCCATACTCTGGGTCCTTGGTTTCCAAATGAGATGCAAAAATGTGCTCTCATCAGAAAAGAGGACTTTGGACCACTGAGCAACAGACCAGGTCTGTTTTTCTTTAGCCCAGGTAAGACGCTTCTGACGTTGTTTGTTTTTCAGGAATGGCTTGACAAGAGGAATACGACATTTGAAGCCCATGTCCAGGATCCGTCTATGTGTGGTGGCTCTTGATGCACTGACTCCAGCCTCAGTCCACTCCTTGTGAAAGACCCCAACACTTTTGAATGGCCTTTTCCTGACAATCCTCTCCAGGCTGCAGTCATCCCTGCTGCTTGTGCACCTTTTTCTTCAACACTTTTCCCTTCCACATAACTTTCTATTAATGTGCTTTGATACAACTCTTTGGGAACATCCATCTTCTTTTGCAATTACCTTTTGAGGCATTCCCTCCTTATGGAGGGTGTCAATGATGGTTTTTGGCACAACTGTCAGGTCAGCAGTCTTTCTTTTTTGTTGGATTCCTACTGAACCAGACTGAGAGACCATTTAAAGGCTCAGGAATCCTTTGCAGGTGTTATGGCTTAACTAGCTGATTAGAGTGGGACACTTTGAGCCTAGAATATTGTACCTTTTCACAATATTATAATTTTCTGAGATTGTGGATTTGGGGTTTTCATGAGCTGTAAGTGATAATCATCACAATTATGACAAATCAGGGCTTGAACTATCTTGCTTTGCAAGTAATGAGTCTATCTCATATATATTAGTTTCACCTTTTAAGTTGCATTAGTGAAATAAATGACCTTTTGCACGATATTCTAATTTTTCCAGTATCACCTGTATATAGATAAATGTACCAATAAGCTCTGGTTACCTATTTCAAGTTTATGCAATTCTTGCTCTTGTGTCCATTTGGGGTTTTCCTTTTTGTTCTATGTAAACTGAATGTTTGTAAAAATCAAAATAAAGACTATTTAAATAAAACCGCCGGTCACCGTGTGCATACAGCCTAATTGTACAATTTCTTTTTGTTCTATGGTCAGTTATGTAGTTCGTGGGCCTGCCTGATTTGATTCAAATTGAATGGATTGTTTAGATTTGTCAAATCTAAAAATGATTTTACAGAGATTGTACAAATGTAATTATATAATGTATGGCATTTAAACTCTAATAGAAAATGCTTGTAGTTTGTATAAATTACCTTTGTATGCATAGCGTTTCCTTAAGCCTGGTACACAGTAGTAGTTTTTTTTTCATTCAACTCAGCGGGCTGAATGAAAAAAAAAACTGAAGAGCTCAGGAGGAGCCTCTGTACTAACAATCTGATGTTAGTACAGCATTCTCCCCAGCTGAGCTATTGTGTTCTGCCAAGGGGATGGCCCCCCTGCCAGAACACTCCTGTCAGCGCTCTCAGCCATTGGATCCGGAGCCAATCGGCAGACCTTTTTTGATCATGCCCTTTTGACAATACGTGTGTACTAGGCTTTAGGGTTTTCCAGTTTCCCCAAAAACATATCAGTAGGGTAATTGGCCTCTATTTAAAGCTGTCCCTAGATCACTAAGCTGATTTACTAAAGGGGTTGAGAATATTTACTCAAATTGGTGTAAATATTTACTTTAGTCGTCCACTCAAGTGAATGCGTCTGCATATTATTGGGTATTTAAAGTGAATGGAACTTACTTTTCACATGATTGATTAGAATGAAGATTCTAAACTCCTTTACTAAATCAGCCTCCATATGGCTATTCTAAAATTCCTACACAGCAAGCTCCTTCAAGGTCAAGGATTGCTATAAGTTGCTCTATGTACATGGGAATAAAGATTATATTCAGATTTTCCCTTTTGAATATAAAACACATTTTAATCTGTAGAACTATTTGCACTGGGTATGACTAATTCCAGAAAACATTGTTCAAACTCGATTTAATGGTGTATAAAAGAACTAAATGAAATATTACACATTAAAAACCTAACAAATAAGGCAAGCACTATGCATTCCCCATTTCCTGCTTTCTGTTTATCTGCTCTAGAACTTCAATGAGTAAGATGTTATTATCGCAAGGTTTTTGTAAGAACTGGAAATAAATGATAGCTCTGGAAGCTGGCTACAAACTGTATGTGTGGATTTATTGACTTCAAACAAACATTTGAAGATGAACAGATTTCTCCAATATGTCTATGTTTTCACAAAGAATACATTCATGAGGCGACTGTATTTGTATCTGTGCTGAATCTAAAATATGTAATCAACTTGTTATATTCTTGATGGTCTGTCAGAAGCAGAAAGAAGCATGTTTCTTTCTCTGTGCTCTGTTTCTGAAGTGTCAATAAATAATTACAAAATGATTAAGAGGAGTGCACTCATCAGTGAATGCAGCCTAAAAAGTCGCTTTATAACTGTCACTTGATTAGATGGAACACTGATGTACTATTTGATTTTTCAAGTGAGCCATTCAAATAAAAGATTAAGCATGCAGCCCTGACATTGTAGCACAATGAAAGGTAATGATGTCATTTTTTGTATTATTATATTTATATCTTATTATCTACATACTAGCTCTCCAACAGAATTTTTCTGATCAGCAATAGTAAACTGACATGCATGAGTTCTTTGGTCTAGTCTTTATAAAAAGCTGCACTTGCACAGGTAAGCATTCAACTATGCCTAGGCTACATGCACAAGATCTTAAGAATCTTACAGATCAAATGGGCATAGTTTATCTGGAACAAAAGTTCCTACATAAATGATCACTAAAATGGTTGCCTTTAGATACATAAAAAAAAAAAAAAATGTAGAGTAGTTCTATATACTCCTGGTATTTTTTCAAATCCAGAGTTTTTTGCATCTATGTATTGAGTTATACATGTACAGTATTTACATTTGTAAACACAAAAAAATACATGTCCGTAGATGTTGAAACGGAGAAAGAAGAAGAAGAAGAAGGAGGAAGAAACCGAAGGAAGATAGAAGATAGAAGAAAGAAGATAGAAGAAAAAAGAAGAATTTAAATAAAGGATTTGTCAAAAACTGTCTCTTGTCATTTTTAACATTTTTGACATTTTTTTTTGTGAAATGGTAGGGGTACTTTTGTACCCCCTTACCATTTCACACAGGGGGGAGGGCCGGGATCTGAGGGTCCCCTTGTTAAAGGGGGCTTCCAGATTCCGATAAGCCCCCTGCCCGCACACCCCCACAACCATCGGGCAAGGGTTGTGGGTATGAGGCCCTTGTCCCCATCAACATGGGGACAAGGTGTTTTGGGGGGCTACCCCAAAGCACCCTCCCAATGTTGAGGGCATGTGGCCTGGTACGGTTCAGGAGGGGGGCTCTCTTTCGCCCCCCCTTATTTCCTGCGGCCTGCCAGGTTGTGTGCTTGGATAAGGGTCTGGTATAGATTTTGAGGAGGACCCCACGCCATTTTTTTAAAAATTTTGGCCAGGGTTCCCCTTAACATCCATACCAGACCTGAAGGGCCAGGTATGGAATTTAGGGGGACCTCCCATGTCATTTTTTTAAAAAACTTTGTGGGGAGTTCCCATGCCGTTTATATCAATGAACTTTTATGTGTATTGTCGGACCGGCAATTCATTAATAGCCGCAAGTAGTTTTAAATTACTTTTTTTCCTTTGAAATGTCATTTTGCTGTCAGACTGTTCTAAATGAGGGAAACATGCACCCCTTTACAGGCATACTATAGACACTCCCCAGGTACGAAATTTAAAGGAATATTACACTTTTATTGTTTCACTTTAAGCATTATTAAAATCACTGCTCTCGAAAAAACGGCCGTTTTTAAAACTTTTTTTGCATTGATCCATGTCTCCTGGGGCAGGACCCAGGTCCCCAAACACTTTTTATGACAATACCATGCATATAAGCCTTTAAAATTAGCACTTTTGATTTCTTCCATAGACTTTTAAAGGGTGTTCCGCGACTTTCGAATTTGCCGCGAACACCCCAAATTGTTCGCTGTTCGGCGGGCAGACGATGTTCGAGTCGAACATGAGTTCGACTCGAACTCAAAGCTCATCCCTACAGGTGACCAGACGAGGGAGCATGGATGGGTTGGGAACAGGGAACCCATCTCTATCTCCGTCCATCGGTTTGGAGGCCTCAGACTAGACCAGGACACCACCGCACGGAGGTGGGAGGCCAGGTAGTATTTATGAATGTCTGGAGCTCCCATACCTCCCTGACCTCTGGGGGAAAAGATAACCAAGCTGGCCACTCTATGAGCCCCGCCTTTCCAAATAAAGTTGAGGAACCACCTTTTAAGCAGTTTCAGTTGGGCCATTGGGATAGGGATTGGCAGTGTTTCATAAAAATTCAATAATTGCGGCATAATAGACATCTTCAACATGTTAATCCTACCTATCCAAGATATTGGGAGTGGGTTCCAACGAGTCAACATGGCCTTGAAAGACTTGAACAAGGGGACATAATTGGCTGAGTATAAGGAAGGATATGATGGTGTAAGGTGTACCCCTAAGTATTTAAGAGATGAGGTGCACCAGCGGTAAGGATATGAATTTTTAAGTGATAGGAGATCTTCGGGAGGTAGGTGTAGGGGCAGGGCTTCTGTTTTTGACGTGTTAATCTTATATCCAGATAGGGAGCTAAATTGAGATAATAAAGCATGCAGGGATGGGAGGGATGTGTGGAGATTAGTAAGAGTCAGAAGTACATTGTCTGCAAATAGGGACAGTTTATACTCCCTTTGATGCATGGGAACCCCTCGTATGTCAAGGTGGGATCTGATACCATTTGACATGGGAAATGATCAGAAAGTAAAGGAGGCTAATTGAACCTGTGATGAGGGACTGGAGTAGAGGGTTTTTAGGGCCATGAGAAAGGGACCATGAAGCCCAAATTTAGTAAGGGTGGTGAACATATAGGGCCAGCTTAGTCTATCAAATGCCTTTTGGGCATCAAGGCTAAGAATCAGGGCAGGGCTATGGGCTCTATTCAGCATATCAATAAGGTTGATGCTTCACCTGGTGTTGTCTCTCGCATGTCTAGTGGGGACAAAACCCACCTGGTCTCTATCTATCAGTTTTGTCAGAAATTGGGAGAGGCGGTTGGCCAGGATTTTTGTAAATAGGTTATAATCTGAGTTTAAGAGTGCTATCGGCCTATAGTTGAGATAAAAATAAGGGAGGGGGAAAATTGGGAAAATTGGGACTTTATATGATACACATCACTTGGGTTGAATGAATCAATCAAATAATTAGAATGTTTATTGTTAGCCATAATTGGGCACTGTATACCGGTAACATTAATAGTAATTGACCAACATGTACAATACAGAATAAAGAAGGACATGATTAGTAAATCATATAACAATCCAAGTAATATAGTAGACATTATTGCACACATTAAATAATGAACCGGCAACATCCCCAATATATGAAAAAACATTGTAAAAGATATAAAATTGCATTAATGGTTATAAGATTGATTCAAACAGTTAAACCCATAGTACACCCATGATTGCTGTGGCATAGCATCAAAAATACATGCTCGACGCGTTTCGTGGGTTGTTTCCACTCATCAGGAGCAGCTATACATTGGAGGTATCTATAATAAAATAAAAAATCTTTCATCAATGGTAATTGATCAAAGAATAGGAAGAAGGGGAACATAGAATTTATGGTCCGATCATTCTTACCTATGAGTAGCTAATGTAGAATATGGGTAGTAATAATATTAATGGTACACCGGAGGTACTAGGAGGCAAGAGACAACCCCCCCGGGAGCTGAGGTGATGGCTAAGCAGGCGGCAATGGGGCCAAGAGAATGGAGCAATGATGCCATCATATGAGGTAAATCGCCCTTCAACAGGTATGTAGTGATAGGTGTGGGCCCCGTAGGGCTTCTGTATCGATATATAAATAAGGGAGAAGTATTAGCATAGAAAGGAGGGCCATAGCAGTGGTTAGAGGGAATAGATGTGAAGAAAAAGTATGAGTATGAAGTGATAGGAAATACCAAGATTGGATATAAGGAGAGAATAGAGAATTTTATTTATTTTCTCTATTCTCTCCTTATATCCAATCTTGGTATTTCCTATCACTTCATACTCATACTTTTTCTTCACATCTATTCCCTCTAACCACTGCTATGGCCCTCCTTTCTATGCTAATACTTCTCCCTTATTTATATATCGATACAGAAGCCCTACGGGGCCCACACCTATCACTACATACCTGTTGAAGGGCGATTTACCTCATATGATGGCATCATTTCTCCATTCTCTTGGCCCCATTGCCACCTGCTTAGCCATCACCTCAGCTCCCGGGGGGGGGTTGTCTCTTGCCTCCTAGTACCTCCGGTGTACCATTAATATTATTACTACCCATATTCTACATTAGCTACTCATAGGTAAGAATGATCGGACCATAAGTTCTATGTTCCCCTTCTTCCTATTCTTTGATCAATTACCATTGATGAAAGATTTTTTATTTTATTATAGATACCTCCAAGGTATAGCTGCTCCTGATGAGTGGAAACAACCCACGAAACGCGTCGAGCATGTATTTTTGATGCTATGCCACAGCAATCATGGGTGTACTATGGGTTTAACTGTTTGAATCAATCTTATAACCATTAATGCAATTTTATATCTTTTACAATGTTTTTTCATATATTACGGATGTTGCCGGTTCATTATTTAATGTGTGCAATAATGTCTACTATATTACTTGGATTGTTATATGATTTACTAATCATGTCCTTCTTTATTCTGTATTGTACATGTTGGTCAATTACTATTAATGTTACCGGTATACAGTGCCCAATTATGGCTAACAATAAACATTCTAATTATTTAATTGATTGATTCATTCAACCCAAGTGATGTGTATCATATAAAGTCCCAATTTTCCCAATTTTCCCCCTCCCTTATTTTTATCTCAACCAATAGGGATGGAGACCAATGTACGGTATGTCATGGCCTCATATAAAGTCCCAACATTCTTTCTCTTTTTTCAAATATAATAGGGATGGATACACACACTTGTCTATGTTGCTATTTCCATGATCTTCCTGTTGACTAGTATCAAGTGCCAGCGGTAGGGCACTTGCTATACTGGAATTCATTTCTTGTTGGTTACTCTGTGAGGTCATCCTATGGGGGCTGCTGCAATCAGCCCCGGGAGCTGCGACGCACACCGCGGTCACCCCCAGCCCCCATTCCGACCGATATGGTTGCTGGGGTTGCGGATGTGCATGCGCTGTGCGTCGACGCCACGCCCACACGTCTTGCGCGTGACGTCACTTTTGACGCCGCGGACAGACGTGTTCTCCATCTGCGTGCACTACGAGGGAGGTTAGACTTATTTTTATCTCAACCAATAGGGATGGAGACCAATGTACAGTATGTCATGACCTCATATAAAGTCCCAACATTCTTTCTCTTTTTTCAAATCGGCCTATAGTTGTCTGGAAACGAGGGATCCTTGTCCGGCTTAGGTATGACTGTGATGTAGGAGTGGAGAAACTGTTGGTGAGGGAGTTTGACCCTGGAGAAGTGAGTTATATAGGGATATCAGGTGAGTTGAGAAGATTGGGAGGAAGGTCTTATAGTAGGAGTATGGGAGGCCATCTGGGCCAGGGGACTTATTGGACGGGAGGGTCTTGACAGTACTAGTCAGCTCCTCCTCATTAATAGGGGCGTTTAATGTTTGTACATCTGACTCTGATTACTTGGGCAACCTCAGGTCTGATGTAAATGAGTCGAAAGCCAGCAGGTCAAATGGGGGGTGGTGGTTGTTGGTGAGGCAATTATAGAGTTTGTCATAAAACTCGCAAAACACCTGGGTCATAGTCTGTGGGCAATAGGTGGGAGTACTGTCAGGGCTTTTGAGGTGATCCAGAAAGGAGAGAGAAGGCCCAGGGTTTAGCTTAGAGACTAGCATCCTATGCGAATTGTTTGAAAATGCATAACATTTTTGTTTAGCCCAGAGGAGAGATTTATCTATAGTCGACATGTGTAAAGATTTTATTCGGTTGCGTAGTGAGGTCACTGTGCACAGCCGGCCCACCATGGGAGACCAGAGCAAAGAACGCTCAGCAGCTGAAAGTTCAGATAATAAAGAGGATTTCAAGAGAGCTGAGTCTTTCTTTCTTTGCGAACCAACAGATATACACTGTCCTCGAAAGAATGCCTTATGGGCCTCCCAGAGGGTGGACGGGCTGGACACGGAACCTATGTTTAATTGAAAATATTTAGTTTAGTTTTAGTTTCAGGATATTTTAGCAAAGATTCATTGAGTCTCCAGTGACTTTTCCTGGGGAAAGCAGCAGAGAGGCAAAGATCTAGGGTCAGGGGAGTGTGGTCCGACCAGGTAATGGGGACCAGGTCAGACGACACTGTGTGGGACAGCAAAGGGGCTAACATAAGGAAGTAGTCTAATCTGGAGAACATCTTATGAGGGGGGAGTAGAATGAATATTGTCTACCTGTGGGGTGCTTAATCCACCATGTGTCAAACATGCGATGGTTTCGGGTCAATTTATGTAAGGAAGTGGCCAGGGATTGCGAAGTGGGGGATGGCATGGCATGAAACAAAGATTTCGTATCTCGAGTGGGGTAAAGGACAGCAGTAAAGTCCCCCCCAATTACCATAAAGGGTTGAGAAAATCATTGCAGGTGATCAAAGGCATCAGTGAGAAATTTAACCTGACCCATATTAGGGGCATAGATATTCATGAGCGTTATAGGATTAAACAAGTAGGTGCCTTGTAGAATTATATAACGAACATGGTGGTCTAAGTGGATGGACTTGATCTGGAGAGGACAAGAGTGTCTAATCAATATTGCAACACCAGCCTTTCCAGATGAGTCAGAGGCCAGGTAAGACATTGAGAAGTGTTTAGAGGCGAATTTCAGGGAACCTCCAGCTCGAAAGTGTCTGAACCAGGATTACATCCGCGCCAGAGGCCCTAAACTCCTTTGAAGCCATCCATCTCTTCTTTATAGAATTCAAGCCCTTTACGTTATATGACAACAGTTTCAAAGCCATAAAAGAGCAATACAATTAAGCCAAAGAACTTTCAATACAATGGGCAGTTGCCCAGCTATATAAACACATATATGTGGCCAAGTTACAGATACTAATCAGCCATGGATCTTACAGTAAAAATAAAAGTAATAATAAAAAAAATACAATATAGGACAACCGTGTCGAAGATGTCGTGAGGCGGTCCTAAAAGGAGACTATAGAAGAATGTGTAGCGTGGCAACAAAAAGGCCAGTATGGCCCAAAAAATAGAAAAAAAAGAACATCAGAAAAAGGCCTGAGAGGCAAATGCTCTCAGGGGTCCCCGGCCACGGCCTTAGGACATATAGGGGAACAAGGTAGTCTCCAACATGGGAAGGAATGCGTGATGCCCCGTCACGATGATCCACTGATATTTTTAACAGTTCAAACGCTCCTCAAAATTTTTGGGTTATGAGCAACTGGAGGAGTACCAAATAGAAAACAGTTCAAAAAAAGGAGAAAGTAAACAGTGCAAAAAACATTTTAAGATGTCTCCCTGTGAGGGCAAGGGTTAATGCAAAACTGTCCCTTGAAGGGATCAACTAGGAGTCGAGTTCCCATGTGGGAAAGAAGAAACAAGGAGCAAAAGGGTGACCTTCAACACATCAAGTGGGTGGCCTGAAACGTTGAGTGCGCTAAGGTGTGGAGTAGGCCCTCAATCCTCTTCCTCTCACTGGTGTCCAGATCTTGGATGCAACCGAAAGGTGACGCGGGTTGGCAGGTGATGTCTGGTCAGATTCTGCAGGGAGTGGGGGTAGGCCTAGGCATTTAAGAAAAGCATCTCCCTCCTGAGGGTCACATAGGATATGTTGGACCCCTTCCATAGTGACGTTGAGGCATAAAGGAAAGCCCCAATAGTAAGGGATCTTGTGCTGTTGGAGGTGGGAGGTGATGGGCCTTAGAGAGCGACATTTGGCCACTGTGATTGGAGAGAGGTCACTGAATAGTTGGATTTTGTCTCCTTTGTATCCAATGCTGGATCAGTTACGAGTTCCCTGGTCAAAGCCTCTTTACTTTCATAAAAGTGGAAATGTACCACTATATCACGGGGTCTGGCTCCTGCAGGGGGTCTAGGGGCCAAGGACCTATGAGCTCGGTTGAGGCGCCAGTCTATATCCACTATTTCAGGAGCCAGGGCATTAAAGAGGCCTAGGAGGTATGATCTTATGTTGTTGTCAGCTACATTTTCAGGGACACCACGGATTCTAAGGTTTTGGTATCTTTTCTTGTTCTCAAGGTCCTCTTGCAGCAGCTGCAGTTGGGAAACAGAATTTTTAAGTCGAGCATTCTCCTCTTCAAGAGCCTGTACATATTACAAAGTCTCATCAAATTTTGTTTCCGGGGTTGCTGTGCGCTCACCGAGCGCATCTATTTCCCCTCTAAGTTCTCTAGAGATCTGCCCCATCTCCTGAGCAATGTCCCTGGTAACCTGTTGAGCCAGGGCCTGAAGTTTGATGTCCATCATCTCAGGAGTTAGTATGGGCTGAGGAGAGGAGGATATATGTAGGGGAAGGGCCTGCTGGGGAGTATCCTCTGCCATCAGGGTGCTGATGTAGTCCTACGGATCTCCCTGTGTAATCGAGACTGGGGACTGCGGCCTAGTCTGGAAGCCATCCATAATAGAGGGGGGCCACAGAGGTTGTGTGCCTCGATAGAAGGGTTGCTGGTCCCCAATTTGGCCCATGAAGTGCCGGGGGGGTTGAGGAGTCGTGGAGGTTTACCCCTGAGTCAATCGGTGGCTGTAGAAGCTGGTCAGGGGCTGCGCATCACGGAACGGGATCGGAGCTCACGAGTCACGTGTCTGCCATCCCAGAGAGCCACGTATGCGCTCATTTTGACACTTTCAAAAGACTATCATCAAGTGCATCAATGCTTCTTAAAGGGCCCCAATAATAATCAGCAGAAGATCAACTTTAAGGACTGCCCCTCCAATTATTCTCCCAGCACATTCCCTTTATTCCCTTTACACCTTTTCATTATTTAAACAAGAACAGTCCCTACTCAGTCAGTATAGGCCTAGCACAGCTGCCATTAGTGCACACTGGCAGTATTGTTCCTGCGGTTTGGTAGATCAGATTTTATTACTGCTTCCTGCTACAATTCAGGTGATGTTGTTACTGTTTATGCTGATCTGGACGGTAGATGCCGTTTTATGTCTAATCCTTACTAATAATCCCATGTGCTATGACATGGACATTCACTGTATTGTTCATTTAAGCACAAGAGACTCCATTTTGTTCTCACTGTTGAAATGTGTTCTGTAACCTTCACCTAACACACAGACACATCTTCTACTAGAAGCTTTCTCTCTCTCAGTCTCTACTCCCCCCTCCCCTCTCAAGGTTTTACTTTTACAATTGTTCTATTTGTTAGCTTTTAATAACATATTTCTATTTGTTAGTTTTTAATAATATCCCACACCACCCCTTTCTTATCTATGTATAAAGTAACATGTAATATTACATTTTGACACTGAACGGACATTTTAAACACAGTGATTGTGTCCTGTGAATCTGTTCCTGCAGCTGCAGTATTACTATTTGTTTTAGAGTCCCGATCAGAAATAATTCCATAACTGTTTTTGGCGAGTCATATCAGGAGTTTGGCAGAGTTTCCAGAAGGAACCGCGCTTTGATCGGGATTATCGGGAACGCAGACCTCTAAATGCCAGCTAGGTAAGCTGTCCTTAAGATTGCTATATTTCTGCCTTTCCTATGTATCCTATCTGTTGATTCTCAAGGAAACCAGACCACTCTCAGACCTTTCTGGTTGGGTAACGTGTGTGTGTGAATGTGTTTGTGTCCCCCTTCATGGGTTGGACTGTATGTGGATAGGGAGAATCCTCTGCAGTTCCCTGCATTGACTCCTTGTGGGTGACCTGGGTCAGAGGCGCATGGTAGGGTCAGATAAAACTCACAAAGAAGAGACGAAGAGGGTCTTTTAATGAGTGTTTTCTCTATTGTCATAAACCCCTTCTATCCACGTAGATACAGTAAGTGGAGACTATTTTTGTAAATCTGCAGATTTGCTGTACTATTTGTTTTAGAGGCAAGAGGGTATAGGCCCAAGTAGAGAAGACTGGCCAGTCATTATGGGCATTAAATTAATGAAGGGAATGAAGGGTGAGAGGACTTCAGAAAATTCCCAGCACAAGATGAACGCTAGAGAATATATGAACCGAAGGTATGGTTCTGCAGATACTGAGCCCCTAGATAAATGGGTAGAATGGACAAAGGGAACAGCTAAACCTTTAAAATCTGAAGGGACTTTTGATTTACAAGTATGTCAAACTTTTCTGCATGATTATACTGTGCAGTGAAGGAACGTGGAGAATAGCTTGCACATGGGAGAGAGAAGCTAAGGTACAGTACCTGACCGCGAGAATGTGTTTCGTGCGCGATTCCATCGCGCTGGTTCTCAGCGACAGGGTACTGTACATCTCGCGCTGGCTCCCTCATCGGGAAAGGGAAACAGTTTTTTTCTTTTTTTTTTTTCACAATCAAAGGTTTATTAAAGCTTGTGATGTTACAATTAACTGCATACAATACAATTTAGAAAGCAAAACAATTATCTATAATTAAAGGAGTTACATTTAGTATCTGTTGCTTGCGTGTGAAATTTCGTCATGTAGCTGAGTAGGTGACTTTTGAAGTTTTTTCTCTTACGCGATGAGCGGCAAGCATTGCTGACAGGTGTCTGATATGAATCATGAGGGGAACGCCGCACCAGATTTTAAATAAAAAAACGAATAAATATAAAAGAGAGTTGCGCTAGGCGAAAAATTTGTGAATAAAAAAAATTATAAAAACAAAATATCCGTGATAGGAGTCCTGCTGCTGAATACTATAACCTCGATATAAGGCAAAAAGATGTATAGATAATAGACAGTGCAGTGCTGAACATAAATCAATTATTGTATTGACCAATGATAATTACATCAAATCAAAACTAATACAATAATATAAGTGGCAATATACTAAAGGAGTGATGTGAGCAATCAAAATCATTAACCATCAATGTGAAGAATCAGTTAGTAAAAAATAAATGTTCATAACACCCCAATAAATCCCAAAGAATGTTCAGATAAAAAAGTCCAAAGAAAAATTCCAAAAAGGGTGTAGGATGAAGAAAAATATAAAATCCAAATCCAAAGATCCACTTGAAAGTGACGACCACCACCAAGAGAGAAAAATGGAGGCTTACCAAAAAGCCTGCGACCGCCCTTAAACAGGGGGGTCAGAACAGGCTTAGTAGATCACCGTTAATATCTTGCCAGGAATGGATCTGTTGTTCCCCAGACCTCCCTCCGCGATGGCTTAGCCTTAACACCGCTAAGCACACATGCACTGGTGTGCCCCGGCCGGGGTATCAGGTGCTCGCTCGAATTAGTGGGTCCTACTCTAGTAATAGAATGGAATTTCCTTTGTCTCAACCATGGGAGCTGACCTCTTCTATGTGGGAGAACCAAAGAAGATCCTTGTGATCAAGTGGATCTTTGGATTTTATATTCTTCTTCATCCTACACCCTTTTTGGAAATTTTCTTTGGACTTTTTTATCGGAACATTCTTTGGGATTTATTGGGGTGTTATGAACATTTATTTTTTACTAATTGATTCTTCACATTGATGGTTAATGATTTTGATTGCTCACATCACTCCTTTAGTATATTGCCACTTATATTATTGTATTAGTTTTGATTTGATGTAATTATCATTGGTTGGTACAATAACTGATTTATGTCCAGTGCTGCACTGTCTATTATCTTTAAATAAAAAACCGCCAGGGGCATACCAGGCCCTTAGGTCTGGTATGGATTTTAAGAGGAACCCCCTACGCCAAAAAAACAGCATGGGGCCCCCCAAAATCCATACCAGATCCTTATCTGAGCGAGCGCCCCCCTCCTACCAGGCCGCATGCCCTCAACATAGTGGGCGCTTTGGGGCTCCCTGCGGCCCCCCCACCCCAAAGCACCTTGTCCCCATGTTGATGAGGACAAGGGCCTCTTCCTGACAACCCTGGCCGTTGGTTGTCGGGGTCTGCGGGCAGAGGGCTTATCGGAAGCCGGGAGCCCCCTTTAATAAGGGGGCCCCCAGATCCCGGCCCCTACCCTATGTGAAAGAGTATGGGGTATATCGTACCCCTACCCATTCACCTGGGGAAAAAAGTGTCAATAAAAAAAACACACTAGACAGGTTTTTAAAGTAATTTATTAGTCAGCTCCGGGAGTCTTCTTCCGACTTCGGCGGTCTTCTTCCGACTTCTCCGCTCTCTCCGGCCTCTTCTCCTGGTGTCCAGCCTCTTCTCCCGGTGTCTGGCCACTTCTCCCATTCTCCGGCCTCTTCTCCACTCTCCGGTTCTTCTGCCAGACTCCTCCGCTATCTTCTGCTCTTTTGCCGCTCTTTTGCTAGCGGTGGCCCGGTCTTCTCTGTCGTCTTGTTTCCTCTTCTCTTCTTCCGATGTTGACACAATGCTCTCTCCTGCTGTAATGCTGTGTGTGAGGTGCGCAACGACTTATATAGGCATGGGGCGTGGTCACCGGGTGATGTCACCCAGTGACCCCACCCCTTATGATGTCACAGTCCCATCATGCCCCGGGACCGGAGAGTGGGAGAAGAGGCCGGACACCAGGAGAAGAAGCCGGAGAGAGCGGAGAAGTCGGAAGAAGACCCCCGGAGCTGACTAATAAATTACTTTAAAAACCTGCCTAGTGTGTTTTTTATTCACACTTTTTTCCCCAGGTGAATGGGTAGGGGTACGATGTACCCCATACTCATTCACATAGGGTGGGGGGCCGGGATCTGGGGGCCTCCTTATTAAAGGAGGCTCCCAGATTCCAATAAGCCCCCCACCGCAGACCCCGACAACCAATGGCTAGGGTTGTTGGGAAGAGGCCCTTGTCCTCATCAACATGGGGACAAGGTGCTTTGGGGTGACTGGCCGCAGGGAGCCCCCCTGTCCCAAAGTGCCCACCCCCCCATGTTGAGGGCATGCGGCCTGGTACGGATCAGGAGGGGGGGCGCTCGTCCCCACCCCCTTTCCTGACCGGCCGGGCTGCGTGCTCGGATAAGGGTCTGGTATGGATTTTGGGGGGACCCCCATGCGTAGGGGGTTCCCCTTAAAACCCATACCAGACCTAAGGGCCTGGTATGACCCTGGGGGGAACCCATGCCATTTTTTTATTTAAAATTTGGCACGGCGTTCCCCCCTCATGATTCATACCAGACACCTGTCAGCAATGCTTGTTGCTCATCGCGAAAGGAAAAAACAGTTTTCCTTTCTCGATGAGCGAGCCAGCTTGGCACTGGCTCCCGAGACGGGGTTCGCAGGTGTCAAATCTCGCTGATAACAGCGGCGAGATTGACACAATATCACGGTCACCTTCTGTAGCAAATCAAACTGGCTTGACGGAGCTGTTTAATAAAAGTACTGCCCAAATGTACTACTTTTGGCCAGAAGACTCTGTAGAGGAGGACCCCCCACCTTATATGTCTGCCAGTTTGGCTTTAAGGGGTCCACGCACAAAAGCACAAGAATTAGATTACAGGGAACACACTAAAGATGAGCTGGGCAATATAGTAGAGAGCAGAGGTTTAACAGCCCCATATCAACCTAAAAAGAGGGATTTGGCTCATATCCTAGAAACAGATGATTGGCATAAATCAAAAGGCACATATGCAAAACTAGATCTCTCTGAACTTAAGGCTTTGGCCAGAGAAAGAGAGATAGAGTCTGAACTTCTGGAGCAAACCTTAATTTCCAAATTGTGGCAGCAAAATGAAGAGAGAAGGAAGGGAGACGCCACCCCTTCTGCCCCTGGCACAGAGAAATCTGTTGCCGTTTATCCTGTCAGAACCCAATTAGTTTTTGAAGGTAATGCTGTTGACAGTAAATCTCAAATTAAATGGCATGTACCTTTTAGTCCCGAAGAAATTACAGCCATATTAGAGGGATTGGGAGATCCTAGAAAGAATCCAACTGGGTTTGCAAACAAACTTAGTGCTGCACAGGAAGCATATGAGGCTTCTGCTACTGACATTCATCAATGCCTTATTAAAGCAGTGGGAAGCAACATGTCTGGCTATATACTTAAGGAATGTGGTGTAGACATCAAAGATCTAAATAAGATGGTTAGTGGATGGGAGGTTTGTGAGAAATCAAAGGAAAAATTTCCCCACATATATGGACAAACCAGACATGCGGAATTTATGAATGCTACTAAAAAAGTTGTGGAAAGTCACCGTGGGGTTTTTAAGCAATCATCAAAAAAAGGGTTGGTCTTGTTTTCCTTTGAGATGCAGGCAGGGATGACGATATAACGGAGTCCTGCATCACAAGTGGGGGACTCTTCTGGTTTTTTCAATGATTTTAAGATATATCCGGTTAAACGAGTCTATATGGTACCAAGAGTAAATATCAAGTCATTACCATAGAGTATATATACCAAACGACATATAAAGAATATACTATCATTTTTTCTTTGATGCCCTTACAGAGCTTTAAGGACCCCCTGAGGAAGACTATGACCTTATAAACATCGAAATGCATTGGGGTCTTCTCTATCATTGGTAAGCACTACTACAATCACAAGTGATACTGTTTGGAGTAGTACTATACCTACACTCCCTGTGACCAATTATGCGATAATCTATTTGCTTGATTTGCACATGTACCCAGTATGTCTCGTTATGTGTGAAACCGGAGCTCATATTTTTAAATTCCTGTATTGTTTAAATCATGTAAATCATGAGTATTTTGCTAATAAAAATGTATCTTTTTACAAAAACCCTTTTTTTGATGATTGCTGCTTAAAAACCCCACAGAGAAGGTGGGAGAAACTGCAAGTCCATCTACACAACTGGTGAAACAAAGGTTTCTTAATGGTTTAGTTCCCCGGTTGAAAGAACAGTTGTTTACAGCAAGGCCTGAGGCAGGCAATATGTCTATTCAAGACCTCTTGCCTATCCTGTTATCCATAAAAAACAGGATTAACCAAAAAGACAGCAAACCCAAGGTTATGTACACGGGGAAGCAGAGAGGAAAAGAAAGAGGCAAAGGCAATTTCAGAAATCATGGCAATCGGGGACCAATTATATGCTACAATTGTAATGGGGAAGGACACATAGTCAAATCCTGCCATCTTCCTGACCGTAGACTGGAAAGGAGGTTAGAAACACCCCATGCTGATCCCAGTTCTCTGCTAAAAGCAGTGGATCAGGCATAGGAAAATGGCATGCCAATATCAATCATGTTAAATATGGGAGACAATGGTCCCGAGGCCAGAGTAAAAGTATTTTTACAAGAACTCCCCTATCCTGGAGGAGAAACAGAATTAACCTGTTTAATAGATACTGGTGCAAGCCGAAGTGGTTTTAATACAGATGACTTACCTCCAGGATTATTATCTACAAATGTTATCTCTGGTGTTGGCCTAACGGGGACCTCTACTGATTCGGTTGAGTCCAAGCCACTTACACTCAGGCTAGGACAGCAAACAGAAATTGTCACTAAAGTGTTCGTTTTAGACACAAATCCTACCAACCTTTTGGGAGCTGACATTTTTAATCAAATTTTAGCAAACATAGACTACACTCTTACAGGAGTACAAGTGGTCAGTAGTCTGTCAGGAGAAGTTTTAAATTTTGCCTATGGATTATTTTTAATCCAAGACTCCACTCTGCCATTTCCACCAGAACTGAAAGTGATTCCCGCTGAATTATGGGCCACCAGCAAATATGATGTAGGTCTGCTAGATTGCACCCCCGTCATGATAAAAATTAAACCAGGAGCCCATCTCCCACAGATTAAACAGTACCCACTGAGTATTGCTCAGACTGAGGGGATAAAGGATCAAATCACTCAACTGAAAGCAGCACGAGTTGTTGAACCAATTAAGTCCCAAGTCAATACACCCCTGTTCCTAATTGCAAAGAAGCCAGACAAGAAGGGTGGGCAGGTGACATACCGCATGGTGCATGATTTGAGAGCCATTAACAATATAATTGAGGCAGATACCCCGATCGTGCCCAACCTCTGCACTTTACTAAGTGGAATACCTGCCTCCAGCACCTGCTTTACAGTGATTGATCTTGCAAACGCTTTCTTTTCGGTGCCCCTGCACCCAGATTGCTAGCACCTTTTTCATTTACCCATGATGCCCAAAAATTAGCATGGACAAGATTGCCCCAAGGCTGTGTGAGTAGCCCCTCTGAATATAATACTGAGTTAAAGCAAGTATTGGACCAATGGTCCCTCTCACATCCAAACACAGTTTTGCTTCAGTACATAGACGATTTGCTTATTTGTTCTGATACAAAGGACATTTGTAGCAGAGAAACAGTAAGCCTTCTCATCTTTCTCTATAACAGTAACAACAAAGTTAGCAAAGATAAGCTACAATACTGCCAAGAAAAAATGATCTTCCTGGGTCACTGCATTTCACATGGAATCCATCACCTAACCCCAGATTGAGTTAAAACTCGACAAAAAGGGGGGGCGTGGCCTGCTGTGGACCATGATGGAGGCTTGAAGCCTGAGCTCCGCGCCGCTGACAGGATCCGAAGCAACCGCACGCAATGATCCGACCCCCACTCCGGCCACATGGAAGGGGAATGATATCTGGACCATCCCAGGCATGTCTAGAAGGCGGAATAAGCCGCCAGCATCTCGCCGCCTTACAGACTACTATCCCCCATGAAGGAGGCCCAAGACGGCGCCGGGAGCAATGCCTCAGGAACGTCCTGCTCTGCACACACTGAGGCACAGCTGGCAGCTCCCCCTCAGGATGATCTTCCATTCCAGCCATCTGAAAACACCTACAGGGAGGAAATAGATACCCTGCCATTGCCAGACATCTCATCCTCTCAGCACAGCACAGAGGTAAGAGACTGGCATCTTCCCCAGCCATCTCCCCCAGCAAGGAGCCAAAACATAAAAAGCACCAGTGGGCTGACAGAGACCTTAACACAGCACACACCCCAGCTCTAGCGGCCATCTCTGCATCAGATAACCCTGTGACAGAATCTATGCTTAAAGCCATGCTCCTGACCCTGCCAAGAGACTTGCACAGAGAACTGCAGCTTTCTGTCGCTCAGATACATGACAGGGTAGACAACCTTGAGGGGAGAACGAATGCACTAGAGGAAAGCATGCATGACCACATTAGGGCACATAATGAATTGCTAGACACACATGACCATCATGCATCTGAAATACACCACATAAAGCTGAAATTAGCAGATTTGGAAGACCGTTACAGAAGGAACAATATAAAATTCAGAGGTGTTCCCGAATCTGTTAAACCGCATGAAATCACTCCCTACCTACAACAGATGTTCTCAAGTCTACTGCCTCATTTAAACGCAAGGGACATCACTATCGATAGAGCGCACAGAATCGCTAAACCAGCACACCTCCCCCCTGACATTCCAAGGGACATACTTGCGCGAGTGCACTACTTTCATGTTAAGGAACAGATACTACAAATGGCCAAAACCACTAAATTGCTTCCAGCACCATACACGAATGTTCTCATGTTTAGTGACCTCTCCAAAGCAACAATGGAGATGAGAAGAGCATTCACCCTCGTAACCTTCCTGTTACAGGAAAAGAAAATCGCATATAAGTGGGGTTTCCCTACCAAGCTACTGGTAACGTATCAGCAACAAGTAATTCCCATCCTCACTCCCAAAGATCGATACAAAAAATTGACCAATTGGAGATTTCTTCCCATATCTGCCAGCGAGACTGAAAACAGGGGCTCCCAGTCGCGTCCTCCGCCGTCCCGGAACCGGATACATGATCAAGGCGATGCCTTTAACAACAAGAAGGCCTTCAGTCCTCTGCATTAACAGGATCCCATATGGGTGCAGTCATAGTGACAAATCCACTCCCTCAGGTTATAGTGTTCCACGCACACTGATATAGTTGTTTTAGTTGTTGATATTCTGCTCTTAATTTTTTTTCTCTTATTATTTACTTTTTCTCACCGAATCCCTGTTCTACTTATCGATTGAACTGCCTACTATCACACTGTAATACCTCTGACAGTCCCACGTAGCTTCAACAGGTATTTCCTGTGTAGTTTTGCATATAGAAAACATACTCTGTGTAGTCACATATTCTGTTATTTACCTCATACATAGTTGGGTCGGATATAGTGTGTGTGGAATCTCGCTCCTTTCATCGTCATCCCAGGTCACTCTCCACTATCATGGCCGTCAAAATCACCTCCTTAAATGGAAAAGGCCTAAACTCCCCCTTTAAGCGCAACCTCATGTGGAAAGAGACACTGTCCCACCACGCTGACATATTTTGCATACAAGTAAATGCATTTTGACAAAGACAGTTCCCCAAAATGCTCGCACAAGCGATACCCACACTGCTTTTTTGCCAGTGCCCCAGCCAAAAAAAGGGGAGTAATGATAGCGATAAGCTCATCTATCTCCTTTCAGTTACATCACTGTGAGACTGACGAAGACAGTAGGTACCTGATTCTCTCTGCAACGATTGAGAACCAACATCTCCCCCTAGCCAATCTCTACGCCCCTAACACTGGCCAAAAGAAATTTTACAACACCCTGATCTCCAAATTGGCCCCGTATAGATCCAACCCAGTGATATTATGTGAGGACTTCAACGAAATAGTTGACATCTCCCTAGACACGTCTAAACCAACTAAACGTAGGCCCTCTGCCTTGTCTTCTCTTCTACACAAGGAAGACCTTTATGACCCATTGAGATGTACCCATGATATGGAGCAAGATTACACCTTATTCTCCAGCCCCCAGCAGTCTTACTCTCGGATCAATATGTTCCTAACTGATAAATTTCTCCTTCAATCGTTCACTGAAGCGCGCATA
This sequence comes from Aquarana catesbeiana, assembly GCF_042186555.1. Classification (NCBI taxonomy): domain Eukaryota; kingdom Metazoa; phylum Chordata; class Amphibia; order Anura; family Ranidae; genus Aquarana; species Aquarana catesbeiana. Next base: position 391,080,055 of record NC_133327.1, on the reverse strand, counting down.
GGTACAATTACTTGGTCTGACCTCGCGCCCATATCCATCACACTATTCAAATGCAAAATGACTACACGTCATAACATTTGGAGACTAAACACATCCCTCCTTACCAATCCATCATTTGAAGATGAGCTTCGAGCTGACATTGAGACCTACTTTGATAACAATGTGCATTCTCTTGATGACCAATCTATTGTTTTGCATGCACATAAAGCTTTCTCACGAGGCCTCCTTATAAAATACGAAGCACGAGCTAAAAAGCAATATGCGGCCACCACGGAAAAATTACAACAGATCAGAGCATTAGAACATGCCAATAAAAGAGCACCGTCCACCATACTTTCCCTTGATCTCAAAAATCTAAGATACAAACTCAGTGAACACCTACACAAAAAATTTGATTATTATGTAAAACGCTACAATATTACTCCTCGGCTAACAAGTCAGGCGCGTTCCTGGCCAAACAACTACAAAAACATTGAGCCAACAATAAGATACAGTTTCTATCCAACTCCCAGGGTAAAAAAGTTCATAATCCTACAGATATAGCGAATGAGTTCAGGGCATTTTACGCCAAACTTTACAATCTTAATGACTTGGACCAAGAAATCAACGTCAAAAATAGAAGATATAGATGCGTTTCTCTCGTCTATTCACCTTCCCTCAATATCCACCAAACAACTAGAATCCATTTCTACGCCCTTCTCCCACGAGGAAGTTCGAACAGCCATTAAACAATTACCCCTCCACAAGGTCCCAGGCCCCGATGGATTCCCAAACGAATACTACAAACACTTCTCTGACTTGATCACCCCACACCTATGCACCATCTTTAACCACTTCATATCCTTAGGCCGTCATATGATGGCCTCGACTTTCCGGTGTTATATCTGAACGATGCCTGAGGCTACAGACATCATTCAGATACCGGCATTTTCAGCCAGCAATTCCGTACACCATAAGAATGATCATAGAGGCTGTTCCACCGCTTGATCATTCTTACGGGTGGCGAAAGGGGACATCCCCCCTCCCGCCGCCCTCCTGTGCTTCTACCAACTCACCTCAGCGATCAGTGAGTCGGAGAGCGGATCCCCCGGCACCGTATGTAGATCATAGAGATTTCCAGCAGACCAGATGGTCGCCGGAGTCTCTATGATCGTTCGATGTGCGATGTTATGACGTCACGCCCGGCCTCTGCATTCAAAAAAAGGCGCCGCCTCGGCTAGGAAGCGGTGATCGTTTTTTTTTTTTTAATTTTAGGCTTCCCAGCCTAGAGGTGAGATGTGGGGTCTTATTGACCCCATATCTCACTGTAAAGAGGACCGATCATGTCATATTCCTATTACAAGGGATGTTTACATTCCTTGTAATAGGAATAAAAGTGATCAAATTTGTTTTTTTTTTAAAAAGTGTCAAAATAAAAATTATTAAGTAAAATTAACAATAAAAAAAAAAATTTAAAGCGCCCCTGTCCCCGTGAGCTCGCACGCAGAAGCGAACGCATATGTAAGTCCCGCCCACATATGAAAACGGTGTGAGGTATCGCCGCGAACGTTAGAGCGAGAGCAATAATTTTGGCCCTAGACCTCTGTAACTCAAAACACATAACCAGTAAAAAATTTTAAAGCGTCACCTATGGGGATTTTTAAGTACCAAAGTTTGGCGCCATTCCACGAGCGTGTGCAATTTTGAAGCATGACATGTTAGGTATCTATTTACTCAGTGTAACTTCATCTTTCACACTATGCAAAAAAATTTGGCTAACTTTGCTGTTTTGTTTTTTTTTAAAGCATGAAACAGTTTTTTTTTTTTAAAGACGCGTTGGAAAAATTGCTGCGCAAATACCGTGCAAGATAAAAAATTGCAATGACCGCCATTGTATTCTCTAGGGTCTCTGCTAAAAAATATATATATATAATGTTTGGGGGTTCTATGTAATTCTATGTAATTTTATAGCAAAGAAATGATGATTTTTGACATGTAGGAGCGAAGTGTCAGAATTGGCCTGGATGCAAAGTGGTTAACCAATATAATCTTACAGGCAAATCCCCATGGAAGCACTAGAAGCCCTAATTGTCACCATACCCAAACCAGGCAAACCCTCTGATAACCCAGCCAATTACCGCCCGATCTCACTCTTAAACACTGACACCAAACTCAATGCAAAACTATATCCAAAATTATCCCCCTCATAATACAGCCTGACCAAGTTGGATTTGTACCGGGCAGACAGGCATCTGATGGCACTAGATGCCTCATCGATTTGATACAATGGGTAGAGCACAATCAAACGCCTTCTCTCTTCCTTTCACTGGATGCAGAGAAGGCGTTTGACAGGGTGCATTGGAAGTACATGGAAAAAGTCATGTACAAGTTTGGACTGACAGGGAACATCCTCAAGGTTATGCTCAACCTTTACTCCTCCCCCAGTGCCCGAATCTGGACATCAGGAATAACATCAGACCCCTTTGTTTTTTTTTTTTTGAAAAAAAAATATTTTTATTGTATCTTTGAAACAATTCAAAAATAGAACAACAATCTTGACCAACGAATACAAAGGGAACCTTATAGTCAGCTATTAACAGTCCAAAATCAAGACTTACATTCTATTGTAATGGAATGTTCTAAGGTCTCTGTCCCCTTCACCTCCCGCACCCCATCAGGGATCATGCTGTGCAGGAGGTAGCCAGGTCCAGAAATACAAAAGGTATGTGAAAAAATATGAAGTGCTTTAATAACATTCAAATATTTATGATCAATGGATAACGCACTTATGATATGGAACTCTAGGCTAGTTGCGATACCATTAAGCCAACAATCTTGATTGTAATCTCAGGGAGGGTCAGGTTAATGACTCCATCTGGAACAAGAGTTCCTTGTGAGAAATGTATGAAGGGTGAAATGGAGGCCCTTCCTGAAGACTAACCAATTGATTGCCTAAAGGGGTTCCTACTTGTACCGAGAACCAGTGAAGATTAGCATTAAGAGATACAGGAAAAGGAAGAAAGAGAAGAATGGGGGAGCTGAGAAGGAAGGTAGTAAGAGGATGACAGGGGGTTAGGACGGAGGAAGTGCACGGAAAGCTATCACACGAGTGACCATGAAAACCACCTTGGAAAGGATTTTAACCAGTAGTAAATGATCCAGGGTTACAGGGAGATCCCTCAGTGGGTAGCCCAGGGTTCCCAGATGAGTTTGAATTTGTCAATTGTGTCGAGGATGGTATTGGAAATCTTTTCCTGCGTCATTATCCAAGAAATTTTTTGTTTAGCTAAAGGAAAGGAAACTGTTGGAGATTTCCAGGATCGGGCAATAGTCATTTTGGCTCCAAGGAGGATGAAACGAATCAGAATCTGGTTAGGTTTAGAGGTTTTAGGGTTTAGACAGTTGAGTAAGGCGATAATCGAATTCTGCTTAATCGCAATTCCAATGGTTTTGCGAATAAGGGAGAAGATCCTATTCCAAAACTCTCTGATTCTAGGGCACTCCCATAGAACATGTAGGAGAGTGCCTATGTGGTTGCATCCTCTAAAACACAGTGGTGATGTTTGAGGGTAGTATTTGGCAAGATGGGTAGGTACCAAATACCAGCGGGATACCACTTTGAGGCTAGCCTCAATCAGGGAAGTGTTTAGGATACCTTTAAATGAACGGGCGAAATTAGAATGCCAGAAGTCTAGGTCCCAGCTAAGGTCGTCCAGATCACGTTCCCAGCTTAACATGTAGGTCGAGGGGCGTGGCCAAGACCGGCATGTGAGAGGACGCACTTCTCACAGCTCCTGCCTGATCCTCAGATTGATCCTTTCCCGGCACCCCTGATCCTGATTTTTTCGGCCCCCCAGCTGGCTTCCGAGACCCTCTGCCATCCGGACCCACCACTGGCCCTCTGTACAAGAGCTAAGACCCACCGAGGCCCATTGGAGATGGCGGGACCGGACTCTCAAGATGGCGCCGCCGCTGCAGCAGCTAAAGCACAGCGCACGCCGCGAATAACGGACAAGCCCAGGGACAATACCAGCAAGAAACAGCTAAAAGCACCGGGTAAGGAACATTACAGAGACATGACATATTATACACAGAAATGACAAAACCCGGAGGACACGGGGGGACGGCGAGCAATGGGGAAGCTGCAGATCTTTTTTCACAAGCTGACTGGGGCCTAGATACAGAAAATATGCCTGAGCAGCTCCATGAGAACTCTAATCATCCTCCCTCCCCCCCATCGTCAGATGAAATAATAGAGACCCTGGAGCAGCCCACCCTGGCTGATATTTTGAAGGCTGTTAATGTGTGCACAGCCACAGTCACTGATATGAAGGAGCAGTTTGGGGGCCTAAGGGAAGAGGTTTCACTACTTAGACAAGACCTGCAAAAAGTTAGAGAAAGAGCAACTGCAGTTGAGAGCAGAGTGAGTGATCTGGAGGAGCAGGTACCCCCGCTGGCACGAGAAGCAAAGGCAGCTTATCGGTTGGCCCAAGACACATACAACAGAGCAGAAGACACGGAAAATTGTTTACGCAGGAACAATGTTCGGATCGTTGGCCTCCCCGAGAAATCAGAGGGCAGGGATCCTACATCGTTTGTGGAGAGCTGGCTGATTGAGTTATTTGGCCGTGAAACTTTTTCCCCATTTTTTACAGTGGAGAGGGCCCACAGAGTGCCGGGGCGTCCTCTCCCACAAGGTGCTCCCCCCAGATCAATGTTGTCCAAATTGCTACACTACCGTGACAGAGAGGCAGTGCTCAGATGCGCAAGAGAACAGGCCAATGTGAAGTTTAATGGAGTGAGAGTGTCATTCTATCCGGACTTTTCGGCTGAGGTGCAAAGAAATAGAGCTAAGTTCAGCGATGTGAAAAGGCGCCTCAGAGCTTTACAACTGCCATACGCCATGCTATATCCGGCAAAGCTGCGAGTAACTGCGGAAGGACATGCTCAATTCTTTGATTCCGCCAGAGAGGCGGCTGCCTGGCTAGATCATAACGAACAAGCACTACGCCGTCACCGTGCGGATGTGGAGGGCGACTGACCAGGACACATTTCCAGATGCTAAGAGTGCTGTCTACAAATTGAGATGTCGCACCCCCTCTCTTTACTTGTCCTTTTTGGACTGCAGAGTCATTACCATACCCTTTTGATTTTTGTTTTTATACCCTCTACCATAATCTACCAACACACCTGACCTCTTCCAAGCTACCCAATTGCCGGGAAACATCCCATATCTCTTCAGTGAAAGGAACTGAACTGTGAAACCCCCCCCACTCAACTTGAGATGTGTGACTTATTAGTTAGTCTGCTTTTAGGCCGTGTTGGGCCCTACAGGCCTACCTTGTTGGCATGGCTCATCAGGCTGTCCATTTTAATTATTTTGGCTAGGCCTCTCACAGGAGTGAGAGAGTCAAATCACAAAAGGAAATACCCTAGTGCAGTTGCACTGATGTTTGTTGGCACCATTGTGCTATTATTTCTGTTTCTTACCACAGTCCAAGAAACTTACTCCCACTAACCTCATGGTACTTTGTTCCCACTCAAGTCTACTGCTATTCCTCCCAACAGGATCTTGGTGGTCTCTATAAAAGGAAGCCACCTTATGTCCTACCCTCGCAGCTAACTGTGTTTTTGCCATGGCAGGTTCCCCAGTGATCTCCTGGAATGTCAGGGGCTTGAACTCCCCCCTGAAACGTACTATGATTTTCTCATGTCTGAAAAAGTTTTATCCTGCGATTATCTGTTTACAGGAAACACATCTAACATCTGATTCTAAAAATTGTATGGGGTATAGATGGATCGGGTGGTCGTACCACTCCACCCACACCTCCTTTTCTCGGGGGGTGAGTGTGGTGATACACAACTCCCTGGATTACCAGGAATTTGAGTCAAAAATAGATCAGGAGGGTAGATTTGTTTTCCTGCATTGCCGCATTGGTACTCTGAGGTGTGTCCTGGCCTGTGTGTGCATTCCTCCCCCGTTTAGTGCTCGGGTACTCCGGCTTCTCCTGGAATTTCTGGAGGGGAAGCCGGATCTCCCATTGTTGTTAGTGGGAGATTTCAATAGTTGGTTGGCTCCGGCCTTGGATAAACACCCGGGCCCGAGCACCCCAACTCCATATAGGCTAACTCCTCTGGCTAGATTACTATGGGAGGTGGGATAGTTGGACTTATGGAGACACCGGAATCCCACGGCTAAACAGTTCTCCTGTTTTTCGAAGGCACAAGGCTCATTATCTAGAATAGATTTGGCAGTGGGAAACCCGGCTATGCTCTCCTCGGTCTTGGACATCTCGTACAAACCTCGGTGTGTGTCTGATCATTCCTATATGGTGATAAATCTTATTGTATCCCACCAGTCCACACTCCCCAAAGTACCGTGGAAATTCAACGCCTTTTGGCTTCAGCTTTTTACCTCCCCTGAGAAATTAGAAGGTAACATACAAAAGTTTTTTTCATGTCAACCGGGTTCGTTGTCTGTCCTTGCAGAATGGGAGGGCTTTAAAACACACCTTAAGAAAATACTTAGCAATGAGGTTACCCAGATTAAGAAACACTCTGAGGCGCTACGGGAAACACTGGAATCCCATGCTTGTTCCCTTGAGGCAAAATATGTTCAGGATCCAACTGATTCCACAAGGGAGGCGTGGCAGTCGGCTCAATCAGCGTGTGAGCATCTGCTGGCTTCCTCGGCGGACAAAAAGAGATTTTTCTCTAAGACTGCTTTTTTTGAGGAGGGGGAAACGACGGGACGTCTTTTAGCTAGAATAGCTAATTCTGAAAAGAGATCTCCAGTAATTGGTGCCATAAGGAAGGCTGATGGGCAGCTAGTACACTCCCCAGATCAGATACTGCAGACATTGGCGGAATTTTATGAACAGTTATACTGCTCATCTTCTAGATATAATTCCGGAGAGCTGTCTAACTACTTGGATGACATTGTATTTCCACAGCTTACAGATTCCCAGAGAAAAGAATTAGACGCCCCTTTGACTTTGGATGAGTTACAGGAGGCGGTCGCAGAGTTCCCTAACTGTAAGGCCCCCGGGGTGGACGGCATCCCTATGGAAATCTATAAAACCTATTCTGAGATACTGCTCCCCAAGCTGTTAGATGTATTTCTCACTGCTAGGGAACATAATACCCTACCTCCCTCCATGTCCAGGGCCCATATTGTGTTAATTTTAAAACCTGGCAAAGATCCAGTAGACCCGGCCTCATATAGACCGATATCCCTACTGCAATCAGACATCAAAATATTAGCAAAAGTTTTGGCTATTAGGTTAAATAAGGTGGTTGCCTCAATTATACACCCCGATCAGGCGGGATTCATGCCCAACAAATCAACAGCAATAAATCTTAGAAGGCTATATCTTAACATGCAGTCCCCACCAGATAACAAAGGTGAGAGGGCGTTGCTGTCCCTAGACGCAATGAAAGCCTTTGACAGCGTGGAATGGCCATATCTATGGTAGGTGATGAGGAGATTCGGCTTTGATGAGATATACATCTCTTGGGTGCGGCTGTTATATCACTGCCCTCAGGCGATAATTAGAGAGGCGGGTAGAATGTCGATGCCCTTTGCTCTGGGGCGCAGTACACGGCAGGGGTGCCCTTTGTCCCCCCTGCTGTTTACCCTGGCCATAGAGCCGCTGGCAATACGGATTAGGGACTGCAGGGATATCACCGGCTTCTGTTATGGAGATAGACAGGAGAAGGTGATGCTTTATGCAGATGACACCATGATTCTCTTGGGGGACACTGACCAATCCCTAAAAAACACAATGGACACAGTGGCTCGCTTCGGGGAATTTTCAGGTCTTAAAATAAACTGGTCCAAATCAGCCCTAATGCCGTTAGACAATACACGTCTATTAAATGAAGAGAAAGTAGGGGGAATACCTATATCCGCTTCCTTTAGATACCTGGGGATACAGGTCTCTCCCAAGATTAGTGAATACAGTCAGCTGAACATTTCCCCACTGTTAGCTCGATTTCGTTTACGAGTCAAAACCTGGAATGCTCTGTGTATGTCAGTTGCGGAAAAGGTGAATCTAATTAAAATGATTCTAATGCCTCAACTGCTATACATACTACACAATTCACCGGTAGTCATTCCACTCAAGATATTCAGGATAGTTAATGCCATTTTTCGTGAATTAATATGGAAGAAACGCACACCTAGGATAAAACTAGGAAATTTACAACGCCCTAAAGATGAAGGTGGCCTTGCATTACCGAACCCATGGCTTTATTACCTATCATCGCAAATGCAACATTTGATAGGTACCATGGTCATGGAGGGGGAGTCTACGGTCAGGATCCCTGGCGCTTAGAGTATATATTACTACATACGTTAGGGGGTAAATCAGTCCCCACCGCTTTAGAGGCCTCAGCTTTTAGCAAACCTCAGAAGTGTTTTCCCACTTATGCCCTCATACAAAAAATATGGAATAAAACTAAGTATATTCAGGAGGTGACAGGTATTTGTGAATATAGTCCTATATGGGGAAATGAGTCCTATCCAGAACTTGCTAAATTACAACATGCGGAGAGGTGGAAGAGATTTGGCATTCTTTACTTAAAGCAAATTATAAGTGAGGAAACATTGCGCTCCTTTGATAATTTGAGGGACCTATACGGACTTCCGACCTCCATGCTGTTTTATCATATGCAACTTAGGCATGCATTTGACGCACAGTCAAAAACCGCTGACTGGCACACTAACTCAAACCCGTTGGTAGATTTGCTTAAAGGGGCAGAGACCTCTAAAGGATTCATTTCCCAGAGCTATGGCATTTTACTTCACAAATACCTTCTAAAACACCCTTTGGCAGTGAAAGGAAAATGGGAGCTGGATGTTGGACCTTTAGATGAGGATCAATGGGAGGAGGTCTTGCAGTCAGTTTCCATATGCTCTCTGAATGTAACGCAAAGACTAACGCAACTATATACACTTTTGAGAACATATTATACACCTCATAGACTACACAATATGGGATTGCTTTCTACCCCAACTTGTACTAGATGTAAGAGAGATCATGGAGATTTAATACATATGTTGTGGAGGTGCCCCAGACTGCATGTGTACTGGAGGGGAGTGGTGGATACGCTGGGCACGGTGTATGGGGTCTCAATCCCGCTGGACCCTAGACACTGCATTCTGAATGTGTTAGATGAACTGGACTGGGAACCCCATGTCAGAGAAGCCCTATCTAGAGCCCTCTTTGTGGCCCGTAAGCTAATCATGGTACATTGGAAATCTGAAACGCCCCCCTCAGTCAAGGAATGGATCATTGCACTAGGTAATATATTGAGAATGGAAAAGATTATATACCAGCATAGGGGATGTTCAGGGAAATTTGAAAAACTCTGGGAACCATGGCTAGATACTCCTGGGCTTGCCCCGGAGGACCTGGTCATGGATAGATTATTGTGCCTTAATAATGGCTGAAGGCACTAGGTACCCTGTATCAGACTTGAATGGAGCCTAGAGCTTCGGTTGGTTACAGACGGAGGGTTGGAACTTTGAAAGATGCAGATGCAGTAATTTCATTTATTTTTATAATCTTTAACAGTGGGAACTGTACTACATTATTGTATAGATGTGATTCTATATCTGATGCTACGACTGTTTATGCTATTATGTATTACGTACTTGTGGACTTCTTGGACTGTATGTACTTGGTTTTCAATAAAATCTTTTTCTTGGATAAAAAAAAAAAAAACATGTAGGTCGTTTTCTCCAGCGGTTCAGCCAGTGCTGAGTAGATAAGGGAGATGCCCCCTCTCGTGTCCATGGCTGAGGAACACCACTGTTCATAGGGAGTTACAGAAAGTGGGTTTTTGCTGCTCTTCCAGAACTGGTTAAGGAAATGTGACAATTGGTAGAACCTGAATTTTTCTGAGGGGGGCATTTCAAGTTTGGAGGTGCAGTAGGATAAAGTGAGGGGACCGTTTGAATTGTAGAAGTGACCAATTCTGTATAGGCCTTTGTCTAGCCACCACTTGTAAGCCATGATATCTAGTCCTGGGGGGAACCTGGGGTTGTGAAAGATGTCAGCAAGTGGTTGCCAGGTAGACGTTAGGGGTCTAAGTTTGTTTAGGGAGTCGCATAATGCCATTGAGTGGGATAAAGTAGGAGCTAGTATAGGGGGGCGTCTTTTTGGTAGGTTCCAGAGCAAAAAGTCCAAAGTATAACTAGGGACAGCTTCTCGTTCCATGTTCACCCAGTCAGGTTTTGGCCCTTTAAGATAGATTATAGAAAACTGGCTAAACTGGGCTGCCTGGTAGTACCACCAAAGGTTAGGTAGGCCTAAGCCTCCTTTAATTCTGGGTCTAAAGAGAACATCTTTGGAGAGTCGGTACCCCTTTTTGTCCCATATAAAGCGGATGATAGCAGATTGTAAGTTTTTGATGTGTGATTTGGAGACTGGGATGGGGAGGGAGCAGAAAAGATACAATATTCTGGGCAGAAAAGTCATTTCAACTGCGTTTACTTTGCCTAACCAGGACAGTTTATATAGGGACCATTGAGTGAGGTCTTCAGTAAGTTTTTTGAACATAGGGGGTAATTGTATTTGTATAATTGGTCAATGCTTTACGTGAGATTAATGCCTAAATAGGGAATGGAAGTAGGGTTCCAAGAAGATGGGAAGTGGTCTTTCAGTCTGTCTTCCATGTCTTGGGGAGTTGATATGTTAAGGGCGACCGATTTTGTCATGTTTACTTTAAGGCCGGATGCGCGCCCAAAGTCATGGAGCAGTTGGGTTATGTTGGGAGTAGAAATAAGGGGGGATGTAATGAATAGGAGGACGTCATCGACGAACAATGCACATTTGTGCGTCGAATGGCCGCAGCGGACTCCATGAATATCTGGGTGCAGTCTTATTGCGATGGCCAAGGTTTCAATGGCCACCGCGAAAAGAAGAGGGGGCATCCCTGCCTCGTGCCTTTCCTAATGGGGAATTGTTCTGAGAGGTGTCCTGGATTCTAACCTGTGCCTTGGGTTGGTAATAGAGGGTTTCTAGTATTTTAATGAAGTCGGGGCCAAAGCCCCATTTCTGGAGTATTGCAAAGAGGTAGGGCCAGGCAACTGTATCGAATGCTTTTTGGAGATCTATGGAGAGGAGGAAGCCCTCCTGGGGGGACCACCATCCCATCCCGACTTCATAAGGAAAATTGCGTTTACTGCCCTCCGTATCTGGTCCGGACCCTGCCTTCCTGGGATGAATCCAACCTGATCTTTATGAATATAAGAACCCATAAACGATGCAAGTCTGTTCGATAATATCTTTGTCATAAATTTTAAATCATTGTTGATTAACGAGATTGGTCAATAGTTGCTCACTTCGCTGGGATTTTTGCCCGGTTTGTGAATGACCGATATGTAGGCTAGGTTGGCTGCTGGATCGAGGGGGTTGGTTTTGTTTAAGGAGAAGAAACGGGCCAGATACGGAGAGAGTGTGTCTGTGAAGGTTTTGTAATAATAGGTTGAGAACCCGTCTGGGCCCGGGGCTGAATCTTTTTTAAGAACTTTAATGACTACTCGGATCTCGGATTCCTGAAATGGTGAATCCAAGATAGAACGATGGGAGTCCGAGAGTTTTGGTAGAGGGATATTCTCTAAAAAGGAGTCAAGGTTGTTGTGGGTGATAGGACTGCTGTCAGAATATAGGTTAGAGTAAAAGGACTGAAAGACGTCTAGGATCTTTTTGGGGTTTTGGGTCAGTGATCCTGACAGGGCTTTGATTTTGGGGAGGGCAAAAATCCTGTGTTTCGGGGTGAGTTTAGCCGCTAACTGTGGGCCAACCTTGTTCGCCCGCATGTAGTGACTGCCACTGATACATTGAAGATGTTTATCTGCATTGGAGGTAAGGGCCAGATTGAGAGCTAACCAGGTAGATTCCAGATTAGTCAGAGTAGTGTGGGTGGGATTCCATTTGTGGGACGAACTGAGTTCTTTGAACTCTTTTTCTAATTTTAGGGCTTCCGCTTGTCGTTCTCGTTTTAGTTTGGAGGAAAGTTGGATAATCTTTCCTCTAATCACTGCTTTGTGGGCACTCAAAAGGGAGCTTGGGGAAATGTCAACAGTAGCGTTTATCGAGAAGTATTCTCGAATGTCCTTTTCCAACATAATGCGATGCACTGGACTGGAAATGATTTTTTCGTTTAGGCGCCAGTAGCGTGTTCCTGGGGGAGATATAGAGTTTGAGAGTTTCAACGTCACTAAGGAATGATCGCACAATGGAACATCTTGTATGGAGGCATGGGAGGCTGCGTGTATTTCAAAGGTGGGTAAAAATATGTGATCGATTCTGGCGTAGGTTTTGTGAGGTGCTGAGTAATGTGTATAGTCTTTTGCAGATGGATTTAGTTATTTCCAGGTATCAATAAGGCCTAGTGATTGGAGGAGTCTGACAATTTGGAGACTTTGCTTTGGAGGTTTTTTAAGGTGGGGAATACCGTGGGCTGATTTGTCAAGCACCTGATCGAATGTGATGTTGGAATCACCGCCCATGATCACCCTGTCTTCGAAGTGGGGTGAAAGGGATGTGAGTAGTGAGTAGGGATGAGCCGAACACCCCCCGGTTCGGTTCGCACCAGAACCTGCGAACGGACCGAAAATTTGCAGGAACGTTAGAACCCCATTGACGTCTATGGGACTTGAACGCTCAAAATCAAAAGTGCTCATTTTAAAGGCTAATTTGCATGGTATTGTCCTAAAAAGGGTTTGGGGACCCGGGTCCTGCCCCAGGGGACATGTATCAATGCAAAAAAAACTTTTAAAAACATCTGTTTTTTCGGGAGCAGTGATTTTAATGATGCTTAAAGTAAAAAAAAAAAAAAAGTGAAATATTCCTTTAAATATCGTACCTGGGGTGTGTCTATAGTATGCCTGTAAAGTGGCGCGTGTTTCCCGTGTTTAGAACAGTCCCTGCACAAAATGCCATTTTTAAAGGAAAAAATCTCATTTAAAACTGCTTGCGGGTTTAATGTAATGTCGGGTCCTGGCAATATGGATGAAAATCAGTGAGCCAAACGGCATTGGTACCCCCCAGTCCATTACCAGGCCCTTTGGGTCTTGTATGAATATTAAGGGGAACCCCGCACCCAAATTAAAATAAGGAAAGGTGTGGGGCCACCAGGCCCTATATACTCTGAACAGCAGTATACAGGCGGTGCAAACAAGACAGGGACTATAGGTTTATTGTTAAGTAGAATCTGTTTGTAATTTTGAACGGGTACATTTTTAACATGTTTAGCTCCAGCCAAAAAATCTTTTTTAAGCTTTTTGGAAAACATAGGGAAGGGTTATCACCCCTGTGACATTTGTTTTGCTGTCTGTCCTCCTCTTCAGAAGATTTCACCTCACTTTTTGTCCTAATGACAAATGTTTTTTGAAAATTTGGGGTTTTTTGTGGAACAAGGATTGGAAAGCATCAGTGGAAAGGAGAAATGTTTTTCCCATATTAACTCTTACAGGAGAGAATTTCCCTTCCTAGGGGTAGATTTCATCTCACTTCCTGTTGTCTCCTTCCGTTTGCAAGTAGGAGTCGTTTGTAAGTTAGATGTTTGAAAGTAGGGGCCTGCCCTATATACTCAGCAGAAATTTGGGCCTTAGGTGTTGTTGTGGCCACAACACTGTAAGCCCTCACAGGGCCCTGCTGTGAAATATTAGATAAAGAATTGTAATTACATGCCCCTGTTAAGCAGGGGCAGAAAAATTGGGCCTTTGGTGCTGGTGGTGGTGCTGGTGCCACAACACTGTAAGTCCTCACTCGCTCTTGGTGGGTGCAGAAACGGGCCCTGCTGTGAAATATTAGATCAAGAATTGTAATTACATACCCCTGTTGAACAAGGGCAGAAAAATTGGGCCTTTGGTGGTGGTGCTGGTGCCACAACACTGTAAGTCCTCACTCACTCTTGGTGGGTGCAGAAATGGGCCCTGCTGTGAAATATTAGATCAAGAATTGTAATTACATGCCCCTGTTGAACAAGGGCAGAAAAATTGGGCCTTTGGTGGTGGTGGTGGTGCTGGTGCCAAAACACTGTAAGTCCTCACAGACACTCTAGTTGGAATGCAGGAACGAGCCCTGCTGCAAAGTATTGCATCAAAAATTGTAATTACACGCTCCTGTTAAACAGTTGCTGAAAAATTGGGCCTTAGGCACTGGTGCTGGTGCCACAACACTGCAACCCCTCACAGATACTCTAGTTGGAATGCAGAAACGAGCCCTGCTGCAAATTATTGCATCAAAAATTGTAATTACTCGCCTCTGTTAAACAGGGGCTGAAAAATTGGGCCTTAGGCACTGGTGCTGGTGCCACAACACTGCAACCCCTCACAGATACTCTAGTTGGAACGCAGAAACGAACCCTGCTGCAAAGTATTGCATCAAAAATTGTAATTACACGCCCCTGTTAAACAGGGGCTGAAAAATTGGGCCTTAGGCACTGGTGCTGGTGCCACAACACTGCAACCCCTCACAGATACTCTAGTTGGAATGCAGAAACGAGCCCTGCTGCAAAGTATTGCATCAAAAATTGTAATTACACGCTCCTGTTAAACAGGGGCTGAAAAATTGGGCCTTAGGCACTGGTGGTGGCGCCCAGAACCAAAAATGTTCTTACAAGCTATCAGCGTGATCATTGAGGAGGAAGAGGATAATTACTCAGGGATAGTCACTCAGCATCAGCATAGGCAGTCTTTGAAGGGATCTGAAAAAAATTATTCGGTTACATCAGCATCAGGTGCTTGGTAGCTGGTGGTGATCCAAGACTGATTCATTTTTATGAAGGTCAGTCGATCGACCGAGTCGGTGGACAGACGCATCCTGTGATCAGTTACAAAGCCTCCAGCAGCACTGAATGTGCGTTCCGAAAGAACGCTGGATGCAGGACAGGCCAGCAGCTCAATTGCATACTGTGCAAGCTCTGGCCAGTGATCCATCCTCAAGACCCAGTAACCCAGAGGATTTTCGGTGGGAAAGGTGTCCAAGTCAGATCTTGCCCCTAGGTATTCCTGCACCATGTAAAACAGACGCTGGAGATGGTTGCTGGAACCGATCATACCTTGGGGCTGCGGACCAAAAAATTGTCTGAACGCATCGGTCAGACGGCCACCTTCTCCACCGCTCCTTCTTTGACTGACCGAAGCCTCAGCAACACGTTGTCCAGAAACAGGAGTTTGTAACCTCCCAGTCTCTGGGAACGCGTTGCACAGACCTTTCTGCAAGGCCTCCCGAAGATGTTTCATCCTCTGCTCCCTCTGCGATGGCAAGATAAGGTCCGCAACCTTACCTTTGTAACGTGGATCAAGGAGGGTTGCCAGCCAGTATTGGTCCTTCTCCTTGATACCACAAATACGAGGATCCTTACGCAGACTTTGCAGGATCAGGGAGGCCATGCAGCATAGGTTTGCTGAAGCATTCGGTCCGGAGTCCTCTGGGTCACTAAGGATGACATGGTCCGCAGCCACCTCCTCCCAGCCACGTACAAGTCCATGTGTTTCTTGGGATTGATCCCTTAAAGAATGCTGCTGATGCTGAGTGCCAGGCTCCACCTCCATACTGACACAATCTTCCTCCTCCTCCTCCTCCTCGTCCTCTTCCTGTGTGATCGGCGGGCATGCAGGAACACTGTCTGGATAAAGGGGGCCTTGAGAGCTAAGGAAGTCCTCTCTTCCTGCCTCTGTTCTGCCTCAAGTGCCCTGTCCATTATTGCACGCAGCGTGTGCTCCAACAGGTGGACAAGGGGGACAGTGTCACTGATGCATGCACTGTCACTACTCACCATCCTCGTGGCCTCCTCAAATGGTGACAGGACAGTGCATGCATCCCTGATCATGGCCCACTGGCGTGGGGAAAAAAACCAAGCTCCCCTGACCCTGTCCTGGTGCCATAGTCGCACAGGTACTCATTAATGGCCCTCTGCTGCGTGTGCAGCCGCTGCAGCATGGCCAACGTTGAGTTCCACCTGGTGGGCATGTCACAGATTAGGCGGTTCTTGGGCAGGTTAAACTCCTTTTGGAGGTCCGCCAGCCGAGCACTGGCATTATATGACCGGCGGAAATGCACACAGACTTTCCTGGCCTGCCTCAGGACATCCTGTAAGCCCAGGTACCTGCCCAAGAACCGCTGCACCACCAAGCTAAGGATGTGAGCCAAACAGGGCACATGGACATTTGTCCCTGTCGGAGGGCAGAGAGGAGGTTGGTGCCATTGTTGCAAACCACCATTCCTGCCTTAAGTTGGCGTGGTGTCAACCACCTCTAAACCTGCCCCTGCAGAGCTGACAGAACCTCTGCCCCAGTGTGGCTCCTGTCCCCCAAGCACACCAGCTCAAGCACCGCATGGCATCTTTTGGCCTGCGTACTTGCGTAGCCCCTTGAACGGCTACGGAGCACCGCTGGTTCCGAGGACAAAGCACGGGAAGAGGCCATGGAGGAAGAAGAAGAGGAGGGGGTGGAGGAGAGGGGTGTGTCACAATCATTAGTAGTGGCATTTTGGAGGCGTGGTGGCGGAACAACCTCCAACACTACTGCACCTTGTCCTGCATCCTTCCCAGCTGCCAGCAGAGTCACCCAATGCGCGTTGAAACTTAGGTAACGTCCCTGTCCATGCCTGCTGGACCATGAGTCAGCGGTAATATGCATCTTACCGCTGACCGCCCTGTCCAGCGAGGCATGGACATTGCCTTCCACATGCCGGAGGGGGCCGGAATCGCCTTCCGTGAGAAAAAGTGGCGTTTGGGTACCTGCCACTGAGGAACCGCACATTCCACAAACTCACGGAAGGGGGCAGAGTCTACCAACTGAAAAGGCAGCAATTGAAGTGCTAGCAATTTTGCCAAGCTAGCGTTCAACCGCTGGGCATGTGGATGGCTGGGAGCGAACTTCTTTCGGCGGTGCAGCGGCTAGGGCAGGGAAATTTGCCTGGTACAATCTGGCGTCGTTGTACTGAAAGCAGATTGCCCACAAGTACTTGGCTGTGACACACCTAATTTTACACCTTCATTCCTCTCAGTGCAGGTCTCAAAGAGGACTGAAGGTATAGTGGGGTTGGAGATCTCAGCTGATGAGGAGCAAGGAGAGGTCCTCTTTGTTCTTTGGTGTGGGTCTTTTAGATACGCTTGCCAACGAACTGCATGGCAGGTCAACATATGTCTGGTCAAGCATGTGGTACCCAAGCGGGAGATGTTTTGGCCACGCGAGATACGCTTGAGACATATGTTGCAAATAGCAGCGGTGCGATCTGATGCACTCGTCTCAAAAAAGGCCCACACCAAAGAACTTTTTGAATAACGCGCAGAGACTGCAGCGCCCTGCACATGTGGAGCTTTGGGGTGTGGTTTTATTATATCAAAAAAAAAACTTTCCAAAACGGTGGATAAAAACATACACACTGTGGATACAGTGTGGGGCGGTGACAGACAAAGATGGCGGCGGAACGCCGTCACCTGGTGCAAAGCTTCCGGTTCAAAGGATCCTGTTAGCCATCGCATACGACACTACACACTGCTCTAACCCAGAAGTGCTGTCAGTGTGAACCGGAAGCTTTGCACCAGGTGACGGCGTTCTGCCGCCATCTTTGTCTGTCACCGCCCCACACTGTATCCACAGTGTGTATGTTTTTATCCACCGTTTTGGAAAGTTTTTTTTTGATATAATAAATCCATCTTTTAAACGAACTACACCATTGGAAGCCCTCTTGTTCCTTCTTTTTTTCCCTTGCTCGGCTGGATCGGAGCCCGGACCAGAAGCGGCTAAAATATCCACTTACCAGTAATTACAACCAGGGGACACCTTCCAACTACTCCCAGAAAACCACCTGTATCTACATTAAGGCTTTATCTTAAGCCCTTTAAGGTAAGGGCAATGGGAGACTTTTTATAAAGGGAAGGAACTTATTTAACCACTGATTATATATGGAAGTTTATCATCCAGCTGATCTTTCATTATATTGTCCAATTGAAAATCAGAAGCCTGCACTTTATATCACTATTGGACACTTTTAAATCGCCTTTATCTGTATACCACATATGTGATTTATTAGCCAATATCTTCTTATATTTATTTTTATTCACTATATGTGTCTGCGTGAAATCCTATTCACAACATAAACTTGTAGTTTTAGCTGATCACCGTGAGCAGGACGCACTGCACTAACTTGTAGTTTTAGCTGAACACTGTGAGGAGGACACACCACACTAACTTGTAGTTTTAGCTGAACACTATGAGCAGGACGCACTGCATTAACTTGTAGTTTTAGCTGAACACTGTGAGGAGGACGCACCAAACTAACTTGTAGTTTTAGCTGAACACTGTGAGCAGGACGCACTGCACTAACTTGTAGCTTTAGATGAACACTGTGCAGAGCTCGCAAAAAAATAACTTGTAGGTTTAGCTGAACACTGTGAGGAGGACGCACCACACTAATTGGAGTTTTAGCTGAACACTGTGAGCAGGACGCACTGCACTAACTTGAAGCTTTAGATGAACACTATGCAGAGGTCTCACTACACTAACTTGTAGTTTTAGCTGAACACTGTGAGCAGGACGCACTGCACTAACTTGTAGCTTTAGATGAACACTGTGCAGAGGTCTCACTACACTAACTTGGAGTTTTAGCTGAACACTGTGAGCAGGACGCACTGCACTAACTTGTAGTTTTAGCTGAACACTGTGAGGAGGACGCACCACACTAACTTGTAGTTTTAGCTGAACACTGTGAGCAGGACGCACTGCACTAACTTGTAGTTTTAGCTGAACACTGTGAGGAGGACGCACCACACTAACTTGTAGTTTTAGCTGAACACTGTGAGCAGGACGCACTGCACTAACTTGTAGTTTTAGCTGAACACTGTGAGGAGGACACACCACACTAACTTGTAGTTTTAGCTGAACACTGTGAGCAGGACGCACTGCACTAACTTGTAGCTTTAGATGAACACTGCGCAGAGTTCGCGAAAAAATAACTTGTAGGTTTAGCTGAACACTGTGAGGAGGACGCACTGCACTAACTTGTAGTTTTAGCTGAACACTGTGAGCAGGACGCACTGCACTAACTTGTAGCTTTAGATAAACACTGTGCAGAGGTCTCACTACGCTAACTTGTAGTTTTAGCTGAACACTGTGAGCAGGATGCACTGCACTAACTTGTAGCTTTAGATGAACACTGTGAGCAGGACGCACTGCACTAACTTGTAGTTTTAGCTGAACACTGTGAGGAGGACGCACCACACTAACTTGTAGTTTTAGCTGAACACTGTGAGCAGGACGCACTGCACTAACTTGTAGCTTTAGATGAACACTGTGCAGAGCTTGCAAAAAAATAACTTGTAGGTTTAGCTGAACACTGTGAGCAGGACGCACCACACTAACTTGTAGTTTTAGCTGAACACTGTGAGCAGGACGCACTGCACTAACTTGTAGCTTTAGATGAACACTGTGCAGTGGTCTCACTACACTAACTTGTAGTTTTAGCTGAACACTGTGAGCAGGACGCACTGCACTAACTTGTAGCCTTAGATGAACACTGTGCAGAGCTCGCAAAAAAATAACTTGAAGGTTTAGCTGAACACTGTGAGCAAAACACACCACACTAACTTGTAGTTTTAGCTGAACACTGTGAGCAGGACGCACTGCACTAACTGTAAATAGTCTAGCTGCCTGACTGTGGTACTAATAGGATCAAAAAGAACACCAGCAATTTTCTTCAGGTAGCTGTAAATACTGTAACAAGACAAGCCTGCTTGTCAGTAAGAAGATATTTATTTTTATTCACTATATGTGTCTGCGCGAAATCCTATTCACAACATAAACTTGTAGTTTTAGCTGAACACCGTGAGCAGGATGCACTGCACTAACTTGTAGTTTTAGCTGAACACTGTGAGGAGGACACACCACACTAACTTGTAGTTTTAGCTGAACACTATGAGCAGGACGCACTGCATTAACTTGTAGTTTTAGCTGAACACTGTGAGGAGGACGCACCAAACTAACTTGTAGTTTTAGCTGAACACTGTGAGCAGGACGCACTGCACTAACTTGTAGCTTTAGATGAACACTGTGCAGAGCTCGCAAAAAAATAACTTGTAGGTTTAGCTGAACACTGTGAGGAGGACGCACCACGCTAATTGGAGTTTTAGCTGAACACTGTGAGCAGGACGCACTGCACTAACTTGAAGCTTTAGATGAACACTGTGCAGAGGTCTCACTACACTAACTTGTAGTTTTAGCTGAACACTGTGAGCAGGACGCACTGCACTAACTTGTAGCTTTAGATGAACACTGTGCAGAGGTCTCACTACACTAACTTGGAGTTTTAGCTGAACACTGTGAGCAGGACGCACTGCACTAACTTGTAGTTTTAGCTGAACACTGTGAGGAGGACGCACCACACTAACTTGTAGTTTTAGCTGAACACTGTGAGCAGGACGCACTGCACTAACTTGTAGTTTTAGCTGAACACTGTGAGGAGGACACACCACACTAACTTGTAGTTTTAGCTGAACACTGTGAGCAGGACGCACTGCACTAACTTGTAGTTTTAGCTGAACACTGTGAGGAAGACGCACCACACTAACTTGTAGTTTTAGCTGAACACTGTGAGCAGGACGCACTGCACTAACTTGTAGCTTTAGATGAACACTGCGCAGAGTTCGCAAAAAAATAACTTGTAGGTTTAGCTGAACACTGTGAGGAGGACGCACTGCACTAACTTGTAGTTTTAGCTGAACACTGTGAGCAGGACGCACTGCACTAATTTGTAGCTTTAGATAAACACTGTGCAGAGGTCTCACTACGCTAACCTGTAGTTTTAGCTGAACACTGTGAGCAGGACGCACTGCACTAACTTGTAGCTTTAGATGAACACTGTGAGCAGGACGCACTGCACTAACTTGTAGTTTTAGCTGAACACTGTGAGCAGGACGCACCACACTAACTTGTAGTTTTAGCTGAACACTGTGAGCAGGACGCACTGCACTAACTTGTAGCTTTAGATGAACACTGTGCAGAGCTTGCAAAAAAATAACTTGTAGGTTTAGCTGAACACTGTGAGGAGGACGCACTGCACTAACTTGTAGTTTTAGCTGAACACTGTGAGCAGGACGCACTGCACTAACTTGTAGCTTTAGATAAACACTGTGCAGAGGTCTCACTACGCTAACCTGTAGTTTTAGCTGAACACTGTGAGCAGGACGCACTGCACTAACTTGTAGCTTTAGATGAACACTGTGAGCAGGACGCACTGCACTAACTTGTAGTTTTAGCTGAACACTGTGAGCAGGACGCACCACACTAACTTGTAGTTTTAGCTGAACACTGTGAGCAGGACGCACTGCACTAACTTGTAGCTTTAGATGAACACTGTGCAGTGGTCTCACTACACTAACTTGTAGTTTTAGCTGAACACTGTGAGCAGGACGCACTGCACTAACTTGTAGCCTTAGATGAACACTGTGCAGAGCTCGCAAAAAAATAACTTGTAGGTTTAGCTGAACACTGTGAGCAAAACGCACCACACTAACTTGTAGTTTTAGCTGAACACTGTGAGCAGGACGCACTGCACTAACTGTAAATAGTCTAGCTGCCTGACTGTGGTACTAATAGGATCAAAAAGAACACCAGCAATTTTCTTCAGGTAGCTGTAAATACTGTAACAAGACAAGCCTGCCTGTCAGTAAGAAGATAACAGGAATGGATCTAGCTAAACTGAATACAGTGTATATATATATATGCAACACCTGGGATGCATATATATACACAATACACTGTAAGTGCAGCTAACTCACTGATTGTCCTGCCTAATCTATCTAACTCAAATGAAATGACACTGTCTCTCTGTCTATCTATCTCTCTTTCAACGCCGGAACACACACTACACAGGGCCGCCGTGCAGGCGGCCTTATATAGTGTGGGGCATGTTCTAAACCCCCTGAGCCATAATTGGCCAAAGCCACCCTGGCTTTGGCCAATTACAGCTCTCTCTATCGACGGCGCTGTGATTGGCCAAGCATGCGGGTCATAGTGCATGCTTGGCCAATCATCAGCCAGCAATGCACTGCGACGCCGCAGTGAATTATGGGCCGTGACGCGCCACACGAATTTGGCGCGAACGGCCCATAACGTTCGGAATTCGGCGAACGACCGAACAACCAATGTTCGAGTCGAACATGGGTTTGACTCGAACACGAAGCTCATCCCTAGTAATGAGAAGAAAAATTTAGCCTGGCTCCTGTTGGGTGCTTAATAAGATATGAAGGTATATACGTTTCCCTCTATCATGCCCTTGACTAATATGTATCGCCCTTTTTCATCTCTAATTGTCAAAGAGTGGGCAAATGAAGTCCGTTTGGAAAATAGTATAGCGACCCCTCATTTTTTTCATCTGCGTTTCCTAGGAAAAAGATGGGATACCTATTGTGGAGGAAAGAAGGGGAATAACTATTTGGAAAGAGAGTTTCCTGGAGGAGGATTATGTCCAAGCCCCTGGAGTTATAGCTTTGGAAGGCTTTGTGTCTCTTCATGGGGGAATTTAGGCCTTGGGTGTTATGTGAGGCTATCTTAAGAGCCTTCTGCAAAGGAGAGGTGTCAGCCATGGTCACGAGAGGGTGGACACGAGTGCATGTAGTGTGGACCTACCTGGGTCCCTGTGGAACAGATTTTGAGTCTGGGAAGGTAGATCTGGTACCTCATCTGGAGTTTCTGATAGACGGTAGCCTTCCATGCAGGTTCCTGGAGGGGGTATAAGGGGAGAAAAAGTGAGAGGAAGAGAGACATAAGGAAGAGAGTGAGTGAACAGAGAGAGAGAGTTAAGATAATAAGATGAAGGCGATCAGTCCTAGGCGGGGTCGCCTAGGATAATAAAGGACAGGACTTGCAAGCCCAGTCCTAGACCGAGACCCAGGAAAAAAATAGGGCCTCGGAAAAACAAAAACAACCTCTGTAGAGATTGTGGGTCTGATGTCACCAGAGGGGAAAACCTCTCTAGGTCACAGCAGAGGGAGTGGCAAGCATGCCCGCTACGGCCGCTGGGTCCCCAACTATAAGGGTATTGTGGGACCTCGGAACATGGGAGCTAAAGAGTCTCTTAATAAAAACAAAAAAAACATGAAGATGGATATCTCTAACAGACCAATAAACATTTAAACAACCTATTAGAACTGTAGACAATTCTCTAGGGAAATGTCTTTAGATAAAATGGGAGGGGGGGGGAGGGGGAAAGGGAAATTGGATGGGAAGGGGATAAGGTGAGGATTAGCATCCTAGTCCAAGACGAATGCAAGGGGTAGCCTAAGAACAGGGAACTCGAAACATAATATTAATCATGAGGTATTGGGGGCTATTTCACTCAGAGAGGAAACCTTTAAATTGGGGTCCTCTCTCACGAGTGTTAAGGAGAGGGTGGGTCACGAATATATATAAAAAATGTCCTGCTTTTGTGGAAGGAGTGAAGAAGTCAGTTGGTGTAGCTCCAGTCACTACACAGTCAGAGGAAAATATCCTGGAAGAAAGATGAAGATCCTTGGAGGACCGGTGGTATTAGGGATCATCTCGGTGGATGGGAATCACGATATCTCTTCATTTGCTGCTTGTTCCAAATCGGAGTAATGTGGCTTCCTGGTGGGGGCCTCTTGGAGGAGATTAGTCTGCTAGTGGGCTCCTGGTGGGGGAGTTCTTGAGTAATGAATCCGAGTCGAAGGAGTAGGTGTTCACCTTCTTGAAAGTTAGAGAAGCCGTAAGACTTGTCCTTGTGTTGGAACAGAAGGCGGAAAGGGAAGGACCAGCAGTATTTTATGGATTTCTGCATTAAGATTTCTAGGAGAGGTTTTAGAGATCTACGCTTTTGAATTGTGGTCGGGGAAATGTCCGCAAAAACTGGTATTTTGTTTCTGTGAAAGGAGAGGTTGATTTCCTCTTTGATCCCATAATAGTGGGGTTTAACCACTATGTCCCTTGGGAGCCCATCTTGGCGGGGGGGTTGAAGAGCTCTGTGGGCTCTGTCTATCTCGAGTTTGTGACTTGGGATGTCAGGGATGACTTCTTTAATGAAGAGTTTTACTGTGTCTTGGATATTGGTGACTGATTCAGGGATACCTCTGATACGGAAGTTGTATCTCCTACTCCTGTTCTCTAAGTCGTCAATTTTGGCTAGTGCGATTTCGAGTTGGTCTTGCAGCGACTGGATGCAACTAGTGTTTTGATTGGTACGCGCTGCTGTGTTATCAACAGCTTGTTCGATAACATCAATACGGGCCCCAAGGCTTTGAAGGTCAGCTTTAATAGACGTGGTAATCTGTGTTGCATTCTGAGCCAGGCCGGCTGCAAGCATATCAGAGAAGCAGTTCAGTAATTGGGCCATGTCAGTCTGGTGGGGAGAATGCAGAGGGAGAGCCTGCTGGGAGCCTGGGAGGCTGATGGGAGATTGCAACATGGAGGTGTGTAGCATGTCTGTCATTGCCCTGCTGAGGAGCGATTCGGTGGAGGCAGGAGAGACAGTGTGTGGAGGCTGGGTACTCACTGGGGTTGCCAGCAGAGGGTTAGCATGCTGGGTAGGTGTAGGGAGGTCCGCTATGGAATCCTGGTCCCCTGTGTCTCCGCATAGAGAGGACACGGCCGCCATCTTGGGAGCTATGGGGGTGGGCAGGCAGAAATCGAGCTGCCGGCTGACCTCCGTCTTCTGCGAGTTCCTCCTCATGCAGGCTTGTGCCCGGAGCTATCCACTGCCTGGGGGATCTATGACAGGGGTTCCCACTAGTTATAGCCGCTGTTGGGGACCTCGGAGGGCTGAGGGGGTCGGAGCTCCCAGTCAGCACATCTTCCCGGAAGTCCCGCACATGCGCACTCCAGACCCCCTTCTTATCACTAATGGCACAAGGCAAGGGTGCCCACTTTACCCCTTGATTTTTGCCATGGTGATGGAACCACTTGCGCAAATCATCAGATCCACACTAGCAATTTCAGGCATCAAAGTAGGCGATGCTGAACATAAAATAGGTCTCTACGCGGATGATGTTATTATCACCCTCACAAATCCCCAATCCTCTCTTCCCAGCAACCAAAAAACACTGGAACAGTTCAGCTCAGTCTCTCTCTATAAAATAAACCACAGCAAATCCACCACGCTGAACCTAGGGATAGATCCTCAAACTTCACACCATATCTCGACAAACACACCGCTTGGTCCAAAAGCTCATCGCTCCCGTATTTAGGAATTCAACTAACCATCCCAAGTAAGTCACTGCTTCAACTAAACTATGCCGCCCTACAAGAGAAGCTTCTGCGCATCTCCAAAGATATGTGTAACTATACTATCTCTTGGGCTGGTAGAATAGCTCAGGCTAAAATGTATCTAATGCCACATATTTTGTATATGTTTTGCACACTCCCTTTACCTTTGCTACCCAAACAATTGGCGCAATTACAAGGAACAATCAACGCCCACATTTGGCAACACAAATAACCCAGGCTCAAAAAGAACATTCTTTTATCTCCTGTACAAAATGGAGGGATGGGAGCCCCCAACATCCAAGCATACTACAAAGCAGTTGTACTGGATCAATTACGAGAATGGTGGTCGCCCACCTCAACCAAGACATGGACACAAATTGAAACCGTAGCTCTTACTGCAAAGCCGAAATACACCCTGACGGCTGTACTACTCACCCTGAAACCACGTCGTCACTTCCTGCATTCTGTAACTGCATCATTACGAGTGTGGTCGGCCATTGCACAGAAATCCAATGGCATACCCAAATCTATTCTCTCCAAACTTCACATCCAATCACTGGAACTGATCTCTCCTAACTTACCCCTCAAGACATGGATGCAAAACGGACTCTCCAACCTGGGACAACTCATCTCCACTTCAGGACCCCACCCATTCTCTCAACTACAACAAACATTTGACCTGCCTGCCAACACTTTTTTTTTATATATGCGGCTCCGATCTATCCTCTCCACGCTGGGCATCACAGAATGCTACTCCCTACTAGATGGCACTTTGAAATTCTACAACACCCCTAATCCAGCAGTTAAAGGCATTGCATGGATATATAAATTGTTGACAACGTCCTCCGCAGATCACACCTCTTCGCCCATCAACTTCTGGTCAATCCTCACAGACTCTCCACCTCAGTCCCCACTATGGCACAAAGCCTTGACCCTTCCCCTTCGAGCTTCACGATGTATTTCTCATTGGGAATCAACGCAAAAACTGTTCCATAAGTGGTACCTCACCCCAGCCAGATTGGCAAATATCTACCCATCTACCTCCTCTCAATGCTGGAGAAACTGTACGCGAAAAGGCACCCTGCGGCACATATGGTGGGACTGCCCTAACATCCACAATTACTGGAAAGAAGTCTCTGCCCTCATCTCCAACCTATGCAAAATCCCTTTACCGATATCCCCGTTGGACCTTCTTTTGGGTCTCAACATCCCCAATTGGCCCAAAAATGTCAGAGTATTGGCAACTCACTATCTAATCGCAGCTCGTTTAGCTCTGGCAAGAAAATGGAAAGTGACACAACCTCCCTCCGGATCGGATCTCATCACTCTGCTGAACAATCACTTCCAAATGGAGGCCTCCTTCGCCAAGGCCAACCTATCTACCACAACGTTTCGCCTCAATTGGGAATCATGGATCACTGACCCAAGGAGCACGACACTACATTAATTATTTCCTCTTCATAAGATAGGAACTCTCTGGTACTATTAATTTTTATCTCCACAGGTTGCTACAACCCCTCACATCTAACAAACGCATAATATATGGGCCCCCAAACTAAACCACAGCTCCACATAAGTGTACCTCTACCAGGTGCTCCTCAGGACGAGACTCATAAATGCATAATGTGCTTATAACAAGTAGGTTTACAGGTTAACTTTGCTCCTCAGTTTTAAGTTTTGCAGATCTAGGATGTTACAGGTTATACAAGATATCTAGATCTTGACAGTTAATTAATGATGGGGTTGCCTCTAGTCCCATGGCACAGTGAGTGCCCAGTTTGGGGTGCCGGGGATTGGAGGTAGCACCATAACTCATTGAACTTTAAAACAAAGTGGTTATGTATTCGTTGTTACATTTGTTACAGCTTGACAATGTCCGCTATGTTACTCACTAAGTAACATAGTTTGCTAATTATCTCAACCTTCTGTACTGATATCCTGTGAAAACTTCAATAAACTTATTGTTAAAAAAAAAAAAAAAAGAAAATTTGAGAAGCCAAGAAATGTACGGCAAATATGTGCCTTCCTGGGGTTAGTGAGATATTGTAGGGACTGGATTCCAAATAAATAAAAATAGGAATGCAGCTCCAGATAATAAACCAATAATAAAAAAGTATATAATGTGTATGATTACAATGTATACAATAAATCATATGTGAACATAATCAAATACATAAACCATCCAGTAAAAAATAGTCCATATGTGATTACTCCATTAGAAAAAATATGTGCATTTAAACACAAAATGTGACAATAAAAAGTTCATGAGTGAAAATATCCAAACAAAGAGATTCCCAGTACAAAACCCTGGGTTAATGTTTTTCCACCACTCGTACTGCCCGTCACCTTACAAAAAACAATGGAGGCTTACAAGAAAGCCTGTGACCGCCCTTATTCAGGGGGGTCAAATCAGGCTTAGTAGAAACAACAGGAACACTGCTGAGATCTCACGGATTTCCCTCACAGGTGACCGGCTGGCATGAGTGAAGAGCACCTTCCATGGCACGCTCACAGGAGACAAGCGCTGTGCACCAATGGATGAATAATGTACAGCAGAATTCTGTGGTCATCTACATAAATGGTTGCTTAGCTTGTTACTTTGAACTGCTCATAGCAGTAACCCACAACTTACGTAATGACCAGTCTAGAACTGCCACTGCTCAGAGACCCGCCGCCTTACTCTGACATGTGTCAGAGTGAAGCAGCGGGTCTCTGAGCAATTATCCGGCACTGCACTCCTATTTTTATTAATTTGGAATCCAGTCCCTACAATATCCCACTAACCCTAGGAAGGCACGTAGTTGCCGTACATTTCTTGGCTTTTCAAATTTTTGTAGAGTTTTAACTCGATCTGGGGGTAGGTGACGGATTCCATGTGAAATGCAGTGACCCAGGAAGATCACTTTCTCTGGGCAGTATTGTAGCTTATCTCCTGTGAATCACTTTCTCTTGGCAGTATTGTAGCTTATCTCCTGTGAGTGTGCCATGGAAGGTGCTCTTCACTCATGCCAGCCGGTCACCTGTGAGGGAAGTCCGTGAGATCTCAGCAGTATTCCTGTTGTTTCTACTAAGCCTGATTAGACCCCCCTGAATAAGGGCGGTCGCAGGCTTTCTTGTAAGCCTCCATTGTTTATTGTAAGGTGACGGGCACCACGAGTGGAGGAAAAACATAAGCCCAGGGTTTTGTACTGGGAATCTCTTTGTTTGGATATTTTTACTCATGAACTTTTTATTGTCACATTTTGTGTTTAAATGCACATATTTTTTCTAATGGGGAAATCACATATGGACTATTTTTACTGGATGGTTTATGTATTTGATTATGTTCACATATGATTTATTGTATGCATTGTAATCATACACATTATACACTTTTTTATTATTGGTTTATTATCCGGCGCTGCACTCCTATTTTTATTTATATCTTTTGTGCCCTATATCGGGGTTATAGTGCTTAGCTGCAGGATATTCTTCACGGTTCCCCTTCTTTTTAATCATTTTTTTCATACACACCACACATCTAGCGCAATTCTTTCTTTTTAATTTGTCACTGGATTCCAAATGAATCAGAACTTATGGCTCCTCTATATGAGGCTACCACTAGAACCCCTTTCAAGCTCACATGGGACAATGAATTGCAGATGAAGGAGCTTATTAAAATTTTGTCTGAAGCTTCCGCTATTGGACTTCCTGACTATACTAAGACTTTCTTATTGTTCTGTCATGAAGTCAATGGATTTTCTGCAGGTGTAATCACCCAGCTACATGGAGACAAACAGAGGCCTGTGATGTATGTATCAGCCTCATTAGACCCTGTCATCAAAGGCTCCCCCCAGCCATAGCAGCCTGCATTTTGCTGCTAGACAAAGTAACTGAGCTTGTACTAGATTCTGCACTGATCTTGTATGTGCCACATGCAGTACAGGAAATCATGAATCAAGTAAATACCAGACATTTGTCTGCCAGTAGATTTGACATGTACCAGTCTGCTCTTTTTGCACCATCGAATTTAACAATCAAACGATGTGTTACTTTTAATCCGGCTACTCTTCTTCCTATAATTGATGAGAGAGATGCAACAAATGGTACTGATGTAGAACCTGAGAGTATTTCTCATGATTGTATGGCTCTGATTGAGGTAGAAGGGCCTCTGTCACACCAGCAAAGGATGAGCCTTTATCAGATTGTGACACACAATTATTCATAGAAGGTTCCAGATTTTACACTGATGATGGTCAACCACACACAGGGTTTGCTGTAACCACTACAGACACCATTTTACATCAGGAAGCATTGATACCCCAGATGTCAGCACAGGAAGTGGAGTTATGTGCTGTAGTCAAAGCATGTCATCTCCTAGAGAATCAAAGGGTAAATGTTTACACTGACAGCAGATATGTATTTGGAATAGCTCATGATTTTGGGCCTATTTGGCAAGCACAGAACTTCCTGACTAGTGCAGGGAAGCCAGTGAGACATGCAAAACTCATAGAGCAGCTATTTGAGGTCTTTCAGAAACCAGAAGTTGTCATCTTGAAGGTAAAAGGACATGCAAGGGCAAATTACATGACAGCCAGAGGAAATGCTTTAGCAGTAAAGGATGCTGCCCTTATGGCATTTGGAGTCACACCCACTGTAGGGGTCGCCAGGTAGCGGGGACAGATTCCCCTCATCAAGAGCAGTGGGAGATAGAAACTTGAGTTCAGTTGAAGAACCAGGCCCCTGATGAAGAGAAGGATAAGTGGATCAAATGTAATGCTACCCAAAATCAGCAGGGCTTGTGGAGCGCTGACAACAGGTGGTGTCTACCCAGGAGTTTGTACCCAGTTTTAGCACAACTGGCACATGGCGTCAGTCATCTTGCTAAGGGCGCCATGGTAGCACTTACTGACTGCTATTGGATAGTACCTGCATTTAGTGCATTTGCAGTCAGGTTTTGTGCTTCATGTTTCACTTGTGCTCTGTACAATGCAGGGAGACCTGTCCATGCTCCCCAAAAGCATTCTCCTAACCCAGATTGCCCTTTCCAAAGAATTCAAATAGACTACATTCAGATGCCCATAATAGGCACCTATGAGTACGCTCTAGTGTGTGTTGACATGTTTTCAGGTTGGCCTGAGTGCTGGCCGGTAGCTAAAGCAAATGCAAAAACAACAGCAAAGAAAATTTTGAATGAAATAGTTTGTAGATATGGAGTTCCTGAAAGTATTGAGAGTGACAGTGGAACCCATTTTACTGGGGAAGTAATGAAAGAGGTAATGGAAGCCCTTCACATACAACAAACTTTCCATACACCATATCATCCACAAAGTAGTGGTAAAGTTGAGAGACTTAATGGAATATTGAAAAACCGATGTGCAAAAATTAAAGCAGATACAGGAAAAGGATGGGTGGAAGCTTTGCCATTAGCCCTATATTCTGTACGAACTACCCCTAAACAACCACGTGGGTTGTCCCCCTATGAGATTTTATTTGGAGGGCTACCCAAAACAGGGCTATATTTCCCCAACAGTTGCAGGCTTCTCATGCTAGTCTGTTCGAATATGTTCAGAACATTGAATAAAATACATGAAGGTGTTTCTAAATCTATCCCCGACCCAGACTCTGTTTCAGGTATTCACAGAATCCAAACAGGTGACTGGGTAGTGGTCAAGTGACATGTCAGAAAGCCGCTAGAACCAAAATTTGATGGACCACATTTGGTGTTTTTGACAACCTGTTCCGCTGTCAAGTTGGAAGGAAAGCCCACCTGGATTCACGCCAGTCACTGCAAGAAAATCCTGAAGTTATGATATCCTTTGAAAAAATTATGATGATATTTCTTTTCTTTTTGTTGTTTGTGAGAATTAAGACATGGAAAAATAACCCTTTCATCCAAATGTTAAAATTGTATGCAACCCATAGCAACGCTAGTAACTGCTGGGTGTGTTCTCACTTACATCCCCAAACAGGAACAATACCCATGAAAGCAATGCCTCTCAACTTCACTGATCTAAACAGGACCAGAATAAATGGCTCATACATAGTCTCCACAGCTAATGAGCACAGATCAGTAACTTTGATGGTTTCAAAACAGATAGACACTCCACAGATTTTTTAAACATTCCATGCCCGTCTAACACTAAATATACACGGTTGGGCAATTCAGATTGCACCAGAGCAAAAATTACAGTTTATGGAGGAAACTACTAAATATTATCATATCCCAGATCCAGAACTAAATAGAACCCTTTATAGTACAAATTGTTCACAGTTCCCAATATGTGAAAATATCGGTTACCTGAGATTCCATGTTATTGCTTCCATTTTTTTTAGGAGCAGGTATACCATCCATACATAGAGGGTTATATTATAAATGTGGAAATAAAGCTTACGCCTGGCTTCCTACTAATGTTACAGGTACATGTTATATTGGGAAGTTAGCATCTGCTTTGGCTGTTCGCAAAGATACAGTGCGACCAGATCAAAGTCCAGAATACCCTTTAGTGTTCAAAAAAGAGCTGTTCACTGAAGGTGACATAGCATGGTCATGGTTCCCTTCCTGGACAGGATGGGGAATTGAAGCAATGAAAAGTATAATTAATTACACTAGAATTGTAGATGAGATTATTAACCTTACTACCACTGATATAGGTTTATTAAGTGAAGAAATGGGTCAGCTTAAAAAAGTAATATTAGAGCACAGATTAACGTTAAATTATCTCACTGCAGCTCAAGGTGGGATGTGTAAGGTATTTTACACTGACTGTTATATATACATTTCTGATAATGAGGACATTATTAAAGGGAATCTTGCTAGGATAAGAGAACTACAGAATAAGGCCAGAGATATTGCTAAAGATGGATGGAACCCCTTTAAGGGTTTAGGAGATTTTGGTGACTTTTTATATGGCATAGCAACATGGTTACAGAAACTAGGCGCTTAAAGTGTGATGTTTCTATCGTTCCTTCTCATATTTGTTATTTACTTCCTCATCAGGCTATGCCTCTGTGTGACTACCCGCTGTACCAACAAATGGTCCACCAGCCCTGATGAACCCATTATTGTGACAAAACTAGGAGAGAGCTGAACTGGACGCCGTCTCTCTGCGCCAATGTACCAGGAGTTACCAGCAATCGGCTGAATGTAATGTGGAGAAGAATGGTGTCAAATAAACAAAAGGAGAGAAATGACATGGACATTCACTATACATTTAAGCACAAGAGACTCAATTTTGTTCTCACTGTTGAAATGTGTTCTTTAACCTTCACCTAACACACAGACACATCTAGAAGCTCTCTCTCTCTCTCTCTCTGTCTCTACTCTCCCCTCCCCTCTCAAGGTTTTTCTTTTGCAATTGTTCTATTTGTTAGCTTTTAATAACATATTTCTATTTGTTAGTTTTTAATAACATCTCACATCACCCCTTTTTTATCTATGTATAAAATAACATGTAATAATACATTTTGGCACTATACGGATATTTTAAACACAGTGATTGTGTCCTGTGAATCTGTTCCTGCAGCTGCAGTATTACTATTTGTTTTAGAGTCCCAATCAGAAATAATTCCATAACATGCTATTTATTGCCATTGCTACTGGCAATCTATTTTAAGCTTGCTTTGTTATCAATCAGATTGGGTGATAACACAATAATTTTAGTACTGCTTGAGGAGAGCCAATTCCTTTCCTTTTCTTCCAGCCTTTCCTTTTCCTATCCCCTATACTGAATTGTATGCGATCCTACTGTCAGAACTTAACGTTTTTATTATGCAACTCCTTATATTACCAATATGGCCCTCTTAAACAATTTGACTCTAAATGTCCAAGGTCTTAATATACCACAAAAATGCACTAAAGCATTCTGTTCATTTGCCGCAGCTAAGATCCACATTCTTTGCCTACAGGAGACCCATTTTACTGAACAATCTACTCCTAAGTTTCCCAGCTACGCTTATCCACAGGTATATACAGCCTCGGTAGCTACTAAACAACAAGGTGTTATAGCTATTTACCGTACAAACCCTATTTGTACTTTCATCTGAAATTAAAGATCCTGAAGGCCACTACTTCATTCTGATTGGGCACATTTCTGATGTTGCTGTAACCATTGTACTATATTATGCTCCTAATGAAATCCATTATCCTTTCTTTCTTATCTTTTTCATGTAATTGAGTCACACAAGTTAGGTACAGTGATATTATGTAGAGACTCAAACCAAGTTAGTTTTCCCTTCTTGGATAAATCTCCTACTTCTCCCTCCTCCTGTTCCTTAAAGCTTTCATTTCATCAACTTATCGCTAAGCATAACATATTAGACTGTTGGCGTGAGCTCAATCCAGCTCGTAAACACTTTACATATTACTCCCATCCACACAAATCATTTTCTAGGTATGATCATATCTTCCTAGGTGTTGGCATGGCCCCAGAAATCCTATCATCAGTTATTACGCCCTATACTTGGTCTGTTCATAGTACAGTTTGTACTACCATCTCCTCCCCTATCCTGAGATCCCAGGATTTGTCTTGGTGAATCTCACTCTTTGGGAAGCCCATAAACCTGTAATTCGAGGTAGGCTTATCCGGCAAGCATCATATCACAAACGTGAGCGTAAGCTCCTTCACCAAAAATTAAAAATGACTTCAATCTGTGTTACGATGCATTTCAAAATTCTTATTCCCCCCTTCTACTAAAGCAAAGCTTGATAGAGCCCGCTTAGAATTCGACCTGTTTCTCACTGACTCTGTAGATAAATTAATAAGTAAATCACAACACCTTTATTACCTCAAATCAAACAAACCAGATACCCTATTAGCTCAAACCTTATGCTCACTGCAAAAACCTAGGACATCTGTGCGACTCAAACTAAACCAAGATTCATACACAAGTAACTCTGTCAAAATTTTACAAACATTCTGCTCAAATCTTGCTAAATTGTATTCGTCCAACCAGAATTTTGACCATGCTGCTGCTGATTCCCTTTTTTTTTTACAAATTAACCTTCCAACACTCTCACAAACCCACCATGAATGACTCAAGTGTTCCATCTCTGCAACAGAGATATTAAGGCTCCAAAAATGCAGTGTTAGCGGGATCAGCCCAGATACTTGCTAGCACCCGCGTTTTGCCCCTCGGCCCAGCACTGCCCAGCCCACCCAAGTGCAGTATCGATCGATCACTGTCACTTACAAAACACTAAACACACATAACTGCAGCATTCGCAGAATCAGGCCTGATCCCTGCGATTGCTAACAGTTTTTGTTGGTAGCGTTTTGATACAGTCGCTAACAGTCAGGAGCTTTTTTGCCTGTGAGTCTCACTAGTGTACCACTAAATTTACAGCCCAAAATGGCAAATCGAAGGTACACTAGTGAAGAGGCCTACACGTTTCTGAGCATGACAGATAGTGAAGAGGAAGTCACTCATCTGTCAGATTCAGGCTCAGAATACGATCCTGTTGACGACAGCGGGTACCCGGGTCGAGTACCCGGAAGTTACAGGCTGTTCTGGAGCCGGCCGGCTTTCTGCTTATGCCTATTTACAACTGATGTTTGTAAGTTTATCTTTGGCTTTATTTTATTCAATAAATGTGAAGATTTTATGCGATGTGGAGCAATTTATGTTTTTCGCGCTGACACACATATCCTACTGCGGTCTGTGGAGAGAGTTCCTGTGGACATGATGACATCTAGTGCCTGTCTCTGAGATCCCGGGCTGGGGTTACAGCCGTCTGCCCAGTGAGGTCTCCTACTGTATAATTAAGGGACCAACGTTCTCTGGTAAGAGGCAGCAGTTTTTGAAGGTGGAGGTTTCATCTACGCACCCCATTCACTACAGCAAGAGTCTTTTTCACCTGTCACTTGGGGATATAGTTTTTTTGTTTTTTTGGTCCTTTTTTCTGGTCCTTTTTTTGGTTTTTGGTTTTTGCCATACACAATATATGGACTTCAACTATTCACTGTTTATTGCGCACAGATCATACGGACATTATCTGCACTCTTTAAGATTTGTTTTTTAATATTGAATATCACTTGTTTATAATTCATTTTGCACATTGAATATTGCTTGTATTTATATATATTCCTTTATGAGGTTTTAAGGCATTTATTTGTTGCCTTCATTACATTATTAGCGCAACTTTTTCTAATATTTATCTGATAGTGAAGAGGAAGTCACTCATCTGTCAGATTCAGGCTCAGAATACGATCCTGTTGACGACAGCGGCTCCATGACAGATAGCTCTGACAACGGAGTTGTGGTCCCTGCCAAGGTCAGGCGTATCAGACCCCAAACTTCTTCTGTCGTTGATGTGCAAGAACCGCAGGTCCCTCATATGGAGCAGAGCAGTACTAGCACTGCTATTCCTTCTGGTGAACTGGCAAGTACCAGCGGCCTAGTACACCCTGGTCGTACATCCAGCACTGCAGTATCACGTGGTGACGTGGCGAGTCCCATAAGTACAGTTCAAGCTGGCGAGGTGGCAAGCACAAGTAGTGTCCTGCTGCCACCAAGAAGACGAACACAGGCCCATCGTGCCCTTCCTGCTGCATTCACCAATCCTAATTGGGAACCCACCACTTCTGCAGCACCCGTACTTCCCCCATTCACTGGCCAACCCGGCATTCAGGTTGATTTTACGTCACTTGATTTTTATTCGCTGTTTTTCACCGAAGATCTCTATAGATCTATTGTGGACCAAAGCAATTTGTACGCTGGTCAACACATCGCCACTATTCCCCAGTTCTCCCTTGCCAGAGATTGGAGACCAATTACGGTCTCTGAATTTAAGCTCTTTCTGGGCCTTTCCCTTAACATGGGCATAACCAAAAAGAGTGAGTTGTGGTCATATTGGTCCACTGACCCAATTCACCATATGCCCTTGTTCTCTGCCTCCATGACCAGGGCACGATACGAGCAGATCTTGCGGTTCATGCACTTCAATGACAATGAACTCTGTCGTCCTCGTGGAGACCCTGAATACGATCGGCTCTACAAAATTCAGCCCCTCGTAAACCACTTCAACCAACATTTTGCAGACTTGTTTACTCCCCATCAAGTTGTTTGCGTTGATGAGTCCCTGATTAAGTTTTCTGTCTGCTTGTCATTCAAACAGTACCTTCCCAGCAAGCGTGCCAGATACGGGGTCAAGATGTATAAGCTCTGTGACAGGGCCACAGGCTATACATGTAGTTTTATGATTTACGAGGGAAAAGATAGTCATGTAGAGCCGACAAACTGCCCTGACTACATAGTAAGCGCTGGCAAGATTGTGTGGGTCTTGGTGTCATGCTTATTCGGAAAGGGGTACCACTTGTACATGGACAATTATTACACGAGCGTGCCACTTTTTAGTCACCTTTTTGATCATCAGATTGGAGTATGTGGCACCGTGCGACCTAATCACCGGGGCTTTCCCCAGGGCCTTGTAGATTCCCATCTTAGGCTGGGGGAGTGCAGTGTAATAATTTGCTCACTATGTAGTGGAGGGATAATAAGAATGTTTTCGTTCTTACCTCCCTTCATGCAGACACGACGGTCCAAATTACTACGGCGACTGGTGGAGAAACCCCTCTGTGTCCATGAATATAACCAAAATATGGGAGGGGTGGACCTCCATGACCAGTTGTTGGCGCCGTACCTAGTTGCCCGTAAGGCCAGATGCTGGTACAAAAAAGTGTCTGTTTATTTAGAGCCCTTCTGTTTCCAGACGGTGCTCCACCTCACCTTCCCCAACCAAATGCAGTAAGCCGGCTGCATGAGAGGCATTTTCTTTATGTCCTCCCGAGTACCCCTACCCAAGGAGCCCCCCAAAAAAGATGTTGTGTCTGCAGCAAGCGCGGATATAGGTGTGACACCCACTATTATTGTCCCTCCTGTCCTTACAATCCTGGTCTTTGCATGAATGTTTTGAACGCTACCATACACTAGTTGAGTATTAGCGTAGGGTACAGCACTGCACAGACTAGGATACACTTTCACAGGGTCTTCCAAGATGCCATCGCCTTTTGAGAGACCCAAACCTGGAAACGGTTACAGTTACAAAAAAAAGTGTAAAAAAAAAAAAAATTTTTTTTTTTTTGCTCAAACATGCCATGGGAATATGTGAAATTACACCCCAAAATACATTCTGTTGCTTCTCCTGAGTACGGGGATACCACATGTGTGAGACTTTTTGGGAGCCTAGCCACGTACGGGACCCCGAAAACCAAGAACCGCCTTCAGGCTTTCTAAGGGCGTACATTTTTGATTTCACTCTTCACTGCCTATCACAGTTTCGGAGGCCATGGAATGCCCAGGTGGCACAACCCCCCCCCAAATGACCCTATTTTGAAAAGTAGACACCCCATTTGCTGACAGGTATAGTGAGTATTTTGCAGACCTCACTTTTTGTCACAAAGTTTTGAAAATTGAAAAAAGAAAAAAAAAATGTTTCTTGTTTTTCTTCATTTTCAAAAACAAATGAGAGCTGCAAAATATTCACCATGCCTCTCAGCAAAAAGCTTGGGGTGTCTACTTTCAAAATGGGGTCATTTGGGGGGTTGTGCCATCTGGGCATGTTATGGCCTTCAAAACTGTGACAGGTAGTGAGGAGTGAAATCAAAACTTTACGCCCTTAGAAATCCTAAAGGCGGTGCTTGGTTTTCCGGGCCCCGTATGCGGCTAGGCTCCCAAAAAGTCCCACACATGTGGTATCCCCGTACTCAGGAGAATCAGCAGAATGTATTTTGGGGTGCAATTCCACATATGCCCATGACCTGTGTGAGCAATATATCATTTAGTGACAACTTTGTGCAAAAAAAAAAAGTTTTCATATTCCTGCAACTTGTGGCAAAATATAAAATATTCCATGGACTCAACATGCCTCTCAGCAAATAGCTTGGGGCGTCTACTTTCCAAAATGGGGTCATTTGGGGGGGTTTGTGCCATCTTGGCATTTTATGGCTTTCAAAACTGTGATAGGTAGTGAGGAGTGAAATAAAAAATGTACGCCCTTAGGAATCCTGAAGGCGGTGCTTGGTTTTCAGGGCCCCGTACGCGGCTAGGCACCCAAAAAGTCCCACACATGTGGTATCCCCATACTCAGGAGAAGCAGCTAAATGTATTTTGGGGTGCAATTCCACATATGCCCATGGCCTGTGTGAGCAATATATCATTTAGTGACAACTTTTTGTAATTTTTTATTTTTTTTGTCATTATTCAATCACTTGGGACAAAAAAAATAATATTTAATGGGCTGAACATGCCTCTCAGCAATTTCCTTGGGGTGTCTACTTTCCAAAATTGGGTCATTTGGGGGGGGTTGTACTGCCCTGCCATTTAGCACCTCAAGAAATGACATAGGCAGTCATAAACTAAAAGCTGTGTAAATTCCAGAAAATGTACCCTAGTTTGTAAAACGTTTGCACTAACCAATAAATATACGCTTATTGACATTTTTTTACCAAAGACATGTGGCCAAATACATTTTGGCCTAAATGTATGACTAAAATTGAGTTTATTGGATTTTTTTTATAACAAAAAGTAGAAAATATCATTTTTTTTCAAAATTTTCGGTCTTTTTCCATTTATAGCACAAAAAATAAAAACCACAGAGGTGATCAAATACCATCAAAAGAAAGCTCTATTTGTGGGAAGAAAAGGACGCACATTTCGTTTGGGTACAGCATTGCATGACCGTGCAATTAGCAGTTAAAGTGACGCAGTGCCAAATTGTAAAAAGTGCTCTGGTCAGGAAGGGGGTAAATCCTTCCGAGGCTGAAGTGGTTAATATTGACATTAAACTTTTAGCTAAAATACTTGCGACCCGCTTGAATCAAGTAATAGGCTAACTTGTTCATTGAGATCAAGTTGGGTTTAACCTCTTGGGCCAAGCAATTGATAATATTCGTAGAGCTTCTTTACTTACCCATGTTACTAAATCCAGACGTCTACCTGCGTGTTTTCTATCGCTCGATATAAAAAAAAAAATATTTGATACTGTCTCATGGCCATACTTACAATATATTCTTCAAAAATGGGGGTTTGGACCGCATTTTTTGAAGTGGATTTCATCTTTATATGACAAGCCAAATGCATTTATCAAATATGCTATTTTTAAATCAGACCCTTTCCCTATTGAAAGAGGCACCTGTCAAGGATGCCTCCCCCCCTTATATTTGCACTCCTTATTGAGCCCTTGGCCCATTTAATTAGATCTGATCCAAACATAAAAGGTATTGAATTAGCTAGATGTCATCATAAAGTATGTCTTTTTGCAGAGGACATCAAACTCTTTATGTCATCTCCCCATATCACAGCACCGAATCTCCTCTCTGTCCTAAACCATTTTGCACACATTTTGGGCTTAACAGTTAACTATCAAAAATCGACTGCACTCAACATTTCCTTGCCTCCTTCAGACCTTCAGCTTGCTATAGATTCACTTCCCTTCTCTTGGTCACCTCATAGACTTCCATACCTAGGAATACAACTCACTCCTAGGATAACTGACTTATTATACTCAGCTTACTTCCCTCTGTTACTAAAACAGGTTACTGAATTATTATCACGATGGTTCTCTATCCCTCTATCCTGGATAGGAAAAATTAATGTAATTAAAATGGCTATATTGCCCAAGTTTATATATCTTTTTAGAGTCTTGCCCATCCCAGTTCCATCTAGTTGTTTATGGCTTATACAGTGCAGAATTATCTCCTTTATCTGGGGTAAAAAAAAAAACCTTGAACCTCTAAATCCACTCTCTGTCTCCCACAATGCTGCAGAGGTTTAGGTCTCCCAAATATTTCTGCTTACTGTCAAGCTGCACACCTTGCACATTTACCAAAATACCATGCGATCAAGGAAATTCCTTTATGGGTAACAATTGAGTCTATTGACTGTGACCCTATTTCAGTATCTAACATGTTATGGTTAAGACCAGCTGATCGCAATCCTATCACAAATCATTCTTTATCCATCTGGGACAGATTCAAAACTTCAATTGGCCTTTAATCTGCTCATTTACCTATTTACCTCTCCTTTCTTTTGTTAAAAATCCCGCTTTTTACCCTGCCTGGATCACTCCTAATTCTTTCAAAGCATGGTATACAGCTAATTTATCCTGTTTATATACCGTATTTATCGGCGTATAACATGCACCCCAAATTTAGGAGGCAATTTTAAGGAAAAAAACTTTTAGGCGGGAAGTTTAAGGAAAAAAACTTACATTTAAATGCCCATCAGTGCAGCCTTATCAGTGTCCATCTGCAGCCTTGTCAGTGTCATTGCAGCCTTGCCTCAGTGCAGCCTTGCCCCATTGCAGCCTTGCCCCAGTGTCCATTGCAGCCTTGTCATTACAGCCTTGTAATTGCAGCCTTGCCCCAGTGTCCATTGCAGTCTTGTCAGTGCAGCCTTGCCCCAGTGCAGCCTTGCACCAGTGTCCATAGCAGCCTTGTCAGTGCAGCCTTGCCCCCAGTGTCCATTGCAGCCTTGTCAGTGCAGCCTTGCCCCCAGTGTCCATTGCAGCCTTGTCAGTGCAGCCTTGCCCCCAGTGTCCATTGCAGCCTTGTCATTACAGCCTTGGACAGATTTATATATGGTGCCACCGAGATTGCAGGGACTCGGCGGAGCGGAACGAGCACCGCTGAGATCACAGGGACTGTGTAGAGCCGAGATACACATAGCCGAGTGTACTCAGCTCTTCTTGGCTCCGCTCACAGTCACGCCTAGTCCCGCCCTATGATGGGCACAACACAGGTCCAATGGCGGGACTGGGCGTGACTGTGAGCGGAGCCGAAAAGAGCCGAGTACACTCGGCTATGTGTATCGGGGATCGGCGTATAACACGAACCCACGATTTTCCCCTGATTTTAAGGGGAAAAAAGTGCATGTTATACGCCGATAAATACAGTAATTTGGTATTTGCCTCCTCAGTACATTACTTTCCTACTTTGTGTGATACATTTGTACTTCCTCAATCGGAACTGTTCCAATATTTGCAAATCAAATCAAAACATTTTTTCAACCTTATCTCAATTCCAACTCCCAATTATCCCAGATGTTGCGTTTTAAATGCATATGTATTTCTGACCCTCATGCTACAGGACTTGTTTCCTTTCTCTATAAGCACATTTTAGCTAGTACTAACACTGCCCCCTCATAAGTCTCCAAATGGGAAATAGACCTTTATTGCTCATTTAATGCTACTGAATTGTCTAGCATATGGTCCACGACTAAGTCTGCTTCTTATAATGTTGCTGCTGCGGAAACTTTAAGGTGCTAACCCGTTGGTATTTGGTTCCCGCTAGAAAATAGAGTAGAAAAAATTGGGTGTCCCGAACCAGCGGGGACACCCATGGCATTATTATTTTGGGGCTAGCAGACCTCCATATCCTATCTGGGAAAGTGTGGGAGAGGCCAGATACACTCATCAGGAGGAAGCTCCTGGACACCAATACATGTGTTCTAGGTCCGGGTCAGCATTCTAAGCTGAGGACTGAAATGTATCCAAGTTGATACATTCAGTTATGAAGTCTCAAGCTCTCTACCACTGATTAGGAGCAAGCCCAATAATCTTTACTGGGGGTGCTTGAATATGTATGCTATCGTTTCTCTACTTACACAATTTATCTTGATTGAATCCACTTGATGATGTGTTTTGACTTGAGAATTACCAATGATCTTGGCTAATTCAGAGGTGGAATCTTTGTCTCTCAAAATCTAAATATCAGGATTCCTGACTTGTTTTTTCACCAGCTGTGAATTCGCATTGGTGGATAAAAACTGCTTTGGTTTTACAATTACTCATTAGGGTGTCCCCGATATCTGATTCTGAGGATCATCAGCACCTACCCAGTAAATGTCCTGAAGAAGCAATTTGTGAAACACGTTTACAGACAAGAGTGCATGGAGAAGCCTATGGAACCTATTTATTCATACAATTTGTACAGTATATGTGTCCACATGGACTCTATTTACATCCATATCTCCATGCCTATTGTATTGGGTACTTGATGATCTGGTCAGTCAGTAGGGTGCTTTGTATGTTTAAATGTTTTTTAATTAGTATATATTGTAATAAAGATTCATATTTTTTAGATAAATACCATCTCATGCTGTGCCCACAAACTCCATTTGTTCTTTGATAGAGTTTTTACCCATTCAATCCTTTTTCTCACTAGAATATCAAAATATGCTTCTGATTACCCTGGAGCTTGTTTTCTTGGCTGTTTAGAGTCTGGAACTCAACTTTATATTTGGTGGGATTGCCCAATTGCCCAAAAATTCTGGAAAGCAGTTTTTGACTTAACCTCCAAAATCTTTGATACATTTATAGTGTCTCACAAAAGTGAGTACACCCCTCACATTTTTGTAAATATTCTATTATATCTTTTCATGTGACAACACTGAAGATATGACACTTTGCTACAATGTAAAGTAGTGAGTGTACAGCTTGTATAACAGTGTAAATTTGCTGTCTCCTCAAAATAACTCAACACACAGCCATTAAGGTCTAAACCACTGGTAACAAAAGTGAGTACACCACTAAAGTGAAAATGTCCAAATTGGGCCCAAAGTGTCAATATTTTGTGTGGCCACCATTATTTTCCAGCACTGCCTTAACCCTCTTGGGCATGAAGTTCATCAGAGCTTCACAGTTGATCACCGGAGTCCTCTTCCACTCCTCCATAACGACATCACGGAGCTGGTGGATGTTAGAGACCTTGCGCTCCTCAACCTTCCATTTGAGGATGCCCCACAGATACTCAATAGGGTTTGGGTCTGGAGACATGCTTGGCCAGTCCATCAGCTTTTTTTTAGCAAGGCAATGGCTGTCTTGGAGGTGTGTTTGGGGTTGTTATCATGTTCATCATGAATATTGCCCTGCAGCCCAGTCTCCGAAGTGAGGGGATCATGCTCTGCTTCAGTATGTCACAGTACATGCTGGCATTCTAGGTTCCCTCAATGAACTGTAGCTCCCCAGTGCTGGCAGCACTCATTATGCCCCAAACAATGCCACTCCCGCCACCATGCTTGACTGTAGGCAAGACACACTTATCTTTGTACTCCTCACCTGGTTGCCACCACACATGCTTGACAGCATCTGAACCAATTAAGTTTATCTTGGTCTCATCAGACCACAGGACATGGTTCCAGTAATCCATGTCCTTGGTCTGCTTGTCTTCAGCAAACTGCTTGCAGGCTTTCGAAGAGGTTTCCTTCTGGGATGACAGCCATGCAGACCAATTTGATGCAGTGTGCGGTGTATGTTCTGAGCACTGACAGGAGGACCCCCCATCTCTTCAACCTCTGCAGCAATGCTGGCAGCACTC
Organism: Aquarana catesbeiana; assembly: GCF_042186555.1. Classification (NCBI taxonomy): domain Eukaryota; kingdom Metazoa; phylum Chordata; class Amphibia; order Anura; family Ranidae; genus Aquarana; species Aquarana catesbeiana. Next base: position 391,036,546 of record NC_133327.1, on the reverse strand, counting down.
ATACTTCTATTTCCCAAAGACAACATCCTAGATATGACGCTGAGCACGTGCACTCAACTTCTTTGGTTGACCATGGCAAGGCCTGTTCTGAGAGGAACCTGTCTTGTTAACCTGCTGTATGGTCTTGACTAGGGATGAGCTTCGTGTTCGAGTCAAACATCATCTGTTTGCCCGTTCGCCGAATTGAGAACCATATGGGCCGTTCGCGCCAAATTCGTGCGGCGCATCACGGCCCATAATTCACTGCGGCATCGCAGTGCAGTGCTGGCTGGTGATTGGCCAAGCATGCACTATTACCCGCATGCTTGGCCAATCACAGCACTGTCTGGAGAGAGAGTTGTAATTGGCCAAAGCCAGGGGGGTTTAGTACACGCCCCACACTATATAAGGCCGCCTGTACGGCGGCCCTGTGTAGTTTGTGTTCTGGCGTTGAGAGACAGAGACAGAGAGACAGTGTCATTTGATTTAGGTTAGATAGATTAGGCAGGACAGTCAGTCAGTTAGCTGCACTTACAGTGTATTTTGTATATATATGCATCCCAGGTGTTGTATATATATATATATATATATATATATATATATATATATATATATATATGTATATATATATATATATATATATATGTATATATATATATATATATATATATATATATATATATATATATATATATATATACATATATATATATATATACACTGTATTCAGTTTAGCTAGATCCGTTCCTGTTATTATCTTCCTACTGACAGGCAGGCTTGTGTTGTTACAGTATTTACAGCTACCTGAAGAAAATTCTTCTAAACCTATTAGTACCACAGTCAGGCAGCTAGACTATTTACAGTTAGTGTAGTGTGTCCTCCTCACAGTGTTCAGCTAAAGCTACAAGTTAGTTTAGTGTGACCTCTGCACAGTGTTCAGCTAAAGCTACAAGTTAGTGTAGTGCAACCTCTACACTGTGTTCGGCTAAAGCTACAAGTTAGTGTAGTGCGTCCTCTGAACAGTGTTCAGCTAAAGCTACAAGTTAGTGTAGTGCGTCCTCCTCACAGTGTTCAGCTAAAGCTACAAGTTAGTGTAGTGCATCCTCCTCACAGTGTTCAGCTAAAGCTACAAGTTAGTGTAGTGCGACCTCTGCACAGTGTTCAGCTAAAGCTACAAGTTAGTGTAGTGCGTCCTCCTCACTGTGTTCAGCTAAAGCTACAAGTTAGTTTAGTGTGACCTCTGCACAGTGTTCAGCTAAAGCTACAAGTTAGTGTAGTGCGACCTCTACACTGTGTTCAGCAAAAGCTACAAGTTAGTGTAGTGCGTCCTCTGAACAGTGTTCAGCTAAAGCTACAAGTTAGTGTAATGCGTCCTCCTCACAGTGTTCAGCTAAAGCTACAAGTTAGTGTAGTGCGACCTCTGCACAGTGTTCAGCTAAAGCTACCTTTAGAAGGTTGGTGGTGTTTTCCTGATCCTATCACTACCGCAGGCAGCTACATTATTTTAACGTTAGTGTAGTGCATCCTCTGCACAGTGTTCAGCTAAAGCTATCTGTAGAAGATTGGTGGTGTTTTCCTGATCCTATCACTACCGCAGGCAGCTACATTATTTACATGGGTTAGTGTAGTGCGACCTCTGCACAGTGTTCAGCTAAAGCTACCTGTAGAAGGTTGGTGGTGTTTTAATGATGCTATCACTACCGCAGGCAGCTACATTATTTTAACGTTAGTGTAGTGCATCCTCTTCACAGTATTCAGCTAAAGCTACCTGTAGAAGGTTGGTGGTGTTTTCCTGATCCTATCACTACCGCAGGCAGCTACATTATATTAACATTAGTGTAGTGCGTCCTCTGCACAGTGTTCAGCTAAAGCTATCTGTAGAAGGATGGCGGTGTTTTCCTGATCCTATCACTACCGCAGGCAGCTATATTATTTACACATTAGTGTAGTGCGACCTCTGCACAGTGTTCAGCTAAAGCTACCTGTAGAAGGTTGGTGGTGTTTTAATGATCCTATCACTACCGCAGGCAGCTACATTATTTTAACATTAGTGTAGTGCATCCTCTTCACAGTATTCAGCTAAAGCTACCTGTAGAAGGTTGGTGGTGTTTTCCTGATCCTATCACTACCGCAGGCAGCTACATTATTTTAACATTAGTGTAGTGTGTCCTCAGCACAGTGTTCAGCTAAAGCTACCTGTAGAAAGTTGTTGGTGTTTTCCTGATCCTATCACTACCGCAGGCAGCTACATTATTTTAACGTTGGTGTAGTGAGTCCTCTGCACAGTGGTCAGCTAAAGCTACAAGTTAGTGTAGTGTGACCTCTGCACAGTGTTCATCTAAAGCTACCTGTAGAAGATTGGTGGTGTTCTCATATTACAGGCAGGCAGTTGATTTTGCTAGCTGCAGTATCAGTATATATATATATATATATATATATATATATATATATATATATATATCCCAGCTTAGTGCAGCTACATCTCACTGCAGGCCATTAGTATGTCTGGAAGGCCAACAAGGAGAGGCAGACAGTCACAAGCCAATAAAAGAGGGCAAGCAGGCTTTGTGTCTAGAGGCAACAGTGCTGGTTGGGGAGACGGTGCATCCTCAACACGTGGCCGTGGGACATGCTTGGCCTTTTTTTCGGCAGCTGGCCGTGTTGAGCCGCAACATGCGGAAGACTTGGTCGAGTGGATGACCAAGCCGTCCTCATCCTCCTCATCCTCTCTCACCCATGCTCAGGGTACTTTGTCTGGCAAAGCAGCTGCCAACGCGGCCTCTTCCCTCGGCTCAATGGCATCAGTGACTCCTTCCGTAGCCCCACCATGTCCTCCTGAGGAGTCCCTCCAACTGTTTGACCCCAGTGTTGGGTACATGCTCCAGTGGGATGCCCAGCGTTTAGAAGGCTCTGATGATGATACTGAGCTAGATGAAGGCAGTAACGTGAGCACGGACAGAGGGGGTGCCCAAGAAGGACAGCAATCTGGCAGTCATGCTCCCCCTGCTGCAGCATACTGCCAGGTTTGCTCCAGTGATGAGGAGGGAGGAGATGATGAGGTCACTGACTCAATGTGGGTGCCTGATAGGAGAGAGGAGGAGGAGGAGGCACATCACCAATGAGGCAGGATGCCCTCCAGGGGCCAGCCTAAGGGCAGCAGATTGACTGCATCACACCACAAAGCTCCGCATGTGCAGGGCGCTGCTGTCTCTGCACGTTATTCCAAAAGTTCTTTGGTGTGGGCCTTTTTTGAGACTAGTGCATCAGATCGCACCGCTGCTATTTGCAACATATGTCTCAAGCGTATCTCATGTGGCCAAAACATCTCCCGCTTGGGCACCACATGCTTGCCCAGACATATGTTGACCTGCCATGCAGTTCGTTGGCAAGCGTATCTAAAAGACACACACCAAAGAACAAAGAGTACCTCTCCTTGCTCCTCATCAGCTGAGATCTCCAACCCCACTATACCTTCGGTCCTCTCTGAGACCTGCACTAAGAGGAATGAAGGTGTAGAATTAGGTGTGTCACAGCCAAGTACTTGTGGGCAATCTGCTTTCGGTACACCGACATCAGATTGTACCAGGCAAATTTCCCTGCCCCAGCTGCTGCAACCCCGATAGAAGTTCGCTCCCAGCCATCCACATGCCCAGCGGTTGAATGCTAGCTTGGCAAAATTGCTAGCACTTCAACTGCTACCTTTTCAGTTGGTAGACTCTGCCCCCTTTCTGTGAGTTTGTGGAATGTGCGGTTCCTCAATGGCAGGTACCCAAACGCCACTTTTTCTCACGGAAGGCGATTCAGGCTCTCTACCGGCATGTGGAAGGCAATGTCCATGCCTCGCTGGACAGGGCGGTCAGCGGTAAGGTGCATATTACCGCTGACTCATGGTCCAGCAGGCATGGACAGGGATGTTACCCAAGTTTCATGGCACATTGGGTGACTCTGCTGGCAGCTGGGAAGGATGCAGGACAAGGTGCAGTAGTGTTGGAGGTTGTTCCGCCACCACGCCTCCAAAATGCCACTACTAATGATCCTGACACACCTCTCTCCTCCCCCCTCCTCTTCTTCTTCCTCCATGGCCTCTTCCTGTGCTTTGTCCTCGGAACCAGCGGTGCTCAGTAGGCATTCAAGGGGCTACTCAAGTATGCAGGCCAAAAGATGCCATGCGGTGCTTGAGCTGGTGTGCTTGGGGGACAGGAGCCACACTGGGGCAGAGGTTCTGTCAGCTCTGCAGGGGCAGGTTCAGAGGTGGTTGACACCATGCCAACTTAAGGCAGGAATGGTGGTTTGCGACAATGGCACCAACCTCCTCTCCGCCCCCCGACAGGGACAAATCACCTATGTGCCCTGTTTGGCTCACATCCTTAACTTGGTGGTGCAGCAGTTCTTGGGCAGGTAGCCGGGCTTACAGGATGTCCTGAGGCAGGCCAGGAAAGTCTGTGTGCATTTCCACCGGTCATATCATGCCAGTGCACGGCTGGCAGACCTCCAAAAGGAATTTAACCTGCCCAAGAACCACCTAATCTGTGACATGCCCACAAGGTGGAACTCAACATTAGTCATGCTGCAGCGGCTGCACATGCAGCAGAGGGCCATCAATGAGTACCTTTGGGACTATGGCACCAGGACAGGGACAGGGGGCTTGTTTTATTTCCCCCACGCCAGTGGGCCATGATCAGGGATGCATGCACTGTCCTGTCACCATTTGAGGAGGCCACGAGGATGGTGAGCAGTGACAGTGCATGCATCAGTGACACTGTCCCCCTTGTTCACCTGTTGGAGCACACGCTGCATGGAATAATGGACAGGACACTTGAGGCAGAACAGAGGCAGGAAGAGGAGGACTTCCTTAGCTCTCAATGCCCCCTTTATCCAGAGAGTGTTCCTGCGTGCCCGCCAATCACACAGGAAGAGGAGGAGGAGGAGGATTGTGTCAGTATGGAGGTGGAGCCTGGCACTCAGCATCAGCAGCAGTCTTTAAGGGATCATTTACAGTCCCAAGAAACACATGGACTTGTATGTGGCTGGGAGGAGGTGGCTGTAGATCATGTCGTCCTTAGTGACCCAGAGGACTCCGGACCGAATGCCTCAGCAAACCTATGCTGCATGGCCTCCCTGATCCTGCAAAGCCTGCGGAAGGATCCTCGTATTTGTGGTATCAAGGAGGGGGATCGTTACTGGTTGGCGACCCTCTTTGATCCATGTTACAAGGGTAAGGTTGCGGACCTTATCTTGCCGTCGCAGAGGGAGCAGAGGATGAAACTTCTTCGGGAGGCCTTGCAGAAAGGTCTGTGCAACACGTTCCCAGAGACTGGGAGGTTACAAACTCCTGTTTCTGGACAATGTGTTGCTGAGGCTTCGGTCAGTCAAAGAAGGAGTGGTGGAGAAGGTGGCCGTCTGACCGATGCGTTCAGACAATTTTTTAGTCCGCAGCCCCAAGGTATAATCGGTTCCAGCAACCATCGCCAGCATTTATTTTACATGGTGCAGGAATACCTAGGGGCAAGATCTGACTTGGACACCTTTCCCACCGAAAATCCTCTAGGTTACTGAGTCTTGAGGATGGATCACTGGCCAGAGCTTGCACAGTATGCAATTGAGCTACTGGCCTGTCCTGCATCCAGCGTTCTTTTGGAAGGCACATTCAGTGCTGCTGGAGGCTTTGTAACCGATCACAGGGTGCATCTGTCCACCGACTCGGTCGATCGACTGACCTTCATAAAAATGAATCAGTCTTGGATCACCACCAGCTACCAAGCACCTGATGCTGATGTAACCAAATACATTTTTTTTAAATGTCAGATCCCTTCAAAGACTGACTATGCTGATGCTGAGTGTCTATCCTGTTATACTGAGTAATTATCCTCTTCCTCCTCAATGATCATGATGATAGCTTGTAAGAACATTTTTAGTTCTGGGCGCCGCCAGTCCCGCCACCAGTGCCTAAGACCCAATTTTTCAGCCCCTGTTTAATAGGGGCATGTAATTACAATTTTCCATGCAATTCTTTGCAGCAGGGCTAGTTCCTGTGCTCCAACTAGAGTATCTGTGAGGGGTTGCAGTGTTGTGGCACCAGCACCAGTGCCTAAGGCCCAATTTTTCAGCCCCTGTTCAACAAGGACATGTAATTAGAATTCTTGATCTAATATTTCACAGCAGGGCCCATTTCTGCACCCACCAAGAGTATCTGTGAGGACTTACAGTGTTGTGGCACCAGCACCACCACCACCAAAGTCCCAATTTTTCTGTCCCTGTTCAACAGGGGCATGTAATTACAATTCTTGATCTAATATTTCACAGCAGGGCCCTGTGAGGGTTTACAGTGTTGTGGCCACAACAACACCTAAGGCCCAAATTTCTGCTGAGTATATAGGGCAGGTCCCTACTTTCAAACATCCAACTTACAAACGACTCCTACTTGCAAACGGAAGGAGGCAACAGGAAGTGAGATGAAATCTACCCCTAGGAAGGGAAATTCTCTCCCGTAAAAGTTAATATGGGAAAAACGTTTCTCCTTTCCACTGATGCTTTATCACCAATCCTTGTTTCACAAAAAACCCAAATTTTCAAAAAACATTGGCACAAGTGAGGTGAAATCTTCTGAAGAGGAGCACAGACAGCAAAACAAATGTCACAGGATTTTTTGGCTGGAGCTAAACACGTTAAAAATGTACCAGTTCAAAATTACAAACAGATTCTACTTAACAACAAACATACAGTCCCTGTCTTGTTTGCACCGCCTGTATACTGCTGTTCAGAGTATATGGGGCCTGGGGGCCCCACACCTTTCCTTTTTTAATTTGGGTGTGGGGTTCCCCTTAATATCCATACAAGACTCAAAGGGCCTGGTAATAGACTTGGGGGTACCCATGCCGTTTTTCTCACTGATTTACATTCATATTGCCAGGACCCGACATTACATTAAAGCCGCAAGCAGTTTTAGATGACTTTTTTTCCCTTTAAAAATTACATTTTGTGCAGGGACTGTTCTAAGCGCAGGAAACACGTGCCACTTTACAGGCATACTATAGACACCCCCCAGGTATGATATTTAAAGGACTATTTCACTTTTTTTTTTTTTTTACTTTAAGCATCATTAAAATCACTGCTCCCGAAAAAATGGCCGTTTTTAAAAGTTTTTTTTGCATTGATACATGTCCCCTGGGGCAGGACCCAGGTCCCCAAACCCTTTTTAGGACAATACCAATGCAAATTAGCCTTTAAAATGAGCATTTTTGATTTCGAACGTTCGAGTCCCATAGACGTCAATGGGGTTCTAACGTTCGTGCAAATTTTCGGTCTGTTCGCAGGTTCTGGTGCGAACCAAAGCGGAGGGTGTTCTGTGCTGCAGCTCAGTTTCAGGGTCTTGGCAATCTTCTTATAGCCTAGGGCAACTTTAAGTAGAGCAACAATTCTTTTTTAAGATCCTCAGAGAGTTTTTTTGCCTTGAGGTGCCATGTTGAACTTCCAGTGACCAGTATGAGAGAGTTAGAGTGATAACACCAAATTTAACACACCTGCTCCCCATTCACACCTGAGACCTTGTAACACTATTGAGTCACATGACATCGGGGAGGGATAATGGCTAATTGGGCCCAATTTGGACATTGTCACTTAGGGGTGTACTCACTTTTGTTGCCAGCGATTTAGACATTAATGGCTGTGTGTTGTTATTTTGAGGGGACATTTACACTGTTATACAAGCTGTACACTCACTACTTTACATTGTAGCAAAGTGTAATTTCTTCAGTGTTGTCACATGAAAAGATATAATAAAATATTTACAAAAATGTGAGGGATGGATCACACAGAATGAATTGTACCTTCTTTTACAGCTCCTAACGGCCGCAAAACAAACTACTGCTAAGGTATAGAAAACGAAATATTTAATTCTAGCTGAAACCATACACAGAACTAATAAAGCTCTTATTCATGCTAAAATGGAAGCAAGTAAATTGGTCAATTTGAGAAACTCTAGCTTCCTTGGGTTAAGCATTGTTTACCTCCAAACTTTGATAACACACTATTATTGCATTGGTAATTTTACTACATTTGCCTTGACTATAATTTCTATCCAAATAAAATCGCCACCTCCACATAACCCCCCCCCCCCCCCCATTCCCTTCCCCATTTTTTTTCACTCTTCTCTCTCTCTACTCCTATTTTTTGTTTTTTACCTTTCTTTTAATATTGTGTGGTACTTATAAACACATTATCTCTTCTGTTTTTAATCAATACCTATTAGATCTCCTTATTACTGCTCTTGCAAAATGAACCAATAGTCACTAGCTTACTTTTTCCTTCTGATGGAATTTTCTAATGCTTTTGATGTAATACTTTATTGGTTTATTCGTTGCTCTACTCGTTACAGTTTTACATTGTTATGTACTCATCCTGTTCATAAATCGATATGTTTAGCTTTATTGCTATTTGAATATTGTACCACCATCCTTGTATGTACTAAATTTGTCAATCTTTGTTATATTTAAAATATAATAAACAAATCTGAGTAGAAAATACGAAGAGAAGAATAAAACTTATTTATGTACAATAAAAAGTAAAATTATAAGTACTTTAGGTTCAATAGACCTTTTTAATGTATAGCTTTGTTCTTGGATGAAAGGTATTTTTTATCTTATGGTATACATATCCATACACTTATATTTGTGAAAAATGACTATCCCTTTTTAAATATATCTAAAGCCAAAACATTTTTTTCATATTTGAAAGAGTAGGAAATGGTTAATACCACTGTCAGTTTAGTGCCATCTGTGCCCCAAATGAAATAATCTTTTCACAGTAAAGGAAATGCCCACTTAGGCAGTTGCCATTGGAACAAGTGCCCCATTGAAAGACTTATCTTCTATTACAGTTCTGACCACAACCTGCAATTTTGGATTTTGCATTTTCAGCTCCAGTAACAGTGATGTTTAGGACTAAGGATGAGTTCAGGTGTGTTGAAAACTGCACGTGCAGAGCCCACCAGGAAGTCGGCACTGCACAGCGCTAATCACAGGCAATGAGACATTTCCCGATCTCTGCAACCACACACCGGGACAATGCCTCACTGCTTGTGATTAGCTCTCCACAGTACCAACTTCCTGACAAGCTCTGCACGTGCGGTTTGCGAACAGGCCTGAGCTCATCCTCATTTAGGACAAATTGAGAGAGTAAATGCTCTCAACCAGAATATAGATAAAGGGGATTCTGACCTCTCATTATGTTACGGAAAACTAAAATCTGTGCAATATATAGCAAGTCGCAAGAACCAATCACATTTCAGATTGCTGAAGTCAGATCAAAGAGAGTTGATTTATGATCGGTTGGTGTGGGTTAGCAATAAATACGCATTGCTTTTTGTCATTTTAGTTAAGCCTGCTAGAGTTAAAATATAATTATTTTTATTGTAAGAACATTTCTAAACAAGAAAAAATAAGTTATAGAAAAGAATTATTAGAAGTAAGTCTAGGGCTTTAATGGATTATAAGCAGCCTGGAAAATGTCAAGGTCAAGATATAAACTTTATTGGTTTTTCAGCAAACTAGAATTACAAAGTGGTATGAATAGCAGAGTGTGGAGAAAGTGTGTAGACCTCAGATAGATTTCACACTAATGTATTCAATCAACACACTTCTCTATGGAAGAAGTAAAGGACAAAAGCAAATAGCCATGAAAATTGAGTTATTTCCCAAACCAAATTTACATTTAAAATAATATCGAGGGAAAGGAAAAAGGAAGGATACTGATAAAGCTTTCTGCATTCACTGCTGTAAATGTCACTTTGTCCACAGAATGCAATCTAAACCCTGAGCCAGTTACAAAATGATTCCCACTGTGCTGTATGAGCTAATAACCCATTCCTGATAGATACTCTATGCTGCCGCATTTAGAATGAAGTGGTGAAGTGACCTGTGTAAAGATTGCTCAATTAACCCAATTGCTTTCTTTGGAAACTCGATTTCTAGAATATTTAGAAAGCACTGTCAGGAATTGTTGTGTTATTTGCTAGGTGAATATATTACATGTGTACACATTAAAAATAAAACAAGCTCTTGATGTATTCTGTGCTCACCAAAAAAAAGAAGATGCTAATAGAATTTAGCATTCATGGGGAAAGGTTCCCCCTAAGTTGCAAATCTAAAAATGTACCTGTACTTACTGTTGGGTAGCAGAAGTATGAGAGACCTTGGGATTAGGAAGCACCTGTTGTTTGAGTAAAGTGTCTAATTTTCAGGGCACCACTATCACAGCACCTCCTCCACTGTGTGCTCAAATACATAATGTATAGAGGGGCCCCAGCCACATGTGAAATCCTTCAGCTATGGATATGGCAAACAATGTTCCTGGTGTGCTAGTCTTATTTTGGTGTTAAAACACAAGATTAGAATGTGGTAGATCAGACTGTAGGAACTGAACAACAGCTCTAGAGATTGTTTATTACTGTCATTGCTCAGGTTTACTTGGTCAATAAATAATATATACCTAAAAGCAGCATTTACATCATACTAATAACTATGTTAAAATGTAACATACTGTAAGCATGTGCTGTATACTAGTGTATTCAATAAAGGTGTGCATACTGTCTAATATAAGAGTGCTTATATGAGAATAATAGTTAGCCATACATATACAAAATGTTGTTCAGCATACTTGCTTATGTACCTTTTCCACTGCAGAAGAAAAATCAATATGTGGTTTTGACATTTGGCTGTGTATCATATGTTTTTATGGATACCATTTATATCTAATGATATTTTAAGCCTGTTGAATGGGGTTAAATGTGTTCCCTCGTGTGTATTTCTAACTGTAGAGGGATGGGACTGACTAGGAGACATATCGCTGTTCCTACTTAGTAAGTTTAGGGATGTTGTTTAGGGATGGAGGTTTATGGACTGGGCAGGCAGTGTTCCCCTGCCACCCGTGTGGGAATCTTTACAGTTACCGGGAGGGTGATGTGCCATGCCCAGGTTCTGTTTCTTCTGGATGTAGGCTTTTGCTGTTTATGTGCTTATACAGCACAGCGGCGCGGTGTCACCATTTTGGGAGCAGTAGGCGGGTCCCTGTCAGTCCCGGGCCACTCCTATGTCCAACATCCGGGAGCTGCGATGCACTCTGGGTGTCCCCCCTCTCCCTCCCTCCCCCCGGTCTGCCCCAATTGGGACGGGGGGAATGTATTGTCAGGTGGGGTGGGTGGGCACCCACGGCGCATCGGCGCCACACTCTCTCCCTCACGTCTGACGTCCTGGCTGGCGTCGTGACGTAGAGGCCTGAGCTTTTCCATCTCATCCGGTTAGGTGGGGATCATGGGCGTTCCCCACAGACGGCGCCAGCCGTCTGTGTCAGAGCCCCGCCCCACCCTTCACCGTGCTGGTTGTGACGCTGGTTGGGGGCCGGTGTGTATGCGTGCGGGTTGCTATATATTGACCCCCCTGCCATAGTCAGGGTTGCCATGGATCAGACACGCCACACTCCACTACAGCGGTTCACTCCTTTCCTTTTTGGGGCACATGTAAGTCATGATTAGGTTACTTTTCGTTTTGATAGCTAGTTTTTTCTTTTCGTTTGTTTTACTTTCATGCAAAACGGTACTGTCTCCGCAGTCTGTTACATACTTTCACACCTGATTTTACCATGTTTGGAGTGTGACTACATTCTCACTCCAATTTTTGTTATTTGCAAGATGTTCTATCTGCAATATTTTTCTTATTAGTTAGAGATTAACCCCCTCCTCTTTCGTACTTTTTCTACTTTTTTATTTATTATTCATTATTCCTCATTCTTTTATTATTTTTTACCTATTATTCCTCATTTTTTATCATTTTTTTATTTTTATTTTTTATATATTTCATTTTTATTTTCATATTTATTTTTATTTTCATATTTAATTTATTTATTTTTTATTTTATTTTATTCATTTTATTTTATTATTTATTATATTTTTTATTTTTATTTTTCCACCCACCATGACTGACATAGCTATCATGCATTTTTTCATTCTAGGTAGTATTTTATAGCGCATTATTTGGCTTACCATAAATACTGGCAACCTGGTTTATGTACTCAGGGGTGGCTTGTATGCGTCCTGCCGACACACGACCCCAGAATACCTCAGCTCCCGTTTTGGACATTTTTTCTGGACCCTGGTATCATACCCGATATACCCTTACGTACTGATTTACATGTAAGTACTTAGGGTGGGCTCTCCCGCCCCCCCTTCAGTATAACTACTCACACTTAGACTAATCGCACTTTATCATTTTTTCTAGACGTCCCTAGGCTATCGCCCCTGATGAGTGTCTTTTACACGAAACGCGTCGGGCATTATGGGACACAGATATTATGTCTACAATATATTTTCACCCCAGAACAACTTTATCTGTACCATGTTTTTACTGTTTACATCCTTATTCCCGGTGCAAGTGCTGCTGCAACACCATATGTATACTATGAGTTTTTCTGTCTTGTCTGTATGATTTATCAATTGTGACCACCATTTGGCACCAAATGGGTATATATTTTATGTACTCCTGATGTCTGTATTACGTTCGCACATACATATGTGCTTGTGAATACTTTATGGAATGATATTTATTATAATGTCTTTTATATATGTGGTTAATGTTTTTGATATGATTGTGCATTTCATGACGATCAATAAATATGTATTTTCATCCAGTCATTTCCACGGTGTCCATGACCTCATCTTAAAGTCCCAACTTTCCCCATTTTAGTCTCGAATTTAGGGATGGAGGCACACCACATATGTGCCTCATCTAAAGTCCCAAATCCCCCCCCCTCTGCTTGTTGTTTAGGGATGGAGGTTTATGGACTGGGCAGGCAGTGTTCCCCTGCCACCCGTGTGGGAATCTTTACAGTTACCGGGAGGGTGATGTGCCATGCCCAGGTTCTGTTTCTTCTGGATGTAGGCTTTTGCTGTTTATGTGCTTATACAGCACAGCGGCGCGGTGTCACCATTTTGGGAGCAGTAGGCGGGTCCCTGTCAGTCCCGGGCCACTCCTATGTCCAACACCCGGGAGCTGCGATGCACTCTGGGTGTCCCCCCTCTCCCTACCTCCCCCCGGTCTGCCCCAATTGGGACGGGGGGAATGTATTGTCAGGTGGGGTGGGTGGGCACCCACGGCGCATCGGCGCCACACTCTCTCCCTCACGTCTGACGTCCTGGCTGGCGTCGTGACGTAGAGGCCTGAGCTTTTCCATCTCATCCGGTTAGGTGGGGATCATGGGCGTTCCCCACAGACGGCGCCAGCCGTCTGTGTCAGAGCCCCGCCCCACCCTTCACCGTGCTGGTTGTGACGCTGGTTGGGGGCCGGTGTGTATGCGTGCGGGTTGCTATATATTGACCCCCCTGCCATAGTCAGGGTTGCCATGGATCAGACACGCCACACTCCACTACAGCGGTTCACTCCTTTCCTTTTTGGGGCACATGTAAGTCATGATTAGGTTACTTTTCGTTTTGATAGCTAGTTTTTTCTTTTCGTTTGTTTTACTTTCATGCAAAACGGTACTGTCTCCGCAGTCTGTTACATACTTTCACACCTGATTTTACCATGTTTGGAGTGTGACTACATTCTCACTCCAATTTTTGTTATTTGCAAGATGTTCTATCTGCAATATTTTTCTTATTAGTTAGAGATTAACCCCCTCCTCTTTCGTACTTTTTCTACTTTTTTATTTATTATTCATTATTCCTCATTCTTTTATTATTTTTTACCTATTATTCCTCATTTTTTATCATTTTTTTATTTTTATTTTTTATATATTTCATTTTTATTTTCATATTTATTTTTATTTTCATATTTAATTTATTTATTTTTTATTTTATTTTATTCATTTTATTTTATTATTTATTATATTTTTTATTTTTATTTTTCCACCCACCATGACTGACATAGCTATCATGCATTTTTTCATTCTAGGTAGTATTTTATAGCGCATTATTTGGCTTACCATAAATACTGGCAACCTGGTTTATGTACTCAGGGGTGGCTTGTATGCGTCCTGCCGACACACGACCCCAGAATACCTCAGCTCCCGTTTTGGACATTTTTTCTGGACCCTGGTATCATACCCGATATACCCTTACGTACTGATTTACATGTAAGTACTTAGGGTGGGCTCTCCCGCCCCCCCTTCAGTATAACTACTCACACTTAGACTAATCGCACTTTATCATTTTTTCTAGACGTCCCTAGGCTATCGCCCCTGATGAGTGTCTTTTACACGAAACGCGTCGGGCATTATGGGACGCAGATATTATGTCTACAATATATTTTCACCCCAGAACAACTTTATCTGTACCATGTTTTTACTGTTTACATCCTTATTCCCGGTGCAAGTGCTGCTGCAACACCATATGTATACTATGAGTTTTTCTGTCTTGTCTGTATGATTTATCAATTGTGACCACCATTTGGCACCAAATGGGTATATATTTTATGTACTCCTGATGTCTGTATTACGTTCGCACATACATATGTGCTTGTGAATACTTTATGGAATGATATTTATTATAATGTCTTTTATATATGTGGTTAATGTTTTTGATATGATTGTGCATTTCATGACGATCAATAAATATGTATTTTCATCCAGTCATTTCCACGGTGTCCATGACCTCATCTTAAAGTCCCAACTTTCCCCATTTTAGTCTTCCTACTTAGTAAGAACAGACAATCTGTATCTCCTCTCCTGACAGAACAGGGATGTGTATGTTTACACACACACATCCCCGTTCTGGATCTCGTGCCCGCGAGGCTGCGTGGCTGGCTCACATTGCGCCTGCCGGCCGCGCACATCGGGCAGCGGGCGCATGCTATAGCTGTTTAAAGGCCCGATGTACAGCTACAGTGATTTGCGGGAACGAGCCAGCCTGCTGCAGTATAATGACGGCAGCTGGTGAGCTAGTGGTTAATAAAGTTCCTTAGTAATTTTGTATATATAGTTTTGGGCCCAGGTTTCTCACACTATTTTATATAGCATTACCTTGACACTTTATAGAAGGTAAAACACTATTATTTTTGGAACTTTTTGGAACTTTGAAAGGCACAGAAAGAAGGATAAAAAATGTGGGTGTTAGGTGATACCTTTTCTAAATTCCTACCAGAAGGAGAGCATTGTACCTACAGACTTGTACTTGACAGGTGTCTGAGGAGGTGAACATATACAAAAATTGTTTAATTTTTAAAATTATTTTTTTATTTTATTTTATTGACCTATTTGCTTTATAAATAAGCTTTTTCAACAATGTGTATGTTTATTTTACATGTAAATATTTAATTCAGTCTTTGTAAATCAGAGTAAAGCCTAGTACACATGGGCTGAATGCCAGGGGACATCGGCCAGTTCAGGAAAAACATCCGACATTTGGCCCACGTGTATGGCATCTGGTCTGACAGCATATTGGAAAACCAGCAGCCGACCGACTCCCAATCAGCGCTCTCAGCCAATAGCTGAGAGCACTGACCAAAGTGTTCTGGTGGGGCCATCTCCCCATCAGAACACAATAGCTCAGCGGGGGGAGATCGTTGTACTAACGGCAGACAGTTAGTACAGGGGCTCTAACCTGAGCTGCCTTTTTTAATTTTAATAATGATGTTCTATTAGACTGTGTATTAGGCTTAAGGCATCCTCATTTAACCCATGGCCATTGTTCCTCTGCTTCCCACTTTTTCTTTAATTGGTTATTTGTAATCTATGCTACCCATTTAGCTCAAATATTTTACTATAGTAAAATATCAAAACTAAAAATTAATGGATATGACACCTATTCCAATGTTACTAAGAGGATATATTTAACCACTTGCCGCCCGCCATATAGCAGAATGACGGCGGCAAAGTGGTTTCAAAACCCTGACTGGACATCATATGACATCCGCAGGATATTGAGCCACTGCGCGCCCCCGGGGGCGCGCATCGCGGCGATCGTTGTTGCGGTGTGTCAGTCTGACACCCCGCAGCACCGATCTAGGTAAAGAATCTCTGACGGAGACTCTTTACCACGTGATCAGCTGTGTCCAATCACGGCTGATCACGGCTGTCAATAGGAAGAGCCGGTCATAGGCTTTTCCTCACTCGCGTCTGACAGACGCGAGTAGAGGATAGCCGATCGGCTGCTCTCCTGACAGGGGGGGTCTGTGCTGATTGTTTATCAGCACAGCCCCCCCTCGGATCCTACCCAGGACCACCAGGGAAGCCACCCAGGACCACCAGGGAAGCGATCCACACTGGACCACCAGGTATGCCCCTAGACCACCAGGGAAATGCCACTGTGTGCCCAGGCAGCTGCCAATATGTGCCCAGGCAGCTGCCAGTCAGTGCCCACTTCAATGCCTACCAGTGCCAGTGCCACCAGGGATGCCCATCAGTGCCTCATATCAGTGCCGCGTATCAGTGCCCATCAGTGCCACATATCAGTGCCCATCAGTGCTGCCTATCAGTGCCCATCAGTGCCCAGCAGTGCCGCCTATCAGTGCCCATCAGTGCCCATCAGTGCCGCCTATCAGTGCCACCTATCAGCGCCACCCTATAAGTGCCCAGCAGTACCCAGCAGTGCCGCCTTTCATTGCCCATCAGTGTCGCCTATCAGTGCCCATCAGTGCCAACCAGTGCCACCCAGTGCCACCCATCAGTGCCCATCAGTGCCGCCTATCAGTGCCCATCAGTGCTGCATATGAGTGCCACCCATCAGTGCCGCCTACCAGTGCCCATCAGTGCCGCCTACCAGTGCCCATCGTCAGTGCCCGTCAGTGCCCGCTCATTGGTGCCCCCTTATCGGTGCCGCTGTATCAGTGCCTGTCAGTGCTGCCTTATCAGTGCCCATCAGTGAAAGAGAAAACTTACTTATTTACAATTTTTTTTAACAGAAACAAAAGCAAAACTTATTTTTTTCAAAATTTTTCGGTCTTTATTTATTTGTTTATCAAAAAATAAAAACCACAGAGGTGATCAAATACCACCAAAAGAAAGCTCTATTTGTGGGAACAAAATGATAAAATTTTAGTTTGGGTGCAGTGTTGTATGACCGCGCAATTGTCATTCAAACTGCGACAGTACTGAAAGCTGAAAATTGGTCTGGGCAGGAAGGTGTCTAAGTGCCCTGTATTGAAGTGGTTAAAAATGATGGTTTTCTAGCATGACCATTCAACTGATGCCAGTCATTAGACTGACTTCTGTTGAACAAAGAAGAGTACACACATACCAGAAAACAGCCGGTTCCTGCTGTACCGGATGACTTCTGGTTACTGTCTACTCCTCTACATGTGTACCTGGCATAAGGGGTATGTGATGATGGATTGGGATATGCAGATGATTTTCAGTTTTAGGAAGGCTGCTACTATTGTGATGTTTAAAAGATTAGTTTGTTGTAATTTTGTTATACCTAGACATTGGAATACTCAGCTCGCTCTCACTATTAAAGAGTGGGTGGCTGAACTGAATCACCTAAAGAGAATGGAGGAACTAACATGGAGGAACTAACAGCCAATATACAGGAATGTTATTCCAATTATATGGCTGTATGGTCTCCTTGGATTGAGTTATTGAGCTCCGACATCACAAGATCCTTTATAGGAATAGAATTTACTTTGAAACTTGAGTCTCATCTCGAATAGTTGGATTGGAGAGACTGTATTTGGCCACAAAAAAACTCCCCAGATATGTTTGTTTTTTTCTCTTTTTTTTTCTTTTACCTCGTCTTCTTCTTTCTTTTCTTGATTCTTTTCATTCTTTCTCATTGCTCTTGGGCAGCTTTCTAGCCCACGTGACACACTGGTTAGCACATTATAGATGCTTTGGATGAACAGGTGGTAGCGCACATTTATATTGACTGTATTTTTAGTATATAAGAACTGTTCGGAAGGATTGAGATTTTTTTTTATATTAATGTAAACATACAAAAGAACATGTTGTTCCAGGCCATGGGCTTTCTGAGTGTAACCTTTATAAAATACTTAAAGAGGATGCTGGTTTAAAGTGATAAAGTTGTTGGGGAGAGTTTACAACCACTTTAATAAAATGTAATATTTTAACCGCTTGCCTACTGGGCACTTAAACCCCCCCCCCTCCTGACCAGACCAATTTTCAGCTTTCAGTGCTCTCACACTTTGAATGACAATTACTCAGTCATATAATACTGTACCCAAATTATATTTTTGTCCTTTTTTCATGCAAATAGAGCTTTCTTTTGGTGGTATTTGATCACCTCTGTTTTTTTTTTATTTTTTGCGCTATAAATGAAAAAAGACCAAAAATTTTGAAAAAACCCCGCATTTTCTTAGTTTCTGTGATAAAATTTTGCAAATTATTAATTTTTCTTCATAAATTTTGGCCACAATTTATACTGCTACATATATTTGGTAAAAATAACCCAAATTAGTTTATATTATTTGGTCTGTGTGGAAGTTATAGAGTCTACAAGCTGTGGTGCAAATCATAAAAAAATGATCACACCTGATGTACTGGTGGCCTATCTCATTTCTTGCTACCAGAATCAGCCAGGAAAGTACAAATACCCCTTTTTTGAAAGTAGACATTCCAAGGTATTTAGTAAGATGCATAGTGAGGTTTTTGATGTTGTCATTTTTTCCCACAATTCTTTGGAAAATGAAGATTTTTTTTCCCCACAAAATTGTCATTGTAATAGGTTATTTCTTTCACATGGCATGTGTATACCACAAATGACGCCCCAAAATACATTCTGCTACTCCTCCTAAGTATGGTGATACCATATGTGTGGGACTTTTTCACAGCCTAGCCACATGCAGGGAGCACCATCAGGTGTTCTAGGAGCATAAATGACACATCTAACTTGTTGACTACCTATTACACTTTTGAAGGCCCTGGAGCACCAGGACAATGGAAACGCCCACAAAGTGACACCATTTTGGAAAGCTAACACCCCAATGCATAATCTATGAGGCATAATGAGTCTTTTGAACGGTTCATTTTTATCCAGAAGTTTTTGGGAAACGTGCGAAAAAAAATGAAAACGCATTCTTTTTACACAAAGTTGTCCATTTATAAGATATTTCCAACACATAGCATGTACATAGCAAAAATTACACCCCAAAATACATTCTGCTGCTCCTCCTGAGTATGGCGATACCACATGTGTGAGACTTTTACACAGCCTGGCCACATACAAGGAACACCGCCAGGTGTTCTAGGGACACATAGCATGCACATACCAAGAATTACACCCCAAAATACATTCTGCTGAGCAAAGGGTAAACAAAAGATTACCTGTGGTTTTAGTAGTGCAGTTTTCCACAGGAGGATAGCACTGGTCCAGGCAGCAGGCAGGGACTTGGTCAGCAAAAGAGAATGCAATTGTCCAGGCAACAGGTAGGAATACTGTTCATAGACAGTACAGGCAGCAGGCAGGGATACTGTCCATATACAGTCCAGGGTCAGTGCAGGCAGAGATTGTCAGCAGTGCCAAAATATTGGTCCTGGTAGTAGGCAGGAACATGGTCCATGTGGTGTGGTCAGTTCATGCCACAGGCAGAGGCATGATGGCATAGGTCCTACAGGCAGCAGGCAGAAGTAGGGCCTCGTTCAGGACAGAATGGGGACAGGGGTAGAGGCTTCTCCCACCCAAATCTCTTTGAAGCCTCCAAGTCTCCAGACCCTAATCTAGGAATGAGAAAACAAAAAAATTGTTTTCTTCATCCAGAAAAACAATTCTGGAGCCCCTCACACATGTGAGACCCCTATGTTATGAATCTCACTTGTCCAGTGGCAGGGTACAAGATCAGTCCAAGAGGCAGGCAAAAAGCATGGTCAAACAGTCCAGGGTCAGTTCCAGATCAGGCAGAGGTATGTACCGAATCGGTAGGCAGAAGCATGGTCGAATAACAAGCCAGGGTCAGTTCCAGATCAGGCAGAGGTATGAACAAAATCGGTAGGCAGAAGCTTGGTTGAATAACAAGCCAGGGTCAGTTACACAGGAAGTAGAGGCATAAGGGGTGTGAAGGTAAATGGCAGGAAGTGATGGTTATGTTTACCATACTTCACTAATAATTTAGTGAAGTATGGTAACAGCGGAAACAGTCAACTATGCAGAGGCCTGGTTGGGAAGGACATTGGAGACAATAATAAGTGGTGTATCTTCTAACTCCTCCTCTGGTGCAGCATTTTTTCTGGCATTTTTGGCCTGTTGGTCTAGAAGGGATTTTATCTGGAAAGTGGCGCTCGGAGAGTCTGCTAATCACATCGGATCAAATTTTTTCTGGTGGGCCATTCGGGAAAACAAGGGCAGTGGTGATTTCCTCCTGGTAGCCAAGGAAGGATTTGGGGCTTTCAGTGGATTTGTGATAGATAACATAGCTGTTGTATTTGGCCAAATTAAACAAATAAAGTGAAACTTTTTTATACCACTGCTATGTTCGTCTTGTGGCAAGGAAGGGTTCGAGCATTAGGTCATTGAAGTCGACACTCTCCATGAAATAAACAAGGATTCATGCATAGTAAAATGTGAGTCCAGCTCGGAGAAAAGTGAGACTTGTTTGTGAAAAATGTGCTAGTATGATAACTGTACTATACACAAAATCCAAAAAACAAAAGATATAGAGTCCCAAAAAAGTCCAATTATATGTGCAGTCCCATTAAACATATGGGAGGTTCCAACCACCAGTGTAAATCTTGAAGGAAAGGACAGAGGTACCACCACCACAGACAGGGGGAGGCTTACCGGATCTTGTTGACTTGGCGGGGCTTACACCACCCAAGTCAGCAAAGCTTGTTAGATTGAACACATGTAGTGGGAACAACAGGTCCTGGAGCTATATCAATCACTCGACCTCAGACTGTCACTGGATAGTGATTTGAAGGCTCCAATCATGGTATAAGGAAGGTATAAGATAAATGCCAGAAGGATTGTATTATACAATAAAAAAGGGGGCTAACATAGCGTGATACTGTATAAAAAAAAGGCAATTTATTAAAAAATTTAATAAAACACTCACATTTGGAAGTGTAAGATAAAGCCTGTATAAGGCAAAGAGCGATGTAAGCAGGAGGTGCAACCGATGCATTTTGACTCCATGGTCATCCCAGTCGAAATGACCGTGGAGTCGAAATGCGTCGGGTGGACCTCCTGCTTACATCACTCTTTGCCTTATACATGCTTTATCTTACTCTTCCAAATGTGAGTGTTTTATTCAATTTTTTTATAAATTGCCTTTTTTATACGGTATCACGCTATGTTAGCCCCCTTTTTTATTGCATGATACTATCCTTCTGGCATTTATCTTCTACCCTCCTCATGATGATTGGAGCCTTCAAATCACTATCCAGTGACAGTCTGAGGTTGAGTGATTGATATAGATCCAAGACCTGTTGTTCCTACTAGATGTGTTCAATCTAACAAGCTTTGCTGACTTGGGTAGTGTAAGCCCTGCCAAGTCAACAAGATCTGGTAAGCCTCCCTCTGTGGTGGTGGTACCTCTGTCCTTTACTTCAAGATTTACACTGGTGGTTGGAACCTCCCATATGTTTAATGGAACTGCACATATAATTGGACTTTTTGGGACTCTATATCTTTTGTTTTTTGGATTTTGTGTATATTGCAGTTATCATACTAGCACATTTTTCACAAACAAGTCTCACTTTTCTCCAAGCTGGACTCACATTTTACTATGTATGAATCCTTGTTTATTTGATGTGTTTATGTCCAACATCATAATTTTTATTTTTCAATATTATCTAGTTGCTTGTGGTACAGTCACCATACTAGCACATTTTTCAGAAATCTCACTCTTTCCAGTTTGGTTCACATTCCACTTTGTATGAATCTCTAGTTTTTGATGCCTTTATGTTTAAAGTCACATTTATACTATTTATTTATGCACATTTCTTCTTTGTAATTTTAGCGCTGCACTTAATTACATATCTCACAGTTTTTGCTTTTTGTCTATAGCTGTGCTGGCTGCTAGGTTGCAGGTTCACAGCACAGTATTTTTTTCACTTTTGTTATTTGACACCCCCTATGAACATATTGTATTCGTGGATACATGTTGGTTTTTGGATTGGGCCATTCCTCCTGGTGATCTCAATGAATGTATTGTTGTGGATCGAAGAAAGCATGTAGACCTTCTGTCCCTCCACTTCACAGCCAGAATTTCCTCATTCCGTAAACTTGCCGTCTCTCCTCTTCTTAGCTTCTTGTTGATGAGGCTTTAAGGAAAGCCCTTCTGGTTCGTCCTTATGGTGCCACATGCTGGAGTGTTCTTTCTGTAAAGGTTTCGGAACAGGGGCGCACTAGTATAAAAGTTGTCCACATACAAATGGTAGCCTTTCTCCAGGAGTGGGTTTATTAGTTCCCAAACGACTTTCCCACTTGATCTGATGTAGTCTGGGCAATTAGAGAGATGCAGCTGGGTGTCCTTCCCTTTGTATACCATGAAGGCATATGTATACTCTGTGGCTCGGTCACACATTTTATAAAGCTTCACCCCATAGCGGGCCCTTTTGGTGGGAATAAATTGTTTTATGCCCAGCCTGCCAGAACATTTGACAAGGGACTCATCCACGCATATGTGTTGGTCTGGGGTAAACAACTGGGGGAAGATTTCAGAAAAATAATTTAGTAGTGGCCAAATTTTATAAAGCTTGTCAAAATTTAGGTCATTTCAGGGAGGGCACTGGGTATTATCATTATAGTGTAGGAATCTCATAATCATGAGATATCTGGTTCTGGGCATTACTGAGGAAAAGATGAGCATGTGGTGGATGGGGAGGGTTGACCAATATGAACGTAATACATTTTTTGTGGTTAGTCCCATACAGAATGTGAGGCCTAAAAAAATTTTAAACTCAGTAACTTCACTGTTAGGGCTCTCCACTCATAGGGACGGGCATAATAGGACATTGGGTTACATGCTATGAATTGTTGTGCATACAGGTTGCACTGGGCCACAATTGATGCTAGCATGTCCTCAGTAAAAATGAAATGGAAAAAATAAATCGGGAAAAGATTTTCTGTGTCCACCTGGACTCCTGGCTGGGCAGTGAAAGGGGGAATAATAGCTTCTCCTGAATTAAGAGGAAGCCACAAGGGGTTCTGAAGGGAATAGGGAAGGCTGGCATGGGACCTAACCCTTTGGGACTGAGGTGACACCCCACTGGTACATGGCCTTTGCCAAGGTACTGCGGTGCTGGTGGATGGCACTGCGGTGCTCGTGGATGGCAATGCAGTGCTGGTGGATGGCACTGCCTCCTCACCAGACTCTCATCCTCCTCTGAGTCTGTCAGTGTTCCACTGCTTAGGACAGGCTCGTAGTAAACGTCAGACTCAGAATCTGAATATGAGGAGGAATCTGAAATGGAGAGCTCCCCATTGCTCTCGTCAGCCTCAAGAATATTGTATGCCTCCTCAGCTGAAAATAATCTTTTAGACATTCTTGGTGATGACAAATGACACTGATACGTGGCACTGATGACATGTGACACTGATGTGGCATTGGTGACAGATGGCACTGATATGTGGCACTGATGACACGTGACACTGGCAGATGGCACTAATACGTGGCACTGATGTGGCACTGGTGACAGATGGCACTGATATGTGGCACTGATGAAACATGGCACTGATGTTCCACTAATGACACGTGGCACTGATGTGGCACTGATGACATGTGGCACTGATGTGGCAGGTGACACTGACAGGTGGCACTGATGACTGATGGCACTGACAGATGGCACTGATGACAGATGGCACTGATAGGTGGCACTGAGAGATGGCACTGATGACAAATGGCAAGGTCCAAGGGACACGGCCAACACAAAATTTCCCTGATGCGCACCCGCAGCGGCACGCAGAGAGGAAGTAAACAGAAGCACATCCAGGGATGCCCTCCCGGCAATTGAGCACCGTGCTGTAGCTGTCTTTCGGCTATAGTGCGGGCGCGTAGTGGTTAAAAAAACTTTAAAAGTGTAAATAAACTAATGCGCAAACCAGTGTGGTGTGTATTTAATAAGTAGCTGCCAACCTGAAATAAGTGTCCCCACACAGTGACTATATATATATATATATATATATATATATATATATATATATATATATATATATATATATATATGTATATATATATATATATATATATATATGTATATATATATATATATATATATATATATATATATATATATCAAATGATGTGGCACTTCCGCAGTTCAAAAAAGTTAAAAACTTCAATAAATAAATGAATGATCAACTCTATATTGCATATACTCAAATCAGTGACTGTTTCTGGATAAACAATTCCAATGACATATATAAAGTGCTTCGTGCAAAAAAATCCTGCATAAACAGTTCCAATGGATATATAAAGTGCTCCGTGCAAAAAACTTCAGTGCAAAAATAGATGTTCATATAGTGGTGTCACCATCCAAAGTGTATACATACATAATGTTCAAATTCTGTGAAGAATTTGTGAAGAACTTCCACCATCCATGATCATAGTGTGCCCCAGCCTCTCACCTCAGGAAAAGACCCCTACAGGTCTATTCGCACCTCTGTTATCACTCTTTAGGTGTCAGCAGCCTCAGGCTCATTCTTGTTGAAACACTCAGCAGCCATAAGCTTCTCAATATATACAGGGAATTCCAATGGATACTTTATATCTCCTCCCCTCCAAGCTCCTCCGTAGTAAGCTCACATGCAATACAAATAAATCTCAATGTGTAGGATTTATACAGGATATACAGGATTTATAACAATAAACAATTCCAATGACATATATAAAGTGCTCCCTGCAAAAAAAATCCTGTTTATGCAGAAACAGTCACTTCATTTGAGTATCTGCAATATAGAGTTGATCATTTATTTATTTATTGAAGTTTTTAACTTTTTTTGTGTTGAGGAAGCACCACATCATTTGCTATATATTTCGAAAAAACGTTGTTGTCATTTTATTCTACACTTTATTTGTACTGATAGCTATGTGTGCTCATGTATTGTACAAATAATTAGAGATTCACCAGCCCTACTATACTTTCCTCAGCAATAATAGAACTATTTGATCCTCTAAGGCCGAAACTGTATTTTAACATGTTGTAAGTATTGATTTTTATGGGGGGTTTTTTAAGCACCTTAGACTACTAGGGTATAAAAATATAAAGATTTTATTTTAGTACAATAAAAAATACTATTTCATGAAAATTCTTTGGTTAATTTTCAAAACATAGCTCATCTTGACCTTTAAAACCAATAGATAAAAGTAACTACATAAATACACATAACTTTAATTTCACGCTCTGCTGCATGTCTACTTGCCATTCCATTGAGACATAAAATACATGCTGCTTTAAATAATAAGACACACTCGGGTTAATTTATTAAAACTAGAGAGTGCAAAATCTGGCACTGCTCTGCATAGAAACCAATCAGCTTCCAGGTTTTTTTGCCAAAGCTTAATTGAACAAGCTGAAGTTAGAAGCTGATTGGCTACCATGCACAGCTGCACCAGATTTTGCACTCTCTAGTTTTAGTAAATCATCTCCACTATGTTACTGAAGTTATTTTTTCCTCCATTTCTCCATTTTTATTAACTGAAATTGTAATACAACCCAAATATAGAGCAGTTCCTAGCCCTCCTCTATCATTCCTGCTTTAGCTTAAAAGGTGATGAGAAAGAAAATCACTCCAGTCTGTGTTTTTATTGTTGTGATTTTGAAAATGAATGTCAATCATTTACTGTTGCTGCCACATCTTTTGTAATAATGGTTTAACCTGTCAAAAGTATTGCACTACTTGCAAGAAGAGGGCTGAGTATTTGAAATTTCTACATTTATTAGGAATTAAATAAATTATCTTACCAGAATAGGTGACATTGTTTTATTTAACCCCTTCATGACAGAGGCTAAAAAAAATCCCAATGCCCGCACACAGTTTTGTAACCTTGATATGTGTTGGTAAAACCGTACATATTATCACAACAACAAGTGTATCCAGGTGGATTATACCTTTTTTTTTTTCAGGACAAATTGGACTTACATTTGGTCATAAATGGTAATGATTATCTCCTTATTTTTTTTATTATCAATGTAAAACTGGCACAAAATAGTAAAAAAAATGGAAAATTTATATCAAATACTTACCGTAATTTTCCTTTCCTGATGGACTCCATGGCAGCCTACGTGTGGGTTAATCCCGCCCCCTCATAGGACCCTTCTCCCATAAATCTTTGCTCTGGGCCAGAGGCCGTGTTCCATAATTTAGCCTACTCCAGCCACTGGGAGGGAACTCCTGCTGCCATGGAGTCCATCAGGAAAGGAAAATAACGGTAAGTATTTGATATAAATTTTCAATTTTTCTGACAGACTCCATGGCAGCCTACATGTGGGAAATAGCTAGCCATACACACCCGGGTGGGCAGAGTGCTGGACAAAAGAAAAAGGTTTAATTGGCACCAACAACAGACAAGATACGTAAACCAAAATTAACAGAAGATAACAAGGCTGGCTCTACACAGTAGTGTACCATGAACATGTTAATTGAAGACCATGAGGCCACCTTGTAAATAACTTCTGTATCCATGTGACATGACGCCACCCATGATGAAGACACACTTCTAGTTGAGTGAGCAGTCATCACTTCTGTAGGCGCCAAGCCCTTGGCTTTGTAAGCCCACTGAATGGCCTAATCAATCCATGCTGCGATAGATCTGGAAGAGGCACGCATTCCCTTATTCTTCCCATGAAAAAGAATGAACAGGTGGTCGGTCTGATGGAAAGAAGCTGTAGCTTCAAGATACTGACTCAGAGCTTTTCCAGCAGGAAAAAAAAGTTAGAAATGGCTCCTTGCATTCCAGAGAGCTGATTTCAGAGACCCTCTTGGCCGATGTTATAGCCACCAAGAAGGCAACTTTTAGAGAGAGTCATTTGATAGAGGATTGATCTTCATGTTCCAACTCTCTACCTGAGAAGAAATCCAGGACAAAGGGAAGATCCCAATTAGAGAATCTTGGCTTTTTCTGAGGTCTGAGCCTTATTGCTCCTCTGAAAAACTACTGAGTAAGAGGGTGTCTAGCCCAGGAAACACAAGTAAAGGCAGAGAGTGCAGAGACTTGGACTCGCAGTGAGCTGACTGATAATGAGAGAGCCCAGCCTGATTGTAGGAAGCCCATGATATCATTTATATTTGGGTTATTGCAAGGACCTGCAGTGGAAGAGGTAGTCTGCAAAATTTTTCCAAATCCTCTGGTAGAACCAGTTGGTGCCTGCTCTTCTGGCATTTAATTATGTGGAGATGGCCCTACTCAGACAGCCTAGGGCCTCCAACCTTCCCCTCTCATGAACCAGATCATCAGATGTAGATGGGTCAGGCATGGATGTAGAATTGCCCCTTGTGATAGGAGATCTGGTCTGGAGGGTAGAGGAACTGGGTCCAGGAAGCTGAGTTGCATCAGCAGTGGAAACCATGGCCTGTTTGGCCAGTACAGGACTATTGCCATGATCTCTTCTTCCATCCTGAGCCTCGACAGAAACCAGAGAATGACAGGAACCGGGGGAAAGACATAGGCCCTGTGGAACCGCCAATGGTCTGTCAGAGCATCTACCCAAAAGCCTGGGGACACCGAGACCTTGTGTATTATCTCTCTAGTCTGAAGTTGCATGGGGAGGCGAACAAGTCTACTTCTGGAATGACTCCCAGGGACAGGACCCACCTGAAGACTTTGGGGGGGGGAAATCCGCTCGTTGTCCAGAGAAACTCTCGACAGAAAATCTGCCTGAACATTCTGGACTCCAGGGAGATAGACAACTGTCAGGTTGGCCAGGTTTTTCTGGGCCCAGATCATGATGGGCTCTACTTCCTTTGACAGGGAGAGACTGCGAGTACCCCCTGTCTCTTGATGTATGCGACTGCCGTCGTGTTGTCCAGTCTTAGGAGGACTGAGGCTCCTGCTGTTAAGTGGTGAAAGGCCTGCAGAGTGCAGAACATTGCCCTGAGTTCCAGAACATTGGAGACTATCCTGTGAGAGGGAAAATTCCATAAGCCTTGGGCTACTTCTGTCAGGCAGAGAGCGCCCCAGCCCCTGTTGCTGGCATCTGTAGAGATGTTGACCCAAGACACAGGTGCGATGGAGTGACAATTGAGGAGGTTCCTCTGTTGTAGCCACCAAGGAAGGCTCTCCCACATGGATGAGGTCATTTGGATAGAGTGATCCCAAAGCCCTGGGTTCCACTACTGGAGGAAGCCCTTCTGGAAGGGCCACATTTTCCACTGAGCCCACTTTACCATGGGTGTTGTTGCCACCATGGTGCCGATGATCTTTAGGCATTGAGAGGCTCAGAGATGAGAGGACGACATTGCAAGCCGAACTTGGATTTGAGTCCTGGATCACTGGGATTTTTCCAGAGGTAACGAGATGGTGCTCTTGATAGTGTTGAAGTGTGCCCTGAGGAATACCAGGGACTGCGTAGGATCCAGATGGCTCTTTTCCAGATTCAGAAGCCAACCGAACTCGAGTAGAGCAGAGATGACCGGGGATCTGTGGATTAGCAATTGCTCCCTGTCCTGAGATAACAGCAGGTTGCTCCCTGTCCTGAGATAACAGCAGGTTGTCTAGATAGTGATACAGGCAGATACCTCTGGTCCTGATCAGAGCCACAACAGCCAACAAGAGTTTTGAAAACACACGAGGCAATGTCGTAAGCCCGAAGGGGAGACAGGTGAACTGCAGATGGATTTAATCGACAGCAAAGCAAAGGTATTTCTGGAATTCTGATGCTATTGGAACATGGAATTAGGTGTCCTTCAGGTCTATAGACACAAGCCAATCGCCTGGTTGGATTGCTTGACTTATTGTGAGTAGTGTCTCCATCTTGAACTTCTCCATCTTGATAAAAAAATCAAGTGGGTTAGGTCTATCACTGGCCTCCAGGAGCCATTTTTCTTCAACACCATGAAGAGGAGCGAGTAGACCCCTTGAAACCTTTCATCGGCTGGAACTGAAATTGCAGCTCCCTGAGCCACAAGAGAGTCTGCATAGGACAGGAGAATTAGCTTATTTTCTTCCGAGAGAGGCAAGGATGACGACTCGCTCTGTCTGGGCAGGCGCAATATCATACAGACTTAGGGGCTTCTTGTCCACCGGAAGATGCCCCTTTTGAAAACTTCTGGCATGAAGGCTGTTTTTTCTTCCAGGTCTTCCTGAACTCATGGCCAGGCCTATAGCAGCGAGCATCCCTTGCTCGATCTGAACCTTGCCTGGGCTGTATTCTCTCCTGGTTTAGCAGATGGCGATCCTGGGGAAGGAACCCCGACTTGCCCCCTGTGGCTTGGGTGATGGCACTGTCCAATTTGTTCCCAAAGAGGAACAAACCCTCAAAGGGAATCCTGCACCATGCCTGCTTGGAGGCAGGGTTAGCTACCCATGGGCGCAGCCACAAGTCATGCTTAGCCGTGACAGATGACAGCATGATCCGAGCCACCAGTTTTATGTCAGGGAAGCCTCACCCAGAAAAGCTGCCGCCAACCTTAGCTCATGAATAGGTGAGCTCCTGGCCACTTCTTCTGAGATGTTCCTCAGAGAAGCATCTATGTCGTCCGCCCAGACCACCCAGACCCAACACCACCCCATTCATCAGTAATTATTGCGCCGAGTTCACCCAAAAAGGGAAAACAGGGCGTTCTTTTTTGAGGTGTTTAAAATATTTCCTCTGTTTGGAGGGTGCCTCCACTGGCTCTTCCCATCTCAAAGCTTCTTTTTTTTTTTTTTGCTACCCAAAATACACAGACCCTGAGCTTTGAACCCGACCTTTGACTCTGTCCCTAACCCTGACCTAGATCAAATCCTAATCTAGTTATATATTCTTTTTTTTTTTTTTTACACATACTTGTTTGTTTACATTTTTCCCCTCTAGCATGGGGAAAAAGATGCAGTGTCTTGTTTTCTCCTATCAAAAACGCTGAGACGGGATGCTCAGTGACTGATCACTGTGATAGTCAATCAGAGGCTATCACAAAGATCAGGTAATCGGGAAGTGGCCTCCTGGTTCCGATTATGAACACTTAGTGAGAGCTCAGTCTCTGTGCTGGGTGCACGCTCCAAGCACAAACACATATATACAGCCCCATGGACAAAAAAAACACTTTTGTGGGGTCACATATATGTGTATATTTTCACTGTAAGCAACAATGAGCAGGCAGGCTTTTATTGATGAAGAGACATGCACTGTCTCTTCTGCAATAAAAATATTTCTACCTCCCTGCTCACTGTCTTCTCCACTGCTGTAAACTGAGCTGCACATGTGCAGCTCAGCTTACAGTACTGGGCCAATCTCTGAGTGCTGGGATGACTAGCTTCTGCATGAGCAGGAGGGACATTATCCCCCTCTGGCAATGAAGTGGCCTGAAGACTGGCAGTTTAAGCCACTTCAAGAAAATGCTGGCGCTGACAAGGGACTGTTGGACAGGTAAGTATTCACCTTTTGAGGACAAAAGCAAGGGAAGGAAGAAAACAGTGCAGACCTCTGGTGTAGTAGAAGGATCAAATGGTTTTAATAAAAACAACATAATATATACTCGCAAATTAAATGTGAAAGAGCACATGTAGTCAAGGAGAAAGAGCTCACTCAACACACAACATAGTCACAAGGAAAGGATGGATGAATAGCCACAGTGTCCGGATCACCTTGCCAGAAGTCTATGCTGCTCCTGCTTGGCTCGCTCAATCCCAAGGACTGTAAAAGTGGGGTTGCAGGGTGCGTTTTGAGGACTCCTCCTCATATTCACCTTTTAGTTCCACTTTAATATAGATCAAAATAGTTAAAATGCTTTCTTTGATAATTTGGTTCTATTTTCGTAAAAAACAGTATTGTGCAAAAAATTCTAAGAGAGCTAAAGTATGAGCTATCTTCATCTAAATAGGCCAAATATACAGTATTATTGCACAGAGTGGACTTTTTGGGTTTCAAGGAGAACACAAAATTGTTGTTAAAACTTTACAAAGGGTTATTGGTACAAAAATCACGTACATAAGTACTTTGCTAGAAGACCTCCCGTTCACACATAGTTTTTGACAGAAGTATATGACTCCCTATCCCATATCTATTATTGTACACACTGTACATACATATATTATATCAGCCGAAATAGACTTCTCAGTCTCTAATAATGTGTATATACATATACAGTGGGGACGGAAAGTATTCAGACCCCCTTAAATTTTTCACTCTTTGTTATATTGCAGCCATTTTCTAAAATCATCTAAGTTCATTTTTTTTCCTCATGTACACACAGCACCCCATATTGACAGAAAAACACAGAATTGTTGACATTTTTGCAGATTTATTAAAAAAAGAAAAATTGAAATATCACATGGTCCTAAGTATTCAGACCCTTTGCTCACTATTTAGTAGAAGCACCCTTTTGATCTGATACAGCCATGAGTCTTTTTGGGAAAGATGCAAAGTTTTTCACACCTGGATTTAGGGATCCTCTGCCATTCCTCCTTGCAGATCCTCTCCAGTTCAGGTTGGATGGTAAACTTTGGTGGACAGCCATTTTTAGGTCTCTGCAGAGATGCTCAATTGGGTTTAAGTTAGGGCTCTGGCTGGGCCATTCAAGAACAGTCATGGAGTTGTTGTGAAGCCACTCCTTTGTTATTTTAGCTGTGTGCTTAAGGTCATTGTCCTGTTGGAAGGTAAACCTTCGGCTCAGTCTGAGGTCCTGAGAACTCTGGAGAAAGTTTTCTTTCAGGATATCCCTGTACTTGGCCGCATTCATCTTTCCCTCAATTGCATCCAGTCATCCTGTCCCTGCGGTCCCAATAGCTTAGTTTGGCAAGGCGGCCAGCTCTAGGAAAGGTTCTGGTCATCCCAAATGTGTTTCTTTTAAGGATTATGGAGGCCACTGTGCTCTTAGGAACCTTAAGTGCAGCAAAATTTTTTTTGTAACCTTGGCCAGATCTGTGCCTTGCCACAATTCTGTCTCTGAGCTCCTCGGGCAGTTCCTTTGACCTCATGATTCTCATTTGCTCTGACATGCTCTGTGAGCTGTAAAGTCTTATATAGACAGGTGTGTGGCTTTCCTAATCAAGTCCAATCAGTATAATCAAACACAGCTGGACTCAAATGAAGGTGTAGAAGCATCTCAAGGATGATCAGAAGAAATGGACAGCACTTGAGTTAAATATATGAGTGTCACAGCAAAGGGTCTGAATACTTAGGACCATGTGATATTTTAGTTTTTCTTTTTTAATAAATCTGCAAAAATGTCAATAATTCTGTGTTTTTCTGTCAATATGGGGTGCTGTGTGTACATTAATGAGGAAAAAAATAAACATAAATGGTTTTAGCAAATGGCTGCAATATAACAAAGAGTGAAAAATTTAGGGGGTCTGAATACTTTCCGTCCCCACTGTATATATATATATATATATATATATATATATATATATATATATATGTCACTTACCCTCGCAGGTGCCGCTAGTGTTTTTGTTTTGGGTTCTTTGTTTTGCCACAACTCTTGCAGCTGCTCAGTCCCTTCTGATGCACCTGATTATAGGTGCTTACACCTGTGCAACTTAAAGTAGAACTACAGTATAGGCAAAACGTTTGTTCTTATTTTGGATAGAGTAAGGGAGAGTTATAACCCCTACCATATTTTCTTTTTCCATCTATGTCCCATTGTGGAGATTTTGCTATACTTCTTGTCCCATAGCCAAACAGGAAGTGAGAGAAAATACTTTAAAATTAAGGGAATTCCTTGGGGGCCCCCAGGTCACCATAACCAGTGTCCCCATTGGAAGATTTCCACTCTATTACTTTTCTGGGGACAACCCAAAGTCTGGGATTTTCTTTTACTTTCACTTTCGATGATAATGATAAACAGGACAAATAGTGAGGATGAATCTCCCCAATGAGGGAACAAACAGCAATAAAAAGAGACAGGTGTTCTAATCCCTTTCCACTCCATCCAAAACTTAAATTAAAAAGGTTTGCCTTTAGTTACACTTTAAGTTTTAGTATGCTACACTCTATAACACTACACAGGAAATAGGCCAAGTGACTGTTGGTAGATTAAATTAATGTATTGAAGAAATGCAGTCAAACAATACACAAATCATCTATCAAGCAAATAAACAGAGTCAAAGATACTATACTAGGTAAATGAGCACTGACTTATAAGCTGGCAGTAAATGTAACTATTGCAATGGTGAATTCAACTATAACTGGTGCACATATAGTGTAAACAGCGGCATCAAATAACTCAGGAAAATAAAGGTCCTTGTGTGCAGACTATGCATACAGCCCCAATAGTGGGTGAACAAGTGCATTCCTGACTAAGGGGTCCCCCTGGAAGTAAAGGCAAAGTACCTGGCACCTAATTGTCAGCATTGGCTGGCTTTCTTTGGAGCCCTTCTGTAGCTAGTACACATGTGGCTGTCCCTTTGTACAACAGATGGCTAGTGGGTTACCAAACAAGGGGGAGTCGCTCCTGCATTAACCATGTCAGTATTAAGATAGGTACGGATGTTCAGCTCAACCCTCCTGGCACACAGGAATCTGGTCAAATTTACTTGGCAGTCAGAAATCCCTGAAGTCAGGTCCCACAATGCTCACTCTCTCTGCAGGTCTGATCCTCTACAAGACTCAGTCTGTCAACTCTGGTACAGGCACTCACAACACTGGGACTCTCAGCTCTGGTGAAGGCACAGCAAGCAATCCCTCTGGGGCTCAGTTCTAAGGCTTCATGTACCCAAGATGTTGTTTAACTTCTCCTGAACGATTTAACTTGACAGCTAGAAACTGGTGTCTAAAAACGTCTGTTTAGCCGCATTTACATGCTGCATTTAGCCGTGCTTGCGTCTAAAAGCGTTTGTAAATTAAATTTTTTTTGTGAAAATGAAAAACGTCTGTAAACTAAATGCTGCTAAACGTGTTACCATGTTTAGCAGCGTTTACAGGCAGTTACAGGCATTTAGCGTTTCAAATGCCTCTCAAAATCCATCCTGAACCCATTTTTTTGCATTTTCAAAAAATGCTTCTAAACTCAACTGAATAGAAACTACTATTAATGACCCTGTGTACATGTACTGATAAGATAACATAGATGAGAGTTCAGGGGCAGCTTAAAAAAATGCCCAACTGCTCCTAAACGTCCGTTTACCAGCAGCAGTGTACATGGGGCCTTAGGCTTTTGTGCCGAGTTACTTTTCTAGTTTAATAACCAGGTGAGTTGATTTATTACTTACCTATCTTTGTTCAAGTGACCTTTGGTTACTTATTTTTCATTGTTTAAAATTTGAATACATCTATATACCCACATATATGATTTAAAAGATCCCCCCTCGTCTACCTTCAGTGTGCCCCTATGCTCTCCTTATGCATCGCATGGTGCTGGACATATTAGATACAGAATTTTGGCTACAGATATTGTCAGCACTATTATTACTATTTCTGAACTGTTTGATTATTGTGTTAATAATTGTGATTATTGATTATAATGCCAGGAGCCTGACGGACAAGATGGGAGAATTAAAGATACTGTTGTACAAGGAGGATTTAGATTTTGTGGGAATTTCAGAGACTTGTTTCAACAGCTCTCATGACTGGCTGGCAAGGAAAAAACAGGAAGGGGGAGGCGCCGACCTGAGTATAGTATTAAAATGATGACTTTAATAGGATAGGATTAAAACACTTACAAGATGATAGAAGATGCATGCTCGTCAAAGTAAAGTGCAGTCCTGGCATTCCACATGGCTCTGTGGGTCCCACCACTGTTCTGGATAAAGGATTGAGAAGCTGGCTGGAATGGATCACAGTGTTTCTCCAGGAGCAAAGGTTTACTGATTGGTCTGCTGGAAGTTCCAGTTCCACAGCCACACCCACATGCTCTCCATTGTGTATATATAGCTGTCCTCCTCTAGAGTGCAGCAGGCCAATAGAAGGTGCAGTCAGCTCCGAGCGCGTAGCCTTTCATCACTGCAGCCCTGATTGACAAGATTCCAGCCCTGCCTAGGTCCAATCAGACACTGGTGACATTACTTCATGTTCCTTGGTCCATGCTGGTCCTTTGCTCCTGGAGAAACACTGTGATCCATTCCAGCCAGCTTCTCAATCCTTTCCAGTTATCCAGAACAGTGGTGGGACCCACAGAGACATGTGGAATGCCAGGACTGCACTTTACTTTGACGAGCATGCATCTTCTATCATCTTGTAAGTGTTTTTAATCCTATCCTATTAAAGTCATCATTTTAATACTATACTCAGGTCGGCGCCTCCCCCTCCCTGTTTTTTCCTTACATGTCTTGCAGAGTTCTGGGCACACTCTGAAGGATTGCTGCCTTCCCTTTTAACCCTTAATACCCCTTTCTATGGATACATCACCATTCAGCTATTACAGCCACAGACTATACCCCTAAGAATTACTCCATCTGGTGTGCCAGATAAACACTGACTATACTGCTAACTGAACACCGTGCCCTTTTTCTGTGCTGCACCACTGGAAAAATCCTTGAACACTTTCACTACTTATTATCATTTTTTTTTTTTTCAATTAATGTTATCTTATTTTTTATTTTATTTTTTACTCTAGTTTTACCTTATTTTATATTATGATTTTTTATCTATACACATGGAGCTCATCGCTAGCATTGAAGAGGCTAAGTTCAAAATTTTAGATGCTTTTTACTCTTTATGCCCCACCCAATTCTTCACCCACAATCCCACTC
This sequence comes from Aquarana catesbeiana, assembly GCF_042186555.1. NCBI lineage: Eukaryota > Metazoa > Chordata > Amphibia > Anura > Ranidae > Aquarana > Aquarana catesbeiana. The sequence continues at coordinate 391,000,862 of NC_133327.1, read as the reverse complement.
TCCCACAGGGTCCCCCATTCCAATCCCTCTGCATCTCATTCCGCAAACTAGAGAAATGCATCTACCCCGCTAACCAACAATGGCGGGACTACATCTTTTTGGAAAAATACCTCCTCCACAAGATTACACCCAGAGGGCTCCGAATCCTGAAACAATGTTCATTCTTAGAACCTGATTTAACAAAAGAGTAGGAATACATATCAGATTTCTGTACTGCTAAATGGATTAAGGTCATTATCCAACAAAGGAAATATGACACCCTTACACTCAAAATCACTAATCTATGCAAGGGCATCATACAGAGCGTCAAACACCTCCCAAACACCTGGCTGAGAACGTCTTACAAAACCATGTAAGCACCTCCGCTCTACCTATCCAGCCACAACTACCCCAATTCCAACCTAACATTTCATGTACCATTCTCGGTTCAGCTACAGATTCAGCTACAACACCTGTGGCCAACCCAGACTCCAGTAACAAATCACCCTACCCAAGCACCGATGCCACCACCAGTGAAACTACCAACATCAGATCTGAGACATCATGCAATTCATGCCCACTACAGGATCCTGCGGCCTCCCATCCAGATGATTTTTTATACCTATGCCCCCCATCCAGCATTTTGAAAAGAAAACATGCAGGAGAGGAAGGAGGGGGCAGAGGAAGACACCCCAAAAGAAAAATGCAGAGACTATCAAAATCTTCAACCTCTCCTCACACACCTTGTCGCCACAAGACTCCTCCCTCCTCAGCAATGGTCTAACCTTTGCACCCACCACCCACCCCAACCCATTCACATTATTCAAAAATTTAAAAAAATTCATCAATGATCTCACAGTGAAGAGGTTTTACAACATACAATCTTCAAAAAAACTGCATCTCCCAGAAGTTGGCAAAGAATCCCCATGCCAGGATACCCCACTGCTAGATCTTAGTGATCTTTCTATCATCAATGACCTGGCAGAACTTTATGATGAGAGCCATTTCTTAGAATTGGATTGGCTCACTCAGCATTTACCTACCTCCCCCCCTAGTTCAACATACCCACTTCAAACCAAAATCAATATTCAACCCAGTACAGGTGGTGTATGCAGACCTCATCAAGATGTGCCAAACCAACCCGAACGCCAAGAAAATATCCAACCGATCCAAGGCTGAACGAACAGCACTAGACACTCTGGCCAACAACGAGGACATCATCATTAAAGCTGCAGACAAGGGTGGAGGTATTGTAATTCAAAATAAAATGGATTACATAAAGGAATCCCTGAGACTGTTGTCAGATACCAACACCTCTTCTAAGTTAACTCAGGACCCTCTGCCTGCTTCACTCTGGAAGCTACCACATTAGCAAATAGAGCCCTCCAGGAAGAAATTATTTCCAAACCAGAGTTCTTCTTTCTCATTAAAAGTTTTTACAAAACTCCATACTTTTACCACCTGACAAAAATACATAAAGATATCAATAACCCACCAGGAATGCTTATCGTTGCTTTAATGGAAAGTGTCACCAGTGGCTTTTCCATGTATGTGGATCGCTTTTTACAACCTCTGGCACAAAATCTTCCATCATACATCAGAGACGGTACACATCTACTGGACATGTTATCATTCTACTCCTGGGAACCTACGTACATATGGGCATCCCTGGATGTCACCTCCCTTTACACATCCATTCCCCATGATGTAGGTCTGATGGCAGTAGAACACTTCCTATCCACCAATCCACTTAACCCACGACAAGCCCACTTCATACTTGAGGTAACAACTTTTTGCCTCACGCATAATTACTTTGAATTCGAAGATCGGTTCTCACTACAAACCCAGGGCACTGCCATGGGGGCAAACTTTGCCCCAAACTATGCAAATCTAATGATGGGTTATTGGTAACTCCACCACATCACACACAACAATCCCTTTGCTGCCAACATCATTTTTTATGGGCGTTACATTGATGATGTAATAATCATCTGGGATGGCACCATGGAGAACCTTACGCAGTTTGTTTCCCATTGTAATCACAACAACTTGGGACTCTCTTTCACCTTCGTAGCGGACCCTGACAAACTGGACTTTTTGGATCTAGAACTCTACCACGGTGGCACACGAATAGATGCCACCAACTACGTGAAACCCACTGCAGGAAACTCATACATACACTACCAGAGTTGCCACCACCCCAGATGGAAGAACAATATCCTCAAGAGCCAGTTTCACAGGATCCGACGCAATTGTACCAGAGATGAGGATTACCAGACCCAAGGCCAACTCTTAACCCAAAAATTTCTGGACAAGGGATACCCCCCAGCTCTCATAGATGATACTTTCCATCAGTATCAGGCTAAACCTACACCTGAACCCAACACGCCAGAAGGGCTCCAGCCAACAAGGTTTACCACCCAGTTCCATGACCGCTACAGACAAATGGAAAAAATCTTCATCAAGAACTTGCCCATCCTACTGGAAGATCCTTTTTTGGGTTCCACCCTAACATCCAAACCCAAAGTTTCCTACTGCAAGGCCAAAAATATCAAGAGCCAAATTGCTCCAAGTAAGATCCGCAAACCCAAGCCAGGTCCCACCACCTACACCCCCCTGATCCCACTAGTGGGCATGTTTCAATGCAAGAAAAAATTATGCATGATGTGTAAATTTGTCCAGCATGGACAAAAAAGCTTCTCTACAAATGGAAAAACTTAGCCTATAAAAGAGTTTCACAATTGCTCCAGTGATCATGTAGTATACTGTCTGACCTGTCCTTGTGGCCTCCTAGATGTTGGCAGAACCATCCGTCCCCTCCGCCAACGGTTTGGCAAGCACAGGTGGTTTATTAAACAGGGATGTGATGAGCACAGTGTGCCAAGACATTTTTTGACTGAACATCAAAAGTCCACCGAAGGCCTGAAGGTGTGGGACATATAGGCCATCCCCGGAGGTTTGCCTGCTGAGGAGCATTTCAAACGATTCTGCTAGCGGGAGACTTTCCTGGATATATTCCCTCAATTCCCTCTTGCCAGGGGGACTCAATGAGGCATTAGATGCATACACCTTGTTATAACAGATCACACGCCCATTTCTGGTTTGTTTCTCCCCCCTCCTTCCTACCTTCTTCCTACCCCTGTCTCCCCCCCCCCCCACAAACAGGTCTGTCTCTGCTCTACTGGTCGGGAGTGATATAGTAAATATATTATATTAATATTTCATATATATGTATATACAGTATGTATACAGTATATGTATGTATGTGTGTATGTGTTTATGTATATATGTGTATGCACAGACATATATGCATGTTGCATGATCCATCATTAGGTGCACCCCACTTGGTATCCACACCATGAGGGGACACACACACATATACATCCCTTGTATAGCAACTAGGGGGAACGCAGCACCAACTTTATCTTTACTGTTCATTATTATTACTAATTCTTTACACTACAGCCTATTCCCCCTCCATCCCCTCTTCATGTTTACATGCATACAACCCCCCTTTTTTTCTATTTTACTTGCTTGGCCCTTTATACATCATCAACCTCTAGAATAGGCTTCTATACATATAGAAAAGATCTATGCTTCAAATATTTCCATGTGTATAATTTTTTTTTTTAAAGTTTCCTTTTTCAATTTTATTTTATATAATTTTGTTATATATACATATATTATTATTATTATTTTTTTAATGATATATTTTTTTATTTTTTGTCAATCCGAGACTGTTAACCCCTGCTTCACCTTGCCCCTTGCTATAATTTATTGTTTACTGATTGGTCTGCTGAAAGTTCCAGTTCCACGGCCACACCCACGTGCTCTCCATTGTGTATATATAGCTGTCCTCTAAAGGGCAGCAGGCCAATAGAAGGAGCAGTCAGCTCCGAACTTGTATACTTTCATCACTGCAGCCCTAATTGACAAGATTCCAGCCCTGCCTAGGTCCAATCAGATGCCGGTGACATCACTTCCTGTTCCTTGGTCCATGCTGGTCTGTGTGGAGCTGCTTGGTTCCTTTGCTCAAAAAGCCTTTGCTCTTGGAGAAACACTGTGATCCATTCCAGCCAGTTTCCCAATCCTTTCCAGTTATCCAGAACAGCGATGGGACCCACAGAGACATGTGGAATGCCAGGGCTGCACTTTACTTTTACGAGCATGCATCTACTATCATCTTGTAAGTGTTTTTAATCTTATCCTATTAAAGTCATAATTTTAATACTACTGCCTCCCCCTCCCTGTTTTTTCCTTACATATCTTGCAGAGTTCTGGACACACTCTGAAGGACGGCTGCCTTCCTTTTTAACCCTTAATACCCCTTTCTATGGATACATCACCATCCGGCTATTACAGCCACAGACTATACTCCTAAGGATTACTCCATCTGGAGTGCCAGATAAACACTGACTATACTGCTATCATGACTGGCTGGCAATCATTCAAGGGTATTCCCTTTATCGCAGGGATAGAAAGGGTAAAGGAGGTGGAATCCTTAGAGTCCTTATGGGTAGAGCTCTGAAGGGATGAAACTAAGGGAAAAATATTACAGGGAGTATGCTCCCTAACCTGAGGGAGGAAGGGGAGACGGACCTCCTATCACAATTTGGATTAGCAGCAAGGAAGGAAATGTGTCATCATAATGGGGGGGTTTAATTATCTAGACATAGACTGAGAGGTAGAAACCGCACATTCCTCTAAGGCTCACCAGTTCCTAAATGTCTTGCAGGACAATTTCATGGGTCAGATGGTAGATGCACCAACTAGAAACAAAGTGTTACTAGACCTACTGATTACCAACAATACAGACCTATGAATAGCTAAATAGATCCACCAAAAAGGGGGCTGGAGGTTGCCAATCCCAAATTTATTATGTAAAGGAGCAAATATCCTCCAAATATGAAAAGGACTTTAAAGGCTGCAAAAAAAAGGGGGTCTGAACAAAAATTCTGTTTTTTTGATAATTTATTTATTAGTATGTAGAAAAAGATATATAAAATTATTCAGGTGCAACACATCACCATAAATAAAGTATATTAAAAACAACAAGTTTACAAAAACTGAATCGTTGATGTGTGGCAATTGTAGACATTCAGCCTGACATGTTTCAGGACACTTGTGGGGTCCCTTCATCAGGGTGTTCAAAGTGAGGTAAAATTACCATAGCATATTCTAAAAATACAAAGCAGAAAAATAGAAAAATAATAATGAAAAAAAAGGGGAGAGGGGAGGACACATATGTATACATCATGCACAAAGGGCAAGAGGCAGGAGCATCGTTGAGACCAAGATTGGGAGATCACCTACCGATTTGATGATCCTGTAAATGGATACACCTCCAGAAAGTATGACGGCTGATGCAGCACGGTCGTGATGTCACAGCAGAAGCCGTGGAGCAATGTGAAGATCACTACTTAGTTGAAACCAAAAAATCTGCATGGTTAAGTGCAGGTTGGTTTGGAATGGAGAATCACACTATTGCAACATGTCTGCAAGGAAAGAAGTACAAGGAGTATAAACAATATATGTGTATAAATATAGAGTATCTTAGGATTATATAGTGTTCATAGAAAAACAGGTTCTATGTATCATTTTCGCATTTTTCGTTAATATTGATGTATGCTTGTTGGGAAAACCCCTCCCTCCTCCTTCTTAAAAAAGGCCTTTATTATCAGACACAGCCCAGGATCGAGGATGGGCTGTGTTTGGCCCAAGATTGAGGATGGGAGCACTGTATCATTGGCCACTGTTGGGGATAAGAATATATATATATATATATATATATATATATATATATATATATATATATATAAAATAGGTCCATATATTGTTGATCAGCAAATAATCTTCAAAGGAAAATAGGGATAAATATGGAAGGTATTAACACACATCAGGTTGATCCAAAGCAGACAGATATCTCCCATACAAACCTGTCATAGCATTTGATCAGCTCACTGATCCCAGCCCATTGAATCAACTCATAAGTAGGGATGAGCTTCGAGTTCGAGTTGAACTCATGTTTGACTCGAACATCGGCTGTTCGCAAGTTCGCTGAACAGCGAACAATTTGGGGTGTTTGCGGCAAATTCGAATGCCGCAGGACACCCTTTAAAAGTCTATGGGAGAAATCAAAAGTGCTAATTTTAAAGGCTTATATGCATGGTATTGTCATAAAAAGTGTTTGGGGACCTGGGTCCTGCCCCAGGGGACATGGATCAATGCAAAAAAAAGCAGGGAGCAGTGATTTTAATAATGCTTAAAGTGAAACAATAAAAGTGTAATATCCCTTTAAATTTCATAGCTGGGGGGTGAAAATGACATTTCAAAGGAAAAAAAGTGATTCTAAAACTACTCGCGGCTATTGCCGGTCCAACAATACACATAGAAGTTCATTGATAAATATGGCATGGGAATTCCCCACAGGGGAACCCCGAACCAAAATTTAAAAAAAAAATGACCTGGGGGGTCCCCCTAAATTCAATACCAGGCCCTTCAGGTCTGGTATGGATATTAAGGGGAACCCCAACCAAAATTTAAAAAAAAAATGACGTGAGGGGTCCCCCTAAAATCCATACCAGACCCTTCAGGTCTGGTATGGATATTAAGGGGAACCACGCGCCAAAATTAAAAAAAGAAACGGCGTGGGGTCCCCCCAAAAATCCATACCAGACCCTCATCCGAGCACGCAACCTGGCAGGCCACAGGAAAAGAGGGGGGGTGAGAGAGCACCCCCCCTCCTGAACCATACCAGGCCACATGCCCTCAACATTGGGAGGGTGCTTTGGGGTAGCTGTCCCCATGTTGATGAGGTCAAGGGCCTCATCCCCACAACGCTGGCAGGTGGTTGTGGGGGTCTGCAGGCGGGGGGCTTATCAGAACCTGGAAGCCCCCTTTAACAAGGGGACCCCCAGATCCCGGCCCCCCCCCCTGTGTGAAATGGTAAGGGAGTACCTACCATTTCACTAAAAAACTGTCAAAAATGTTAAAAATGACAAGACACAGTTTTTGACAATTCCTTTATTTAAATGCTTCTTCTTTCTTCTCTCTCCTTTCTTCCTTCATCATCAACTTCTTCTGGTTCTTATGGTTCTTCTGGTTCTTCCTCTGGTGTTCTCGTCCAGCATCTCCTCCGCGGTGTCTTCTTCCCTTCTTCTCCTCGGGCCGCTCCGCATCCATGGCAAGGAGGGAGGCTCCCGCTCTTCTCTTCATCTTCTTCTCTTCTTCATCTTCTTCTCTGGGTCTCCCGCTGTGTGACGCTTCTCCTGTTCTGACGGTTCTTAAATAATGGGGGGGTGGAGCCACTCGGTGACTCTGCCCCCCTCTGACACACGGGACATGACGGGACTTCCCTGTGGCATTCCCCATGACGTCACAGGGAAGTCCTGTCCAGTCACCGTGCGTCAGAGGGGGTGGGGTCAAGCATACATCAATATTAACGAAAAATGTGAAAGTGATAAATAGAACCTGTTTTTCTATGAGCACTATATAATCCTAAGATACTCTATATTTATACATATATATTGTTTATACTCCTTATACTTCTTTCCTTGCAGACATGGTGCAATAGTAACATTCTCTATTCCAAACCAACCTGCACTTAACACGCATATTTCTTGATTTCAACCAAGTAGTGATCTTCACATTGCTCCACGGCTTCTGCTGTGACTTCACGGGCGTACTGCATCAGCCATCACAATTTCTGGAGGTGTATCCATTTACAGGATCATCTAATCGGTAGGTGATCTCCCAATCTTGGTCTCAACAATTCTCCTGTCTCTTGCCCTTTGTCCATGATGTATACATATGTGTCTTCCCCTCTCCCGTTTTTTTTTTTTTCATTATTATTTTTCTATTTTTCTGCTTTGTATTTTAGAATATGCTATGGTAATTTTACCTCACTTTGAACGCCCCTGATGAAGGGACACAAGTGTCCTGAAATGCGTCGGGCTGAATGTCTACAATTGCCACGCATCAACGATTCAGTTTTTGTAACCTTGTTGTTTTTAATATACTTTATTTATGGTGATGTGTTGCACCTGAATCATTTTATATATCTTTTTCTGTATACTAATAAATAAATTATCAAAAAAACACAATTTTTGTTCAGACCCCCTTTTTCTTGTTGCCTTTAAAGTCCTATTTATATTTGGGGGATATTTTCTCCTTTAAACAATACAGACCTGATCATTGATATGGAAATAGGGGGCAATTTAGGAAACAGCAAACACAGGTTAATTGGCTTCAGTATAAATCACACAAATAGGAAACATAAGGGAACTACAAAGACACTGAATTTCAAAAGAGCCAACTTCCCTAAACTACGAATCTTGCTAGAAGATATGATTCGCGATAAAATTTTAGGAACAAAGAACACGGAGGAGAGATGGGTTTGCTTTAAGAGCATATTAAATAAGGGCATTAGCCAGTGCATTCCATTGGGAAATAAATTTAAAAGAGCGAACAAAAGTCCTGGATGGCTTAACTCCAATGTAAAAATGCATATAAAAGCAAAGGAGAAGGCCTTCAAAAAATACAAGGCTGAGGGATCATCATCAGCATTCAGACTTTACAAAGAATGCAAGAAGAAATGTAAGGGTGCAATTAGGGCGGCTAAGATAGAATACGAAAGACACATAGCGGAGGAGAGCAAAAACATCCCAAGAAATTCTTTAAGTATATAAACAATAAAAAAGGAGGACAGACCGTATTCATCCCATAAATAATGAGAAAGAAAATCTGGTTACAAAGGATGGGGAGATAGCAAATGTATTGAATTTATTCTTCTCCTTAGTCTTCACGAGGGAATCGGGGGGCTTCAGTAATCAAAACAGCAGTGTTTATCCTCATGACACATCACAGGAAGCACCCTCATGGCTAACTGAGGACAGAATTAGAAATAGACTTGGAAAACTTAACATTAATAAGTCACCAGGACCAGATGGCTTGCACCCGAGGGTCCTTAGGAAACTCAGTCAAGTAATTGCCAGACCATTGTTCCTAATTTTTACTGAGAGTCTACTGACTAGAATAGTACCAGCTCATTGGAGAAAAGCCAATGTAGTACCAATATTTAAAAAAGGGCCAAAATGCATCCCTGGGAATTACAGACCAGTTAGCCTAACATCAATAGTATGCAAGCTCTTGGAGGGGATGATAAGGGATTATAAGCAAGATTTTAGTAATGAAAACATTATCATTAGCAGTAATCAGCATGGATTCATGAAGAATCGTTCTTGCTAAACCAATCTATTAACCTTCTATGAGGAGGTGAGCTGCCATCTAGATAAAGGAAGGCCCGTAGACGTGGTGTATCTGGATTTTGCAAAAGCGTTTGACACAGTTCCCCATAAATGTTTACTTTACAAAGTAAGGTCCGTTGCCATGGACCACAGCTATGGATTGAATATTGACTACAGTAGTGAGTTCAGAGGGTGGTGATAAATAGGGAGTACTCGAAACGGTCAGGGGTGGAAAGAGGGGTCCCCCAGGGTTCTGTGCTGGGACCAATCCTATTTAATTTGTTCATAAACGACCTGGAGGATGGGGTAAACAGTTCAATCTCTGTATTTGCAGACGATACTAAGCTAAGCAGGGCAATAACTACTCCACAGGATGTGGACACCTTGCAGGAAGATCTGAACAAATTAATAGGGTGGGCAACTACATGGAAAATGAGGTTTAATGTAGAAAAATGTAAAATAATGCATTTTGGTGGCAAAAATATGAATGCAATCTACTCACTGGGGGAGGAACCTCTGGGGGAATCAAGGATGGGAAAGAACCTGGGGGTCCTAGTAGATGATAGGATCAGTAATGGCATGCAATGCCAAGCTGCTGCTAACAAAGCAAACAGAATATTGGCATGGCATGCATAGGGGATTAACTCAAGAGATAAAGTGATAATTCTCCCACTCTACAAGACTCTGCTCCAACCTCACATGCCAATTCTGGGCACCAGTCCTCATGAAGGATGTACTGGATTTGGAGCAAGTACAGAGAAGGGCAACATAGCTAAAAAAGGGACTGGAGGATATTAGTTATGAAGAAAGGTTGGGAGCACTGAACTTAGTCTCTCTGGAGAAGAGACGCTTGACAGGGTATATAATTTCAATCTACAAATACCATACTGGTGACCCCAAAATAGGGATAAAATTTTTCTGCTGAAGTAAGTTTAATAAGACATGTGGCCACTCATTAAAATTAAAAGAAAAGGGGTTTAACCTTAAACTGCATAGAGGGTTCTTTACTGTAAGAGCAGCAAGGATGTGGAATTCCCTTCTGCAGGTGATGGTTTCAGCGGGGAGTATCAATATTTTAAAAAAAAACTATTAGACCACAACACACAGGGATATACAATGTAATACTGACATATAAGCACACGCATAGGTTGGACTTGATGGACTTGTGTCTTTTTTCAACCTCATGTAACTATTATGTTTGTGTCACATTACAGACCCATTTGCCTTATCCCTCCCTCCTGAAGAAGCTGGCTGCATCGAGTTATACAGCCCCCCTATACCCCATAAGCATGTACTGTATATACACACAGTATACCTTAGACTGAAAAGTCTATTTTGGCTTAGATATTATATGTATGTAAAGTGTGTACAATTATATGGGAAACCAACAGGGATCTGTAAAAAATTATGTGTGAACAGGAGGTCTTTTAACAAAAGTACTTAGTACCTAGTGATTTTATATTTATGGTTTTTGTACCAATAAATCTTTTAAAAGTTTTTAGCAAAAGTTTTGTGTAATCCTTGAGTTCTGAGAAAGTCCACTCTTTGCAATACTACTGTATATTTCACTTAGGGCATTGCACTTATGTACTGTATTTACTACCCCCATTAAAATTGTTATAAATTGTCCAAATAATATTACCATATATAATTTAAAACTACAACTCTTGAAAAGTTGGATGGTCCCCATGGCTTTAACAGTCAAATAGCAATAAAAGTGTTGTGCTAATAGCATGCGAACAAAAGGGGAATCAAATAAATACATATATATGTTACCCATTTATTATATTTAAGATTTAATATCTCAAAGATATGATGTGGGTTAAATGAGAGTTCTTTGACCAAGAGTGAAAGTCCTAATAAATGTTATTAAATTGTTACCCTTTTATTAAATTTAAGATTTAATATCTTAAAGATATGATGTGGGTTAAATAAGAGTTCTTTTGACTTAGAGTGAAAGCTGTAACATAATAATATTTATTAGGAAGTAGTTGAAAGCATCTATTACACAAGTATCTATCTATAGTCTTACACCAAAGGAGGAAATAGTAGGTTAAAATACAAGAATTACATGGAGGAATACAGAGTATATTCCTTAAAGCATTAATCTACAAACATATTCAGTTACAAGTAAAACAGACCTTTTCTATAATTACCCTTTAGTTCTATTCTGATGGCTGCTTTCCCATAAAAAGTGAGCGTTTCCTCCCAGCTAGTCTATGTATATCAATACAAGCTGATGCCTCATTGGTTGGCATAGCCTGACTTCTGATTGGTTAGCTTCCCTATACTCTGCCTAAGTCAGCCCCCTTTAATGCACATCCTTGTGAGCCATAGAATGACTTGAATTTTCCCGGGATTACGGGTTGATTCCAGGGTGGGCCTCCCTTCATTGCATATCCCAGCATGGGATCCTTTGAAGTGAGTTTGGGTACCACAATGAGGTTTGAATCCTATTGTTTGTACACAATAGCCTGGGACCCGTCTAGTCTGGTCTTCTCACAGATATGTGTGAAGATACTATCTTCTGGCCTGCATAAATACAAGCTAAATGATATATATTCCAAATTACAATATTTTACAGCTATTAATGGAGATTTCACATAAACTCATAAGGCAACATATATACATATATATATATATATATATATATATATATATATATATATATATATATATATATATAATAGTCCGAAGTGATCAGTATTCAGATGAATGATAATATCCAAATATCAGGTTCCATAACAATATTGTGGATAAGTGGATCCAAATTCCCTCCACCAGGTGAGTATACCGCCACTGCAAAATGGACTCTTACAAAGAGCCTGGACCCTTAGATACAGAGGGTCAAACAGGCTTGATTTCATATCCTCAGCATAAGTCACCAACTTGGGATAGAAGAAGGAAACACCCGACGATCAAGGGCTGCTACACAGTAGCAAATACTGTGACTGCTCGCACCCCTGCAGGGGTAAGATTATCCGGTGAGTGCAAGCATAATAAGAGCACGTTTAAGAGGCACCATCACCAAGCCAGCACCTGGACAAGAAGTTTCTCACACAATATTGTCTTCCAAAGAGGAGACATCCCTTTGAACCATTTAAAAAGACTTTTGAAAAAAAATGAATTTTCTTTTCCAATAAGCACTGGTTTATAGCACACAAGTCACTTTATTATATGTAAGCACTAGTCACTTTGTAGTACACTAGCACTTTTCTGGTTTTTTTTTATATCAATAGTTTTTATTAAATTTTCATCAAAAATACAAAAGAGAGACAAAAATACAGACAAAATTTTGAGAAGAAATAAAAAGGAACAGTACATTTCAACATCGGAAATTACAAATATCACCATTGTATCAATCAATTGCGTTTGTTATTTGGCATTATATAGATTATAATCTTTTGTACCATAAGCATACTGAGGACACCTGGAGTTCCCATAGCACCCAGTATTCTCGTATCTGCCATTGGCATGTATAATCACCGTAATGAGAAAAATATAACTCAGAAGAAGAGTCCACCCCCTTCTACACCCCTGCTGGGTACTCACTGTGCCATGAAGGAGGTGGCTCCGCCAGTTTGGAAAAAAAAGTTAGTGAACAGTATACATTGTGTGTGGGTCGCTATAGTATGGGATCATATGTGATGTGAATGATATGAACAAACGAGATGAAAATAACACAAAAATAAAATTAAATACTGTAGGATAATAAATGGAGCCATCCAGCTTGGCATAACTTGACTTAGAACTCATCTAATGATTGAGTATGTATCAGTAACAGTCCTTAAGTTTTCCTTGAATTGTACCAGTCAGTCCACGGTTTCCACTGGGTGTAAGATATCTGAAAATTACCTTGGGATGACGCAAACATTTTTTCGTACGTGATATGTGTGTTAGTGGTTGTAATTATTTCAGTAGTTTTAGGGATTTCCTGAGCTTTCCAGTGTCTGGTAATCATTAATCTGGTGCTTAATAGAACGTGGGATACTATCTTCCTATAAACTCTAGGGATCAAGTCTATGTCTAAAGATAGAATAGCTAGGCCAGGGTTAGGTTGAATCTGTTGATTTGTTATTTGTGCTATTATGTCGAATACCTTTTCCCATAGTGTGCGTATTTCTGGGCAATCCCAAAATATATGGTATAGAGTACCTATATTATTGCAGTTTCTCCAACACATTGGAGAGGTATTATGGTCAAACTTAGATATCTTATGTGGTGTTAAATACCAACGCATTAGTATTTTTTGTGTTAGTTCCCATAAATTAATACACTTAGAGGAGGAGTATGTAATCTGAAGTGTTTTTTGCCACTGTGCCGGGGAGAAACATTGTTTTAATTCTCGTTCCCAAGCTTCGATATAAGAGTGTTTAACAAATGTCAGCTTATCGTTTAAGGCATTATAGAAGAGTGATATTCCTTTAATAGAGGTGGATTGCTTCGTGAGGAATAATTTTATTCTCCAAGGGAGTTGGATGGAAAGAAGAGGGGTATTTTTAATAAAATGACATATCTGCATGTATCTATAGTACTCAGACTGTTCTAAGTTGTATTCAATTTGTAGTGTTTTGAATGTTTTTATCGTGGGGCCTATTCTAAGATCTTCAATGTGTGTTATGCCTTGGTCTACCCAGTGATTTATGCGAAGGTCTGGTATAACGCTAGACAGGCTGGTGATAGGGATCTGTAACGGGGATACCAGGGAGTTAGATGAGTGATTTTTTACAAGTGTATTCCAGGCTTGAAGTGAGGCTTTCATGGAGGGGGCTAACGGTTGGTTGTGAGATATTTTAGTGGGCTGTATCATTAAATAGTTATAAAGATTTTTATCAGGAATTTGGTTCTCTTCTAGTTCTTGCCATCTGGGGTTCGGCGATTCAGGAAACCATGATCTTAATTGTGCAAGAATGGATGCGAAGTAGTAATCTTTGATCACAATATTGCCCACTCCCCCCACTTTCCTAGACATCACTGAGTTTTTAAAAGCCCATCTAGCTTTTTTTCCTTTCCATAAGAACCTATTAAGCAAAGATTGTAGTTTGGAAAAATACCAATTGGGAACCAGGATGGGGAGTGATCTGAATAGGTATATTAATTGAGGAAGGATTACCATTTTGAAGGCCGCTAGGCGTCCTGACCATAAAAGTTCCGATTTGGATAGATTTTGTAGTTTAGTCGGTAGTGAGCTGAGAAAGGGGATATAGTTGGTCCTAAAAAGGTTATCCGTAGAAGCGGTTAAGGTGATTCCTAGATAGTTTATCCCCTCTTTGCACCATGTATATGGAAACCGTGAGCTGAGCGTATTTTTCAGTTGAGGATCTATACCAATACCTAATATATAAGATTTATTTTCATTTATTTTATAGTAAGATATCTTGGTGAACATTTGCAATGTATCGTGAACCGAAGCCAGGGAAATAGTCGGGTTCGTAAGCATCAAAATGATGTCATCAGCGAATAGGCTAATGACATGTTCCGATTTGTGTGTTATGAAACCTGTTATGGACTGGTGTTTCCTAATAAATGCTGCCAAGGGTTCTAAGATTAGATTGAAGATTAGTGGGGAGAGAGGACAACCCTGACGGGTACCATTGGATATGTTGAACGGCTTAGAGAGTACTCCCGAGGCATATACCTGCGCTGAGGGATTTGAGTATAACGCCATTATTGCCGATAAAATAGAACCTGAGAATCCAAACCTCCCCAAGGCCGTTTCTAGATACCCCCAATGCACTCTATCAAAGGCCTTCTCTGCGTCCAGTGCTAGAAGCAGAGAAGGCCTTCGCTGGGTCTCAGCCGTGTGGATAATATTTATCAGCCTTCTAGTAGCATCAGAGGTCTGACGGCCTCTTGTGAACCCAGTCTGGTCTGAATGGATTAAGTGGGGTAAAATATCCATTAGGCGGTTAGCTATGATTTTGGCGTAAATTTTTAAGTCGGCATTCAATAGCGATATAGGTCGAAAATTTGCTGGGGTGTCTGGGTTTTTCCCTGGCTTTGGCAAAGTCACTATTAAAGCCCTCAGCATTTCGGGAGGGAAGGAGGAGGAGGCAGCAGCGTCATTGAAAACCCTGCCCAGGTGAGGAGATAGAATAGTTTTAAAGGTTTGATAATAATCTCCTGTGAAGCCATCTGGGCCTGGGGATTTATTAGCGGGGAGTGATTTGATCGTTTTATGTATTTCTTCAATAGTAAATGGTGTACTTAGCTGTTGTTTTTCCTGATGGGACAAAGTTGGCAATGTGATTTGATCTAAAAAATCATTTATCATTTTAGTGGTTGGTTGAAATGTGGTTGCATCCTCTTTAAGATTGTAGAGGGAGCCGTAATAATTGCTGAAGGCATCTGCTATGTCTTGTGGGTGTAGCATTTTGGATTTGTTCATAGGGTGTAATATGTATGGTATTTTGGTTCTACTTCTGTGTCCCTTAAGTTGATGCGCTAACAATTTGCCTGCCCTATTTCCGTGTGTATAGTAATTCATTTTAAGTCGTTTTGTTTTTTTCTCAAAGTCCTCTAGTAAGAGGAGTCTGAGATCGTTTCTCAACTGGTGAAGTCTCCCAGAGACCAAGGGGGAAGATTGTTGTTTATTTTTGGTTTCTAAGCAAAAGATCTCATCTGTGATATTTTGCAGTTTCTTTTGCCGCTGCCTCCTCGCCCGGGCCCCCAATTGAATAAAAATCCCCCTAATGAATGCCTTGTGGGCATTCCACAGAGTGAAATGGTTCTGAACAGAAGGTTCGTTGATAGTAAAAAATTCTAGTAAATGCTCTTCAATAATTTTTTTTGACTCTGGTTGTTGCAAGAGGAAAGAATTGACTCTCCAGATCGGAGTAGTAGTGATTACAGAGGTATCTTTTAAAGATAAAGTAATGGATGCATGGTCCGACCATGTAATATTATTAATGGTTGAGGCGGCCGATTTGGTCAAGGTATGTTGGTCCACTAAAAAGAAATCTATTCTAGTATATGTATGGTGTGGGGCGGAGAAGAACGTAAAGTCTCTCTCACCTGCATGCAGACACCGCCACACATCATACAAACCTTCCTTATGTATGGAATCTTGGAGAGATGCCAGTATACGTTTCTTCGATGTTGTTGTGTCTATAGAAGGGTCAGGGATTATATTGAAGTCCCCACAGATCACCAAAAGACCCTTTTTGAGGGTGTTAACCTTATGCATAAGCTTATGGAAAAAGCGAACCTGGTGCCTGTTCGGGGCGTATACATTCACTATAGTATATGTTACCTGATTAATATCACACACCAACACCAAATATCGACCCTGAGTGTCCACAAACTTTGTATGCAGTACAAAGGTTACAGTGTCTCTTATGGCAGTCATTACTCCTTTGGTTTTTGAATCTGCATTGGCAAAAAAAATGTGTGGAAAATGCTTGTTTTGACATATTGGGACGGATAAGCCACAAAAATGCGTTTCTTGTGCGCAGAGTATGTCAGATTTATTTGTCAACGCTTCCTTCCAGAGGGATTTTCTCTTAGCTGGATGATTGAGCCCTTTGGAGTTAATGGAAATAAATTGGATGGCCATGGGGTTGATTACTTAGTTGTGCTGATTGTGATTCGCATGTAGACTGAGGTAAGGTAAGGGATCCTGCATGTGAGAGTCCTCGTATGTGATCTTCCATTTTCTTAGGATTGGTACTCACTGTGACCCTGGTAGAAACTTTATCACGTAGATCTTTACACTGAGAGAGTTCGGTGGGTTGAGTAGATCTTGTCGCGTCAAGCTGGATGTTTGATAGTCGGCTGTAATGCTCCAAATATATAGAAAAAAAAAATAAAGCATAAAAAGAGAAGAAAACATACTTGTAAGGTGTAACAAGTGAAGCAACAATGCAACTTTTCATAACTTATTTAAAGTCAACTGTGTGCAGCTAACTGCTGCTCAAGTAAGTAAGGGGAAGAGTTCTAGCCCAACGGTTATTGGTTACTCCGGTTTTTGTAACCTGGACATAAGATTACCTCGGATTTGCAGGTGTTGTTATTTATGCGATTTGGCGTTTTTGTGCGTTACAGTTTTCCAATCAGGGTTATGTGAGCGTCGGTTGGACGTAGGACTTCCTTCATCTTCTGGGTTGGGAAGAATGTTCCATTCTTTCAGTAAGGAGATACCTTTGTCCAGGGAGTCTACAACGAATGTTTTGTCTTGTTTGATGATTGAGATTTTAGTAGGATACCCCCATCTGTAGGGTATGTTGTGATTTCTGAGCACTTTTGTTATAGTGTTCAGGTTGCGCCTTTTTTGCAGTGTGTGCTGAGACAGATCCGCATAGAATTGTAATTTTTGGAAGCGGGATGGAACGTTTTCCTGTTTGCGCATCGTTTGCATTAACTGTTCTTTTACGTGAAAGAAGTGCATGCGCAGAATCACATCTCTGGGGACCACATCTGGGAGATATGTGGGTTTTGGTAGACGATGTATTCTGTCAATGGTAATGTCTATAGCGGTAAGGTCAGGCAGAAGAGCAGTAAATAAATCTGTCACATATGTCCGTAGGTCTGATGGTTGGACTGATTCGGGGATTCCCCTAATCTTGAGGTTGTTCCTCCTGGATCTATCTTCGATATCTGCTATTTTGTTTTTAATCCAGGCAGATTCCTCTTCTCTTTCTTCGTTTGCATCTACTAGATCGTTTATAGTGGAGGCGAAGTCCCCCATCTTGTTTTCCACATGTTCAATTCTAGCCTCTACTGCACTAAGCTCACCACTAAATCTGTGCATACAGTTCATCATATCTGCTTGTATGGTGCTTCTTAAAGATACCAGCATGTCCTTCAACACAGTATCCAGGACAGGTTGATTTGTAGTAGGGAAAGTGTTAATGGATTCCGGGAGCTCCCTGGTGTCATCCCCTGAGTCTATTACAGGGCTCAATGCGGGGCTGCATCCGCCTCCATCCAGCTTCAATTTAGCTTTTGCTGGACTCCCAGATGGTGAGGAGGAGGGGAGAGATTGTTGGCTGCCGTGTAATATATTAGTTTTGGGGGATGAGGTGGCGGTGCGTGTAGCGGGGTCGCCTTTGTGAGATAATGTGGGTGAATGGCCGGCGCCATCTTGCCTACCTCCATTGAGCGGCTGTGAGAAGTAATCCGTCAGTCTTTGAGGCCTGGATGTGCCTTTTCTCTTGCCCATCATGTTTTCCTGGTGTGCCCGGATCGGACCGCTAGCCAGGGGAAGAAGAATCCGCGGTTTATTGTGCCGATTTCAGCCGCTGTGTCCGCCGGAGAACCGGAGCTCTGAGATCAAGCAGCCATTCAGCTCCGTCGCAGGCCACGCCCCTGCACTTTTCTGGTTTTAAGCACCATTTGCACCTTGTTACTTACTTATACAACGATATGCAATACAGGATTGCAGTGTTTTATTTGCAGAACTAGTACGTTATTTTCAATCAAATGCTTAAACAGTATAACCTACACCAAGTTTGGGCAAAATTACGCACAGGAGCATGGACAGGATTATATGTACAAAATTTTTTTTATTGGTAAACAACTGCCAGAGATTGTAACACAAATTAGACAAATTTGGATTTCAGGGGCCAAAAAACAAAAGTTAGGTCCTACATATCCCAATTTTCGTTTTATTTATTCACGTATTTGGCTTTGAAACATATTTTGTCAATAAGTTATTATTTGTTTTCAGCACAATACTAGGATTTTTGTTCACGTTTTCGCTATTTAAACACATTGCTTAGGCTTTACACAAAAGTAAGGAGACCACGGTGGTCTATCACCAAAAACCTTACTCCACTAGAGCAGCACCATATCTACTCCTGCTTTCTATACACACTCTAATACACTCCACCCAGGTGGAACTGTATCTGTAGAGGCAGCAGCTCCATATCTCAGCAGTACCATATCCATTGCGCGGATTCACCTCAAACATCACCCAACGATCAATAGCAAGGTATCTAGAGGACTCCTCTCCCAAATCATCCCAATGGCCAGATAAAAGAAAACACTCAATAGTGTAAAACCCTTTAAGGATCGGATTTAATAAAATAATTGCACTTAAAATTATCCAAGTAAAAACAGCATTTAGATATCACAGAAAGGCGGCCACCACAGACATCTGGACATATACAGGAAAATGTGATAGCAGGAACATCCAGCTCAGCCCGACTGGTTTCATCGCCAAAAGGACTTCTTCTGGGTCCGCATTTACACCTTAGACCTTGTAACACTAATGAGTCATATGACACCGGAGAGGGAAAATGGCTAATTGGGCCCAATTTGAACATTTTCACTTAGGGGTGTACTCACTTTTGTTGCCAGCGGTTTAGACATTAATGGCTGTGTGTTGAGTTATTTTGAGGGGACAGCAAATTCACACTGTTATAAAAGCTGTACACTCACTACCTTACATTGTAGCAAAGCGTTATTTCTTCAGTGTTGTCACGTGAAAAGATACAAAAATGTGAGGGGTGTACTCACTTTTGTGATATACTGTGTGTATATATATATATATATATATATATATATATATATATATATATATATATATATATATACACACAATATATATTATATTTTTTATATATATATACTGATTTTTACCTGTAAACAAAAAGTGCCAGAAAAGGCCTGCTGGAGCTGAAGAGGATAGGAAGACTGTTTATAACAAAGACTAGGTTGCCTCACCTTTCAAACATTGCTATTACTCCATGGCCACAACAGGCATAATTATACCCAATATATTTTCTATGATTAAACATTTTTTTGAGTTATGACACTTTGTGTGTATAACATGTGACCTATTAAATGAACTCATATTTGGTGTCTGTTGCAATTTTTGCAAGGTCAGCTCAGAATAACTCATAAACTATCCTGAATGTATTGCTACAAGATACTTATGTTTCCAGTGTACTTATATGAACAATATAAAACTGCTCTGATATTCTCTAAAGATTTGTTTAGTTTGATGATGCACGCAAATATGAAATGATCGCAAGATATACAAGGCATGTGTGTCATTTATAAAACCCAATTATATATATATCATCCTAAACCTCTCACAGTATATAATACAAAATCATATTTCTACAGCAACTATAAAGTCTTGGCTGATATATGTTGTCTGCTGCAAAGCCACCTTGAGTTTGATTAATAACACATACTACAGGAAGACCCACAAGGCACACAGGCACACATACAGTACATACAATAAATAAAGCAACGTCACATTACCATTTTCATTATAGTTTTGAAAAAATATGGTCTTGTTGAAGGATGCGGTGAAAGGAAATAGGAAATAGGTACCATGTACTCTAGAAATAGGTGCCTGGAGTCACCTCAGAAGTGCCCCTGGAAAAAGGGAGAAAAATTTGGACTATCTTTGTACCTCAAGGACGTAGACAAGGATATGTATAATTTTATCTAAAAGAAATTTAATAATATAAAGAATATAAAAACATTGTGGAATTTGCCATCAGGGGATAGTTGTATAAAGTCAACCATTTTGAGCGTCTGTTTCTGGGAAAAATTTAACTTTTCAAATTTTATTTTTATTTTATTATTCCTGAGACTTACATTAACCCTTTTGTGACCAAGACTGTTGAAACCTAGATGCCCAGATCAAATGTTGGCAAGTGTTGGTTAAAGTCTACTGCCAGTGCTCAGGAGTTTTGTCATGATATGCAAGTATGCAAAGGACCATATGACAAACCTACTGACCAATGACCCCCCTCCATCTATGCAATGGTCACGATCTTCCTTATCATGGTAATGGCAGTTTCAGAAATTCCTTCAAATCTATTCCAGGAAAAAAAGTTGACAAGTAAAAAAAGCTACAATATTTGCAATGTGGTGAGTATTTACACTTAGAAGAGAAATATAATGATTAGACGAATGATTTAAAAACAGTTGCAACATTTCATATTACTAATTGGCAGTGCTAGATGTCATCACTCTATCACTTCCCCTTGCTCAGGGCAACTTGACCATCATCAAACACATCAGATTTCAAGTAAAGACAAATGTATGTTCTGTTAGTTACTAGGGGACATGGGTAGGAATAGAAAAACTATGGGCATAGTTTACCAATTCAATATTTGGCACTTTCACCCCCTTCCTGCCCAGGCCAATTTTCAGCTTTCAGCACTCTCATATTTTTCAATGACAATTGCATGGTCAAAATATATGTTTCTCAACTTTTAAAACAAAATCTTCTTCATGCCATCTTTGTTTATTTCTCCCCAGTACCAAATAAAGTTAATTTTGCTACAGCTCACAACACATCTACAAAGCATGTCCCTGACTTCAGCAGGTTATTGCAAACAAACTAAATGCACCCCAAACTATTTTGAAATATCAGAAACATTATTTTTTTCAAATTATTAACCAAGTTTGTGGGATTTTAAGCCAAGTATTGTGCTCTTTGAACCTAAATAGAAATGCCCCATATTCTCTGAACTGGAAAGTCACCTACATAATTAATTACGCAAGTGAATTTCTTTTTTTACATTATTTAATAGCCAATTAAATATACACATGCCAAACCTTTTACTGATACACATGAACAATACAATTCATGAAAACTGTTATACATTGTATGAACTTCTAATGCTTAACCTTGTCAGCTCCGGACCATTTGACTGCCTAAAGACCAGAGAACTTTTTACAATTTGGCACTGCGCTGCTTTAACTGGTAATTGCGCTGTCATGCAATGTTGTACCCAAACTAAATTTGCATCATTTTTTTCTTACAAATAGAGCTTTCTTTTTATGGTATTTGATTGCCTCTGTGATTTTTATTTTTTGCGACATATACGGAAAAAAAAATGAAAGTTTTGAAAAAAAATGATATTTTCTATTTTTTTGTTATAAGAAAAATCCAATAAACTCAACTTTAGTCATACATTTAGGCCAAAATGTATTCAGCCACATGTCTTTGGTAAAAAAAATGTCAATAAGCGTATATTTATTGGTTTGCGCAAAAGTTATAGCTTCTAAAAACTAGGGTACATTTTTTGGAATTTACACAGCTTTTAGTTTATGACTGCCTATATAATTTCTTGAGGTGCTAAAATGGCAGGGCAGTACAAAACCCCCCCAAATGACCCCATTTTGGAAAGTAAACACCCCAAGGAAATTGCTGAGAGGCATGTTGAGCCCATTGAATATTTAATTTTTTTGTCCCAAGTGATTGAATAATGACAAAAAAAAGTTTTTTTTTTACAAAAAGTTGTCACTAAATGATATATCGCTCACACATGCCATGGCTATATGTGGAATTGCACCCCAAAATACATTCTGCTGCTTCTCCTGAGTATGGGGATACCACATGTGTGGGACTTTTTGGGAGCCTAGCTGAGTACGGGGCCCCGAAAACCAAGCACCGCCTTCAGGATTTCTAAGGGCGTACATTTTTTATTTCACTCCTCACTACTTATCACAGTTTTGAAGGCCATAAAATGCTAAGATGGCACAACCCCCCCCCAAATGACCCCATTTTGGAAAGTAGACACCCCAAGCTATTTGCTGAGAGGCATGATGAGTCCATGGAATATTTTATTTTTTTACACAAGTTGCAGGAAAATTACAAACTTTTTTTTTTTTTGCACAAAGTTGTCACTAAATGATATATTGCTCACACATGCCATGGGCATATGTGGAATTACACCCCAAAATACATTCTGCTGCTTCTCCTGAGTATGGCGATACCACATGTGTGGGACTTTTTGGGAGCTTAACCTCATACGGGGCCCCTGAAAACCAAGCACCGCCTTCAGGATTTCTAAGGGCGTAAATTTTTGATTTCACTCCTTACTACCTATCACAGTTTTGAAGGCCATAAAATGCTAAGATGGCACAACCCCCCCCCCCCCCAAATGACCCCATTTTGGAAAGTAGACACCCCAAGCTATTTGCTGAGAGGCATGTTGAGTCCATGGAATATTTTATATTTTGCCACAAGTTGCGGGAAAATGACAAACTTTTTTTTTGCACAAAGTTGTCACTAAATGATATATTGCTCACACAGGCCATGGGCATATGTGGAATTGCACCCCAAAATACATTCTGCTGCTTCTCCTGAGTACGGGGATACCACATGCGTGGGACTTTTTGGGAGCATAGCCGCGTACGGGGCCCCGAAAACCAAGCACCACCTTCAGGATTTCTAAGGGCGTAAATTGTTGATTTCACTCCTCACTACCTATCACAGTTTTGAAGGCCATAAAATGCCAAGATGGCACAACCCCCACCAAATGACCCCATTTTGGAAACTAGACACCCCAAGCTACTTGCTGAGAGGCATGGTGAGTATTTTGCAGCTCTCATTTGTTTTTGAAAATGAAGAAAGAAAAGAAAAATGTATTTTTTTTCTTATTTCAAGTTTCAAAACCTTGTGACAAAAAGCGAGATCTGCAAAATACTACTACAAATAGAACATGTTGTCAGATGTTATAAGGGGATAAAGTAAAACATTGCTGCTGTTTTTTTACTGCTTTTAATGTAAGAGTCCATTTTGGCCTTTAATAAATTGAGTTTAGTTAAACGTTTTTACACTATGGGAGGCTTTTTCTTATAACATCTGACAACATTGGAACCATCAGATAATCGGGAGCCTGGAAAGTTGGAGACACTGGTGGAAAACCTGTAGCTGTGCCAGCATTATCAGAAACCGCAGTGTCCTTGTGGCAAGAGATGGAGATTTGATCTGTCCCAGGGAGATCGTTAAGGCAGTTTATATTCCTCATTGGGGTAAGAGCTCTGGGAGCATTAAGTTCCCACGAAGATCACATATAGAAGAATCATTCATTACAAGAATTGTTTTTCACAAGATTTGTAGATCACAGGAATTTTAGCACATTGTTTGAAAAGGACTTTCTTTCACAGCAATTGACCGATCATTATCATTATAATTTTTGTGCATTTTTAGATGGATTTTGTCACAGTAATCATTTCAGTGTATTTTATCCAATTATAGGACGTTGCGCTGATCACTATTACATTTATACCCATTTTTTTGTGCACTGTGTACACTAAAGGTCTAGCAGCGATTTTCACATATATTCTATTCACTTATATTTGATTTTTTTTTGTTTGAGCAATTTTCACATATATTCTATTCACTTATATTAGTGGCCCGAGGGATAACACTATATTCTGTATATATTGCTTGTCTGGAAATAATAATTTTGTCTAATTTTACATATGCTATACATTCTTTACCTATTGTTTTTCATTGTGAATTGTAGATACCATGTAATACTCATACCACTCGCTCCTGACGAAGAGGAATAATGCATGATCTTGAAATGCCTTGAGTATCACTCTGTCTGATTATGCAGATATTATGTCTGATTTATATTATGTAAGTGTTAGAATTATACCATTTTAAATATAGAGCACTATGCTCTCAGATTTTATGGCAAATTCACTAACTACATGTCTTAATTATACCTTAGATAAACCCCTCTCTTCTCCTTCTCTGCACCCCTGAAGGACTATACTATATCCCGAAATGCGTTGGTTGTGAGAAGAGTTGTTATTATTATTATATTTCCCCCCCCTTTTTTCATCTAGTTATCTTACGATTTTTTTCGTATATTCATTTTGTATGATGATACAAATGAACTATCCAGATATGTCTATGTTTCGTTGTACTGTTTTTAATGTTGTTTCCTAATAAAACTTGTTTTTTACTATTATACTGTTGTACACTTCGACATACTTCTACCTAAGTTAAATACCAGTGCCTTTAAAGTCCGCCTAGGGGAACCCCCCTTCTATATTTGTCTGATTATGCATGAGTGATATAAATAAGTGGTCTTTTTTGGATCTCATTGTGAATAACATATCATATCAAATATACATTTTGTCTATTGTCGATACAGCACAAGTTGTGTCTATTTTATATTTTGTACTATTAAATGTGTAACTTTTTATCTATCTAATCTCTGCATATTTTTTTGGAGTTATTGCCTTTTAAAGTCCCACAAGAGGGTTCTTGTTGTTTCCATGTTCCACATTAGGGATGTGGGCAATGCCTCCTGTACCCCACTAGAATTGAACTAATTTATCTATATACAAATGTGTGAAACAATCAGTGCCACCCTAAATTAATCAAGTGCAAAGTTGCAGCCGCTATACACTTTAACCACCTCAATACAGGGCACTTTCACCCCCTTCCTGCCCAAGCCATTTTTCAGCTTCAGCGCTGTCACACTTTGAATGACAATTGTGCGGTCATGCAACACTGTACCCTAATGAAATTTTTATTATTTTTTCCCCACAAATAGAGCTTTCTTTTGGTGGTATTTGATCACCTCTGCGTTTTTTATTTATTGTGCTATAAACAAAAGAATAGGGACAAGTTTGAAAAACACAATATTTTTTACTTTTTGCTGTAATAAATATCAATTTTTTTTTAAACAAATTTTTTTCTCGGTTTAGGCCGATATGTATTCTTCTACATATTTTTGGTAAAAAAATTTGCAATAAGCATATATTTATTGGTTTGCGCAAAAGTTATAGCGTCTACAAAATAGGAGATAGATTTATAACATTTTTATTATTTTATTTTTTTTACTAGTGATGGCAGCGATCTGCGATTTTTATTGTGACTGCAATATTGAGGCAGACATATCGAACACTTTTGACACATTTTTGGGACCATTCACATTTATACAGCGTTCCATGCTATAAAAATGCACTGATTACTGTGTAAATGTGACTGGCAGGTAAGGGGTTAACACTAGGGGGTGATCGAGGGGTCAAATGTGTGTCCTAGGGAGGTGATTCTAACTGTGGGGGGAGGGGACTGACTGGGGGAGGTGACCGATCGGTGTCCCTATGTACAAGGGACACACCATCGGTCTCCTCTCCTCTGACAGGACGTGGATCTGTGTGTTTACATAAACAGATCCACGGTCCTGCTCAGTTACTGGGCAATCACGGGTGCCCGGCGGACATCGCAGCCGCTGGGCACACGCATCGGGTCCCCAGTGATGTGGCGAGTGCATGCGCGCCCCCTAGTGGCTTGGGAAGGCAATCACATCATACAACGTCCGCCCAGAACGAGAGCTGCCTCATCCCACCGTCATATGACAGTGGGCGGGCGGCTACTGGTTAAGTGAAATCACTACATTTTAAAAATCTATATATATATAAATATATGTGTATGTGTACCAAAAGATGCACATACACACACACAGTGCAGCGCTACTACAGTGATAATTCAATGCTATACTTAGTGCTATGTATACATGCAACAAAATTCAAATTCATAAAAAATTCATAAAAAATGTTTCATAAATCAATATCAATCTTGATAGTAGTGCTCCAGTGTTATTAAAATATCACCATGCTTCTCAATAATTGTTATTGTTTGTGCAAACCACCACTAACTATTTAATCTGCTCACCTCAAGGATGAGTCAGGAAGATTCAAATGAACTCTTTATTTTCACTCCCCAAAAGTTTTTTCTTTCTCTCAGGACTCAGCTGTTCAATTTCTTCCTTTCACGATCTCCACTCCACCCAATGTATCCCACACAGATACGGGGTTGATCCTTGGGATTATTCAGCTGTTCCTCCACTTCATGTATCATGTAATCAAAAACACAGCCGACATAGTGCTCTCTGCTATAAAACTTTTATCTAAAACCCCGCTAAAAGAGGACACTTACTAGATATAAAAACAAAAATCTCTAGTTACATGTATTGAGAGCATCCGCTCGCTCACCACCGCAGCTGCGCAACGCCAAAGGCTTGGATCCTCTCCTCTGGAACAATTTTAATTTTTTATGAATTTGAATTTTATTGCAGGTATACATAGCACTAAGTATAGCATTGAATTAGGATAGGAAGATCTGGACAGCCGCACACTGGGATAAGCAGATACATTCTTCTTTATTAGTAAAATAGGATCATAGGGTACATGAGACACTGCTGGAGTGATACAGCTCAACAGCTGACGCGTTTCACACTCATACAGAGTGCTTACTCATAGCTGACTAACATGAAAGTGATAACCACATATATACTTGAAATGTTAAAGACATGTGACAAAAATGAAGATGGGATAATGCAAAACAGCTGAAAACCAACCGTATGAGATCTCAGCACTCATTACTAGGTGACAAGCATAAAGTGGAAACACCCATGGTGTAGTGGATATAGACAGAGTGGACAAATAAGTAAAAAAAAAAAAATAAAGGTGATAGATTGAAGTGAAATTAAAATATAAGTGAACTATTTTATATGTTGATATACATAATGATAAAATATATGAAGTGATGTACTGGAAAAACTGAAGAGGACAGTTGTGTAAAAGTACAAAAAAAACTATAAAAAAGATGTGGAGGTGATGGCGATGTGTGAATAAATATATATAACCACTAATGAACAATGAAGAAGATGTAATAAAATCTTTATTTGTGTGAAGAGAAATTAGTGTTCAAAAGGATTTATGGATCTCACCAAATTCCATGTCGTGTAGTAAAAATGTACAAATGATAATAAAATTAATTTTAATGATCTACACGGTGAATATATGGAGTATTTGTAAGATATGTCAAAACTGAGAAGAAGCTGGGGCAAGGAATAAAGTGAAGAAGAAATGTATATCTAGTGTATGGTGTTGCTAGAATGCTATTGTCAAATATACATCATTACCCATATAGAGGCGTGTATTGGTGTAAACTATGTTTGAATTTATGCCTGTTTATACTGCGAGCATTAAGATACAGCTAATACTACAGAAAAGAATAAATATCTGAGGGTGTCTAGAGATTATTATTATTATTATTATACAGGATTTATATAGTGCCGACAGTTTACGCAGTGCTTTACAACATTAGGGCAGACAATACAAGTACAATACAATTCAATATAGGAGGAATCAGAGGGCCCTGCTCGTTAGAGCTTACAATCTAGGAGGGAGGGTCAAGTTATTTAAAAGGGTAATAGCTGTGGGGGATGAGCTAATGGAGAAAATAGTGCAGTTATTAGATGGAGGCAGGATAGGCTTCTCTGAAGAGGAAAGTTTTCAGGGATCACCTAAAAGTGGATAAATTTGGAGACAGTCTGACAGATTGGGGTAGGGAATTCCAGAGGATGGGCGAGGCTCGGGAGAAGTCCTGGAGGTGGATATGGGAGGAGGTGATGAGGGAGCTAGAGAGCAGGAGGTCTTGGGAGGAACGGAGATGGCGATTAGGTTGGTATTTTGAGACTAGGTTAGTGATGTAGCTGGGGGCAGAGTTGTGGATGGCTTTGTAACTTATTGTTAGTATTTTGAATTTAATTCGTTGGGCGAGTGGCAGCCAATGGAGGGATTGGCAGAGAGGGGTAGCAGACACTGAGAGGTTTGTAAGGTGGATGAGTCTGGCAGCAGCATTCATGATGGACTGCAGGGGGGATAGTCTGTTTAAAGGTAAGCCAATGAGGAGGGAGTTGCAGTAGTCAAGGCCAGAGATAACCAGGGAGTGAATCAGGAGCTTTGTGGTTTCATTGGTTAGAAAGGGACGTAGTTTAGAGATGTTGTGGAGGTTGAGGTGGCAAGCTTTGGAAAGTGATTGGATGTGGGGCTGAAAGGAGAGTTCAGAATCCAGGATAACACCTAGCACCCTGACATGTGGGGACGGGTGGATGGTTGTGCCATTGCTCTTGACAGAGAAGTCAAGGGAAGAGGCACGTGGGGGAGGAAATATTATAAGCTCAGTTTTGGACAAGTTGAGTTTGAGGAAGTGGTGTGACATCCTTACAGATATGTCGGTTAGTAAGTTAGTGATGCGTGAAGAGACTGATGGAGTGAGTTGAGGGGTGGAGAGATAGATTTGCGTGTCATCAGCATAGAAATGATATTGAATATGATATGATATATGATATAGAGATGGAAATTGTAGCAAAATACCAGTTTATAAAAGGCATAATAAATGATTAATGAACAAATATATGTTATGTTAAAAAAATTGCTTGTAACAGAGTATCCCCATGAATGATGCCGAGATCTCAAATGGTTTGGATGAACATAAAAATAAGAAAACACGTAATAGTAGATATACATAGTCCATAATCACTTGTCCCAGGATCTAAAAAGAAACATAAATATATCACGAACAAATACTTCAAAAATTATGTAGGCAAAAATAATGTTTGCAAATCTATGACAAACTGAAAAATAATAAATTATCTGATAAAATTACACAGTGAAAATCGATACACTAAAAATTGTACAAAATGTATATATAATCATCCGAAACTTGAATCTAAAATATGGGGCGTTTGAATGAAATATGTAAATAATGGGTGAAATCATCCTGTACCCCATAAGAAGAACTCTCTTGGGTGGTTCTGATAGTAAGACTAGTGCTATAAATATGATTATAGATATAAATGTTAATATCATGACTAAGTACCTAGACAGAACCTACCCAAATAGCACCTCTAAATGAAACCAACAAGGAGGAACAAAGGAAAAGAAAAAAGCCATTGTTATGCTTACAAAATGATGAACAGCCAAAATGGTTGTCTAATCAAAATGTAGACAAAAAAATATATATATATATATATATGAGCTTATAAAAGAAAGGTCCTATTGGGAGAAGGAATTTTAGTCAGGAAAATTAATCATAAAAATGGGAAACATCCCATTCATAATTTAAACCTGACGGAATTCTAGTGTCCAAAAGGAAAATCCAAAATACTTCACGCTTACACAGTAATTGGAGTCTGTCACCTCTCCTTACTGGAACTGGAACTCTTTCGATACCTTGGATAAAGAGGCTTGATGTATCTTTATGATGTTCAAAGATCCAATGTTTAGCTACATTGGTCAAGTTGTCTTTTTCAATGTCATGTAAATGGTCCTACAAACGGTCCCTGAGGCGGCGTGTTGCACGACCCACGTATTGGATCTGGCAAATCTCGCAGGTAATTACATATATCACATATTTGGTGTTGCAATTAATAATAGAAGAGATTTGAAAATCTCTGTTATTACTACAGGACTTAATTTGTTTGCCTGTTTTAATATGACCACAATAATTGCAACTTTTAATTCCACATCTGAAATTACCTGTGAAACTCAGCCAGTTATGTTTTGATTGATTTGTGAGAAACAAACTGGGTGAAAGGGAATGGCTCAAGAGACCACCTTGATTCCTTTGGAAAGAATGTTACTGTACATGGAATCATTGTATAGAATGGGGAGATGCTTAGTAATAATTCTTTTAATTTTAGTGAATTCTAAGCTGTATGGTGTTGAGAAAACCGGAATATGAAAAGATTTGTATGTTTTTTGTGCGGACCTCTTATATGATTTCTCTTTTAAGCCCTCACTGTATCAAGTGCTTTATGAATGAGTGTGTCAGAATAACCTCAAGCTTTGAATCTATATGCCATGCTGTTAGCTTCAATATCAAAACTTTCCGGTGAACTACATAGACGTTTTAGTCTTAAAAATTGTCCATATGGTACCCCAATAGGTTTTCTATAGAGACTGGTATGAACCATTCCTTCTGCACCTAATCTCACATCTAGGAAGTCAATGGAGCTGGTTTGTAGGACTCCTGTGAATCTCAAGTTTAGAGTGTTATCATTTAAGTATGAAAGCCAGATATCTAAATCTGCACTTTCATCAGACGTAATGAACAAGAGATCGTCAATGAAACGACAAAAGAAAACAGTGTCCACACGGCGGGGGCTATCTGATCCAAAGATGCGGGACCTTTCCCACCAACCCATGAAAAGGTTGGCCAATGAGGGTGAAAATTTTGCAACCATGGAGGCCCTGCATCTTTGGAGGTAATAGCCCCCGTCAAACATAAAGAAATTATGTGTTAAAAGGTATTTTAAAGCTTGTAAAATGAACTCCTGAAGAACCAAAGAAAACTTGCCTGTTCTCTTAAGGAACCAAGAAACTGCTTGAATACCTAAATGGTGTGGGATGCTGGAGTACAGGCTGGTGACATCACAACTAATCCACCTTTAACTATCTTCCCATTGAATATCTTGGAGTTTGCTAAGCAGATGATTAGTATCTCTTAGATAACTAGGCAGGCTGGTTGTTAAAGGTTGTAATTGAGAATCCACCCACTCACCTAAACGCTCATTGAGTGAGCCAATGCCAGCTACAATCGGTCGTCCTGTAAGGAGATTTAACCCCTTATGGACCTTCGGTAGATGATGAAATACTGGCATAATAGGATGTTCTGGAATGAATGATTCTTTATCTTTTAAACCTGCAAACGGACCGAAAATTTGCACGAACGTTAGAACCCCATTGACGTTCGAAATCAAAAGTGCTCATTTTAAAGGCTAATTTGCATGGTATTGTCATAAAAAGGGTTTGGGGACCCGAGTCCTGCCCCAGGGGACATGTATCAATGCAAAAAAACTTTTAAAAACGTCAGTTTTTTCGGGAGCAGTGATTTTAATGATGCTTAAAATTTAAAAAAAAAAAGTGAAATATTCCTTTAAATATCGTACCTGGGCGGTGTCTATAGTATGCCTGTAAAGTGGCGCGTGTTTCCCGTGTTTAGAACAGTCCCTTCACAAAATGTCATTTTTAAAGGAAAAAAAAGTCATTATGGATGAAAATCAGTGAGACAAACAGCATAGGTACCCCCCAGTCCATTACCAGGCCCTTTGGGTCTTGTATGGATATTAAGGGGAACCCCGCACCTAAATTAAAAAAAGGAAAGGCGTGGGGCCACCAGGCCCTATATACTCTGAACAGCAGTATACAGGCGGTGCAAACAAGACAGGGACTGTAGGTTTGTTGTTAAGTAGAATCTGTTTGTAATTTTGAACGGGTACATTTTTAACGTGTTTAGCTCCAGCCAAAAAATCTATTTTAAGCTTTTTGGAAAACATAGGGAAGAGTTATCACCCCTATGACATTTGTTTTGCTGTCTGTGCTCCTCTTCAGAAGATTTTACCTCATTTTTTGTCCCAATGTTTTTTGAAAATTTGGGGTTTTTTGTGAAACAAGGATTGGTGATAAAGCATCAGTGGAAAGGAGAAACGTTTTTCCCATATTAACTCTTACAGGAGAGAATTTCCCTTCCTAGGGGTAGATTTCATCTCACTTCCTGTTGTCTCCTTCTGTTTGCAAGTAGGAGTCGTTTGTAAGTTGGATGTTTGAAAATAGGGGCCTGCCCTATATATTCAGCAGAAATTTGGGCCTTAGGTGTTGTTGTGGCCACAACACTGTAAGCCCTCACAGGGCCCTGCTGTGAAATATTAGATCAAGAATTGTAATTACATGCCCCTGTTGAACAGGGGCTGAAAAATTGGGCCTTAGGCACTGGTGCTGGTGCTGGTGCCACAACACTGCAACCCCTCACAGATACTCTAGTTGAAACGCAGAAATGAGCCCTGCTGCAAAGTATTGCATCAAAAATTGTAATTACACTCCCCTGTTAAACAGGGGCTGAAAAATTGGGCCTTAGGCACTGGTGCTGGTGCCACAACACTGAAACCCCTCACAGATACTCTAGTTGGAAGGCAGGAACGAGCCCTGCTGCAAAGTATTGCATCAAAAATTGTAATTACACGCCCCTGTTAAACAGGGGCTGAAAAATTGGGCCTTGGGCACTGGTGCTGGTGCCACAACACTGCAACTCCTCACAGATACTCTAGTTGGAACGCAGAAACGAGCCCTGCTGCAAAGTATTGCATCAAAAATTGTAATTACACGCCCCTGTTAAACAGGGGCTGAAAAATTGTGCCTTAGGTACTGGTGGTGGCGCCCAGAACCAAAAATGTTCTTACAAGCTATCAGCATGATCATTGAGGAGGAAGAGGATAATTACTCAGGATAGTCACTCAGCATCAGCATAGGCAGTCTTTGAAGGGATCTGAGATTTAAAAAAAAATGATTCGGTTACATCAGCATCATGTGCTTGGTAGCTGGTGGTGATCCAAGACTGATTCATTTTTATGAAGGTCAGTCGAACGACCGAGTCGGTGGACAGACGCACCCTGTGATCGGTTACAAAGCCTCCAGCAGCACTGAATGTGCGTTCTGAAAGAACGCTGGATGCAGGACAGGCCAGTAGCTCAATTGCATACTGTGCAAGCTCTGGCCAGTGATCCATCCTCAAGACCCAGTAACCCAGAGGATTTTCGGTGGGAAAGGTGTCCAAGTCAGATCTTGCCCCTAGGTATTCCTGCACCATGTAAAACAAACACTGGCGATGGTTGCTGGAACCGATCATACCTTGGGGCTGCAGACCAAAAAATTGTCTGAACGCATCGGTCAGATGGCCACCTTCTCCACCGCTCCTTCTTTGACTGACCAAAGCCTCAGCAACACGTTGTCCAGAAACAGGAGTTTGTAACCTCCAGTCTCTGGCGTTGCAAAGACCTTTCTGCAAGGCCTCCTGAAGATGTTTCATCCTCTGCTCCCTCTGCGATGGCAAGATAAGGTCCACAACCTTACCCTTGTAACGTGGATCAAGGAGGGTTGCCAGTCAGTATTGTTCCTTGATACCACGAATACGAGGATACTTACGCAGGCTTTGCAGGATCAGGGAGGCCATGCAGCGTAGGTTTGCTGAGGCATTCGGTCCGGAGTCCTCCGGGTCACTAAGAACGACATGGTCCGCAGCCACCTCCTCCCAGCCACGTACAAGTCCATGTGTTTCTTGGGACTGATCCCTTAAAGACTGCTGCTGATGCTGAGCGCCAGGCTCCACCTCCATACTGACACAATCCTCCTCCTCCTCGTCCTCTTCCTGTGTGATCGGTGGGCACGCAGGAACACTGTCTGAATAAAGGGGGCCTTGAGAGCTAAGGAAGTCCTCCTCTTCCTGCCTCTGTTCTGCCTCAAGTGCCCTGTCCATTATTGCACGCAGCGTGTGCTCCAATAGATGGACAAGGGGGACAGTGTCACTGATGCATGCACTGTCACTGCTCACCATCCTCGTGGCCTCCTCAAATGGTGACAGGACAGTGCATGCATCCCTGATCATGGCCCACTGGCGTGGGGAAAAAAAACAAGCTCCCCTGACCCTGTCCTGGTGCCATAGTCGCATAAGTACTCATTGATGGCCCTCTGCTGCATGTGCAGCCGCTGCAGCATTGCCAACGTTGAGTTCCACCTGGTGGGCATGTCACAGATTAGGCGGTTCTTGGGCAGGTTAAACTCCTTTTGGAGGTCTGCCAGCCGAGCACTGGCATTATATGCCCGGCAGAAATGTACACAGACTTTCCTGGCCTGCCTCAGGACATCCTGTAAGCCCGGGTACCTGCCCAAGAACTGCTGCACCACCAAGTTAAGGACGTGAGCCAAACAGGGCACATGAGTCATTTGTCCCTGTCGGAGGGCAGAGAGGAGGTTGGTGCCATTGTCGCAAACCACCATTCCTGCCTTAAGTTGGCATGGCATCAATCACCTCCGAACCTGCCCCTGCAGAGCTGACAGAACCTCTGCCCCAGTGTGGCTCCTGTCCCCCATGCACACCAGCTCAAGCACCGCATGGCATCTTTTGGCCTGCATACTTGCGTAGCCCCTTGAACGGCTACGGAGCACCGCCTGTTCCGAGGACAAAGCACAGGAAGAGGCCATGGAGGAAGAAGAAGAGGAGGGGGTGGAGGAGAGAGGTGTGTCACAATCATTAGTAGTGGCATTTTGGAGGCGTGGTGGAACAACCTCCAACACTACTGCACCTTGTCCTCCATCCTTCCCAGCTGCCAGCAGAGTCACCCAATGCGCGGTGAAACTTAGGTAACGTCCCTGTCCATGCCTGCTGGACCATGAGTCAGCGGTAATATGCACCTTACCGCTGACCGCCCTGTCCAGCAAGGCCAAGACATTGCCTTCCACGTGCCGGTAGAGAACCGGAATCGCCTTCCGTGAGAAAAAGTGGTGTTTGGGTACCTGCCACTGAGGAACCGCACATTCCACAAACTCACGAAAGGGGACAGAGTCTACCAACTGAAAAGGCAGCAGTTGAACTGCTAGCAGTTTTGCCAAGCTAGCATTCAACCGCTGGGCATGTGGATGGCTGGGAGCGAACTTATTTCAGCGGTGCAGCAGCTGGGGCAGGGAAATTTGCCTGGTACAATCTGACGTCGGTGTATCGAAAGCAGATTGCCCAGAAGTACTTGGCTGTGACACACCTAATTCTACACCTTCGTTCCTCTCAGTGCAGGTCTCAGAGAGGACTGAAGGTATAGTGGGGTTGGAGATCTCAGCTGATGAGGAGCAAGGAGAGGTCCTCTTTGTTCTTTGGTGTGGGTCTTTTAAATATGCTTGCCAACGAACTGCATGGCAGGTCAAAATATGTCTGGTCAAGCATGTGGTGCCCAAGCGGGAGATGTTTTGGCCACACGAGATACGCTTGAGACATATGTTGCAAATAGCAGCGGTGCGATCTGATGCACTCGTCTCAAAAAAGGCCCACACCAAAGAACTTTTTGAATAACGCGCAGAGACAGCAGCGCCCTGCACATGCAGAGCTTTGGGGTGTGATGCAGTCAGTGTGCTGCCCTTAGGCTGGCCCCTGGAGGGCATCCTGCCTTGCTGGTGATGTGCCGCCTCCTCTCCTATCAGGCACCCACGTTGAGTCAGTGACCTCATCATCCCCTCCCTCCTCATCACTGGAGCAAACCTGGAAGTATGCTGCAGCAGGGGGAGGATTACTGCCAGATTGCTGTCCTTCTTAGGCACCCCCTCTGTCCGTGCTCACGTTACTGCCTTCATCTAGCTCAGTATCATCATCAGAGCCTTCCAAAAGCTGGGCATCCTCCTGGAGCATGTACCCAACACTGAGGTCAAACAGTTCGGGGGACTCCTCAGGAGGACATGGTGGGGCTAGGGAAGGAGTCACTGATGACATTGAGCCAAGGGAAGAGGCCGCTGCTTTGCCAGACAAAGTACCCTGAGCATGGGTGAGAGAGGATGAGGAGGATGAGGACGGCTTGGTCATCCACTCAACCAAGTCTTCCGCATGTTGCAGGCCAACACGGCCAGCTGCCGAAAAAAAGGCCAAGCGTGTCCCACGGCCACGTGCTGATGAGGATGCACCGTCTCCACCACCAGCACTGTTGCCTCTAGACACAGAGCCTGCTTGCCCTCTTTTATTGGCTTGTGACTGTCTGCCTCTCCTTGTTGGCCTTCCAGACATACTAATGGCCTGTAGCTGCACTAAGCTGGGATATATATATATATATATATATATATATATATATATATATATATATATATATATATATATGTACTGATACTGCAGCTAGCAAAATCAACTGCCTGCCTGTAGTATGAGAACACCACCAACCTTCTACAGGTAGCTTTAGCTGAACACTGTGCAGAGCTCGCAAAAAAACTAACTTGTAGCTTATTTAGCTGCCTGCGGTAGTGATAGGATCAGGAAAACACCACCAACCTTCTACAGGTAGCTTTAGGTGAACACTGTGCAGAGCTCGCCAAAAAATAACTTGTAGCTTATTTAGCTGCCTGTGGTAGTGATAGGATCAGGAAAACACCAACAACCTTCTATAGGTAGCTTAAGCAGAACACTGTGCAGAGCTCGCAAAAAAATAACTTTTAGGTTTAGCTGAACACTGTGAGGAGGATGCACTACACTAACTTGTAGCTTTAGCTGAACACTGTGCAGAGGTCTCACTACACTAACTTGTAGTTTTAGCTGAACACTGTGAGGAGGATGCACTACACTAACTTGTAGCTTTAGCTGAACACTGTGCAGAGGTCTCACTACACTAACTTGTAGCCTTAGCTGAACACTGTGCAGAGGTCGCACTACACTAACTTGTAGCTTTAGCTGAACACTGTGCAGA
This sequence comes from Aquarana catesbeiana, assembly GCF_042186555.1. Taxonomy (NCBI): domain Eukaryota; kingdom Metazoa; phylum Chordata; class Amphibia; order Anura; family Ranidae; genus Aquarana; species Aquarana catesbeiana. The sequence continues at coordinate 390,963,865 of NC_133327.1, read as the reverse complement.
GGTCGCACTACACTAACTTGTAGCTTTAGCTGAACACTGTGCAGAGGTTGCACTACACTAACTTGTAGTTTTAGCTGAACACTGTGAGCAGGACGCACTACACTAACTTTTAGCTTTAGCTGAACACTGTGCAGAGGTCTCACTACACTAACTTGTAGTTTTAGCTGAACACTGTGAGCAGGACGCACTACACTAACTTGTAGCTTTAGCTGAACACTGTGCAGAGGTCTCACTACACTAACTTGTAGTTTTAGCTGAACACTGTGAGGAGGACGCACTACACTAACTTGTAGCTTTAGCTGAACACTGTGCAGAGGTCGCACTACACTAACATGTAGTTTTAGCTGAACACTGTGAGCAGGACGCACTACACTAACTTGTAGCTTTAGCTGAACACTGTGCAGTGGTCTCACTACACTAACTTGTAGTTTTAGCTGAACACTGTGAGGAGGACGCACTACACTAACTTGTAGCTTTAGCTGAACACTGTGCAGAGGTCGCACTACACTAACTTGTAGTTTTAGCTGAACACTGTGAGCAGGACGCACTACACTAACTTGTAGCTTTAGCTGAACACTGTGCAGAGGTCTCACTACACTAACTTGTAGCTTTAGCTGAACACTGTGCAGAGGTCGCACTACACTAACTTGTAGTTTTAGCTGAACACTGTGAGCAGGACGCACTTCACTAACTGGTAGCTTTAGCTGAACACTGTGCAGAGGTCTCACTACACTAACTTGTAGCTTTAGCTGAACACTGTGCAGAGGTCGCACTACACTAACTTGTAGTTTTAGCTGAACACTGTGAGCAGGACACACTACACTAACTTGTAGCTTTAGCTAAACACTGTGCAGAGGTCTCACTACACTAACATGTAGTTTTAGCTGAACACTGTGAGCAGGACGCACTACACTAACTTGTAGCTTTAGCTGAACACTGTGCAGAGGTCTCACTACACTAACTTGTAGTTTTAGCTGAACACTGTGAGGAGGACGCACTACACTAACTTGTAGCTTTAGCTGAACACTGTGCAGAGGTCTCACTACACTAACTTGTAGTTTTAGCTGAACACTGTGAGGAGGACGCACTACACTAACTTGTAGCTTTAGCTGAACACTGTGCAGAGGTCGCACTACACTAACATGTAGTTTTAGCTGAACACTGTGAGCAGGACGCACTACACTAACTTGTAGCTTTAGCTGAACACTGTGCAGAGGTCGCACTACACTAACTTGTAGTTTTAGCTGAACACTGTGAGCAGGACGCACTACACTAACTGGTAGCTTTAGCTGAACACTGTGCAGAGGTCGCACTACACTAACTTGTAGTTTTAGCTGAACACTGTGAGCAGGATACACTACACTAACTTGTAGCTTTAGCTGAACACTGTGCAGAGGTGTCACTACACTAACATGTAGTTTTAGCTGAACACTGTGAGCAGGACGCACTACACTAACTTGTAGCTTTAGCTGAACACTGTGCAGAGGTCTCACTACACTAACTTGTAGTTTTAGCTGAACACTGTGAGGAGGACGCACTACACTAACTTGTAGCTTTAGCTGAACACTGTGCAGAGGTCGCACTACACTAACTTGTACTTTTAGCTGAACACTGTGAGGAGGACACACTACCCTAACTTGTAGCTTTAGCTGAACACTGTGCACTACACTAACTTGTAGTTTTAGCTGAACACTGTGCAGAGGTCACACTAAACTAACTTTTAGCTTTAACTGAACACTGTGAGGAGGACGCACTACACTAACTGTAAATAGTCTAGCTGCCTGACTGTGGTACTAATAGGATCAAAAGAACACCAACAATTTTCTTCAGGTAGCTGTAAATACTGTAACAAGACAAGCCTGCCTGTCAGTAGGAGGATAACAGGAACGGATCTAGCTAAACTGAATACAGTATATATATATATATATATATATATATATATATATGCAACACCTGGGATGCATATATATATATACACAATACACTATAAGTGCAGCTAACTCACTGACTGTCCTGCCTAATCTAGCTAACTCAATTGAAATGACACTGTCTCTCTCTATCTCTCTATCTAAGCACGCCGGAACACACTACACAGGGCTGCCGTGCAGGCGGCCTTATATAGTGTGGGGCGTGTTCTAAACCCCCTGAGCCATAATTGGCCAAAGCCACCCTGGCTTTGGCCAATTACAGCTCTCTCTATCGATGGCGCTGTGATTGGCCAAGCATGCGGGTCATAGTGCATGCTTGGCCAATCATCAGCCAGCAATGCACTGCGATGCCGCAGTGAATTATGGGCCGTGACGCGCCACATGAATTTGGCGCGAACGGCCCATAACGTTCACAATTCGGTGAAAGATCGAACAGCCGATGTTCGAGTCGAACATGGGTTCGACTCGAACGCGAAGCTCACCCATAACGATTATATATACATTTTGTACATTTTATAGTGTATCGATTTTCACTGTGTAACCATTTCACCGTGTAGATCAGTAAAATTAATTTTTTTTTTTTTTTTTCAAACTTGAAATTTTTATTCATATATTTTATAAGTACAGCACTTTGTCTTTCATAGAATATAGGCAATTTGGTAACAGAAGTAAAGTACGAACATGTACAGTGATTAAGTCGTGGTAACCTTCTTATGGTAATAGGAGCATGAGAAACATATGAATACTATGGGTAAAGTATGATACCTATGTAAGGTAGGATTACAAACCGTGTAAGAAAAGCAGTAGTGCAGGTGACCCTGTTGGGTGCTGAGATTCTAATATTCTAAGATTAAACCGAGTGGATTTGCAGATCAGGGCAGGGATGAGCATTTGGGGTGTACAAGCCAAGGATTCCCTTTTTTAAGGAATGCAGGGACTTGTAGGTGGGCCTTGGCATATATAAATTCCATCAGACTATGATTATTTAATAGTAGTATCACTTCCTTGATGGAAGGGGGGGTCAGGAGATTTCCACTTTCTGGCGATGGCTAGATGAGTGGCAATGAGGACATGGGTTAGAACGGTGTGGAAGATTGGTGGCCACGAATCTAAGCCTAGACCCAATAGGACCAACTTAGGGGATAGGGAGACAGAGATCAATAGAATAGAGGAGAGAAGTCTTGTGAGAGAAGTCCAAAAAGGTTTCCGTTGGGGGCAAGTCCACCATATGTGTACTGATAATCCAGAAATTCCGCAGGTCCTCCAACAAGCATTCGATGTGGAAGGGTAAATCCTTGCTAATTTGGAAGGTGTGAGATTCCAATTGTTAAGGATTTTCTGTGTGGTTTCCCAGTGTGTTATACATCGGGAAGCTTTTGGAGGGCACTGATCCATTGAAGATATGTGTAGTTACAATGTAAGGTATTCTCCCAGTGTAGCATAGCAGAGGACTTATGTTCAGGTGCGGAAGCGGTGAGGAGCTTGTAGATAAGGGAAATTCCTTTTTGGTTGGGTTCAGTGTTGTAGAATTTCAAGAGGTGCCAGGAGAAGAGGTTTTTGGTCCATGTTATCTGGGAGAGAGCTGAGCGAATTCTGAGGTACTTGAAAAAAATCTGTAGATGGAATGTGGTATGTCGTTTGTATTTGCTGGAAGGAAAGAAGCAAGGAATCGCAGTAGAGATCTCCTAGTGTATTGAGGCCTGCCTGTGACCAGTTCGATATTGGAATGTCAGATAGAATAGACTGTAAAGCATGTAAGGGTATATATTGCAGTATTCGATGAGGGATGCGTTTGTGTTGTTGGGGAACTTCTCTCCAGATTCTGAGGACAGCATTGACTGTACTGAGGAAGTTTGCGGTGTTGTAGAAGAGATGCACCAAGAGACAACTCAAGGTTATTTGCCAAAACTGTAGATTCAATTTGTTGCCAGGAACGTTGCGTATCCGACTGCCACCAAGATTTAGCTTGGTCTAGGACAATTGCTTTGAAGTATGCTGAAATATTGGGTGCTCCCATTCCGCCGGTAGAAATTGTTGAACATAAAGTAGATCGTTTAATTCTGAGGCATTTCCCATTCCATATGAATAAGGCCCAAATAGCTTGTAATTTGTTGAGGTGAGATCGCAAGAAAGGAATAGGCAGAGTTTGGAATACATATAATATATGAGGTAAAAGGTACATCCTGGTAAGTGCGATGCGCCCGGCCTATGATGCTTGATTATGTTGTAAGTCCTGCGCGTTTTTTTGCAGTTTAGTTACTGGGTTTGAGAAGTTTAGGAGAAGTAGTCGGGAGGTAGGGCTAGTTAGGCGTATACCTAGATATGATAAAGTAGAATCTGGGGCCCATGAAAAAGAAGTGTGGTGAGCAATGCTACGTTTGGTGCTAGGATCTATATTTGCACCAATCATACAAGATTTAGAGTAATTTATTTTGTATAGGGATGCTTTGCTGAAAAGGTCAAGAGTGTGATAAAGTTGAGGTAGTGATTGTATAGGGCTGTTTATGGAGATAATCACAAAATCGGCATAGAGGCCAATTTTGTGAGTAAGCTTGCCAGTTTCAATTCCCGTAATAGCTGGGTAGATACAAATGGAGTGTTCTAGTCACTCCATGATAAGAGTGAAGATAAGTGGGGATAATGGGCATCCCTGTCTCGTGCCATTATTTATGGTGAAGGAGTCTGACTCCTTCACCTTTAGCGCTGGGGAAGGAGTATAGTGCCATTATTGCTGTGAGTATTGGGCCAGAGAAACCAAACTTTAATAAAACTGCTTTTAAGGAATTCCAGTCTACTCTATCGAATGCCTTCTCTGCATCTAGAGAGATGAACAGAGAAGGCTTTTGGTGGTGTTCGACCCATTGTAGCAAGTCAATGTACCGGCGGGTGCCGTCAGACGCCTGCCTACCCGTAACGAATCCCACTTGGTCGGGGTGTATTAGAGAAGGGATGATAGAGGAGATGCCTGTTGCTAGAAGTGTAGCATAAAGCTTTGTGTCGGTATTTAGTAGTGAGATAGGCCTATAGCTAGCCGGATTGTCAGCTGGTTTACCAGGTTTGGGGATCGTGGTGATGTTTGCTTCAAGAGATTCTGGGGCGATGAAACCTGTGGAGAGGGTATGATTAAAGGATTGGCATAGATGTGGGACTAGTATTGAAGAGAATTGTTTATAATATTCATTGCTAAAGCCATCAGGCCAGGGGGCTTTGTGCAGTGGGAGGGAAGCGATAGCTTTGTCCAATTCAGGTAGCAAGAAGGGACCGGAGATGGCTTGCAGTTGTTCTGGGGAAAGTGTAGGTAGATGTAAGTGATCTAGAAACTGGGCTATGTCAGATGGCATGGGGGGGAGTTTCACCTGTAGAAGTCAAATTGTATAAGTTGGCATAAAACTGACTAAATTGATTGGCTATGTCCTTAGGGTTGGTGAGGCGAGTTTGATGGAGGGAAGTAAGGTGTGAGATTTTAGTGTGTGTTAGGCGGCGTTTGAGCTGCTGTGCAAGACCAGCTCCAGGTTTGTTGTGATTGGCATAAAAATGTAGCTTCAGTCTTTTTAGGGATAGGTCAAAATTGGCATGTAGGTGTTTACTAAGTATTCGTCTGGTGTTTTGTAATTCGACTTCTAAGAGTTTGGAGGGCTGGGTTTTATGCACAGTTTCAAGAGTACATATTTGGTCCAATAATTTGGAGGTGGTAGCATTGCGTTTCTTTTTTTTATGTGCCCCCAATTTAATAAGGATACCCTTAAGGCATGCTTTGTGAGCATTCCAACAGACTGATGGATCAGTCACAGAGTTAGTATTAACAGAGAAATAGTTTTTAATTTCGGATGCGACATGTGCCTGGAGACGGGGGTGAGAGATAAGGGAGGTGTTGAGCCTCCACATAGTCCCTGCTTGTTTAGGATGCGGGGGGAATAGTTTGAGTATAATTGGGGCATGGTCAGACCATGTGATGGTACCAATTTTGGCATCTTGTACTGTTTGGAGGGTGTGCTTATCAACCAGAAACATGTCGATCCTGGAGTAGGATTTTTGGGTATGCGAATAGAAAGTGTAGTCCCGTTCGGTGCCATGTAGACATCTCCATGGGTCATAAAAATCTTCAGTACGGAGTAGTGATGAGAGAGCAGTGGACTGTCTGCAGGATGGGTTGGAGGAATCTAGTGTGGGGTCTATTATTTGATTGAAATCACCGCAGAGAATCAGGGGGTGTTGTCTGAAGGGAGCTAGTTTCCCCACTACGGTTTTGTAGAATTGTCCCTGACGGGTGTTTGGGGCGTAAACATTGACGATAGTTATAGTGTGGTCATTAATGGAGGCATGCAGGATAATATATCTGCCATATGGGTCAATCTTATGCCCCGTACACACGGTCGGATTTTCCGATGGACAATGTCCGATCGGAGCGTGTTGTCGGAAATTCCGACCGTGTGTGGGCGCCATCGGACATTTTCCATCGGATTTTCCAACACACAAAGTTGGACAGCAGGAGATAAAATTTTCCGACAACAAAATCCGATCGCGTCAATTCCGACCGTGTGTGGCCTGTTCCGACGCACAAAGTGCCACGCATGCTCAGAAGAAATTCCAACATGGGACAGCTCGTTCTGGTAAACTTAGCATTCGCAATGGATACAGCACTTTCGTCACGCTGCAATGTTAAAAATGGTTTAATACAGCGCACTCTCTTCTTCTTTATAATGTGACAAGAATTAAGTCGTTTTGCTGCTCGTATTCACACACACTTCTCACAAACTTTTATTTGTGTTTTTTTAGTGGGATTCCCTGAATATATTGTTATTAGTTGTCACATCTGACAGTTTTATATTTTTTAATTTTTTTTTATTTTGGATCTTAAGCCTTTTTTTTTATTTAATGTTTGTATTTTTTCCAAGGCTGATCTTTGTTCAATGTTATTTTTATTTTTACTCCAGAATATTTTTGGGTGTGTTTTGTGTGTCAAGTTACCCCAACACCATTGATATCTTTTATTATTTAATCTCAAGGAGATTGTTTGTTGTTGGTGTCCCTTGTTCATTTCACATTGTATATTTGAAATGTACCTGAATCCTCACAAACAAACTATCCTTTTTGAAGTAAAACACATAGGAGAGTATAATTCAAAACAAAAATCCTTTATTAAGGGATCAGAACCAAACAAAGAGGAAGGCAACACTGGATCAACAAGAGAAATTAGCGAAGCCTGGGACCCCCACGGCAGACATCAATTCTTCAACATCAAAATTGGTGGCCTGAGGAGTCCATATGTAAGGGAGGGCAGTCTGGTCCGGGATTCACAGAGACTTGGATAGCAGCAGATGACATGTGTGTCCGCAGGCTGTGGTACCACAAGAGGCTGCATTTTTTTGCCCAACAGACTGGATCCAGGGTCCTCACTGTCTGGTCTTCCTTTCACGCTTCATTCCCGGCTGTGGCTGTGCAGTTGGAGATGTGGCAGGAGGAGGAGTAGGACCTGGAGGAGGAGTAGGACCTGCAGGAGGAGGACCATCCCAAAGCTGTGTGTGAGGTGTAATTTGGCCCCTCATACCTTTCGCCAGAGCCTCCGATATGAGGGCCTCACACATGGCTTTTTGGCCCTCCTCCATCCTCTGCATTTTATAGGCTATGAATGCAGCAATGTTCTCCTGCCTGGTGTGCGGTGCTCCCAGGACCTCTGTAGCCCTCCAAAAGAATCTGATAGCCGCCTCCTCTAGGGCACTCGTCCTACTGCCACTTTCTGTTTTCAGGGGGGGTGGAGGGACCTTGATATCAGCCAGCCGGCTCGGCCCGGCCACCTCCTGGCTGAGACTTCCCTGTGTATGAAAAAGGGACATAGTTGTAATGTTTTGCATCATCAATCACAATCCTTAATTAGTACTCCCAACTAACATATAGTTCACATCATTGATTGGACAAGCAGAAATATTTAGAGGAATGCTATACCTGGCTCAATCTGGGCTCCTCCACATGCGGCCTGGAAGGCCCAGGTTGGGCGTCAGAAGCCTCAGCCGAGGGGGAAGGAAGCGTGGAAGGAAGACTGGAGAGGGATGGCCTGGGTTCAGTCTGGCCTGCCAGAAAGTGCAGCCTGTCGTAGTACAACATCCTGGGGACATAGATGTCACCTGCTGCTCCGGATCTCTGTGAATCCAGGACTTTATTGCGCTCCCTCAGATATGTGCTCCTCAGGCCACCAATGAAAATCTTTAAATAAGTGATGTCTGCCGTGGGGATCACCTGCTTCACAATTTCACACAATTGCTCCAGTGCTGCCTTCCTCTTTACTTGGTTCTTGTAATTGGGGTGTTTAATCTCCCACAGACAGGGCAGCTCCCTTAGCATCTCTATGAATACTGAAATGAAGTCCTTATCTTTGAGTACCATATCCATGTTCACTGCAAGACACAACACAAGACAAAGCCTAATGTCACACAAAACTCTCCTAATCTTGTTACAATATAGGCCTCAATCTAGAAGCAGTATAGGCACAAGTTTGTCTCTTACCTTCGTTCTTACGATCGGCGCGTCCAATGCTCCTTCCTCCGCTCACAGATCAAACGTAATACGCACGCGTGTTACGCTTTATATACACTGCGCATGCGTGTAACTCCGCCCGCCCCTGACGTTCTTTCTAGTGTATTCCCCGCCCCTTTTCGTTCGGCGCAGTGGGGGAAGAGCATGATGGCGGACATACAGCAGGTGCGGGCTAATTGTAGCAACGAGGAGGAGGAGGAGGAAAGGGCGGATCCAGGCACATCCCGATCCAGAAGGAGACGTTTTAAGGCCACAAATATGTCGTTTGGGGAGATGTTGGAGATGGTCGACATCATGAGGAAGTCCGACTATGACGGAAAATATGGGCCTTACCCCAACCCGAACATCCAAAAGGCCAAGATCATGGCGAAAGTGGTCAGGAGTCTAGAGCGGAATTTCGGGGTACGAAGGTCTAAAGATCAGCTCAGGAAGCGGTGGTCGGACCTGAAGTTGAGAGAGCCAGAGCAGTACCGAAAGATCCGGAGAGTGCTGCAAAAAAGTAAGTAGTTGTGCTGTGTTCCTATTCTTTCTCTCTTTATTACGTTCGTTCTGCTCCATATGCTTTTATTAGTTGTAACGTTTCAAAAGGTCAACTTTAATGTTCATGGGCACATTATTCGTTCGTATCCAACATTTTTCTTTCGGCCTCTAGAACACCATTGTTTAGGCCATATGCATTTTCACACATTTTTGGGGGCCTACTTGGATGCCAAATATTTGTTTGTGTAGATGGGTTTGTTACTAGAATGAAATGCAAACTAGATTGTGTGTAAGGAGAGGACACTGAGCAGCTGTTTTCACATCTGGACACTGGAGCACTAGTGTGGGACACAAGAACACCATTTTTATTAGGGGGGGCACACAGGTGCTCCAGTGTATACTATAGCGGGGGCTACATCCGTGAAGCTTGTACCAAACAGGTAAAGTATTGCAGCTTGACAAAGGGCAATAAAAAATATACATCTTGGAACTCTGCTAAAATAGACAATTGTACCCCACTTCCGAGCAATGTTTCCTATTTCTAGTTCTGCCATCAAATATCTGTGTGCTAAGTATACCATTTTTGTTTTACATAGGGGAGAAAAGACTCGGACAACCCTCATCCCAGGAGACCAGAGACCCCCCCCTCTGGAAGAAGGGGAAATACCAACACAAGAAGAAGAGCAGGAGGAAGAAGAAGACGTAGTGGAGATTGGCACCACAACAGGTGAGTGTCTGCGACCACAGGCTCAGGTAAAAGAGATGGATGGTGGCAGATTTTTGAGACCTTTTTTTTTGTTCTTTATCTCTTTTTAGGTGATCGTGATCCAGAATGCTTTACATCTGAAAGTGCCCAGATACTGATCGGGGAGATCATGGGGTGTAATCTCCAATTGCAAAACATCCAGCAACAAATCAGTGATGTTATTAAAAAAAATAATAACATCATTGATGTTTTGGGACGAATTTAAACCCCACAAAATCACCTGTTTTATCGTACCAAAATTTTTTCAATGTTTAGAAAAGCCAAATTTGGAGGATGCACACAGTGTGCCAACATGTGCTATCTGCCATCACGGGAGATCAATGGACGCATTTTGGGGGTGCAACCCCTTCCTCAATTATAAAGTAGCGTTGAGGAAGGGCTTGCTCCCCCAAAACACGTCCCTTGATCCCCCCTGATGGCAGATAGCACATGTTGACATTCGTAAATTGGTGTGCATCTTCCAAATTTGGCTTTTCCAGGGGTGATTTCCCCCCATCTGAACGCTATATCAAACACAGTTCCTAAATACTCATGTCTGTTATAGCCTTCAGGTTTTACCATATGTGAACTTTGTAAGTTCAAGTTTTTTGGCATTCTTGTTGGTTTTACACAGGCCTGTTTTATCTGAAATGGATATTTCGATTTTTGATAATGCTACTGCAAACATTGTTATACAACAAACATGTTGGTTTGTTTTAAAAACCTTTGGGAAATGCACATGTGATTGTGCAGGTATAAAAAAGTGCCTTACTCAAGAATGTGTGGATTATTGTCTCAACACTACAACACTTTTGGGGTGATGTAATTTCTGTTTTATGCAAAAATGGGGGTTATTTCCTAAGGGCAAATCCTCTTTGCACTACAAGTGCAGGTTCAGTGCAGTTGCAAGTGCACTTGTAGTGAAATGTGTTTTTGCATTTAGGAAGTACCAGCCAACACTGTTTTTTATAAGGTTACCCAATCACGACATTTTCTGGACTCCACACATTTCTGTCAGGGTCAGCTAAAACAAACACAAGCAGTAAATGTCCACAAAGAATTTCTTTTGGTTGTTTTTTATTTGAAAAAGGTGTCACAGATTGTCTGGCATATTGATAGCCCCCCTACCCACAAAGAACTCCAGGTAGCGTAACCGGACATCACGGGCATTCAGGGAGGGCAAGCCAGGACAGCCACTTTTTAAGCGCCATCAGTGTTGATGGATTAGGGATTCCGGCCTCAGGCCCAACTGAGCCAGCATAGTTGGCTGAATGTTTTCTTAAAAAATTATGGAGAACACAGCAGGCAAGTATTATATGGTTCAGTTTATACTCCGCCATATGGATGGGTGTCAGAAATAATCGGAACCGGCTGGCCAGGATTCCAAATGTGTTCTCCACCACTCTTCGGGCTCTGGCCAGCCGGTAATTAAAAACCCTCTGTTCCGGGGTGAGGGTCCTCATCGGGAATGGCCGCATCAGGTGGTCCCCCAGCGCAAATGCTTCATCAGCAACAAACACAAATGGGAGACCTTCAACATTGTCCTCTGGAGGTGGCAAGTCCAAGCTGCCATTCTGGAGACGCCTGTAGAACTCCATCTGGGCGATCACTCCACCATCGGACATCCGGCCATTCTTCCCCACGTCCACATACAAGAACTCGTAATTAGCCGACACCACCGCCAACATCACTATACTATTAAACCCCTTGTAATTATAATAGTACGACCCCGAGTTGGGGGGTGGGACGATGTGGACATGTTTCCCATCAATTGCCCCTCCGCAGTTAGGAAAGTCCCACCGCTGGGCAAAGTGGGAGGCCACAGTCTGCCATTCCTGTGGCGTTGAAGGAAACTGTTGAGGAAAAAAAAATAAACATTACTATTTTTTCACAGAAACATGGCAAGCAGATTAGACACAAACATTATGGGGCAACCTCCAGATAGCATTTACTAAGGGGAATTTAACAACAACAAAGTATAAGGTACACCTATCATATCCCCCCTCCCCCCCTCTCATGGGCCATTTCTAACATTATGGGGGGGGGAACTCTTGGACAGGTAACCCTCTTCACTTCATTGAGAGATGAATGCCCAAATACAGGGTATTACTTGGAACAGCCCCTCCTTAGTTACACTATTGGCAGACCACTGGACAGGTAAGAAGTGTCATAATACAAAGATATAAATACACACTGTACACATTTGAGGACATTTGAACATTCTGCTATTACCTATCAAGATAATAATAGGATACAAAAACTTTAAACAGTACCATTGGAAAGTATACAGGCAGGCCCTTGCACTACATGCTTTGGGGAATTCATCCATAAATCTGACCAGTAAAGAGATGGGTATAGTGTGTATGGGTTTGGCAAAGTCAGCAGATAGATGATTAAGGATAGAGAATTGGGATCAGCTGACTTAGCAGTTGGGGGGAGGGTTAAAAAAAATTTGGGGACACCACAAAAAAAAGCCCCTGGCACTCTGCCTGAATTTAAATCAAAAATAACATTTCCAAACATTTTAGGGGGTGTTTGGGGTAAAGCACTACTATGGAGCTGATAAAATACATTGTTAAGTGACTACATGAGGTGAATATAGGGCAGGAGACACCATGCTGGGGAGGTTAGTGAAGGGCAAATATGTATGAAGGACATAAAATAATAATTACCTAAAAATCCAGCATGCATGAGGACAAAGGGGACATTCACAGCATATTACAATCATGGTAATTAGGGAATGAGGGAAGAAATACAATATATTATCAAACATTCAATACAATAAAATGTGATATAAAAGGATAAAAATCTTACCTTCATATACTCCTTCTGCAGGACCTGGATGATGGCAGAACAGGTCTCTGGGATAATGATCCCCAGAGCCTGGGGGGAGATGCCTGTCGAGAACTTGAGGTCCTGCAGGCTTCTCCCTGTGGCCAAATACCGCAAGGTAGCGACCAACCTCTGCTCCGGAGTGATGGCTTGCCTCATGCAGGTATCCTGCCTGCTAATATAGGGGGTCAGCAAAGCCAACAAACGGTGAAACACGGGGTCCGTCATCCTGAGAAAGTTCCTGAAATCATCAGGATTATTCTCACGGATCTCACGGAGCAAAGGCATATGAGAGAACTGGTCACGCTGAAGCAACCAATTCTTGGTCCATGAACTCCTCCCCACCCTGTTCATGGACTGGACTTGTGTCAAGGTCAGGACCCCAACACCAAGCCCCCGCACAGCACGAACTCTACGAGGAGTACGCATACGAAACATGGCTAGAAAACGGTCGGCTGCTCAGAACGAAGTAACAGAACGCACTGAAGAACAGCAAGGCCTGTGAAGAGCGACCTGAAAAACAGCAACGATCGGGCAAGATCGCACAGAAAACTCCGATACGAACTGACTGCACGCACTGAAGAGCAGATACAAACCTACAAGCACAAACTGAACGGCAGAAAACGATCTGAAAGCCACGAGTCTGAAAAAGCGCGAATCGTCTCTCACCAAACTTTTACTAACACGAGATTAGCAAAAGGAGCCCAAAGGGTGCCGCGCTTGGTTCTGAACCGGCCTTTTCTAGTCTCGTCGTACGTGGTGTACGTCACCGCGTTCTTGGCGATCGGAAATTCCGAAATTCCGACAACTTTGTGCGACCGTGTGTACGCAAAACAAGTTTGAGCCAACATCCGTCGGAAAAAATCCTAGGATTTTGTTGTCGGAATGTCCGAACAAAGTCCGACCGTGTGTACGGGGCATTAGAGTGGAGTAATCGGAATGCCACTGTGGAACGCGCAGCGATAAGGACGCCAGCTTTTTTCTTAGGGGAGTTGGCAAAAAAGCAGCGCGGAAACTTTTTATGAGAACAGGGTGGGGACTTGGATGAGGAAAAGTGAGTTTCCTGCACACATCATATTTCTGAATTGAGTCTAAGGGCTTCTCTCCAAAGCATATGGCATTTAAAGGGAGAGTTAAGGCCCTTGACATTCAGGGAATCTGACTTCTATCATCCAACCACGTGGAAGCAAAAACGCTTTTATTTTATTTTTCTTGCATTTGATTGAGTATTCTTTGCAAAGTGAAGCTTTACCACATTCACTAAGCACTAGGGAAAAATCCCTTATAGATTGCAACTTCCCTTGCAAAATGAACAGTGTGCCTAACTGCCTCATAAACTAAGTTAGTGTATGATGTGTATATTGATAAGTGTTATTTTTAAAATATCAAAGACTAAACTGCGCAAAACATGAAAAGCTCAGGTTAGCAGGAAGTGAAGTCATGCTTAAAGAAGGTGGGCTCAAATTATCTATTTTTGCCCACAAAATGTATTAAATAATGAGACTGTTAGCCCAGTCAAATGTAATATGAGGGCAGATGACTATAAACTTGCAGTTGTACAGACTGAATAGTACATAGCTAAAAATACCCATGGATTGTGTTGTACATAGCTAAAAATACCCATCACACTAATGCCCCGTACACACGGTCGGAAATTCCGATGGAAAATGTCCAATCGGAGTGTGTTGTCGGAAATTCCGACCGTGTGTGGGCTCCATCGGACATTTTCCATCGGATTTTCCGACACACAAAGTTGGAGAGCAGGAGATAAAATTTTCCGACAACAAAATCTGATCGCGTCAATTCCGACCGTGTGTGGCCTGTTCCGACGCACAAAGTGCCACGCATGCTCAGAAGAAATTCCAAGACAGAACAGCTCGTTCTGGTAAACTTAGCACTTTCGTCACGCTGCAATGTTCAAAATGGTTTAATACAGCGCACTCTCTTCTTCTTTATAATGTGACAAGAATTAAGTATTTTTCCTGCTCATATTCACACACACTTCTCACAAAATTATTTCGTTACTATTTATCGTGATTCCCTCAATATATTTTGATTTCTCACATCTGACAACATATTTTTGTATATTTTTTATATATTTTTTGGCTTTAATGTAGATTCTTTTTTTGTGTTTGTATTTTATTTATATTTTTTTTGCGATTTTGATTTGTACTCCCGAAAATGTTTGTGTGTGTTTTTTGTGACAAGTTCCCACAACACCATTGATATGTTGTTCTATTTAATCTGTAGGAGATTGTTTGGTGTTGTTGTCCCTTGTTAATTTCACATTTTATGTTAGAAATGTACCTGAATCTTCACCAACAAACTGTCCTTTTTGGATGAAAACACACACAGGAGAGTATAATTTACCTAAAAAATTTTATTAAGGGGTCACAACTAAACAAAGAGGGAGGCAACGCTGGAGAAACTGCAGAAGTGGGTGAAGCCTTGGACCCCCAGGGCACACATCAATAATTTGAAAGCCAAATTGGTGGCCTGAGGAGTCCTTATCTAAGGGAGGGCAGTCTGGTCCAGAAGTCCCAGAGATCCGGAAAGCAGCAGATGTGTCCCCAGGCTGTGGTCATACAAGAGACTGCATCTTCTGTCAGACCAGACTGAACCCAGGGTCATCACTCTCTGGTCTTCTTTCCACGCCTCCTTCCACGCGGTGGCTGTGGTGGTGGAGTTGTGGCAGCAGGAGGAGGAGGAGGATGATCCAACTCAACCACGTCGGTCTTGGGTGTTAGTTCCCCACTCACCCCCTTATGTAGGACTTTATAAAGCAGGTCCTCACAGAGCCTGCATTGACCCTCCTGCATGCCCTGCAATTTGGTGGCAGCCATGCAGGCAAAGGCCTCTTCAGGAGTGGGTAAGGCTCTGAGGGACGCAGAAGCCTCCTGGATCAGCCTGAACGCTGAATCCTGCACGGGACTCGGAGTGGCCTTCCTAGCTCGTTTATATGGCAGGCGAAGGGGAGGGACCTGAGACTCAGTCAGGCTGCGACTGGTCCCAGGCTTCTCTTGGCTGACACTTAGCCCCGCCTCCTCCTGGCTGCCACTAACCCCCGCCTCCTCCTGACTGCCACATTCCACAGCCTCCTCCTGGCTGAGGTCTTCCTGTGTATGAAAAAGGGACAGTTTTAGTAATTTTTCAATCAATCACACACAATTTTCACCTCCTGACTGCTGCAAATTGAATGTTAACAAATATAACAGACTATCCTTCTGAGCCCAGCATTTTTCATTCTTGTCCCAATTTTGGGTGCCCACTACTGTCTATTGATATGTAAAACACTTTTTTTAATCAGCAATTAGTGATCAATAATAACATCTAGTAAACATCATTTATTTATTGACCAGAAATCAGTAGAACAATGCTATACCTGACTCCAGCTGGGCTCCTCCACTTCTTCCTGGCTGGAAGGTCCAGGTTGGACATCGGAAGCCTCAGCTGGTATGGAAGGAAGCGTGGAAGGAAGAGTGGAGAGGGATTCCCTGACTTCAGTGTGGTCTGACAGAAATCGCAGTCTCATAGTACCATAGCCTGGGGACATAAACGTCATCTGCTGCAGCTCCTGATCTCTGGGAATCTGTGACCTTCTTGCGCTCCCTAAGATAAGTGCTCCTCAGGCCACCAAATTTGGCTTTTAAATAAGGGATGGTTGCTGTGGGGACCACCGGCGTCACCAACTCCAGCAGTTTCTCCAGCGCTGCCTGCCTCTTCTGTTTGTGATTATAGTGTGGGTGTCTCACTTGCCACAGACAGGGCAGCTCCCTGTACTTGTCTATGAACAGGGGCAGGAAATTGTGGTTGTTGAACCCATCCATTTTCTCTGCAAGACACAACACAAGACAAACCCTAATGTCAGGCAAAACTCCCCTAATCTTGTTACAATATAGGCTTCCATTTCGAAGCAGTATAGGCGCAAGTTTAGATCTTACCTTTGTTATCACGATCAGCATCTCCGATGCTCCTTCCTCCGCTCACAGATCGTACGTAATACGCACGTGTGTTACGCTTTATACACACTGCGCATGCGTATAACTCCGCCCGCCCCTGACGTTCTTTCTAGTCTATTCCCCGCCCCTTTTCATTCGGCGCAGTGGGGGGAAGAGCACATGGCGGATAGACAGCAGGTGCGTGCTAATTGTAGCAACGAGGAGGAGGAGGAGGAAGGGCTGGAGCCTGAAACGTCCCGATCCAGAAGGAGATTTAAGGACTCAAATATGTCCTTTGGGGAGATGTTGGAGATGGTGGACATCCTGAAGAAGGCCGACTATGATGGAAAGTATGTGCCTTACCCCAACCCCAATATCAGAAAGGCCAAGATCATGGCGAAAGTGGTCAGGAGTCTGCACCGGAATTTCGGGGTACGACGATCGAAAGATCAGCTCAGGAACCGGTGGTCGGACCTGAAATTACGAGAACATGAGCAGTACAGAAAGATCCGGAGTGTGCTTCAAAATGTAAGTAGTTGTGCTGTGTTTCTATTCTTTTTGTGTTTATTACGTTCGTGCTGCTCCATGTGCTTTTAGGAACTGTTGTACAGTTTAAAATGGCAACTTTCATGTTCATGGGCACATTATTCGTTCGGATCAAACATTTTTCGTTCCAACTATAAAATACCATTGTTTAGCCCATATGCATTTGGCCACCATTTTGACGCCCTATACTTGTCTTCAAAGAATTGGGTTGTGTAGATGGCTTTGTTACTAGAATGAAATGCAAACTAGATTCTGTGTAAGGAGAGGACACTGAGCAGCTGTTTTCACATCTGGACACTGGAGCACTATAGTGTGGGACAAAAGAACACCATTTTTATTAGGGGGGCCACACAGGTGCTCCAGTGTATACTATAGGGGGGGTCTCCAACTGTGAAGCTTGTACAAAACAGGTAAAGTATTGCAGGTTGACAAAGGACACTAAAAAAGCTACATCTTGGAACTCTGCTAAAATAGACAATTGTACTTCACTTCCAAGCAATGTTTCCTATTTATAGTTCTGACATTAAATATCTGTGTGCTAAGTATACCATTTTTGTTTTACATGGGGGATAAAAGACTCGGAGGACAACCCTCATCCGAGGAGACCACAGACCCTCCACCTCTGGAAGAAGGGGAACTAACACCAACCCAAGAAGAGCAGGAGGAAGAAGAAGATGTGGTGGAGATTGGCACCACAACAGGTGAGTGTCTGCGACCACAGGCTCAGGTAAAAGAGATGGATGGTGGCAGATTTTTGAGACCTGTTTTTGTTTTCTTTCTCTCTTTTTAGGTGATCGTGATGTGAGGGATCCAGAACGTTTCACATCAGAAAAATGCCCAGATCCTGATCGGGGAGATCATGGGGTGTAATGTCGAACTGCAAAACATACAGCAAAAAATCAATGATGTTATTAAAAAAAATAATAACATCATTGATGTTTTGGGGCGAATTTAAAACCCCACAAAATCACTTTTTGGATTGTGGTCCAATCTTTTAAATATTTTTGCAATGTTTTGAAAAGCCAAATTTGGAGGATGCACACAGTGTGCCAACATGTGCTATCTGCCATCACGGGAGATCAATGGACGCGTTTTGGGGGTGCAACCCCTTCCTCAATTATAAAGTAGCGTTGAGGAAGGGCTTGCTCCCCCAAAACACGTCCCTTGATCCCCCCTGATGGCAGATAGCACATGTTGACATTCGTAAATTGGTGTGCATCTTCCAAATTTGGCTTTTCCAGGGGTGATTTCCCCCCATCTGAACGCTATATCAAACCCAGTTCCTAAATACTGATGTCTGATATAGCCTTCAGGTGTTTACCTAATGTGAACTTTGTAAGTTCAAGTTTTTTGGCTTTCTTGTTGGTTTTACACAGGCCTGTTTTATCTGAAATGGACATTTCGATTTTTGATAATGCTACTGCAAAAATTGTTATATACAACAAACATGTTGGTTTGTTTTAAAAACCTTTGGTAAATGCACATGTGATTGTGCAGGTATAAAAAAGTTGCTTACTCAAGAATGTGTGGATTATTGTCTCAACACTACAATACAACACTTTTGGGGTGATATAATTGCTGTTTTCTGCAAAAATGGGTGTTATTTCCTAAGGGCAAATCCTCTTTGCACTACAAGTGCAGTTTCAGTGCAGTTGCAAGTGCACTTGTAGTGAAATGTGTTTTTGCATTTAGGAAATAACAGCCAACAGTGCTTTGTATAAGGTTACACAATCACGACATTTTCTGGACTCAACACACATTTCTGTCAGGGTCAGCTAAAACAAACACAAGCAGTAAATGTCCACCAAGAATTTCTTTTTTTTTATTATAAAAAGGCTTCACAGATTGTCTGGCATATTGATAGCCCCCCCTACCCGCAAAGAACTCCAGGTAGCGTAACCGTACATCACGGGCACTCAGGGAGGGCAAGCCAGGATGGCCACTTTCAAGGCGCCGTCAGTGTGGTTTGATGTAGGATTCCGGCCTCAGGCCCAACTGGGGCCAGCATAGTTGGCCGAATGTTTCCTTAAAAAGTTATGGAGAACACAGCACGCAAGTATAATATGGTTCAGTTTATACTCCGCCATATGGATGGGTGTCATAAATAGGCGGAACCGGCTGGCCAGGATTCCAAATGTGTTCTCCACCACTCTTCGGGCTCTTGCTAGCCGGTAATTAAAAACCCTCTGTTCCGGGGTGAGGGTCCTCATTGGGAATTGCCGCATCAGGTGGTCCCCCAGCGCAAATGCTTCATCAGCAACGAACACAAATGGGAGTCCTTCAACATTGTCCTCTGGAGCTGGCAAGTCCAAAGCTGTCATTCTGGAGATGCCTGTAGAACTCCGTCTGGGCGATGACTCCACCATCGGACATCCGGCCATTCTTCCCCACGTCCACATACAAGAAGTCGTATATAAGCCGACACCACCGCCAACATCACTATACTATTGAACCCCTTGTAATTATAATAGTACGACCCGAGTTGGGTGGTGGGACGATGTGGACGTGTTTCCATCAATTGCCCCTCCGCAGTTAGGAAAGTCCCACCGCTGGGCAAAGTGGGAGGCCACAGTCTGCCATTCCTGTGGCGTGGAAGGAAACTGTTGAGGAAAAAACAATAAACATTACTATTTTTTCACAGAAACATGGCAAGCAGATTAGACACAAACATTATGGGGCAACCTCCAGATAGCATTTAGTAAGGGGAATTTAACAAAGGCCAAAGTATAAGGTACACCTATCATATTCCCCCTCCCCCCCCCCTCTCATGGGCCATTTCTAACATTATAGGGGGTGTGTGGAAATCTTGAACAGGTAACCCTCTTCACTTCATTGAGAGATGAATGCCTAAATAATGGGTATTACTTGGAACAGCCCCTCCTTAGTTACGCTATTGGCAGACCACTGGACAGGTAAGAAGTGTCATAATACAAAGATATAAATACACATTGTACACATTTGAGGACATTTGGACATTCTGCTATTACCTATCAAGATAAGTAATAGAATACAAAAACTTGAAACAGTACCATTGGAAAGTACAGGCAGGTCCTTTGCACTACATGCTTTGGGCAATTCATCCATAAATCTGACCAGTAAAGAGGTGGGTATAGTGTGTATGGGTTTGGCAAAGTCAGCAGATAATAAGGAAAGCGCCTATGGTCAAAAGGTTAGGTTGTCAAATGTAGAGTACCATCATCCCGAAAAAATCTACTACAGAGGGAGGCAGGGAGTAGGGCAGGCCGCAGTTCGCTACTTCTGTCGGCAACTGTCCCTACCCCCCACATGCAAGAAAACAACACAGGGGACTATTTCGGTACTGAGGATAATTAAATAATAGTACAAAGGAATGAAGAGAAGGTGGTAGGATAAAAGCTATATTTTTAATAGAAAACCATTTTAAAAGAAGATATATACATATATCTAAAATATTAGAGTAATAATAGCATATACAGTTGTAATACAGGACAAAGTAATGTAATACAACCACATAAATTGTATCTAGCAATGACAGAGGTTCAAAGAGTGACTTAGGTTCTCGGACCGGTTTCGCCGGTATTCACCGCTTCCTCAGGAGAATAAAGTCTGTAATGTGGCATAAAAAACAAATAATAGATATATAACAATTCACAGATACATGGTTTTTTGTGGTGATTACAGTGAAATCATTAAATAATACAATAAACAATAAGGTACAGGTTAAATAAAAGAAGGACAGGCTCACCCGTTCAGGTATTCTCTGTAGGTATATAGGACCCCCAAACAAATCCCCTGCGACGAACACAGGGTAACAAAACAGCCTCTGGTGGATAAAATATTTAAGTAATTGAGTGTGGATCATTAAACCACAAGATAGACATAGCGTGGTAGAGTATAAGGGTACCCATCAAAAGCTATGAATTTAGAACCCGGTGTGCAAAAAGGAGAAGGATGAAAAGGTGGTTGGAGAGGACAGGAAGGAGGGGGGGGGGGGGGGGGGGTGAAGAGGGGGAAAGGGGGGGGGGAAACAGGAAGGGAGAGGGAAGGAAGGAGAGGAAAAGATAAAGGGGAATAAGGGGGGGGGGGGAGGAAGAGGGGGGGATAATGGGGAAGGGGGGGGGGAAGGGGGGGGAGAGGGGGAGGAATGAGAGAGGGAGGGGAAAGAGGGGAGGGAGGAAGAGGAGAGGAGGGAAGAGGGTGAGGGGAGCGAGCAGGGGGGGAGGGGGGGGGCGCAGAAGGGAGGGGAGAGGGGGCGGGGGAGGGAAGGAGGGGGGGGAGGAGGGGGGCGGGGAGGGAAGGAGGGGGGTGGAGGGATGAGGTAGCGGTGGGAAGGGTGCGTGGGGTGGTGAGAGGACTATACTTAGATCCAGAGAAAAGTGAGACTGAAAGAGCGAAATTGCACACAGATAATACGGGCCATCACTTACCCCTACGACATAGATCAACGAGAAGGATGGAATGAGGTAAGGGGGGAGCATATAGTAAAAGGGATCGTGCATTAAATGGGTTAAACGATCCGGGCGCTCAGGGGTTAATGATTAACACTCCACAGGCTGGGGTCAGTGGTATGCGCAGGGACAAAAAATCACCACAGCAGCTGTAATAAAATAAGGGAAATTTTTTTTATTCCACCATATTAACGAAGGGGGGGGGGGAAAGAACAAACAGTTACCCACACAGCAAAATAGGGGGGGGGGGGGGGGAAAGGGGGAACAGCAGCGGTAACTCACTGGGATAAAAAGTATCATAGAGAATATAATAATAAAAATAAATATAAAATTAGGTAGCCAGTACCAGAAGATGACAAGGTAGCAAGTTATATAAAGTCCCCAGTGAGGCAGGGATATTGGGATACCAGCAGAGCAATATATAAAAGTGCTGCAAGCAGCCACTGTGTGTGCAGGCGATGGTGACCAAGCCCGCCATGGATGGGGAGGGGAGATAAGTAGGAAGGAGAAACCAGCCAGCGGGGGAGAAACACGGGAGGGAACAGGCTCCTCCCGTTTTCTCCCCCGCTGGCTGGTTTCTCCTTCCTACTTATCGTCCCCTCCCATCCATGGCGGGCTTGGTCACCATCGCCCGCACACACAGTGGCTGCTTGCAGCACTTTTATATATTGCTCTGCTGGTATCCCAATATCCCTGCCTCACTGGGGACTTTGATATAACTTGCTACCTTGTCATCTTCTGGTACTGGCTAACCTAATTTTATATTTATTTTTATTATTATCATTCTCTATGATACTTTTTATCCCAGTGAGTTACCGCTGCTGTTCCCCCTTTCCCCCCCCCCCTATTTTGCTGTGTGGGTAACTGTTTGTTCTTTCCCCCCCCCCTTCGTTAATATGGTGGAATAAAAAAAATTTCCTTATTTTATTACAGCTGCTGTGGTGATTTTTTGTCCCTGCGCATACCACTGACCCCAGCCTGTGGAGTGTTAATCATTAACCCCTGAGCGCCCGGATCGTTTAAACCCATTTAATGCCACGATCCCTTTTACTATATGCTCCCCCCTTACCTCATTCCATCCTTCTCGTTGATCTATGTCGTAGGGGT